>NC_054482.1:97597391-98306557 GCF_017639515.1 Carcharodon carcharias | reverse complement strand
GTACAGAAGTTCCAGTTGAAACAATGTAGATGGGGCCAGGTATTCAGCTTGGACAGACCCCATTTCTGTGCTGTTGCGAGTGTCAGGAAGATGTAATAATGCTCTTGGAATTTATTGTGAAATAGTGGTATCTGTGTCTATATGTATCTGTGTGTGTGTGTGTGTGTGTGTGTGTGTGTGTGTGTGTGTGTGTGTGTGTGTGTGTGTGTGTGTGTGTGTGTGTGTGTGTGTGTGTATATGTGTGTGTGTGTGACTTAACTGGATTAAAGGCAGCTGGTCTGAAGGCTTTGATGTATTAGAAGATGAGCTAGGTTTGAAATGTTAAGTAGGTAAACATGGGGGGAGGTTAGAATTTAGGGTGTAAAAGGACATTTGTATTTTTAAATAAACCAGAGCAGGTTGTTTATTGAAATGTGCCACCTAGCCAGGTGAAGTTCAGAAACAATGGGCAGAATTTTCCTGTTAGTGTGCAGGGGCGGGCCCCACATGCATGCGCGTAAAATGACGCGCGGTGACATTGGATGCGTGTTCCAATGTCATCGTGTGCCATTGCGACATTTTGTTGGGTAGGCAGGCGTTGATCTCTGATGCGCACCCGCCATTAATTAACTGGCCACTTAAGGCCCTTGAGGTGCCAATTGATGCCGCTTTTTCGGCGCCCGTGCAATCTTTGGGTTGGCGCATGGGTGCAATGGGCAGGTGGGTAGGACACATTTGTATAAACCTCATCCACGGGTGGGATAAGAGGGCTCAGTGGGGTCGCGAGTGTGCTTTCTCAAATATTTATGTTTCAAAGTTACTGATACTTGTCTGTGTGATCTGCAATACTTCAAAATGCATACCAGCTGCTTGGTCTGGACTCACAACCTTCAGGTCAGCACTCTGCAGTGAGGAATCTTTTTTGGGCCTGCATGTTTCAGGAAGCGTTCCCTTAGCCTGGGATTGGGAGCTGAGGTCTCTATTGGAGGCACCTCCTCTGAGGAGGAAGGGAGGGCTAGAAGGGGGAAGAAGCCAGGAGTGCACATTCAGCTTCCAGGGGAGACACCTTTGGGAGGTCAGGCGCAGGCACAAGGGGTGCAGGGCCAAGAGATAGACCAAGGCTGCAGAAGACGCCTCCATCCTGTTGCCAGGGTATACAGGTGGCGAAGCAGCAACCTCAATATATCTGAGATGCCGTGCCGAAGGAGACTGACTCTCAAGGGAGACAGTCAACTATATCTGTCAGATGATTGGGCCTGTGATCTCCCCTAACTGTGTGGGCGGACACCACATGCCATTGGCTTTAAAGACCACAGCTACCCTCAACTCCTATGCCTCTGGCTCCTTCCAGGGCTCGGTGGGTGATCTTTGCGGTGTCTCCCAATCAGTAGTCCACACTTGTGTCAAGCAGGTTACAGACGCTCTGTTCAGATGTGCATTGACCTTCATCCACTACCCTTGGGACCAGGCAAATCAGACACAGCGAGCCAGAGGCTTCATGGCCTTTGCTTCCCCCGTGCCCAGGATGCTATAGACTGTACACATGTGGCCATCAAGGCGCCAGCAGGTGAGCCCGGTGCCTTCGTCAACAGGAAGGGCTTCCACTCCATGAACGTGCAGATAGTATGTGATTACGGGATGCTGATTCTACAAGTCTGTGCAAGGTACCCAGGCAGCTCCCACGTGCTTATATATTCAGACACTCCCAGATGCTGGGGCTCTTCAGTGCTCCAGCCTGGCTGGATGGATGGCTGCTGGGTGACAAGGGCTATCCCCTCAGAAGGTGGCTCATGACACCTCTCCGCTATCCAAGAACAGAAGCTGAGCAGTGGTACAATTGGAGCCATACCTCCACAAGGGCTGTGGTGGAGAGAGCCATCGGTCTTCTCAAGATGCGCTTCCGATGCCTGGACCACTCAGGGGGTGCACTCCGGTACCCCCCAGATCATGTGTTGCTGATAGTGGTTGCATGCTGCACTCTCCACAATCTTGTGCTGGAAAGGGGGGACGCAATGGACGATGAAGACATTGATGCAGTGGCTGCGGCTGCACACGATTCCAGCAGTGAGTCTGAGGATGAGCACACACAGGGAAATGCTGAGAGGGTAGACGCTGACCCGGGCATACTGCAGGGAGGCAGGGACACCCGGGAGACTTTAATCCAATGCTCCTCCAGTTAGCACACCACATATGGACCTCCAGGACAAGCCTGGGCTGTAGGCTCCATACTCGATACCTAAGTGCAAAATCTGCCAGGTTATGAAGATTAACTAAAGTCCTTGTTGATAAAACTGAATGTCCCAGAAAACACATTATATTATTGGAAACCATCCAACTGCAGAACAAAAGAGGCACCCTCAGCCATGGTGACATGTCTGAATTTATTATTGCAACCAAAGGAACTTAATGAAACAAAATGAAAAAGGTGTTAAAAATCACATCAATTCGTAAAGACCTCATTGCGGGTCAACACAAAAGCACCAGTGATAAACCCGTGGTGTGCCTAAGGCGCCTTATGTTTACGTTTTCGGGTGCTACGTCTTGGTGCTGACCCCTCGCTGGGAGTGGCATCTGAGACAGCCTGCTGACTCTGCTGTCCTGTTGGCCTTGATGACCTTGGTGGTTGTCCTCTGGCCCGTGAAGCCTGTGCTGGCCCCGCCTGGGAGGGAGCTGCCAGTTCCACAGCTGGCATCTCCCCAGTCGTCGCAGCTTCACCGGATGCAACAGTCACTGGCAGAGGGGCGGAGGAGCTGCTGCCCCTCATCTGGAGTGCCGTGAGATGTGCCCACAGAGATGACAGGCAGCTGCTGCACCGACGTGAGGTCATTTCGGATCTCCCTGCTCACCGTGGATGGATGGGCACCGAGCTGGGAAACTTGGTGCCCACACCATCTCCCACACTGACACTGACCAGCTGAGGTCAATGCCGATGTGAGGGCTTGCTGCTCCAAGCGCATCTTCAGGAAGCCATGATGGATCTCCTGGAGGACCCACTCCACGAGAGTCGCCATAGAGGACGTATGGTGCTCGGACATGAGGCTGTTTGCCTTGGCGATAGTCCATGTAGACTCCTCCACCACGGACACCAAGCCAAGCATAGCCTCATGTATCTCCACCAGATGCTCCCACACACCCAGCCGCATTTCCTGCCCCTGCTGCATCACGGACGACTCCAGAGGTACATCATCAGGCACCGACTGAGCATGTTCCTGGTCCCCTGCAGTCCTCTGACTGCTGGCACCATGGGCACTCTCTGTCTCTGCCAGCTCCTCCAGTGAATGTGAAGTGCCCTCACTGCTGTGCCCTGGGACGCTAGGCGATGTTGTAATTCGCACCGAGGTGCTAGTATCTGTGCTGGTGCCTGCCTGGCAGAGATGGTGTGATGCTGGTGAGACCTCAGGGCCCTCAGGTGTGAGGGGGGGCCTCTGCTGCTCCTCCTCCTGGCCTTGCTCCGCTGATGCTGAAAGGAAGAACAGGGACATTGGATCCGTTAACGTGGAGACAATGTTAACGTGCATCCCTGTCCCCCGGATCATTATGCGCTCATCCTTCCATAAGCAATGTGGTCAAACCACATTGGAAACTTCAATCACTAAACATTCAGCACTGCCATGGCTGTTGGGAGAACAATGGTGACCTCACTGCTGGGCATGCCTTACTGCCTGTGACACCCCAGACTCACCGACCCCGGTGGACCTAGGTGCCTCTCCAAATCTAGGGCTTCCTGCTCGAAACGGCTGAGGATCGCCAACTGTGCTGGACTGCTGCCATTTCTCATCCGCTCGGTGGCATTATGTGCATTCTTCTCCTGAAAAGGAGAGAAGAGCATTGATTAGTGCTACTTGTACCTGGACTCTCCTCGCGCACGGCCCACCCCAACCAGAGTGGACATTGCAGGGCTCCTGTGCCTCCTCACCCCGCTGCTGTCGCACACTCACACAAAGATGCTAGGCCTATTCCCCGCCCCCTGCCCACCCTCCCTTGGCCAAATGCATCACATTAGGCACCACACAGTCTACCCTTCCGTAGCAAGGAGGCGCAAGCACGTGAAGGGCAGAGGAGAGCAGATCGATCAGTGCCAATGCCACCTTGTAGCTCCACTCCCAGTATGTCGTCACCCTGGCTTTGACATGTGCTGGAGTTGCAGCACTGCGCCTAGGTGTAGTTCCTCCAGGTTGTCCCCAAAACAGTCATGTGGGTCTCAGTGTACCACGTGCTGCAGGGGCAGAACCCATCTCTTCACCACCCTTTCAGGGTGACCTTAGCATGGGCAATATCTGCTGGCCCACTCAGCGAAGGACACATGTCGTCAATGATTCAATGCAGTCACTACAGTCAGACTTGGGGGCTGGTGGGGGGGGTACCAGGGGGGAAAGCCGACCAGCTAGGTTAAGTGACCAATGCCAACATGGTGCTCACCCTTCCTGAGCACAACAAGTGAAGTGCTTTTGACACTGGATCCAGGTGCGCTGCACCACATTGCGGGAGCTCACGACCTCCACCACCTCCTCCCAGGCACATTTGGTCATGTGGGGGTGCCTTCTTCTCCTGCCCTGGGGTATGAGGACCTGTGCTGCCACCTCCTTGAGGAGGGCAGCAGGGCAATCATCCGAAAGGCGAGGGGTAGAGTGCCCCACCCTTGCTCAAACCCCTGCCTGGCCTGTTCACCAGCAGCGCTCTGGGGAGCCCTTCCACTGGACATGATTTGCAGCTTTTGAAAGGCTGCAGCAACTTTTTAAAACAGGCCACCGGGTCGCCATTGAACCCGGCAGTCATTGAAGTCCTGCCGCCACCCGCCCACTCCTGCTGTCCTCAGGATGTGCGAGTCACGCTGGGCTGGCCTTAATTGGCCTGCCAGCACCCATTCCCATTCTGCCCCCTCCGCCAGCCACAAAATTTTGTCCAGCGTGTTTATTTTTCCCAAAGATTACTGGTAAAATTAGTACCATGATTAGTTTTTATGATCAGGGAGGTAAAGTCCAAAGACATCATGAAACAAGGGGAATTTACATTCAAAGTGGAAAATATGTATAAAATAGAGAAGGTTGTGTGAAAAGGCAGGTATTCCTAAGGTATAACAAGTGTGAAAAGCCTTCAGCATCTAAGCCTCAAGCTGCTGTCTACAACAAACTGAAGTTAAAAAAAACTCACTTTGGATTGGATTGTTCAGGGGATCATGTTTCTTTGCCTGGGTCTTTTAAAATCTATGTGTCTTACTGTTGCCTTAATGAAAGTGTAAATGGGAGTTAGATTAATTAGGTGATTAAGAAGTTATCATAGTAGTAATTTGTAGAAATATGTATCTATTTAAAATCTTTTCTTGTAATATTAAAGGTTTAGGTTTGTAAGAAACCTATAAGACTTGGTGATCTTATTACTACTGAATTCAAGGCACGCACCTCGAAATCTATACAAATTGTAAAACAAATTGTGGCAGTTGTTTCAAGGTTCCCTTTGGGATTTGAACAGCTTAGCATTTACCATTGGTTGTGCCATAACACTAGGTGGTTGGAAAAATAGCAGACTGAGGCTTCTTAGTACCACAAGGCAATATTACTGGTTCCATCAGCTAGGAGTTCATATCACATGACTCCCACATCTCCACCCTGGCTTTGACAATGTGTGTGTATCCCTTTGTCTCGGTCCCTGAGATTGTTAATGCTCTAACCATTAAATTTTGAATGGGAGATTGTGGGGTTCTTTGTCCTAGCAGACAAATTGGCGCTGGTTGGCTAGAACTGGCTTATGAAATGGCCTTTGTATAGTTCCCTTTGAATTTTGTCTCTGCAGCCCACAGGGGGTTGTTGTGGTCTCTTCAGAGATAATGAAATATCAGTTTCTGTGAAACTGCCTTACTAGCTCCTATTGTTTGAGGGTCACATAGCTTCTGTCATTTTAAGAAGGGCCTTTGTCCAGTTTTATATATTATATAGTGTGAGGTCTTAGCCCCCAGACGATAGGGTAGATAGAGAGAAACGTTCTCCACTGGTGGAGGAATCTATGACAAAGGGACAAAAGGTTAAAATCAAAGCTGGGCCATTCAGTAGAGAAGTTAGGAAGCACTTCTTCACACAAAGAATGAAGAAAAGATTTGAATCCTTGGAACATTTGCCACAAATCTACATTTTTTTTTCTGATAGCTCAAATGAAAGTGGTGCAGCAAAATTTCATTGAGATGTTCCTGTTTATTTTTATAACCCTAGAGCTGTTAGTTCTCCAATGAGCCTGCCATGCTTTATGCATGGTTCATTAACTTATCTGCACATGGGTTAGTACTTTCTCCATTGCTTTATTGCTTTTATGGCTTTATTACCAGTGTGCCTGCCTTCATGCTTGCAGGTAAAACTGGGACTTTTCTTAGCATCTTTATACTGGGCAAGGAGAAGATTGGTGAGGTGTGTGAGACAAAGTTATGGAGAAAATCAAACTTACTACCAATATTGAGTCCTCCCTCTGACATATGATGACATTAATGAGGTCTGTAATAAGTGACAACCAAGCATTAAAAATAATTATTCAGATGTTGGAAATAATGGCGCGGAAAGAGTCATAGAGTCTTTACAGCACAGAAGGAGGCCATTTGGCTCATCGAGTGCTTGCTGGCTCATGGTAGAGCAATCCAATCAGTCACATTCTCCCTTGGCCCTGTAAATTTATTTTGTAAGTATATTCTAACAGCCACAAAGGTGTGTCTCAACTCATCACAGGTACCAGACGTGTTCCCACTGCTACAGACATATGGCTTTTAATTTCCCCAGTGACACAAGAGTTGCTGTGGTGATCAAAACTGCCTGCAGACAGATGAAGGACAGAAAAATCTGACTGCAGGGTGACAGACCAGGCAATGGTTTACACAAGGCAATAGCATTGCCTTCTGATGGAGAGGTGGGCCTGGATTTTCATCCTTGAGGCAGGTAGGGGAGTTGGGAAAATTCCTGTCTTGACCTGCCCGCCTCGGGAGAATGTACCCACCAAGGCGGGACGGTCATTGCCGGAGGCTGGGTGCGATCTGGAGTCAGGCCAGCCAACCAGGGAAGAAGTGCGGAGGTAACCACAGGGGTTGTCAAATGCAGGGATAGGCTGCTAAAAGGCCCGCCTCAGTGCTGTGGGACTTTGTCTCAGTGAAAAAACACAAAGGCCCTGCAGCCCTCACCTCTCACGCCTCCTTCACTCTCCAAACATTCCCCGTGCCCTATCCATGCCACTCATGGTCCCCACCCACCTCCATGTCCCTTCATGCCCCCATGCTAGGCTCTAGCCTTCCACCTATGACCTCCATTCCCCCTATGTCAGGCTCTGCCCATCTACCCAACCCATCAGGCCCCTCATGTACCCTATTGCCAGGCTGTGACAATTCCATGCACATTGGCCCACTTTAAACTTTGTAGAACCAATGAACACCAAGATGTAAAGTGGCATGTGTAAAAAAAAAAATGCTTTTGAAAAAAATTAATTCATTGATCACTTTCTGCTACATAAAAAGGCTGTAAGGCAAGCTAATAAAAGTGTTGATCATCCAGGCCCTTTGAAGCTTCAAAAACCACAAAGACTTGAAACCACTTTACTTATGTCAAAAAACATTGTGAAATTGACTGCAGAGATCAGAGACCCTGAGCTGTCAATCAAACAGTGGTTGAGATTCCATTGCAGTACCTTGACAATGCATCCTTTTATTTATTCGTTCATGGGATGTGCGTGTCACTGGCAAGGCCAGCATTTGTTGCCATTTCTAATTGCCTTTGTGAAGGTGATGATAAGTAGCCTTCTTGAACCCTTGCAGTCCATATGGTGCAGTGCTGGATGTCTGGGCTCTCAGCCAAGCCTGATTATGTACGTTTGGGAAAATATTTTTATGAGGGGAGACAAGGGGCTGGGCTTTTGTGGTGGAGACGGGTTCATTTCTGGGAGGCGAGCTGTTAGGTGTGTTGGGGGCAGGTTTGCCAGCCAATTAGTGGGGATAGGAACAGAGGCAGGTCACTTGGAAATGTAGGCCATGTTGTAATTCATATGGCAGCCATTGCTGTGGCTGTTGTTTGGACAGTAACATTTAGATTTGGACAAATGGAAAGAGCAGATTTTTCACACTTTGGCAGGCTTTGGTGTCCTGGAACCCAGGAAAGAGTAGGAACATGAGGTACAAAAGCAAAATACTGTGGGTGCTGGAACATATGAGCATACAAATTAGGAGCAGCAGTAGACCATTTAGCCCCTCAAGCCTGCTTGGCTATTTGATAAGATCATGGCTGATCTGATTGTGGCCTCAGCTCTACTTTCCTGTCTACCCCCATACCCTCTGACTCTCTTGTTGGTCAAGAATCTATCTAACTCAGCCTTAAAAATATTCAATGTCCCTGACTCCACCACTCTCTGGACCAACAACCCTTTGAGAGAATTTTTTTCCCTCATCTCCATCCTAAATGGGAAACCCCTTATTTTTAGTAATAAAAACAGAAAACACCGAAAAACTCAGCAGGTCTGACAGCATCTGTGGAGAGGGAAACGGAGTTAACATTTCTAGTCAGTATGACTCTTCTTCAGAGCCAAAGGGAAGTAGAAATGTGATGGCTATTATACTGCTTAAGAGGGGGTAGAGCAAGTGGAGCAAAATAGAAGGTCAGGGATAGGTCGGAGCTCAGGAGAGATTGTCTTATGTCCATGACATCTTTGTCAAAGGCAGTGTTAATGGAATGTTAAAGACTAAAGAAGATGCTAATAGTGGCATAAAGATAAGAAAGCTGAATGATAGCGGCACACTTCTCTAGTTTTAACACTCCCTCTGTCATGTAAAATCCATTACATTTCTACCTCTCTTTAGCTCTGAAGAAGAGTCATATGGACTTGAAACGTTAACTCAGTTTCTCTATCCACAGATGCTGCCAGACCTGCTGAGATTTTCCAGTATTTTCTGTTTTTATTTCAGATTTCCAGCATCCGCAGTATTTTGCTTTCCCATTATTTTTAAACTGTGTCCCCTAGTTCTGGTCTCTACCACAAGGCGACATGTCCTCTCAGCATCCACCCTGTCAAGTGCCCTTAGGATCTTATATGTTTCAATAAGATCCCCTCTCATTCTTCTAAACTCTAATGAATACAGGCCCAACCCATCCAACTTTTTCTCATTAGGTAAACCCCTTATCCCAGGAATCAATCGAGTGAACCTTCACTGAAGGTTTCTTTTCCCAATCAGAGAAGTCAACAAAGCCAGAAATTATATCTCACTGGTTAATGTTTCAGGTCAGTGAGCTGACTGTTCCGATGAAAAGTCATTGAACTGAAATAATTCTAAATCTGAAATAAGAACAACAATTTCTGGAGAAACTCAGCAAGCCTGGCAGCACCTCTGGAGTCAGCGAGTGGAAAATCAATATTGTAAATACATGGCAAAGGGTGAGACTTGAGGAAGAGAGAGATGGCCGGAGGGAATGGGCAGACGGAAGGGTGTTGGTACCCATGAGTTGGTGAAGCTTGCGATCCTTCCCATGAGTTGGTGAAGCTTGCGATCCTTCACACCTGAAAGGAAGATAAAGGGCCTGAACTTCCTCGATGTGGCAATCTGAGTTGGATTTCCACTCTGCTCCTAGTTTTATACCTTAATTTTTTTCTGATCCTATCTTGCTCAACCTTCCGACTCAGGCGAGATCCGGGCAGTACGATGTGTCCCCTTAGCCTAGGGTCGAGTGCGGCTCTGTCGGGTACAAGGAACCCACAGCCCCTTTTTCAACGTCATTAGTTGCCATAAACAAGGTAAGTTTAAAGGTCCAGCCAAGTATAAAGGTCCTTGACAGGCCAGGGGGAAGGTAAGTGTATGATGTAAGTAGATACGATTTGTGGGGTGGGGGCTGGGTTGGGTCGGGCCTTGGGACAGGGTCAGGTTTCGGGGGTTATTTGGGTCTTGGGGGCTTTTGGGTATTGGGTGGGGTTGGGTCTTAGGGGAGGTCGGGTCGCCAGGGTCGCTCTCAGGAGACATCAGGCATCGTCAGTGCTCAGGTTGGGTTGGACCACAGGGTGGAGAGCAGTCATATTTCAGGGGCAAGGGCTCAGGTCTCAGAGGGGGCTAGGTCTTGGGAGGCTTGAGTTGAGTTGGGCCTTGGTGGGAGGCGGGTCGGATCGGGACTCAGGGGGAAGAGGGGAGTGTGGGGCCTTGGGGACGGTGTAAGGTAGGGGTTGGGTTGGGGGGTGTCGGGTCGGCCCTCAGGGGGAGGGGGGGAAGGTTTGGGTCTGGTTGGGTTGGGCCTGGGGGTGGTGGGGTCAGGTCAAGTCGGGCCTGAGAGGTGGGGGGCGGGGGGTGGAGGCAGATGTCAGGTCGTGTCAAGTTTGGCTGGGTGGGGGAAAGACTCTGGGGGTAGAGAGAATCCCATGTATTGGGGAGTTCTGTCAGGGCTGTAGTCCCTTGAGGGTGGGAGGAATCTGGTGTTGGGGGAGTAGCCCGGCGGCTGGGGGAGACCTCTGGAGGATCGGCGGTGGGTTGGGGGGGTGGGGGGGTGTGCAGGAGTCCCGTGGCATGGGTCTGTGCAATGGTTACCCAGAAGTTAGCAGAGGTTTTAATTCTTCTAACTTTCTCTGGGTATCTATTGATGCAACACAGTCAGAACCATCCGAAGTTTGCTATTTAAATTGCGTTTTTGATTGGTTCCCACTGCAGAGCAATAGCCCAGGGGAAGTTTGCACTTCTGGGCAATTGCCATGCAAACCCTTACTTGTGAAGTTCCGGGGGGGAGGGGGGTGGGGGAGGGTTCACCAGTGCGTGTTTGGGGTACCACCCCCAATATGATGCCCTGTGGCTCGGAAGTTACAGCCCACAAAGTTTTTTATTAAGGCGCTGAATGCACTAAGTGTTTTTTTCTCTTTGTCCCTTTATGTTGCAATCAGAGGGTTTTTATGTAACAATTCATGCCTCATTTGGATGCATTTGTTTCTTTACTATACCCATTACCACTCTCTTTGGCATCATGAAATCTTTTGTTATTTAACCTCCCATGCCCTCCACCCTGTGACAGACATTCTCCTTTGTTCTTTCTGCCCCGTCCCTCTTTCCACTGGTTTAGAAACTCTTTCCCTTCTATCTTTCTTCATTTCTGATGAAAGGTCATCGACCTGAAACATTAACTCTGTTCACCTCCACAGATGCTTCGTGACCTACTGAGATTTTCCAGCAATTTTTGTTTGAACATGAGAACATGAGAATTTAGTAAAATTGTTTGATTTTCCTGTGATAGGGTAGGCCTCCTCTGCTCCACTGCGCTTCTTCACTGCCTTTTATAAGTGGATCTTCTCCATTCAAAACACACCCCACCCTCGCCTCGCTATTCTTGGGCTGGTCTGCATTAGACATCTCCAGAAGGTCTCACACCCATGTGAAAATCGGGAAGGATTCAAAGGTGAGCTCCATTGGGGGCTTTAATTGACCTGATCATTGCTAGCCCAGTGTCCCCTGCTTTCCTCCTGTCTTTATGAAAACTGGGTTTGGAATGGGGATAGCTGACCAGCATACAGGCTATCAGTGGCATTTGTTTGGCTACCCCTCACCATTCTGAGCCACTCCAGGCAGTGAAAATCTGGCCCAAGGATTATTTCCACTGGAGCAGAGAATGCCTAATAGAGATTTTTAAAAAATATATGGTGTTAATAAAGTGAATAGGGAAAGACTATTTCCTCAGCATGGACTATCAATGATGGTAGGATAGTGATAATGTTACTGGGCTAGTAATCCCAGAGCCCTAGATTGATGCTTTGGCCACATGAGTTCAAATCCCACTGACACAACTAGGGAAATTAAAATTCAATCAATAAATCTGGAATGAAATGCTAGTCTCATTAATAATAAACATTGGTTTTGTTGTTTTAAATTAATCTGCTTCGCTAATGTCCTTCAGGGGAAGCAATCTGCTCTCCTTGCCTAGATTCAGATCCACAGCAATGTGGTTGACTCTTAACTGGCCTCTGAAATGACCTAGAAAGCCACTCAGTTATCTCATACAGCTACAGAAGAAAGCACTGTGGGTGTACCTACACCATATTTTTTTCACTTTATTTATGCAATGGCTCAAGCCAATTAAGAATGGGCAAAAAATGCTGGCAGTGCCAGAATTGAAATAAAATCTTGTGGGGAGATTGTATGGGTAGGGTAAGGATGATATGGCAAGGGTAGGGTAGGGAGAATTATTCCTGATGCCTCTAACTGCCCAGTCCAGTATCCTACTATATATATATATTTAAAATTTATGGAATGTAGGTATCACCAGCTACACCAGCATTTATTACCCCCTAATTGTCAAGCACATTGCTGGAGTCACATGTAGGACAGCAGATTTTTCCTTCCCTAAATTAGTGAACCAGACTTTTAATTCCAGATTTTTATTGAATTCAAATTTCACTGTCTGACAAGATGGGATTTAAACTCATGTCCCCAGAGCATTTTAGGTCTCTGGATTACTAGTCCAGTGACAATACCACTATGCCACCCTGTATTATGTGTAAATAGCTAGGAACTAGTTAGCTTGGGGCTAATTGTTATGCATAAGTGTTCCGGGGGGACACTTCTCACAGCCGCACTGGAGACGCATGTGAAGTACAATAGAACCAGTTCAATCCAGTCCTCCTTTGTACCAGACAGAATGGCAAAATTAAACATAAAGAGTTCCTGTTCTTTCCAAGCTTAAAGTATGATTATTAACAGTATCTGGGAGCCAAAAGTCAACAAGAACACATAGCACATGCTTTCTCATATTATTTTTAACCGATAAATAAAAATTGTCAAAGAAAATGTAACAAACACTCCTTTTTTTGGTGTACCTATGCTTGTCCTGGACTGCTCGCAGCGTTGTCCTGGAGATTAATTTCCAATTCTAGAAACTGTGGGATAATCCTTGTGGATTGTCAATCCTGATGCTAGCCTCCTGTTAAGCAAATATCAGGCAGTGCATTTTAGCATAATTACTGTCAAATGCCATAAATTGGATTCTGTACCAGCTGCCTGAGATCTATTTTGTAACAATCTAGACTTTGCTTTAGAATATTTCCCATTTTGTGCAAAACCGCACCAGAAATTGAATCAGGACTTGTGTGATGATGCACATTCAAGTTTTTTTGTCTATGGTATTATTTTGTGGTCTTTGTTGTTTATGTAGTACTGTAAGACTCTGAGAGTAGCAATCGATTTGATAGTATTGTGGCTTGTGTACTCTTCTAATTCTCCAGGCAAAGCGTCTGCAGTTTTAAAACATGAAAACATTAAAGTTAATTGTGTGGAGCCACAAGAGGGCAGCAACCATCCCTTTATTGAGTTACTACAATTACTGGCAAAATGGTTTTCTGTATTGTGTTTCATTGAAATAATCGACAAACAAATGTACTGAAAAATATTTTCTTTGTTTTTAACAGTGGCCCGAGCAATTTGAATTTCTATTGAAAATACTGTAATGAAAGTTGTGGAAGTATCGGGCTGGATAAAGGTTAATCGCAATTCCTTCAGTCATTTTAAAATTACATTTCTCTTCTGTTAACCAAAGGCATGATGATGATAATAATAACAGGCTACTCAAGATCTGACATCTGCAGGGTAATTACTGCCTTCCAGTATTTGGCCATGTATTGCATTCTACTCAATACTGGCCTCTCCTGTTCTCATGTTCTGACAGCTTTTTTTTAATGTTAGCCCTGTTCTTTTCAGTGGATTTTTCAAAAAGGAAATTCTCGGAATGTGGGCGTTGTCTGTCCATTTCCGGTTGGTCTTGAGAAGGTAGGGATGTCCAGCCCACTTCACAGGGTAGTTAAATATGTGGGACTGTAGTTATGAATAGGCCAGACTGAGTAAGGATGACAAATTTTCTTGCCTAAAGCATGTTAGTGAGCTAGTTAGACTTTCATGGCAACCTGACAGCTTTGTGGTTACTTTTACTCGTATCAGTTTTTTGTTTCTAGATTATTGTTAAAACTGAATTCAAATTCTCAAACTGCCATGGTGATATTCTCCAGATTAACAGTTCAGTAACAACTGCTATGCTGCTGTCGCCATCCAGGCTCCCTTCCTTTGTCATGTCAGCTTTCCTTGTTCATTCTCCCTTCTTGGTCAAGATTTTACTCAGGGAGCGCTCAGTCACACACTTCCATCACCTTCCTGTTGTATTACGCAGAGAACTGCTTTCTTGTGATGGGGTAATATCAGTAATATTGCCAAAAAGCTGCATCAATACAAAAAGAGGCACATTTTGAACAGTTTTCTTGACAAAAATTGTTTTCCATTGTAGTGCTGTCCTTTTGTCATCTGTTTGGTTAACAACAACATGTGAAGCAAGGTGATGATGGGAGGGGAGGGGGTGGTGGTGAACAATAGAATGCCAAGATATCTATGTATCTAGAGTGCCTGCATAGTTTCTAATTGTGTGTTAACATTGTTTTTTAGAAACTATGCTGTGACCATGACAATTTCTAGTTAATGTCATCAGCACAGGACAAGATCAAAACCTGGACTGTCCTTGTTACAGCACCAGTTGAGAACCATCATTGTCCAAGATAACTACACAAAGAACCATCTTTGCCTTCTGTCTACTGGTTCTGTTTTATGCCCCTTTACATTCTCTGTCTCTTTGCTCTTTACCCACCACTCTCTCTTGTCTGCCCCTCTTTCTGATTAATTTCTCTTTCTAACATATTCTATTTCTTTTACCAGCAGCTCGATAGACATTTTTAAAAGGGAATTAGATATATACCTGAAAAATGAAAAAAAAATTGCATGCTTCTGTGAAAAAGACCAAGTGAGTGGGACTAGTTGGATAGCATTTGCAAAGAGCTGATGCAGGTATGAGGGGCTGAATGGCTGCCTTGAATGCTATATGATGCTACAAAAATGCTCCATCCCTACTGGATCAGCTTCAATTAGATGGGAATCATGATAATTGTCCAACTACTTTGCCCAGGAGCATTACACCAAAATTAAGATTATTCTAGAATCAGGTTTGTTGCAAGCCAAAGATAAAAACTGGTCAGAAAAACCTTTGTGCCACAGCTCATTCAATCATCTGTTCTGCAATTCAGTTTAAACAAAACATTTACTAATATATAATATTAATAATATTGATGACATACTACTATCTCCATGACACATTTTGCCAGTGAATTCACTATTTTGCCTGCTTAACATTTGAAACTAGACCATCTGGAAGCATGTTCTGCTTAAATAGGGAGCTTATATTTAAATAAGATCTGGAATTGAAAGCTAGTCAGTAATTTTGACCATGAAACTATCATCGATTGTCATAAAAAGTCACCTGGTTCACCAATGTCCTCTAGGCAAAGAAATCTGCCATGCTTACCTGGTCTGGCCTACATTTGACTCCAGATCCACAGCAATGTGGTTGACTCTTAACTGCCCTCTGAAATGGCCTAGCAAGCCACTCAGTTCAGGGGCAATTAGGGATGAGCAATAAATGTTGACTTTCCATGCAACCCACATCCCATGAAAGAATAAAAAAAAGTTTGTCTTCAATCAGTATCAGTGAATGGATATGGCTCCATACATATGAATTCTGCGTTTGCATGAGGTGTTGGTTAATCTGTAGTCAACTGCGCTACAGACAAGATATGCAATTAGAAAACTATGGGCCACCAAAGTCAAACTTCAATGTTGCTTATTTTGATTGTCCGTGAGGATTGGTCAAAGTGACTCAGAACTGTTTCAACAACTGAACAAAAACTCAGATCATTATTAAGGAAATAAATTACAGGAAAGGCTGTGTCCTTACTACTTAAAATAAATTCCATCTGTCTGTAATCTGACCTCTTGTCTTTCTCTTTGTTTAACATGATGCCATTAGCTGCACTGTAGCTAGATAGCTTGCTGCATTGTTGTTCTGCCTAATTTATCTTCTGCTTATGCTGCAAACATTTTATTCAAAATTGAAGGTAGATTCTAAAGAAAAAAAGATCCTGGGCTCTGGAATCTATTTATTTCAATTGAGTCTTTTCAGTAGCATGAGGTATGGTCGCAGTTATTTGGTGAAGAGTTTTATTTGATTTGGTCATCATCGAAAATCCCACAAAACATCTGGAACATCCTTCATCTGGTATATTAGTTAAGAGCTAATTATTGCTATGTACACACACCGTAAATGCAATCATGACACCAAGGGAACAAATGTAATTATTTATCTTGTTGAATATGTGGGCAGCTTATACAATGGGTTAGCATTGTCTGCATTCCCGTGACCAGAATGTTGTTGCTGATGGCTATGGATCTGCTTGTAGGCCAGGTATCCTGGTGTCCCTTAGGGACCACTGTTGAGGCCACTGTCGTTTACAATGATCTTCAGGATTGTGGAGGATGATGATTCGCTGCTTTGAGGAATGGGCCAAAAAATAGCCTCTGGTAAATGGTATTTAACATAGTGGAGTTTTATGCATTTTACCAGGAGGAACACCACAGAACCATAGAAAAGAGGCCATTCAGTCCAACATGTCTGCATCAGCCAAAAAGAGAAAAAAAACTGGCCGCTCATTTTAATCCCACTTTCCAGCGCCTGGTCCATAGCCTTGCAGGTTACAGCACTTCAGATGCAGATCCAGGTAACCTTTAAATTAGTTGAGCATTTCTGTCTCAAACACCAACTTAGGCAGTGAATTCCAGATGCCCACTGCCCTCTGGGTGAAAAAGCTTTTCCTCATTTACCCTCTAATCCTTCTACCCATCACCTTAAACCTATGCCCCTTGGTAATTGATTCCTTAGCTAGGGGAAACAAGTCTTTCCTCTCTACCCTATGTAGGCCCCTCATAATCAGGTTAACCCTTGGCCTCCTCTGTTCTAAGGGAAACAACCCTAACCTATCCGATCTCTCATAGCTGCAATTTTCAAGCCCAGGCAACATTCTTGTAAATCTCCTCTGTACTCTCTCCAGAGCAATTGTGTCCTACCTGTAATGTGGTGAACAGAATTGCACACAAAATTCCAGCTGTGGCCTAATCAGCATTTTATACATTGCATCAGTATATCCCTGCTTTTGTATTCATTACCTTGCTCAATAAAGGACAACATTCCATATGCTTTCTTGACCACCTTGTCATCCTGTCCTGCCACCTTCAAGGATCTGTGGACAAATATCGAGGGAGGAATTGTCCCAGATTTGCATTAAGTGTGGTAGCAGGCAGGAAAAATGGTGTTTTACCCGTCAGCTGCAATGGCAGCTTCTCATGCCATATCGTCTCAAACCCTCACATTAATTATTTATTCCCGGGAAACACACCGTTCCGAAGGCGGGTGCGCTCTCATTCGCCCACCATGCCATCACATCACTGCTTCATCACTCCGGGCACCACATTTAAAGTGTAGCCGCATGCACATCTCTTAGTGTTTCCAGTGCTGCACAGAAGACAGGATGGCACCACAAGGAAAAAAGCCTGTAGCTCCTGGTTTAGTGACGCATCCCTTGAGCACCTTTTAGATGCTGCGGAGGCCCACCATGATGTCCTGTACCCTGCTCTGACTGCTGGATGGACGGCAGCATCACCAATCCAACATGGGAAGCGGTGGCAGCAGTGGTCAGTGCCAATGTCCTGCAAAAGAGGACAGCCACCAGTGCCACAACAGGACAAGTTGTCTCGTCCATTCCCACAGGTGACGTCTCTCTTCTCATCACTCTCAACTCACACATTCACAAACCCATCACACATCCACAGCGATATCACACCTTAAGGGACAACATTACTAATTCTCACACACACCCTCACATCTCAGTCAGGCTCATCCCACTTGAGCTCGTATTTTCATCCCCTCCATGGCTCCACTCACCACACAAGCATTCCATGCAGTGCCATGTGTCCTGCTCACACTCTCTCCATCTGTTTTCATGCAGGAGAAGCTGGCTCACAACAGCATGGAGAGGTCCCATAACAGGGGTGAGTTGGCCCCCAATTAGGCCCCTCACCCACTTTGAAGAGTGTGTCATTGTGTTGCCTGATGAGGACGAGGATCATGCCTGTGGTAACAGTGAGGTCAGAGGCGAACACCCTCGTGAAGATCCTGCGTCACATCATCCCTCTCTCAACGCAAACGTGAGTGCTCTTTCTCCTGCTTTTGACTCTGCTGCCATGCACCTGTTATCCCTACTTTGGTTCACAGGGAGCTCTGCCAAACAACCTATGCCCTCAGCCAGCCAGTCCCTCAGCTCCATCCACGTCCTCACTTCCAGCCAAGAGGACCTGTCCTCCATTGAAGAGCTGGAAATAAGCAGCCTGGAAGACCCATCACAGCCCTTACCCACACCCTCCACCAGTGCAGAGAAACACACATCTTGGTGGGACCTAGATCTAGAGCAGGCTCAGGTTCACAGTCTGATGGTCAGCGCACAGACATGTGTCCACAGCAGGAGTTGGCAGGTTCAGCGAAGCTCCCTGGCACTTGAAGGACTGCTGGGGAAGAGGCAGGGATCCGAGTCAAATGATGAACCTTTGGATTTGGCCTTCCAACTCATCCTGAACTCATCAGCAGAAGGCAGTGGAACATCATGCACAGCAATTGGAAGCCCTCAGTAGAGTGACTTGTGAGTTGGGGGAGTGTGTCCATCTCTCTGATGAAGTGGTGCCCACATGTGTGCATATGGAGATCTCCATGGGAAGGATGGTGGATGCCATGGAGACCCTGGTCCAGCAGAACGTGGAGATGTGTGCAGACCTACACTCCACCGTGGTAGCCACGGGTGGGTTCCTGCATTGGCAACATGAGAGGGAAACAGGGCCCCTCGACGTCCCTGCAGGTGCTCCTTCCCCTCAAGGAGTCAGGCTGGGCCCTTTGGGCACTCAAAGGGAGGAGGAATGGCAGCTGGACACCCCTGGATCATCCACTCAGGAATCTCAGAGGCTGTCCTCTCTCTCTGAGTCCCCTTTGACTATGGCCCCCTCAACCTCATCCACGGTCACCAAAGAGGGAGCAGCTGGCCAATGAGTGATTCTGGAGGGAGAAGTGTGTGTGTGACAGGGCCTTTTGGAGCCTCATGCGAGCACTCTCCCACACACACGGATCCTTCCATATCACACTGACCTCAAAGTCCTGAGCATTTTCAATGCTGTCTCCTGGGGTTTGCTTTCATTTGTCCATCTGAGCTGACCTGCATCTCCGCCCACCCAATGACCACACTCCCATGAAGCACCTGATCTCGCCCACCAAGCAACTCATTTTACTTTTGATTTAGACAGCACTGTGGTGATGCAGTATTTCAGTCACTCCTCCGTCCTTTCCCCTCCCCCAGTCACCCATTTCCTTTCCCCCATCACAGTCCCTGCCACCCATCCCCCCACCCGGCATCATCTTCTACTTCCCCTCCGTGACCTACCAGCCACAACACTTTACTTTTTGGGATGTCCAGGTGAATGTGCACATTCCCTTCCTTCCCAAAAATCCCAGCCCATCAACGTTAACCTCCCTGACCTCCTCCTTTGCACCCCTAGGGTCCGCGTCTGCCTCCTAGTCCCCACCAACCACTCTCTCCATCCCTTTTATCACAACTGTCAAACTCTCACCCTCCCACTCTACTACTTCACTCTGCCCTCAGTCATTCTCACCATTCCCTCCTACCATGCCCACCCTCTGTTCACTCGCCAGGGGGCAGACATGGACTCAACAGAGCCCTCCCTCGCACATTCACCTGGACATCCCCACTTTCTCTCTTGGAACCTGGTTCCCTGGAACCCCTTCCCTCATCCCCTGAATTCCTTCCTCCCTTCCAAACCCCTTCCTGCCTTGGAATGCCTTCCCCATCCCCTGGGACCCCTTCACTTCACCCCAGAACACTTTACCCACCCCTCCAATGCTCCTTCCCCGCTGGAAATCACCCCCCTCTCCCACCCCAACGGAACTCCTTCCCCCCTGGAGTTCCTTCTCCCTCACTGGGCTACCCACCGCTTATTCCTTCCCCATTCCTGACTCCTTCCCCATTCCTGACTCCTTCAGGCACCCTTACGTCTTCCTCCACCCTTACTCCTTCCCCTCTCTGAACTCCTTTCTCCCCTGGACTCTCTCCCCTCTTCACATTCTTTCCCCACTCTGAACTTCCCTTACACTTTACACCCCCCTTACATCTACATCCCTAGTTGCCGCCTTCTCTCCCACTTCCCACTCCTCCCCCACCATACTCCCTTCCCCGCCTCCCAACCTCACCCCACCCCGACTCCTTTGCTCACCCGCCTCCCAACCTCCCCCACCGCCCTGTCACCTGGTCGATCCTAAACCTTCCTCTCCCAAACATGGCTGGACTTTCCTCTCCACCCCCTCGACCATCATCCGCTTGAGCAGACCCTCAACGGTGACTTTCCAATTTCTGTGAGCTGCTTCGCGGCAGAGCCATGTCCATGAGAATCCACCCAGCATGTCATGGACGTTCCTCCAGAGTCCTGTTGTTCTTCGGATGTCCACGATGTGATCAAGGCCCTGGCGGTAAGTCCCAACATCTGTATGTCACACTTGTCAAGATGTGTTCTGTACTGGCGTGTTTTCCCACTGACGTGGGTGGACGATCCAGTGTGGAGGTATGATTCCAGTAGGCTGCTCTTATAATGAAATGCAAATATATTACAATGAGGTTCCTGATGTCTGATGGTGGGAAATGAGGCCCATCATTGACGGACTGGGCGGACAATCACAAACTGGTTTCACGATGTCGTGAAACCAATTTTTGACCTTCTTACCATATTGTCCACTCACGCCACTGAACACACCCAAGGCCAACGGGCACAGAAAATTCCGCCCCAAGTACACTTACAGTTTACAAGGAACAGAACAGAAATCAGTTAACACTGAAAAGAATCTTGCCCTTATTGTGCATAATTTCCTAAAGATTCATATTGAGAAGCAATGCCAAGTAAACAGAGTGTTATGTTGTACTAGTGTTATACTCCTGCTAACCAGTTGGTGAAGAAAGACCCAGTCTCAGCTTGAAATAGATTTATTCATGGAGTGAAATATTACAGGTATATATCTCCTGACTCCACTCCTGTGTCAGTAAGTGTCTCTTTGTATAGCCAATCAATGCCCTCCACATGTATGTGCTTAAACTCAATTGATAAAATTAACAACCAATTGGACTACTTGATATAAAACAAAGCACATCATTTCTTCCTACTATCACCTTGGTTGCACTGCAGTTAGAATATTGCATCTAATTTTCACCCTCTCATATGGTGGGTGATAAGAAAGTTTTGTAGGAGGGTCACAATATTGCTTCTAGGCTTATAGAATTATTGGGGTTGAGCCTCTAGTAGCTGGGCCTATTCACTTTGGAGATGCATAGATTTTGGGTTGATTTGGTTGAGGTATATAAAATAAGTAATGGGCTAGACTGCATTCTTCTGCACTAATGATAGAATATTTCAACGTGGTAGATTGATGAAGACCAGGGTCATGGGTATAAATTACAAAATGGTAGGGCTAGGTTAGGGTGGTCCTCTTTCCTCAGATAATAGGAAACTTTTGGAAGAAGTTTCTGGCTTATGTGTTGTTTGATGACTCTCTGCAAACCTTCAAAAGAGAGATGGCCAGTTTCCTGGTTGGAGTGAAGAAAGGTAGGTGGAATATAGGCATCAGGTAATATAGGTATCATCACCTGTTCTCTAATATTAGTTTCCGACCGACTGAGGGGAATTGAAAGGAATTTTCCAATTTTGTTTTCCTAATTGAAATTTTATCCTTGTTTTCATTTCCAAGGGATTACATGGGTGCTGGTGAGTGAGGGGGTGGAGGGGTGGAACTCTGCTGGACTGTTTAATTATGGGGCAGAATTTTCCTGTTGTAAAATGACATGCGGTGATGTCGGGCGTGTGTCCCTGCATCACCGTGCGCCATCACGATATTTGGGAAGGCAGGCGCTATAAGCTCGGAGGCGCGCCCGCCATCAATTAATGGGTCAGCTAAGGCTCTTGAGGCAGCAACTGAATTCGATTTTCAGGACGTCGCATGGGCACAATGGGCAGGCAGGTAGGAGACATTTGTATAAACCTCATCCAAGGGCGGGTGAAGAGAGGTGAGTGGGGTCGCGAATGTGATCTTTCAGGTATTTAAGTGTGAAAGATACTGATACTTGCCTGTGTGAGCAGGAATAATTCAAAACTTATACCAGCCACTTAGACAGTAGTAAAAGCCTTGGTCAGGACTCTACAGTAAAGATCGTTTTTGGGGCCTGCAGCTTTCAGGAAGCCTTCCCTTACCCTGGGAATGGGAGTTGCGCTCTCCACTGGAGGCACCTCCTCTGAAGAGGAAGGGGGGGCTAGAAGGGGGAGGAGGCCAGGAGTCCACATTCAGCCTCCAAGGGAGCCACCTTTGGGAGGAGAGGCGCAGCCACAAGGGGCACAGCGCCAATGGGAAGTGCAAGATGGAAGGTGCCTCAGAAGACGCCAATATCCTGCTGCCAGGGTGTACAGGCGGCAAAGCAGCTACATCAATATGCCTAAGGTCCAGTGCCGAAGGAGGCTCCGTCTCTCAAGAGAAACAGTCACCTCCATCTGTCAGATGATTGGCCCTGAGATCTCTGCAAACTGTGTGGGTAGGCACCCCACACCAGTGGCATTAAAGGTCACAGCTGCCCTCAACTTCTATGTCTTTGGCTCTTTCTAGGGGTCGGTGAGTGATCTCTGCAGAGTCCCCCAATCAGCTGTACACACTTGTGTCAAGCTGGTGACAGACGCTGTATTCAGGTGTGCATTGACTTTCATCCACTACCGCTGGCACGATGCCAGCCAGGCAGAGCGAGCCAGAGGCTTTGCAGCCATTGCTGCTTTCCCCCGCATTCAGGGTGCTATAGACTGCACACATGTGGCCATCAGGGCACCAACAGGTGAGCCCGGTGTGTTCGTCAACAGGAACGGTTCCACTGCATGAAGGTGCAGATAGTGTATGATCACAGGATGCAGATTCTACAAGTCTGTGCAAGGTACCCAGGCAGCTCCCATGACACCTACATCCTCAGACACTCCCAGGTGCCGGGGCTCTTCAGTGCTCCAGCCCGGCTGGATGGTTGGCTGCTGTGTGACAAGGGCTATCCCCTCAGAAGGTGACTCATGACGCCTCTCTGCTATCCAAGAACAGAAGCTGAGGAGCGCCACAATAGTAGCCAGGACACCACAAGGGCTGTGGTGGAGAGAGCCATCGGTCTTCTCAAGATGCGCTTCCGATGCCTGGACCATTCAGGGGGTGCACTCCGGTACCTCCCAGATCGTGTGTTGCTGATAGTGGTTGCATGCTGCACTCTCCACAATCTGGCGCTGGAAAGGGGCAATGCAGTGGATGAGGAAGACGTAGATGCAGTTGCTCCTGATGCACACGATGAGTCCAGCAGTGAGTCCGATGATGAGCACGCACAGGAGAACGCTGAGGGGGTAGACGCTGACCCGGGCATACTCCAGGGAGGCAGGGACACCTGGGAGGCTTTAATCTAAAGAACCTTCAGCTAGCCCACCACAGATGGACCTCCAGGACAGGTCTGGGCCACAGGCTCCGCATTCGATACCTGAGTGCTAAATCAGCCTGGATAATAACATTAACTAAGGCCCTTCTCAATAAAGCTCAATGTCAAACAACTCACTCATAACATCATGGGTTCCCTTCCACTTGCAGAAGTAAAGAATCACCCTGAGGCATGGCAACATGTCAAAATTTATTGAGTGAACAAATGTAACTTCATAAAGCAAAACAAAAACTGTGTTGGACATCACACCAAGTCCTCTAGAAAGTACTATGGCCAATATAAAAGCACAAGTGAGAAACCCGTGGTGTGCCTAAGGTGCCTTAAATTTACGCTTTTGGGTGCTATGTCTAGATGCTGTCCCCTCACTGGCACTGGCATCTGAGACAGCCTGGTCACTGTGCTGTCCTGTTGGCCTCGATGACCTTGGCGGATGTCCTCTGGCCTGGGAGGGAGCTGCCAGTTCCACAGCTGGCTTCTCCCCAGTTGCCGCAGCCTCGTTGGATGCCACGGTAACTGGCAGAGGGGTGGAGGAGCTGCTGCCCTCATCTGGAGTGCTCTGAGAGGAGCCCGCAGAGACGATAGACAGCTGTTGCGCCCACGTGAGGTCGCTTCAGACCTCTCTGCTCATCCTGGCTGCATAGGCTGGGATACTTGGTGCTCAAACCATCTCCCACACTGGCACTGACCAGCTGAGGCCAATGCCGCTGTGAGGGCTTGCAGGTCCGAGCGCAACCCCAGGAGGCCCTGATTGTTCCCATGGAGGAGCCTCTCCACAAGAGTCACCACTGTCTCCCTGGAGGAAGCATGACACTCAACCATGAGGCTCATTGCATCGGTGATACTCTGTGTGGACTCCTCAAGCATGGGCACCATGCCACGCATAGCTTCATGTGTCTCTGCCAGGTCGCCCCACATACCCTGCTGCACTTCCAGCATTTGCTGCCTCAAGGATGACTCCAGAGGCACATCAGCCACTGACCGAGCATGTACCTGGTCCCCAGCAGTCTGCCGACTTGCAGTGCCCTGGGCAAGTGTGAAATGCCCTCACTGCCATGCCCCAGGACGCTAGCTGAATATCTAATTCCCACTGAGGTACTAGTATCTGTGCTGGTGCCTGTCTGGCTGAGATGGTGTGACGCTTGTGAGTGGATTTGCTCTGGGGCTTCAGGGGTGAGAGGTGGACTCTCTGCCTCCTCCTCCCGTCCCTGCTTGTGATACTGAAAGAAAGGACAAGGGACATTTGATTAGTTACAGTGCTGACAACATCGATTTGCATACCGCTCCCCAATTATTATGTGCACATCCTTCACTAATCAATGGTCAACCCATGTTGCTACCTTCAATCACTGAGCATTCAGCAATATCATGGCTTCTGTGACACACATGGTGACTTGAGAACTTGCCAAACATACCTCCCCATGACATCCCAGCCTCACCGCCACGGCACCTCTCCAGATCCATAGCCTGCTGCTCGTAAGGTGTTAAGATGGCCAACTGGGCCTGTCCTCCGCCAGTCTGCATTCGTTCAGAGGCATTGTGCACAGTCTTCTCCTGAAAAGGAGAGAGGAGCATTGATTAGTCCAGCCTGTACCTGAATTCCCATTGCATCCCTGCCAACCCAGCCAGAGTGGGACATTGCAGGACTCCAGTTCCTTGTCACCATGCAGCTGCCGCACACTCACACAAAGAAGCCAGGGCTGACCCCCCCGCCATTGCCCAAATGCTGCCTCCTTCACATGTGGCACCACAAGGTGTAACTTTGCTAAGCAAGGAGGCACAAGCACGTGGAGCGCAAAGACCAGCAGGTGGATTGGTGCCCCGCCACCTAGAAGCTCCCCTCCCAGCATGTTAGCACCCTGACTTTGACATGCTTCCCAGTTCCAGCACTCTGCCTAGGTGCAGACCCTTGACTTTCAACCCCATTCTATACTCTGGGTGTCAGTGTCAGACGTGCTGTGGATGCAGAACCCATCCTAGCTCAACCCTCTTAGGGTGAACTGGGCATGGGCATTCTCTGCTGGTATGCCCAGTGAGGGATACATGCTGTGAGGGATTCAATGCTGTTACTGTACTCAGAGTTGCTGGGGGGGAGTTGGGGGTAGGGGGAAGGGTCATGGCTGCATTAAGTGATTTGAGGCAACATGGTACCCACCTTTTCTGAGCCCAGGGGATCGTTGAATCTTTTGCGTCACTGGAGCCATGTATACCGCATCACATCATGGGAGCTAACACTCGCGGCCGCCTCCTCCCACACATGTTTGGTTGGGTGGGGAGGCCTCCGCCTTCCATCCCTCAGAAGAAGGACCCCCTCCTCCAGGAGGGCAGCTAGGCACTCGTTGGAAAAACGAGGGGCACACTGCCTACCCTCTGGCCTGGCCTGCCCCGATGGCCTACTCTCTGGAGTTGTGTCAGGCACATTGCCCTCTGATGTGCTCTTCTCCCAGCCATTGTGAGCAGACTTGCAAAGGCTGCTAGGCCTTCATTTAAGCAGGCCGCTGGGTTGCCATTGGACCTGGAGATCTGTGCATGCCTGCTGCTGCCCATCCACTCCCACTATCCACAGGAGTTGTGAAGTACATTGGGCGGGCCTTAATTGGCCCACCTGCGTAAAATAGGTCCTCACCTGCTCCCGCATGGCCCGAGAGGGGGGAAATTCTCCCCATGGTGCTTCACCGATGTGTGGGGCAGGCTTAATTAATTAGATGGTTTTTATTGTAATATGCCTTTAAGGGATAGCAAAATGATGTCACTACAAGGGAAGTATGTCATCTGGGAGGTGGTATTGCCACTGGACTGGTAATCCAGAGACCCAGGGTAATGCTTTGGGGAACTGGGTTCAAATCCCACCATGGCAGATGGTGAAATTTGAATTCAATAAAAATCTGGAATTAAAAGTCTGATGACCATGAAACCCTTGTTGTAGAAACCCGTTTGGTTCACTAATGTCCTTTAGGGAAGGAAGTCTGCTGTCCTTACCTGGTCTGGCCTATATGTGACTCCAGACGCACAGCAATGTGGCTGACTCTTAACTGCCCTCTGAACAAGGGCAATTAGAGATGGGCAATAAATTCTGGCCTAGCCAGCAACACCCACATCCCATGAACGATTGGAAAAAAAAATTGCAATCCAGTCTTAGTTTCACTTTTAATCCTGAGCAGAGCACACACATAGCTCTGCTGCTGATGTCTTCAAGCTTTCAACTTATGTATAAATGTTCTCATGTGCCTCTTCTAAATCAATGAGCCTACAATGTTTTTACACAATCCCTTATCAGCGATTGGTGTTTATATCAGTATAACAACATGACAGTCTTTCCCTGTCCATCATTTTTAGATGAATCTGGTGTTCACTTCACATTGACACAAAACTCCTAATGAGACCGAGATGTGTCACTTCTAAACAGGTTTCTCCTTAGCTGCTCCTGTTTTTTAGAGCCTATACCCATGGCTAATTTCTGTTAGTCAATGTCACTTTGCACTCAGAATGGTTAGAGTTTCCGTACAAAATATATTAAAAAAAAATCAGTTCAGTAAATCACAAATCTTCCGATTTTGATGTGCACTCTAATAGTGCTTGGGTCCCAACATGATACAAATGATAAAAGCAAAATACTGCAGATGCTGTAAATCTGAAACAAAAACAGAAAATGCTGGAAAAACTCAGGTCTAACAGCATCTGTGGAGAGAGAAACAGAGTTAATGTTTCGAGTCTGTATAACCCTTCTTCAGAGCTAAAGAGAAGTAGAAATGTGATGAAATTTATACTGTTTAAGGGGGGAGGAGCAGGTGAAGCTGGATGGAAGGCCAGCAATAAGGGGGGCGGGGGGAAACGAGAGGTTGACAAAGATGTCATGAACTAAAGGGAGTGTTAATGGTTGTGGTAAGGGCTAAAAGAGGTGCTGATAGTGACATTAAGGTAAGAAAGCAGAATGTGATAATAGTAGAACAAGGGTAAAGGGCTGAAAGAACAATGTGGAACAAATAACAGGTAGCCCTTTTGAGGATGGGGTGGGGGGAGGGGGCGGTGGTGGAGAAAATAGGATAGAAAATGGGATAAAAGGGGAGGATAAAAAAAGGGATAAAATAATGAATAAATATACCTCACATGCCCCATAAAGAGACAAGCATAACTGGGGTCCATGCGGGTACCCATAGCTATACCTTTTATTTGGAGGAAGCGAGACAAGTTTAAAGAGAAATTGTTCAGTGAGAGAACAAGCTCAGCCAGATGGAGGAGAGCGGTGGTGGATGGGGCTTGTTCAGGCCTCTGTTCAAGGAAGAAGCGGAGAGCCCTCAGTCCATCCTGGTGGGGGGTGGAACTGTGGAGGCATTGGACGTCCATGGTGAAAAAATGGTGGTTAGGGCCAGGGAATTGGAAATTGTTGATATGATGTAGGGCATCAGAGAAATTGTAGGTGAAGGTGGGAAGAGATTGGACAAGGGGGCAGAGAACCGAGTCAAGATAGGAAGAAATGAGTTCCATGGGGCAGTAACAGGCTGACACGATCGATCTACCGGGACAGTCCTGTTTGTGGATTTTGAGAAGGAGGTAAAAGTGGGCTGTAAGGCCTTGGGGGACTATGAGGTTGGAAGCTGTGGAGGGAAGATCTTCAGAGAAGATGAGGTCAATGACAGTCCTGGAAACAATAGCTTGATGTTCAGTGGTGGGGTCATGGTCCAGGGGGAGGTAGGAAGAGGTTGGCGCTCAGCCTCTGTGAGGTAGAGGTCAGTACGCTAGATGACAACAGCACCACCCTTGTTGGCAGGTTTGATAACAAAAGACAGGGTTGGACCTGAGAGAACGGAGTGCAGCAAGTTCAGAAGGAGACAGGTTAGAGTGGGTGACAGGAGCAGAGAAATTGAGATGGCCGATGTCATGCCGACAGTTCTCAATGAAAAGATCTAGAGCAGGTAAGAGGCCAGAGGGAGGGGTCCAGGTGGAGGGAGAATACTGGACATGGGTGAAAGGATCCATGGCACAGGGGGAGGACTGCTGCTCAAAGAAGTGAGCCCGGAGACGCAGGTGGTGGAAGACGAGGTCAGCATTGTGCCAAGCTCAAAATTCATTGAGGTGAGGGCATGAAACTGAGTCCTTTGCTGAGTAATGAATGTTCAGCATCAGAGAGGGGAGGGTCAGAGTTTATGGTGAACACATGGCAAGGCAGGGATTAGAAGATGGGATGGGGTCAGAGGGACGGTAAGGGGTGTAGAGTCCTGGCTGGGTGTCCTGGATGATACAAATAATGAAGGCATAATTTGACTACAAGCCATTATTACTTTAAATAGTTTTGCTGAAAGGTCACAGGCCTAAAATGTGAACTTTATTTCTTTCCACAGATGCTACCTGACCTACTAAATACTTCCAGCATTTTCTGTTTTTATTTCACACTGACTTGCCTATATTTTATGCCCCTGTGGTCTCCTGCTTACACAATGGTTAACTGATGTGAAATTTGAAAAAAAAAAATCATATAAGTGAAGAAAATGAAAGAGGTTTGAGCTTCTACTGATATGCAGCATTGTGGGAAAACCAAAATATCATATCAAAACTCAGTCATTGCAGTGTCAGGCAGGATTAGTGCTTTGTGGTATGTGGAGCTTGCAAAGACTCTGGAACAGTGTAGGCCAGGAACCTGCAATTGGACTTCAAATGTTTCACAGGTTCTGTTGCTGACAGTGAGGGATTTGGTTAAACTTCCAAGTTACATTTCTTTTTTTTTTTGTGCCTGTATGTGCGTGTCGGGATTTAATACAGTTTTATTCTTAGCTTTCATTTTATGATTAGACATGGTTGCTACGGTAACAATAATCTGAAGTCACTGTACAGTGCTGGGGCCTGGGGGTTATGGGTACTCGGTTTGAATGTGCCAAATGAAGACATTTTTAGATAGTTATCATTATTTCCACCTGTTTCTGTGTTGGGAGATATTTTTTAATCAATAATACTTCTGCAAAACAATTGAGAGTAAGATTGTAAAATCTGGTCATCTGCTATAGTTCAGAATAGTAGAATTCATCTCATAGCATGCCACACAATGAATTATTTTGAATTTCAGTGACTTGTGCCACAGATAAAATCAGCATCCATTCTGCATCAGGAAAGTCCCACCTACAATAAGGTGAATACATAATATCAGTTGAGGGGGGAAAGTTGACCGAGTTTGTTTTTGTGTTTTGAGTGTTGTATGTGTGAGAGAGCTGTTATCATATTGTCCAAGAGTCACACCATTGAAAAAGAGAATGCTTGCACAAATATAGTGCCTTTCATGACTTCAGGATGCCCCAAAAGTACTTTTGAAGTGCAGTCACTGTTGGAATGTAGGAAATGTGGCAGCCAATTTATGCACAGCAAACTCCCACAAACAGCAATGTGATAATGACCAGATAATCTGTTTTCATGATGTTGATTGAGGGATAAATATTGGCCAGAACACCAGGGATAGCTCACCTCCTTTTCTTCAAAATACTGCCATGGGATCTTTTATGCCCACTTGAGAGGGCAGACAGGTCCTAGTTTTAACACCTCACCTGAAAGACAGCATGTCCAACAATGCAGCACTCCCTCAGTACTGCACTGGAGTGTCAGCCTTGTCTATTTTAGGCTCAAGTCTCTGAAGTGGGACTTGAACTCTCAACCTTCTGATCAGAGGCAAGAGTGCTACTGAAGCAAGGCTTTCACCTAAAACTCAGTGAAATCTAGGTTATACTTTGCAATTCAAGTTGAGTTATACATTCTAAATTATTTTTATAGTGCAATAAATAAAATATTTTATCTGTTTGTTCTGTTTTAATTGCAGATGCCTCTTCCATGATTACAGCAATTGGTTTGCAATAAAATATTTGAATCTTCATTAACATCACTTGAACCTAATTCAATGCTGAGTTTAGGATATATGGGAGAGATATTTATTGATTGCTGCCTGCTAATCAGCAACATTTTAAAAAATCAATCTTTGCTTCTTTTGGGAGCAGCAGCCCCAATCATCCTGTTTAATTTGACAACATTAGGAAACGCCTGAATTTTAAAATAATTGATTTTTTCAGTATTGATGAATGATCCTGGAAAGAATTTTCATATTATCAATATTGGATTAATTTCATGAGTTATATTGCTCCGCTCAAAAAAAAATCCTTTCCTTCACGTAAATGTGAGGTGAGGAAACACTTTTTCACGCAGCGAGTAGTTAGGGTTTGGAATGCACTGCCTGGAAGACTGGTGGGGGCAGGTTCGATTGAGGCATTCAAGAGGGCATTGGATGATTATTTAACTAGAAACAATGTGCAGATTTACGGGGAAAAGGCAGGAGATTGGCACCAAGTCAAAATGCCCAGACAGCTGGTGCAGACACAATGGGCCGAATGGCCTCTTCTGTACTGTAACAGTTCTGTGATTCTGTGCTTGCCACTCCTCACATAGTTTATTGGAAATTGTGGTATTTGGAAATATAACCATAAGCAACCTGGGACCAGCTGCAAAACATGACAGCTTTCTTGTCTAAGGCTTGCTTTTTGAAAGGATTCCTCCTGCTGGTGACTCCACACAGAGCATTCGTACTCCATCTGTATTCCGCCCTTTGTAGGCGACAAATTGTCCAATTAGTGAACTGAAGGTGTGTGGTTGGAGCTGTGCTGATAACAGACCCCACTCCACTGCTGGCTGTTATCAGTGTGGCTTGATCCAGTGCATGGTGAACAGTAAATCAGTAGGAATAGATCCTGAGAGGACTCGAATGCAGTTTTGTCTGGATGTGAGTTGGGACAAAAAAGAAAAACAAATTGCAAAACAAAAAGACATTGCAATTTTTGTCTAGATGTGCTGCACTTTTCAGTACACAGCCAACACTGATAAATGAAATGCCACTTCCTGGAAGAAAATGGGAATAAAAGAAAATGGCGACGTGAGGAAAAACCTTTTTTTACGCAGCGAGTGATTAGAATCTGGAATGCGTTGCCTGACAGTGTGGATGAGATAGTCTTAATCATGGATTTAAAAAGGGAATTAGATGATTATCGGAAGAGAAAAAAATTGCAGGGCTATGGGGAAAAGGTAGGGGATTGGACTAGCTGATTAGCTCTTATAGAGAGCAGCACGGACACAACGGGCTAAATGGCCTCCTTCTGTGATATAACCATTCTATAATTCTATATGATTAATCTAAGAATAGTTCTACCAGCCCACAGTTGAAAATAGCCAGTTTTGAATTGATCAGACCACTGGCTCTTATGTCACTCACACAATCACGCAATTGAGTAAAATCCCTAGAAAAGCAGTGAACAAGAATGCACATTTTCTGCGCTGATGATTTGTCTTTTATTTGTGCTGCTGTGTCCAGACAGTGGCTGTGGATTTCTAGGGCCCTTGGGGGTTCTGCTGGTCTCCCACTCTAGCTCCAGCAGGAGAAAGACCGAACCCCTGGAGAACAGCGGAGACTCAATAATCACCCCATAATCTCCTCTGTCCTATTGAAATCTCCTCTGCACAGTCCATTGAACCTTTTCCATATTTGCATTTTTCCCATCGGGCAACATCCCAGTGAAGCTATATTGTGTCCTTCTAAAGCCAATATTGCATGTGCTCGCGAAGGTCTTACTATGCTTTTACATGGCCTCGCCATTATCTTTTGGCTTTTATGATCTCTGCATCTTGTGATAAACCCTTGAATTCTGTTACATTTATTTACAGCTTTATCAAAATATTTTTACTTAGTTCTGTTGAAGGGTCATTCGGACTCAGAACGTTGACTGTGTTCCTCTCCGCAGATGCTGCCAGTCCTGCTGAGTTTTTCCAGGTATTTTTGTTTTTGTTTTGGATTTCCAGCATCCGCAGTTTTTTGCTTTTATCAAAATAAGGTGCTGTCTTTAACATTCTGTGAATCTGTATCTTATCTCTCTGCACTTCCATAGCACTGATCCTAATTTTATCCTGATATAATCTCTGCTTTTTTAAAAAAAATGCAATGTCATTGAATTCCATCTCCCACTTTTTAGCCCATTTCCCCCCGTCCTATCAAAATCCCATATCTTCTACCATTTCTGACACCACTCCCTCCAGATCTATATTAAAATCATTGGTAGATACAATCATCAGAAGTCCCCAGAATAGAACCTTGAGAGACGACACTCTCCACTTCCAATCAATCTGGAAAAACTGCTCTTAGCTTGCATCGTGTTTTCTGTCTTCTAGCCATTTTTGATCAATTTTCACCCTAATTCCGTACCCCGTAATCTTTCCTGATAATCTCCTATATGGCACAATCCCAAGCCTATTTCCTTTCTACATTCGCATATTTTGTTTGGCTCCAAAGTATTCTGTGATCAGAGTGAATGGGAAATGGTCCCTTGGTTGGGAGTTGCATGATTGAATTGGGACAGTGTTAACATTAAGTATACGCTTACCAGTAATCAGTTGCATGTATAGAACCCCAATCTTGGCTCATTTCTGGATCACATATTTCTGCGCATTTCAGATTGGCGTTAGGATAATTTTATATGCTTTGCAGTTCAAGGGTGCTTCATGCAAGTGGACAGATATAATTGGTACCAAGACACTTCCTGGTCTAACGATATTTAGAACTCCACATTCATTCAATGGTGTTGAATATTGGATTTTACAATAAGACTAGAATCACATTTCAGACCAATGGTGTGCTATTTTCTAAAAATATGTATTTTGTGTGGAAGCAAGTTTGTGCTGTGGATGGAATATACTTTGTCCATCCTGTTTTAACATTATAGGTCAAGCATAGATAATGTGTAACCTCCCTCTACTCTGCTCTAATCTCGGAACAGTGCCTCCTGTTACAGCAGTGTGAGGATCCCCATTTTCAGCATTGGACTCTGAGTGTGATTGTCTGGATGTGGCCAGTAGCAAATGGATTGATGTTTCAAGCACATTTCCCACTGGGGCCATGTTGCCAGAAAAGCCTACAAGGTTGGCTGGATTTGAACCCTGGCCTCAGAAGTGAAAGAAAAGTGTGATAACATACTGATGACACTATTTTATATCTGATATCCTTCTCCCATTTGGTTAAAAATAACACTTTCTGCAAGGGACTTGCAGTGTGTCAGTGTGTCCTGTTTGCTGTAAGGTTGGATTGGATTTTCATAAAGTCGAGGAGGCTTTGTGGAGTTGAAAAAATGGTGGCCAGTACCCAATCCCGGGATACCTGACCCTCTTACCAGTGCCCCCAGTTTTCACCGGTGTAGGTTAAAGGTGAGGGCAGTGCGGGTTGTGAGTCTGCTGGTTGAGTCCATAGTCAGGTTAGGCACTTCCTAGTTCCCCATAATTTTCGTGGAATTGGGCCAGCTTCTAAGGGATGTGTGGTTTGTGACCCCTCAAGAGTCCAGTAAGTTCAAAAGCCTTACCCATGCCAAGCTATACACCTCTACCCTCCCTCCATTGGCCCCTCATATCCTCCATGTCAAGCTATGCCCCTCATATCCTCCATGCAAGCTATGGCCATTCTATGCCATTCACCGACTATATACTCTGCACAGAATCAATGAATCCTTAAGTAATAATAGGGTGTGTGAAAAAGCTGTAGAAAAACAGTAATTTACTCATAACTTTGTACTTTCTTAAAGAAACCCTTTTGCTACAACCCTTTAAAAGTGTCAATCATCTAAACCCTTTAAAGTATTGATATCAGAAACTATAAACACTTGAGTCCTCTTTATCTTGTGTAAATAAATATTGTGCAATTGACAGAATAGAGCATGGAGCAAGAGCTGCCAAGCAAGCAATAGTTTCCCTCAGGTGCAGCTGTTTCAACAGAGTAATGGATTTCAGGGCTCAAAGCCAAGTCTCCATATGCATCCTCTGTAACACTGCCCCAGCCCCCAGAACAAAAATCCCGTCTTTGCAGGCGCTTCCTGCCAAGACGGGCGGGCTGAGCCGGGAAATTTCCCAACCCCATTACTCACCTCTAGGAGGAAAATCTAGCCAGTTATCTGAGTATTGTTAATCACTGATGGGATTATCCAATCATTTCATAAAGTTGCTTTCAATTTCCCTCTGTCACAAATGAAACACATACATGGAATTTATAACTGGGATGGAAGGGACACATTTTACTTCACATTGTGAGCACTTGTATTCTCTTTCCTTTTCATCTTTTTTCTGAAACATTGCTTAAAATAGATAGAAGTGCAAACTAAAATCTAGTATGTGGATTTCAGTTCAAACCCAAGAACAGTTCTCTGTCAGCGAAAGGATTCGATGACATGGGGGTATCAAAGAAAAAAAAGTATATCATAAATAGCAATCTTAACAGTAAAGGTACACATTATTACTGAATAATGTGCTTGAAGGCTACTTCAGTCTCCTGCTCAAATTAACCATGTGCTTATAAATTACAATCAGTAACTTTCATGGTGATTAACATGATATTAGCATATTAGTGTGTTTCAAAGCGTGCTGCAGAGGTTGCTTTCTTAATACTGCCAATTATAAGCATCAGTTAATTTGGATTCATGTGCACATGCTCAGCGATTAGAACTGTTTTATGCTTGAAGCCTCTAATTACAAAAAAAACTACAGTTCAGTTCCAGCAACAATGGAGATTCGTTCCACAGAATCTGGACTCTTTTCAGCTCCAGTTCCTCCACTAGAGGCCACTCTAACACTGCTAAATAAGTGTCTTATCCATAAGCAAGCACTTCCTGAGTGACAGCGATTGTAAGTTCTGTGGATTGCACCATTAGTCTAAGGAATATAAGAACCGTTATAGAGTTTGGAGCTATCCACTTAAACCATATATTACTATGTCTGAATTTGCAGATTACTTGTCTAATTATTTCAAGAATTTACCATATTTGAAGCAGCCCTCAAATACAGAACATAGGAATAAATAGGAATTTAAAAAACATCATTTAGGTAATTTGTCAATTTACCACTCCAATGGGGCATGGCAATTCCCGTTTGCCTGTGGCATCACCATCTTCTCTTTGCTGACTTCTCCTCACCTGTGACTTCAACAACTTGCATTTACATAGTGCCATAAATGTAGTGAAAACTTCCCCAAGGTGCTTTATTATTCATCAACATTTGACAATGAACCACATAAAGATGTTGGGACACACAGCAAAAACTTAGCCAAATAAGTAGGCTTTAAGCAGCACCTTAAAGAAGGTTTACGGAGGGAATTTTAGAGCTTGGGGCCTAGGCAGCTGAAAGCATGGCTGCCAACTTTGAGAATTTTGCCAGCCAAAGAAGAATATTATGCATGAGTGGTGAAAATCAGGCATCATGCTGAACAGATATATCCGACAGCCAACAGGTTTGTGTCACTGGTCAAGATGCATACAAGTCTCCTCCCATTATACTTCATCTAACCTTATCAGCATAACCCACTGATCATAGCATCACCAATCATACCATTAAAAGGTGTCAGTAATGCTAACTGTAAATTACAAATGTCTGAGTCATCACAGCCACTAGCTGGAAACCCAGCACATAAGTGGATGAAAATTTAAGCAATGGGCAAATCCATAGATGTTACTGTGAAAGAAGACAATATGCCAAACCATGATTGGTTTGAAGCCTTTCATGTTTACACTATATTTACACGGCATATGGTGGGTGATTTATATGGAAAAATAGCTACACACTAACTGGCAAAATTCTCAAAGCCTTCTATAACGGAGGAGAATATGAGGAAAGCGTGTTCAATTCAAGAGATCAAGAGAACAGGAGCTGGACTGGCTGCCAGATGCTATATTGGCATTTGTGACGTTGAAGCAGAGGAGTTGACTGAATGGTGGTAGAATTATGTTTGGGGTCAGAAATGGCAATACATGTGTGTGACAGAGAGAAAAAAACACTGCTGAGAGTCAAGCTGGAAATATAATTAGACCAGCTGAACTTGACCAGTCTCCGTAAGCAGCTCAATAGTCATGAAACCACCCTTATGTTAGGAAAGGAAGGAAGTTGAAACTTGGCGCTATCTGGGAGTAAGCCCAAGGTGGTTAGAGGTGAATCTACTGACTGCTACTATTTTTTGGAAAGGAAAATTGTAAGAATAAGAATCAGTGCACAGCATTCAAACATTTCACAAGTGCGTTTGGGAGAGGGGAAGAATCATTTTGCTGTTAAATGTAAAATGGGGACAGGAAGCATAGGAACTAGCCGCTTGAGTCAGCCATTTGGTCCTTTGAACCTGCTCCACTATTCAACAAGATCATGATTGATCTTTTACCTCAACTCCTTCTTCCTGCACTATTCCCATTTCCTGAGTTCCCAGAAATGTATTAACCTCTGTCTTGAATATACTCGAAGATGGAGCACCTATAGCGCTCTGGGGTAGAGAATTCCAAAGATTTACAAACGCTTTGACTGAAGAAATTTCTCCTCCTCTTAGTCCTAAATGACAGCTTCTTATTTTGAAACTGTGTTCTAGATTCCCCAACTGGGCAAACATTTTCTCAGCATCTAACCTGTTAAGAATTTTATATGTTTCAATTGTTTCTCATCCCTTTAAACTCTATGGCTGAGTCTACTTAATCTCTCAATATAAAACAATCCCGTCATCCCATGAACCAGCCCAGTGAACCTTTGTTACTCACTCTCTAGGGCAAGTATGTCCTTCTTTAGGGAAGGAGACGTAAAACGCACAGAATACTCCACATGTGGCCTCACCAATGCCCTGTATGATTGTAGTAAGACTGCGTTATTCTTATATTGCAAGCCCTTTTGTAACTAGAGTTAGCATAGCATTTACTTTCCTAATTGGTTGCTATACCCTGCACGTTATCCTTTTGTGATTCATGAAATGCAATAACTTCACTTCATAGAGACAAAAAAGCAAGCTAATGAGGCCAGGATGATTGCATGACTGTTAAACAGCTTGTAATTTTCCATCAGTTAATACTAATGGACTAAAATCACCAAGCGGACACTGCAAATTCCTAAGGTATGTTTGTGTCTGGAAGCACCAGATTGCAGAATCACCTAGCAAAGCCATTGAACACCTTCCTGGCTCCATTCAAAAGATATTGGTGGCTGGGCATGCCATTTGTCAATGAATCAATTCCACAGGAATTCCAAAGTTGATTTTAGAGGAATTCCAAAGGAATAACAAAGAGATCTCCAGAGGATTTTTCAGAAATGCAAGTCATTGCTGATGAGATTTTAGCTTTTGGATCGACAGTTGATCTTAAGCCCCAACAGACCAGAACAAAAACCTTTGTACTCTGCTTTGAGTGAGCCTGAATCTGATGAGGGGAAACCATGTTTCTGGCTTACAGAATTGCTCTGTATGGGCCATTTGTTAACCGAGGGTGGGTTGCCAAAGTATGCAGCTATTCGGAAGGAGACCTGCTCTAATTTTGATGGAGGATGTCCCTGGAGTGGCCACACAGTGAAGTTTCTGGGACGGTGTGTGGTGGGGGAAGAGCCTCTGCCTGCCCTTACGAGACCATCTGCATAAGATGGTGGGGGACAGGGCAGAATCATAGAATGATATAACACAGGAGCTGGCCATTCAGCCCATCATGCCAGCTCTTTGAAAGAACTATTCAATTAGTCCCACTCTCTTTCTCTTTCCCCATAGCCCTGTAAATCTTTCCTTTAAAAGTACTTATCCAACTCCCTTTGAAAATTAGCATACGAATACTCCCACAACCCTTTTTGGCACTGCATTACAGATCATAACAACTCACTGTGTTAAATTTATTTTCCTCATGTGCTTTTAATCTTAAATTCTCTGTCCTCTGGAAACAATTTATCCTTATTTGCACTCAAAACTTTTATGAAGCAGTCCATGTCTCAATGTAGCACGACCTGGACAATATCCAGGTTTGGGCTGACAAGTGGCAAGTAACATTCATGCCATACAAGTGCCAGGCAATGACCACCTCCAACAAGAGAAAATCTAACCATTGCCCCTTGACAGTCAATGGCATTACCACCACTGAATTCCCCACTATCAACATCCTGGTGGTTACCATTGACTAGAAAATGAACTGGACTAACCATATCAACACTGTCGCTACAAGAGCAGGTCAGAGGCTAGGAATCCTGTGATGAGTAACTCACCTCGTGACTCCCCAAAGCCTGTCCTCCATCTACAAGGCACAAGTCAGGAGTGTGAAGGAATATTCTCCACTTGCCTAGACGAGTGCAGCTCCAACATCATGCAAGAAGCTTGACACCATCCAGGGCAAAGCAGCCCGATTGATTGGCACCCCATCCACTCCACCACCGACGAACAGTAGCGGCAGAGTTTACCATCGACAAGATGCACTGCAGGAACTCACTAGTGCTCATAAGACAGCACCTTTCAGACCCATGACCACTACCATCCAGAAGGACAAGGCAGTAGACATATGGGAACACCAGTACCTGGAAGTTTCCCCCCCAAGCCACAATCATCCTGACTAGGAAATATATCGCCGTTCCTTCGCTGTCACTGGGTCAAAATCTTGTAATTCCCTTCCTAACAGCACTTTGGATGTACCTACACCACAGGGACTGTAGCTGTTCAAGAAGGCAGCTCACCACCATCTTCTCAAGGGCAATTAGGGATGGGCAATAAATGCTGGCCTAGCCAGTGACACCCACATCCCATGAATGAATAAAAAAAAGTGATTTTAAATACCTTTATCAAATCCCCCGTTACATTTCTCTGCTCTAAGGAAACAACTCCAGTTTCTCTCGTCTCCATGTAATTGAAGTCCCACATCTCTGGAATCATTCTAATAAATCTGCTCTGTGCTTTCTCTAAGGCCTTGTCATTCTTCCTAAAGTGTGGTGCTCAATTGGATACTACAGCTGAGGACTAACCAGTGTTCTATAAGGACATTAATATAGCAAAGGATGGCAGAAATTTAGTAAGTTTGAAGTTGACTTGCACTGGCCCTTACTTGGTTCCTGGCATCGAATTGCCTGTGTTGCCTTGCCAGGCATTATATTAAAAAAAATGACCGATGTGGGAACCTCGGTGTTCATTCTGGGATTGCTGGCTTGGTCCTTGAAAGATGTTTTGATGCAACATCTTCATAATATTACAAGCGCCTCCCTTACCTGAGGGGCTGCTGGGGGACAGGGCAACTTTCATTTTCTGGGACAAACCAGCTAACCCCCCCCCCTCACTTCCCTCTGGGACAAAACTGACTATCTTCCCCCTTTTGCCCTGCCTTAGCCCCCACTCTGGCCTGGCAAACTTCAACTAGTGTTTCCTGCCTACAAACAATTAAGAAGAATGCAGTTAACATTTATAGATGTGTGCTTAAAGTGAGTTTAAAGCAAGGATGTCTGAGCATGGCTGGCACATTTGAGAGGAGCAAGCTTTCCTAGACAGATGCAGCTGAAGAAACACTGATTGTAAAATGTGACTGCCCAGAGGCTGGAGATGAGTTAATTGAAGAGATTGAGAACATCAATATGGTATCGTGTCTTCCTGTCTGAAAACAGCATCTAGCTGAAATCCAGCTGAAAACTCAAAAGATCAGAAGTTGAAATATACTTTTTGAGCTAGATGGACAGAGTGCAAAAATGAATTTCCTCCAGAGATTAAAGAGTACTTCTATTTCTGAGATAAACTTCAAGATGAGATCTTGTTCAAAGGAAACAGAGTCACCATCCCCAGAGACCTGAGAGCAGAGACGACGCAGAAAATCCACTCCAGCCATCTTGGGATTTGAAGGAGGTCTGTGCAAAGCCAGGCATGGTATTTACTGGCCTGGCAAAAATGTTAAAGCCTGATACTACATCTCTTCATAATTGAATATTTAATACCAATTACATAAACTGGGGACCCACAGAGGATGCAATGACTAACAGATTCTGAAGTCCTATAAACTCTGTGACAGGAATTACCAAGATCTTAAATTGAAGCGATCATTAAAAATCAGATGGATCAAAACCTTCATTGAAGTCAGAGGAATGCAAAATCTGATTTACAGCCCATGAATTGCTGCTGGAGGACTTTGAAATTTTAACATAATGAAAAGTTTAAGACTTATGTTTTTTTTGAAATGGAAGAGGTATGTAAAAATATTGGGGTAATTACAATCGGCTGTCAGGTCCCTGGGGAAATTATGTACTGCCATGCCAACTTGAGTTAAATGCTGTAGCTGGAATACAAGTAGGTCTATGACATGCTTTGTTAATTATATAACTAGTTTGAACCAGTTCTGAGTTCAGCTGGTGCTGAAGTTTTGAGCCTGTGTATTTGTGACACTGAAACATTAACTGACAGTGAGGTATAATGACACCATGTGCTAATCCACGGGTGCTATTATAGCAACCCCTCAACTACAAGATTCAGAATAATGAACACGGTTTCATAGACTCTTCATGTTCCAAATGACTTCAGACATTATTATGGCACTTTTTAATGAACCACAATTAATACTAACCTAATTAACAAGTTACAGTAATGATGCCACTATAAGACCCGTTGTATATTCTGGGAGAAATACAACACATGTTAGGGACCTGTTGTACAAAGTATTTTGTCAAACAAATGGAACTGACATCATGGGTGTTCATAGCCGTAGGCTCACTTGTTAGATAAGCATTGTATCTCAGCTCTTCGTGATATGTATTCTCTGTGTTTAATAAAAGGTTTTCATTCAGTTTGAAATGCATCCTCTCTGACTATTGGGCTGAGATAACAAACGTTCAGAATAGGGGATATAGGTCTCATAAACTGGGTCTCTCTGCTGTTGGGGCCCAATGGTACAATGTAACCATTAGTGCCCCATTATAACATCTCAGCCATTCCAAATTTTAGCCTGTGTGCCTTTCATACCTGTGAATGTTTCTGGTATAGTGACCTGTAATAAATTCTTCTGAAGGCACTGGTAGATTTTTTTTACCATGCAATGGTAACAAGTTAAATCAAATTATAATAAGATATATATAAAAACTCCTTGAATCAGTCAGGGCTATTATCCATATAATGGGTGTTATGGTATAATCATATAAAATTTACAGGTTGCTTGTTTTATAAATGATCAGTTTCCAATCTATAGACCTGACTTCAGGGGAAAAAATATGATTTGCATCATTCCTTCCCTGCTGCTTAAGCACTTTTTTTTTAACCTTCTTCAATCTGTTTATATTTTTATGGGTATTTAAACAGTGAGCGTTGATGACATCCTCTGGGAGATGCTGCTGGGCCCAACGTGTGAGGCAGCTGAACTAACATATAGCTGAAGTGACAGTTGCTGAAAAGCCACGTGTTGGTTTACTTTCCCCAGTCTATAGGGCTCAATAGCATCAAAGTAGCACTCTCCCTGGCCCCTCAAAAACAGCATCATCTGCATCCACTGATAAATATTGACCAAAGGTTGAATGAATGCCATTGTTGGTGCTGCTACTTCCCCTCATGTTGATCTGCATTTACGTAGATTTACAAATATTCCATAGTGCAGAAAGAGGCCACTAGGCCCAACTGGTCCATGCCAGTTCATGCTCAATGCGAGCCTCCCCACAGTGTTCTTCATCTAACCCTATCAGCATAACCTTCTGATCCTTTCTCATTCTTGTGTCTATATGATGAACCATCCATAATACTATGATGAACAATAAGATTGAAGTGGCTGTACATTCTCCATACTTCAGTCACATTTGGATTTGGTGAAAATGTACATTTTGTATTCTGTAGGGGATGGGGATTAAAATAATGCACCATTCCCCCACTTCCCATTGAAAAAATCCTGCACTTTATAAATAGGAAGATAACATTGCCTCATCATCTAAAAACTACTGTAAATACCAACTCATTTACAATAACCCTGAGGCATCATTAGCTACAGTGTTGGATTTTTTGAAAATCACCCAAGGAATGCTCTTTCGTATGCATGACATAATTGTATGTATTTGGAAATACATTCTCCAGCATATTATTTTAAAGTTTTGAATTTTTTGATCTGATTTACACAACTGACTAATCTGGTGAATCAGTTAGGACTGAGGTGAGGAGAAATTTCTCCACTCAAAGGGTTGTGAATCTTTGGATTTCTCTTCCCCCAGAGGTTGTGAATTCTCCAATACTGGGTGTATTTAATGTTGAGGTAGACAGGTTTTTTGGGCTCTAAGGGGATCAAGGGATATGAGGAGTGGGCAGGAAAATGGAGTTAAGGCCAATGATCAGCCATGAGGAGCTGAATGACCTACTCCTGCGCCATTTTCTTATGTTCTTATCTAACTCAACAGAACAAATTAGTTGTTGACACAAAAATGGGGAGAACAGTTGAGATAGATGATTCAGCAAAACCACAAAAATAAATGGTTAGGTTATGCAGTTGTTCAGATCCTGGTGTGTGCAATTTCACACTGGTAAACATTGCGCTTGGGTCAAAAATGTGGAACATAATTTATTTCTATTCACAGTTCACTTAACATAGAAACTCAGAAAGGGTTGTGGGAGCAATAAACTCATTTTCAATGTGTTAAAGCATTTTTAAAAAAAAGTAAGCTAATAGAATATTAGGATATGTAGCCAGCTCAGTATGATATATCCCTGCAGAAGTGGCATTGCAATGCTCTCTGGTCAGAACACTCAGGGAATAATTTTTCTGAGGCACTTTATCTTACTCAATTTCTTCCCTAACTTTTTATAAACCACTTCAAATCCTACTTTTGGCTTTGATTTCTGCTTGATGTTTGCTCTGGCTCTGTTGTGAAAAGCCTTGAGATGTCGAGTTGAATTTTTAAACATCAGAGGACGACGGACCCGCAATTTCCTGACAATGGCCAACTCCTGCCAAGGTCCCACCTCTTGGCTATTTTCTTTCCGGGAGGATTGGGGTGTGATGGCTACCTGCCTTCAAGCGGCACGTGGTCCATTAGATCAATTAAAGGGCCAATTAAGGCCACTCAGCAAAAGCAGACTGGTACTTTCCAGTCAGCTTGCGGGCCACCTAAGGAGGCCAAAACAAAGCCAGGTTGGAGGCATCCACCTGGCAGCAGACCACCTGAGGCCGGTGCTCCATCCTGCTTTGGACTCTGACCTCCGCACTCCTCCTTGATTGGATGGTGAGTGCGCGCCCTGGCCACTAATTGGCCAGTGGGTCAGGTGTCAGGGCAACCTGAGGTTGAGACCTGGAAATTCACCCAGTATCAGGGCTATGACCCCAGAACAAAGATCCAGCTTGATATATCAAATTAAAGACCTGCAAGTTGTCGTTATATTAAATCAGCCCACAGTTGAAAAGAGAAAGTGAAATATAGAGACAGCTGATGGTGCTGTAGGCTATACTTTGTTGGCTAAAATGTCCTCTGATTTTAGTCAGGATAGTGTGATTACAGAACAATAGCTTTTCATCTCACATTTTGATCCTTTCCAATGCTCAGTATTTTCTACATTGGAAACTTGAAAAAAAAACACCTGCTTTCATCCATGTAGATGAGATGTTGCAGCTATTCTTAACAGCAGAGTCACATAAACTGAAGGAAAGATTCTTGCAGTGTGTCTGTACCGACCCATACATTAACAGAAAGAAGGTCGTCAGCTAATGGAGCAGAAAAGATGGGTGATTGTACTGTTCAGGGGAAAAAAAAACAACTCTACCCTCTCTCTACTAATGGGAAAACAAATCTGCTGCTTCACATAATATTGAGCTCTTTATTCAAATATTCATAACATATTGCAATGTATTTATTTTCCATAAGGCTGGCAGCTGAATAATGCAGAAGAACAACAGGATTGTTGGAGAAAGGGCACTCAAAGATTGACCTTAGAATAGGACTAGATTAATCAGAGAATTTAAATGTTAAAAATCAAATGGAAAAGTATGCAGAGAGTGTGCCAGTTAATCAGTTAATCCATGGTAATATATGTATCCAAATGCAACTAACCCTTGGTGGTGGAGAGAGACATTCAGTGTAGCAGATCAGCATTAATGGATGCAGTAAGTAGAGGGATAATTGAAGCAATACAGATGATCCCAGGCTGATCAGGCGCACTGAAATGACAAAGTGTGTAATCTCCGAATCTAGAAATCATAGTGGAGGGGTACAATAGAGTGCGAAGTCACGGATAAACATAGAGATCTATTATTAAGACTTTTATGTTAACCCTTTTAACATTAATTCTCCCTGAGATTATTCATCATTCCCATAATGTTCAATGGGACAGTTGCAAAGCAGTTAATAGCCTGATTTGCAGTGTAGGGTTAGTATTAGTAACAGCTTATACTTGGGAAAACAAACACAGAGAGTTCAATATTTGTTCAATAATAATGCTATTGATTCTGTGGACATTTGCTTAATTTGAGGCAGTCAGTTTACAGACTTTAGATTTCTTCCAAATGGAGCCTTTAAATCTGCTTCTGTTGCCTCAGCTAGGTTATTTGAGTGAAAGAGGATCTGATTTTTCTGCAAAGAAAATATACCTGCGAATGTATTACAGACAGATGGTTGTGCTGATGAGTTAGCCAAGTATCACTTAGAAGGAACATGCAGCTGAGTTTTAATGTTCTGCACTGGGAATTAATGAAGCACATATTCGTAGCATAAATCAAATGTTTCAGCATGTTTCCCTTTTGGAATCATTCACTTGTATCTGTTTTGACTTTTCCAGGAATTATTCCGCACTGCTGTGTGACTCATGAACCGTTTCCATCCCTAGTCTCCACATCTTCATGCAGAATGTTGGAGATCAGTGATGGTAAAGTGGCTACTGTGCAGTGGAGCATTTCAATTCTGGAAGGAATTCTATCTATCGTATGAAAGTAAAAAGACAGACAGTTATTAGCAGTAAACAGGCGCCACTCCATAGGCAATAAATTAATTTATATCTCTTGAAGTTCAACTCTCCCAAATGATTACTGATAGCAACGCTAACTGATTGTGAAGAGCTAACATTATCTATTTGGATCAACCACAGCTGTAGAAAAACTGTGTGTCCTAAGCTGTTAATTCAATTTCCCTGACCCCCCCCAACCAATCCCCCCCCCCACCACCCCTTCACCCCAGCCCTCTCGCTCAAGGTAGTATACAAATGAGCCCAACAAAAATTGCCAGGAGACCTCAGTGGCTCAATGTCACTATATAAAAGCACAGAAACCAAAGTAAAACATCAGATTATGGCACAACCCAAAATGACAAAAGGGAGAGGACCTGGGCCAAAATAGTTGGAGTTCAATCAAACAGGCCTTCCTTTAGTATTTCATCCCTAAGAATAGTCAGCTTCCAAGTGAAAAACCTTTAGAGCTGGGGATCTCTTCTAAATCCATAAGAGCACGAGGTGAAAAAACTAAAAGCTGCTGGCCATGTTTCTTAATGAGTACATTCTGACCAAAAGCTGATATGTTCATGAAGATAAAATGATCATTTCCCATTAGTGCATTTAGATGCCGCAGTAAGCTAGTTGTATTCCCTTTTGGCAACCAGAGAGAGCCAATTATTCTGATACAAGATACATTGATGAGTCCACTACCAGCTGGCAGCACTTCAATGGCTTTTATATATTGTTCTGTGCAAACATATTAAAGGGATAGTTCCCTTTCAATTTCCAACAAAAGTGTGCATGTGCGCGAGCTCTGTACACTTTTGTCTCTTTAAAAATATTAATGTAGTAACAAAATGTTGTAAGGTTGAACCTCAAGCCTGTTACAAAGTAAGGGTGTGGCCATTTATTAATAATGCCAGGTATATTCCATTCTGACAGTTTATAATTGCAATAGAACATGACATAATGTGATCCTGAGCCACTAAGAATATTGATGTCTATATTTTTGAAACACGTAAACATTGAAAATAACATAATCATTTATTTTTCAGATGGTAGGTTTTAAGAAAATGGCACTGACGAAGAAATAATTATGAAAATATAAAAGAGCCATTTTGATTGTAAAGAAAAATTGAAAATGCTGCTAAAAGCAGGAAATGTAGAAATCCACAGTAGAATTGTCAGTGTTTGAAAGGGAAAAGGCAGGTTAATGTATTGGGTGGAAAACCTGGTCTTCAGAACTGGTCTCACACAGTCCAATCAAATGGAATGCATTTGTTTATTTAAATACAATACCAATAATACGGCTGACCTCAGAGCCCCTAGACTAAGGAGAGGAAAATTCAACCAGGTTTGCTCCATCCACTCGCTATCCAGTTGGGTAGTGTTTGCTTGCACTGTAGATGCCAATATCCAGCCAAACTCATCCACTCCATACACAGTTAAGAAGAAATTGAGTACGTGGAACACAGCCAGTTACATAGCCTGTAAATATCCCAGTTGTAATGCCGAAGACCTGTGAATCATAATTAGCCAGGCCCCTAACCAAATAATTCTAGTGTACCTATGACTAGTGTACCTATGACACTAGCATCTACTTGACAATGCGAAAAATTGCTCAAAGGAGGGCGGGTGTAATCTCCTTCAATCATTATCAGCCTCCTTCAATCATTAGCGAAGTGGTGGAAAAAGTAGTTGGTGGTGACAGGAACTGACATATGCTCACCAATAACCTATTTAACCTGTTCACCAACGTTCAGTTTGGGTTCCAACTTCGGCGTCTATATTTCTGACAGTGATGCCAGGTGAGAGTTGAAAGGGACCGTATTTGATATTGTAAAGACTATGGCACCAAGGAGTTCTAGCAACAATGAGGTGAATAAGGAAGCCCTGTGGTGGCAGCAGTCAGTCCTGACTCAAGATGGTCACAGTTGTGGGAGGACAATCATCACAGATCCAGGATGCCACTGCATGTGTTCCTCAGGACAATGTACATCAGCTACTTCATCAATGACCTTTCCTCTGGTATAAGGTCAAGAGCGGAGCTGTTCCATTCACAAGTCCCCTGATCATGGAGAAACCCAGGCCTGACAAAAACAAGGACTGGACATCTGATGTTGAGTTGACAATTGGTACATCACATTTACATTACATAAATGCCAAGCACTAACACCTTCAAAAAGAAAAGGACAAATAATCTCTCTCTGACCTTCAATATCACCACCATTGTTGTTCAGAGGTCCCCCAGCATCAACATGTGGAACTTACCATTGGCCAGAGGCTTAACTGCACCAGAAATATCAACACTTATGGCTACAAGAGCAGGTTAGAGACCGTGGGCAGGATTTCCCAGTCCCGCCCTTCGCAGGAATTGTCACAGGCGGGACGGAATATTAGACTGGCCAGCAAAAGGCCCGATGACTTTGGGCGGAAATTTCCGGTCCCACAGCAGGAGGGACCAGAAATTCCCACCCTGGGCACTCTGCAACAAATATCCCACTTCTTAATCTCAATGCCTCTCCGTCGCCTATCTACAAGGCTCAGTTGGGAATCGGGGGGAAATGCTTGTCTGGACGGGTGAGGCTGCAGCAACACACGATAATCAATATCAGCAAAGACTAAACAGCCTGCTTGACTGGTGTCCCTGTAGTTGAATATCCACTCCTCCAGCACATGGTGGAAGCAGTATGTACCATCAATGTGATTTATTGCAGCAACTCACCAAATTTACCCTGACAGTACTTCCAGAAGCCTCAGAACCATGACGACAAAGCACAACAAAAGCAGTGATGGCGTGGGATCACCACTTCCTGAAAATTCCCCTCCAAGTCACAAACCAAGCTGATTTGGACATGAAGAGTTAAGATCAGCAGGGCTGGGGTGGGGTGGGTGGTGTGTAAAATAAATAAATAAATTGGAAACTATTCAAAGGAAGTTCATTGTTTAGAAAAATAGATAATTGGAGCTATTAAACCAGAAGATAGTGAATAATGGAACTGTCCTCCTATTGGCTGATTTGTTCCTTGATGGTCTCTGGGTCAAAATCTTGGGATTCCTTACCACTCTGGAGGCATCACCAGATGGGTTTGGCCCAATTAGAAGGTCCATCATACACTTCCCCGGGGAATTAGGGATAGCCAATAATCATCCAGAGCATGTTTTTTGAAACAATTGTCAAAAGGATCAGGCACAGATATGATTTTGTCCATAGTCTACCAACATTCAGGACTCAAGGTTAACATGTGTAGAAAGATTACTCAGGGAGGGGACAGCTGGCTGAGGCGTGTCTCAGGAAGAGTTAAGATCAGCAGGGCTGGGGCGGGGAGGGTGGTGTGTAAAATAAATAAATAAATTGGAAACTATTCAAAGGAAGCTCATTGTTTAGAAAAATAGATAATTAGAGCTATCAAACCAGATGATAGTGAATAATGGAACCTTCCTCCTATTGGCTGTACATTTGGAATGAATGCTATCTACTGTCACATAGCTGCTCAGATGATATGTTTGACAGATAGAGTTACCCCTGCATTTGTTTGAAGATGTACAATATGGTAATCTGCAGCATTATGGAACAATTGGCCACCATTTAGACTGTGAAGGTAGGATTACGAGCTGCAAATACTGGAAATCAGAAATTAAAACAGATTTTAAAAAAAATAAAGAAACCTCTTCAAAAATAGGAATAATAGAACAAAATGACACCAGCTCCCTTTTCAAAGGATTCATTGAAACAGAGTCGGAAGGAGAGAATAACTACACTGTAACCTCTTCAGTCTGGAAATTTATTGTTCAGAAACACTAATTGCCTGAAACCATTTTGATCAGACCCAAGCAACTCATGGCGCCTTTTTAGTAGAGTACTTTGGGAGTGGAAATATGGAAGATACACAATTTGGATAAATCAAACAATTTTTTGACTGCTTTATAATGTCTTATCATTGCTTTTTGCTTTAGGTAAATCTTAAAATCTACAGTGTTTTTTGGTTCACACACTTGTGATTAGGCATTCTAACATTCTTGTATAATCCCAAAAATTCAGAAATCCATAAATAACTCGATCCCAAGCATTCCTGACTGGAGAGGTTACAGTGCAATAAAGTACATAAATCTGACGTGCTGACTCTATTAGAAAGGGACAGTTAATGGGTTTGATAGTATGAGGACAGGTAAATGGGGCAAGCTCACCGGGGCCATTGAAGCAGGCCCCTACAAGAGGGAGGAGGATCAGTTTAAAGGACTTGGGGATGATTGTCCAGGTGGGTGATCCTTGCCATTGGCAGGACTCTCCATTGGGCACAGGGTGCCCAAGCAGGAGGACCAACCCTCCCAGGCTGCAGGCAGGCCCACTAGGTTCTACTTGTGGTTTGCCCACATAGCATGACTCCCTTCCCCCTGCCGAGGCCCTTGAGTGGCCCTTAATTGGCCACTTAAAGCCTCAATTGGTCTCTAGGTGGGAAGGCAAATCCCCATCCTTTCTTCGCCCAAACTTAACTGAAAGAATCAGGAAGCCGACAGACGCTCCACCCCGAAATTCCCACCCTATTATATGGACCCTGCACCCGCCCCACCTCCCAGCCTGGTCCTGGTAGGGGGCAATGAATTCCGCTTGGTGAGTCAGTGAGCATGAGTGGGCTGCAGCCAGGGTATGGGAAAAGGATTGCATGGGTGTCAGTTCCCCAGAGGGCAATGTCCCCATGAGTTCTGCTGCAAAGGACACAGAAGAGGACTTTGATGGGGTGGCCTACAGAAAAGAGGTTCGTGCATGCTCAGTTTACTGAAGCAACAGGCCATTTAAATAATCAGCTGCCTCCACTGAAGTGGGATTTTGATAGGCTAGGAGTGTGAAAGCTGTCGTGTGTAGATTAGGTCAGGTAAGAGCTGGTCTGAACTTGCTGGATTCATTTGGTTAGCCAGATTACCCCTTTGGAGAGGCAAGGTACCCCTTTGTATATGGTCACGGGAGACCATAAGGGAAAAATAAGGCACCTTTTGGGATTGTTAAAAGTAAACATGATTGTGCATAAAAGTGCATACTCATTGGCGCTGTCAAAGAACTGTCAAAACTCAGTGGATCTGTCAAAGCTGTCAATAGATTTAACTCTTCTGGGCTTAAAATTAAAAAAAAGCCTGGAGTTAAAAAAAAACAGGACTTGATCTTCCATTCTGTCTGCTGACATAAGCCTGAATGCTATCATTATAGGATTTGTGCTACAATGACTGATTTTACAAACTAACATTATCACAGTGGGGTGCCTGATAAGTGAGCAGTTTGATTGACAGCTCCAAGTGGTTATAGACTAGAAATGTGTGTTTTCACAAGAAATTAGTTAAAGGAAATTCTATGTATTGAATGATTTTTTTATCAATGAGAGTTTTTTGTTTAAAATAATGACATCAATAGACACAACTTTATTTTATGTCAGCATGGCTCCTGAGGTTTGCCCATGGTGGATACTAGATGAGTGGGCATGGAGGGGGTAAGAGAAAAGGGTAAAATGGAGTGGAGCACGGATTGGCACTAAGTTGGCATAGGGGATATAAAGGGCCATGGGGATGTGGGGGACATTGGGGGTATGAGGGTTGGTGGGTTGGATTGGGGATGGGGAGTGTGTGTGTCGGTGGGGGGGAGGTGGGGAGGTGGTGAGGGGTGATGGCTGGAGGGCTTTGTTTTCTTTTAATAATGTTTTAATTGAATTCAGCAAACTGCTGGAGCACAAAGGCAGGCCTTCGGCCCAGCCGCCTCTTCCACACCTAGCAGCCTCTGTACTCATTCTGGGGCGGGGTGGGGAGGGGTGGGGAGGGAGGTGGTGAGCGTGGCAGGCTAGATTTATAATCCAGCCCACACCCCTAGAGTGGAACTTGGAGTTGCCACTTTTAAAGTTCAGGTTTGCAGAGCCGGGAATTTGCCTATTTCTGTGCAACCGGCCAGAAGGTGAAAATCTGGGCCTTGGCTTCCATTTAAAAATAGGGTTTTTTGATAGATTTAGGCTTGATTTAGTTTAGTTGCACACAGCCTAATTGCTGGGTTCCAGATTAAACCCTTTAAACTGTTTCAGTTCAACAGAGATATAACAATCAGGCAAAGACACAGACGGTGAATTAGCAATAATACTAAAGTTTAGTGCATAAAGGATAAAATAAATCAACAATACAGTTGTCAGTTAACTAAAGGACCAAAGGAACAAAATGGTATACTTATCAATAATACACTACAGACTTCACAACTTCAACTGGATGGCCAGTCCAGAAGAAGTGGACCTTTTCGCCGACAGGAATTCTGCTTGTGTCTTGGCAGGAAACTGCACTATCCAAGGCCCATGCCAACAGCAATTCTGCCTCTGTCTCCAAGAAAACACAATACAACTGGTTTCTCTTAACTTGGTGTACACAAACAAAATGGTTCCCAAAACCCTCTTTTATACATAATTCTGGCATCACCCTACCCTGATCCAAAGTTGTTGTTAATAGCCAATTGGTCAATAATGTTGTAAGGGGTTAATTTCTTTGTATTTGTCCATCTGCGCACATTATCTTAAGACAATGAATTATTTCCTTATCTGAATAGTGCACAATTGCGGTTTCGTTAGGCCAGTTCTAGACTAGTCAAGGACGCTGGTCAACACTGGTGTGTTCTGATAGGGGCCTCTACTGGAGATTGTAGGTTCCATTCTCACAACATGCTGTTACACCATCCTTTAGGTCTCGGACTTCGATTCTAATATCGGAATGTTTGTAGAAAAATGCAGAAATAGATATAATCTGACTTTCATTAATTATTTGAACTACTTATTCTTCAATTAGAGTATTAAGGTTTTTCTTCTAATAATTATCTGCTGCTGGTCAGTTGCTATTTACAATACCACTGCTTAGTGTACTAAAATGTTGCATAGGCAGCAGGTGTTCAAATAACAAAATGGCTTATTTTATATAAAGTGTTAGTAAAAAATGGTGGCTTGACCTTGTTAGCCTGCTGCAGAATACAGCTCTAAAAATGGCCAAGTTAAGCAGGTGGCCTAAATCCTACAAAAATAAAATCTGAAATCTAGGCCAGCTTACATTGGTGTCACGAACACTCAAACAGCCAGCATCATGGCTGCACATACCAGTACTCAGAGAGCTTTCATGCTGTCACTGGAGTCCAGTAATTTGTGCCTCAGCAGGTTTAGAGGATTATTGCAGTGCTGCCCTAGCTGAGTGCACGTGGCTTCGTGGAACACAAACTTGCTGCCCTCTCTCAGGATGACAGCATTCATGTTCCAACCACTGTCACTCTGACAGTGACCACTTGACAACGCCCTTCCTGTTAGATAAGAGCATAAGAATTAGGAGCAGGAGTGTACCGTATGGCACCTCAAGCTTGCTCTGCCATTCAGTATGATAATGGCTGATCTTCTGCCTCAACTCCACTCTCCTGTCTTTTCCCATTTTGCTTGATTACCTGAGCGATCAAAAATCTGTCGATCTCAGCCTTAAAAATAGTCAATGATGGAGCACTCACAACCCTCTGGGTCGAGAATTCCAAAGATTTAAAACCGTCTGTGTAATAAACTTGTAGTGTAGGGCAGGTTTTTTGTAAGAAACAGTAAACTTTATTTACAGAGATCCTGATGAAGCTACATGTTTGTTTCAAAACCAAGGCCAGAAAACTCCACCCTCAAGATTACCTGTGCTTAGGGCTGATTCATCTATACAGTCACCTGATCCCCATAACAGTGTGAAGGGTTTAACTTACGATTACTACATTCCTCCCCCTTTAATTTTGCTTTATCACTCTTATTTACAAAAATATCTTAACCCATATCATGCACAAATATATAGAGTTCATGTAATTATAGATTTAGTCTTTGAAGTGGTTTTCTGATTCGGGTAGAGTGACGCAGCTCTACAACTTGAGATTCTTCCATTGAATCAACTTGACCAGGAACTGCGGCATCAGGGACAAGCTTCGACAATGGCAGTTCAGAATTATTTACTTCAACAGAAATATCAGGTATGTCTATTTTTTGTCGACCTGGCACCTCAGGGATCAAAGATCTGATTTCGATTTCAGGTGGATCAGCAGGTTGTTGGAGTGTGTCTCGGCTTCTGAGATGATCTACGTGTTTCCTAATGATCCTGTTTTCCAATTCCACTTGATACGATAAAGGTCCTGTTTCAGAGATGATTGTATCAGGAACCCATCTCAGTCCAACTGCAAAATTTCGTAGGAAAACTCTCTCCTACAATAAATTCTCGACCTTTACCGTGAACATCATGATTCATTTTCTGAGTACCCTGGTTTTTCTCCAGCTTCCCCTCTAAGTTAGGGAATACTAGACTCAATCTTGTACGAAGTCTGCGTTTCATTAGCAATTCAGAAGGTGTAGAACCTATGGTTGCATGAGGAGTTATGCGATTGTTGAACAGAAATATTGAAATTCATGTTTCCAATGTTCCCTTGGATAGTTCCTTCATGCCTGTTTTAAAGGTTTGTACTGCTCTCTCTGCTAACCCAGTGGATGAGGGATGATACGGTGCTGTTCTGACATGTCTAATCCCATTTAGGTTCACAAATCTTTGGAGTTCAGTACTAGTAAAAGCAGTACCATTATCCGACACAATAACTTCTGGTAGGCCATGTACACTAAAACATTGGCGCAGCTTTTCAATAGTTGCACATGACATAGGATCTCACTTTTTACACATCCATTCACTTTGAATGTGCGTCGATGATCACTAGAAACATGGTATCTAAAAATGGATTTACATAGTCTATATGTAGTCTAACCCAGGGTCGACCAGGTCACTCCCATGGATGCATCAGAGCTGAAAAAGGGCAACTTCTGATGTTGCTGATGCCGGAGACAGTGTTTAACCATTTTCTTCTATACCATTGTTTATACCTGGCCACCAGATATAACTTTGTGCGAGAATCTTCATTTTTGAAATACCAGGATGCGCACTATGAATCACTATGTAAATAATGGTTCTTCTCCTTGCAAAGGGATGCTGAGTCTTGCTCCCATAACAAGATACCATATTGACAACTCCATTCAGATTTATGGGCATAAAATGGTTTTAATTCTTCAGGCACTTGTGCATTTGACCATCCTTGCAATATTTGTTCACAGACTCTTGATAAAATTGGATCCTAGTTTGTCCAATTCTTTATCTGTTTCACGCAGACCAGTGAGGAGCCCAAGAAATTCAACACAAGTACCAGCTCTTGAGGTACTGGCGCATGTGTAATCCTATCTGGCAAAGGAAGACGACTGAGGGCGTCTGCATTTGCTTTGTGCACACTCGGATGGTGCATAAAAGTGTATTAATATGCTGACAAAATTAAAGCCCATTTTTGAATTCTAGCAGAGGCTATTGGTTGGGCTGCCTTACCTTCACTAAACAAACCAACAGTGGCTTGTGATCTGATGCCATGGTAAAGTGTCAACCATGCAAATATTGATGGAACGTCTTCACTCCAAATACGCTAGTTAAGCCCTCTTTTTCAATTTGTGAGTAACCCTTCTCGGCTGCAGAAAGGGTTCTGGATACATATTCTATTGGTCTTTCAGATCCATCCTCCACCTTGTGTGACAATAATGCTCCCACTCCGTAGGGAGATGCAACACAAGTGAGTATTCATTCCTTAGATGGGTCATAGTGCACTAGCAGACACGATGAGTGTAAAAGCTTCTTGACTTTCATGAAGACTTCCTCTTGCTGTGCCTTCCAAGACCATCTGTGATTCTTCTTTAATAATAAGTATAAAGAGGCTAACACTGGAGATAGATTATGCAAGAAGCGACAGTAATAATCTATCATGCCCAAAAAAGACTTGAGCTCAGTGATGTTGGTAGGGGAGGGCACTTCCTTGATTGCCCTGACTCTCTCCTCTAATGGATGCAACTCTTGGGCATCCACTTGACGACCCAAATACGTGACTTCATTTTACTTGGAAAGTGCACTTCTCTTTTATCAAAAGAACACCAGCCTCCAAAAATCTCTTCAGAACCTCTTTTAGGTTGGCCAAATGTTCTGCTTCCGTGGATCAGGATGTCATCCAGGTACACTATAACTCGGGGAAGTCCTTGTAGTAGGCTTTTTGTGGTTCTTTTGAAAATCACACAGGCAGAGGGCACACCAAAGGGTAGGCATGTATATTAGAACAGGCCCTTGTGTGTGTTGATGGTGACATAACCATAATCTCTTGATGTGCTGTCCAGCTCTACCTGTTGGTATTCAAGTCATAGTGCTCTGTTAACTGTTTTAACTTCACGATGTACGTTGTGATCGACTCACCAGGGACCCTTAATCTAGAACTGAAATTGAATCTTTGCACGATCAGCAATGGTTTAGGCTGAAAATGTCCCTTCACAAGATCTACTAGCTCGGTGAAGGACATGGAATTTGGTACATTTGGAGCCGCCAGACTATGCATTAGGTTATACATTTTGCTCCTGCACACACTTAGGAGAATTGCCTTCTGCTTTTCCTCCACCATTATTTAATTCACCACAAATTAGAAACCTAGGTGCTCTATGTAATGACTCCAGTCCTTGATGGGTGTGTTGTACAGGTCAATTCTGCCAAAGAGAGGCATTTCTAGTGAGTTTATTTTTTTCCCTTCTCATCAAAATCACATTCAAGAGGCAAGGGGCAGTGTTGGAGCTACCCCATCCTCGTTGCCAGTTATAATAAACTTAGAGTGCAGAGCAGGTTTCTTGTAAGAAACAATAAACTTTATTCATAGAGCTCCTGATGAAGCTACATGCTTGTTGTCATGAAGAGATTAATGTCAATAATGTTATTGGAAATTATTTTTTAAAAATAGAGTTTAGTGGTGTATGTGTCTATGTGTGTGCATATGTGTGTGTCTTAATTGGATTAAAGCCAGCTGGTCTAGAGGCTTTGATGTATAGAAAAAAGTAGGTTTGAAATGGTAATTAGATAAACATGGGGAAGTTTAGAAACATAGGTGTCAAGGGGGCAATTTGCATTTTTAAATAAAGCATTCAAAAGAATGGGTGAAATCTTGCACCTAGCTAGAAGACACCAAGCAATGTGTTTATTTTTTTCAGCTTATTAATAAAATTGGTGGACTCAAAGGATGCTATTGTTAGAAGAGGTAAAATTAAAAACCTAGTAATACAATGGAAAATTTACATTCAAAGAGAAAGATATGTATAAAGGAGATTGTGTGTAAGGTAAAGGCATTTTAAGATCCTTCAAGTGTGAGGAGCCTCCAGCCTGTAAACCTCAAGTCTGTCTGAAAGGACCCAGGGCTGTAAGAAACTCATTTTGAATGCGGCTGTCCAGGGTGTGCTCTGCCAGGTGTCTCTTTAAATCTGAGTTTTACTATTGCCTTAAAGAGGGTGTATCTGAGAGTCAGATTAATTAGGGGACTTTTGTAGTTATTGTAGTAGTAATTTTGTCAACATATGTATGTACTTACAATTTTTATTGTATTAAGAAATGTTTAATTTAGTTTTATAAAAAAACCTCTTGAGTCTTGGTGGCCTTATTACCACTGAATTCAAAGCCTGCATCTCGAAACATACAAATAGCAAAAATGGGTTATGACATTGTTTCAAGTTTCCCTCTGGGATTTGAGCAACTCAGCCTTTACCATCAGCTGTGTCATAATGTGTTCCAAAACCAAGGCTAGAAAATTCCGCCCCCAAGATTACCCGCACTTAGGGCCGAATCATCTATACAGTCATGTTATTCCCATAACAGTATGAAAGGTTTAGCTTACAATTACTACACCCTGAGTGAAGAAATTTCTCCTCATCTCAGTCTTAAATGATCTACCCTTGATCCTGAGACTGTGCCCTCGTGATTCCTCAGCCAGGGGAACCAACCTCTCCATATCTGCCCTGATCAGAATTTTGCATGTTTCAATGAGATCACCTAAACTCCAGAGAATATTGTAGTAGAAGGGTCTGGCACATACAGGTTACCGCCCACACAGATGTAAGAAGACACATGACCTAGACTTAGTGTGGCGTTGACCAGAGATGTGCTAAGACCTAGGATGGAGATAGCTTCATGCCTGTACCCTTTACTGTATATTTGTATATAGTTACAAGTAGTTAATAAAAACTTGCTACTAACATACAGAAGGCCACAAAAACTTCTTTAACAGATCTGTAACCAAAACCGTCCCAATGAGTATAGGCCCACTTTATTCAGTTTCTCAACAGAGGACAAGCATGTCACTCCAGGAAGCAATATAATGAAAAGCAGAAGGCTGCAGTTGCTGGAAATCTGAAATAAAAACAGAACATGCTGGAAAAATCTGGGAAGGTTAGGCAGCATCTGTGTAGAGAAAGAAACTGAGTTAATGTTTCAGATCTGTAACTTTTCATCAGAACTGGGAAAAGTCAGGTAATGGGTTTTGAGCAAGGAGTGGCAGGGACAAGGTCAAAAGGAAGGTCTGTGATAGGGTGGAAGACAGGAGAGATTGAAGGACTGAAAAGTTAGTCGTCCAGGACCAAATGCAATCTAGAGAAGCTTCGCTGCACCTGCTCCAATGCAAGTATATCCTTCCTTAGAAATGGAGACCAAAACTGCACAAAGTATTCCAGATGTGGTGTCACCAAAGCCTCAGACAATTGCAGCAAGACTTCCTTATTCTTGCACTAAAGGCCAACATGTATTTGCTTTCCTAATTACTTGCTGTACCTGCATGCTAACTTTTTGTGTTCCTCATGAGTGCAGCCAAATCTCCCTAAATATCAATCTTCAAGTTTCACACCTTCTTAAATGTTCTGCTTTTCTATTCTTATTACTGAAGTGCAAAACCTTACAGTTCCCCACGTTAAACTCTATCAGGCAACTTTTTGCCCACTATTTAACCTATCTATATACCGATACCTTGGGCTGAATTTAATGTCCGTGGTGCTGGCCCCATCTACCAACTGGAAAGTCAGTGGCAACTTCCCCATGGCCATTTCCAGGAGCTGTGATGTGAGGAAATGCCTATCAGGGAGTCTGCTGCCTACTGTTGGGGTTGTTGTGCCGTTGAAGGCAAAGAGTCTATATCCAACAGCAGTGGTCACTGCTGGGACTTGAGGGGGCCCAGATCAACAGCTAACGATGGAGGTGGTGAAGAGGGGTGAATTGCTGGGACCAGTCAGGCAGGCCCAGCGAGCGAGGTGGAGTGGGTTGTGGGGGGTAGGTGGCGGAGGGAGAGGGGTGGCAGCAGGTTCAAGGGCAGGGGGGAGGGCCCTCACCGGTGGTAGTCCTTGTTGCCAGTGGGGCCCTCCATGGGGTAGAGGATGCCTGTTCACAGAGCCCCCCTCATAGGCGGTGGTGATGGGATAAGACACTTAAGTGGCCCTTAATTGGCTTAACTGATTTTATCAGGGACACTCGGGAAGGTGACAAGCTCTCTGCCTGCACCTTCCTGCCTGATTCTACAAAACCCCACCCCTCATCTCCTAGCCTGCTCTCAGTAGTTGGGTTGGGGGTGGGAGTGGGTGGCAGCATTAAATTGCAATCTTCTTTGCAGTCTCACGGTAGAATCTCGTGCCATGGTGGTGACCCCGCCACCTTCGTGCCTCCACCCTGATTAAACCTAGGGCGGGAGAGCCTGTGGAGGAGGTGGGGAAGCTCATGGGCGACTTGCAGCTAAGAGGAAAAGGAGTACAGTAATTTCCGTCTTCGCTGTCCGTGGTGCACTATGGGTGTAGGACAAAACCACGAAAGGTAGAGCTCCCATGTGTGTAGGTACTAATCAAACAGAGGTGGCTTTGATGGGTCGAGCACATCCGCAGGATGGAAGATGGCCACTTACCCATGGAACCTCCGTATAGTGAGGTAGCCAGAGCCTGACAACAAGTGGGACACCCAAGGCTCCTCTTTAAGGATGCTTGCAAGCATGACGTGAAGGCCATAGGCACCTAGGAGTCACTGGCTGGTGAAAGAGGGAAATAGCGACTCCTCCTGCAGGGCTAGCAGGCACTATCACATTGGCTGGTGACTACAGAGACTTGCCAACAGGTGCCAATACTGAAAACAAGCCACAGCATCATGTTTGGCCTTCACAGCCATCAACAAAGGTACACGAAATGAAAACTCCCCCACCTAAATAGATTGTTTGCTGTGTGTCCCTCATGTCTCATAGATGGAAGGATGCCAACACAGTTTCACATAAGTTTGAAAACACTGAGCCAAACGGTGGCTAAAATGCCAATAAGGTGGTAATTGAAGTAATTTCCCCCGAAACTGCAAACAATGAGCAATTTGACAGCCTGACTTGGCAATTGTTAAACACATTACACCATTGTGCTGGGAAGTCCCAGGAACTTGGCATCAGCTATCTGTCGTAGGCCCTCCCCTCTTGTTGTAAACCTAGTAGGAAAAAATTCGGACAGAAACACATACTGTTGGTCAGGTGTAGGAAATTAGTTAGAAGTCAAAGTAAGTCAAGCAAGACCTATAGGCTAAAAACAAAAAACTGCGGATGCTGGAAATCCAAAACAAAAACAGAATTACCTGGAAAAACTCAGCAGGTCTGGCAGCATCGGCGGAGAAGAAAAGAGTTGACGTTTCGAGTCCTCATGACCCTTCAACAGAACTAGGTGAATCCCACCCCTCTCCTTGGATTCACCTAATTCTGTTGAAGGGTCATGAGGACTCAAAACGTCAACTCTTCTCCGCCGATGCTGCCAGACCTGCTGAGTTTTTCCAGGTAAGACCTATAGGCTGTTCATTATTGTGTATTATTACTTGAAAAGTTGGAGTGATTGAAATAAAGGAGTCTCTCCTTAACTCAATGATTGGAATTCTCCGGCCCCATTGATGTCAGGCATCATGTTGGGTGAGGAGGGGCAATATGGCAAGAAGCCCATGAATCGTTTTCAAGCCATCGTGAAACCAGTTTGCAGTCGTCTGCTTCACCTGTCAATGGTGGGCCACGTTTCCCACCGCCACAGGCTGGGAACCTAATTTCGATACTTAAGCATCTCATTATAAACCCTGCTCACCCCCACTCGCTGGATAATCCGGCCATGTCATCCTGATTGCACACCAAAGTGTTTCACAACTGTACACAAGTGACGTGCACCTGGCGAGCTACACTTCACGCGGGAATTTGAAGTTTGTTTCCTTACCTTGCTTTGGGCAGCACTTGTGGTCATCAGCGCCAGGCTTTGCAGGCAGAAAGACATCACTTTTGTAGGGGCTCATGGGCAGGTCTCTACCTACCAGACCAGGCATAAGGCTTTTCAATGACTACAGGGCTTCCTTTTTTTTAATTCACTCACAGGATGTGGCCATCGCTGGCTAGACCAGCATTTATTGCCCATCCCTAATTGCCCTTAAGAAGGGCAATTATCCTCACCAGAGGAGCTCCTTGTGCGGGCGTGGTACCTGGCAGTGACAGGAACATGTATATTGTGAGTTCAAACTGCAGCATGCACAGCACAGTCTGTAGTTGATCGAAGGGCTGAGAAATGGCGAGTACAGGCGTGTATAGGGAGCCGGCGAGTGGGGAGGAATGAAATTGGCGGAATGGGTGGGGAGCTTCATAAACACCAAGTGCAGGCCTGAAACCATGAATACAAAGCAACTGGTCCTGCGGTTGCATTGAATGAGGCGGGGGAAGGTGTGGCCCGCTTTCCCGGCTTGGGGAAGGGAGAGAAGTGGCCTCGGGCAAGGAGAAAGGCCACAGGGTGAGGGCTGTACTGGGGAAGGGGGAGTATCCCAGTGTGTATGTGGGGACACATGTTGATCTGTGCAAGTGGCCTCAAGATGGTGAGGGCTGAGGAGGCAATCTCCAGATTAGATGAGGCCAGATAGACAAGTGAGGGTATGTGTGAGAGAGAGTGAGTGGTGATGCCCCTTCAGCTGGCAGTGAGTGAGATGCCAGTGAATGTGTGATGGCTTTGTGAGTGTGTGAGTTTAGAGTGATAAGGTGGTTGCATTACCCTGGCGATACGGATGAGATCATTTATCCATTTTCTGCACTGGATGGCCAACCTCCTGTGTGCAGCATTGGCACTGACCACCTCTGCCACCGCCTCCCAAGCTAAAGTGGTGAGATTGATGGGCCTCCTGTGGCCAGAGCAGGGATAGAGGACATCACAGCGGGCCTCCACGGTGTCCAAAAGGTGTTCTGGGGATGTGTCACTGACTCAGGGGACTGTACTCTTCTTGGCTTTTGGGACCATGTCTTCACTGGAGCAGTCCTGGGTTGCAAGCATCGAGAAATGTGCGTGCAGCTGCAGTTTAAATATGGCGCCCTGTGTGAGAAAGTAGCGAGGTAATTGCATGGGCAGTAAATCAGAGGCGGCCCACCAGCGTGTTTCCTGTGGCTGCGCGATTAACCAGGCAGGAATGGGGCGACACGGCATGAAAACCCGCCATTGTGGCCGGCGGGTAAAGCGACTGTTTTTTCCCCACCTGCTACCGCACCTTCTGCAAATCTGGGACCAGTTTGGGACGATTCCGCCCTACATGTTGCTCTGTATATTCACTTTCTGTCTGGAAAAAAATGAAACTGTTTAATGTTGTGCATCTGGCTTTGACTTACCAAGTACTTTCACGGTCTGCCTTCGGAAAGATGAGAGAAGGGCATGTGGAGGAATGTGCAAATGGCATGATGCTTGGTGCCAGTTAGAAAGGAATCCTATTGTTAGCCTGATTAACGCTATCATATAGTTTAGTTAAACATTGGCCAGTACACGTGCACCCCTAAATGAAAGACACTCAAACTGCTTACTGGAATCACTAGCACTGCTGTAATTGAGGCAAGACCTGAAACACATAACACCAATAAATGCCCATGTTTTCATACTGCTGATTAATTTTAATCTTTGAGTTTGCATGTGCAGTTTGATGCTTCACCTCATGGAAAGATGCATCAATTTGAGTGTGGAAATTTTTGAGATTTTCCCTTAATACCAGCTTGTGTTTGATCAACATTGAAATTAAAGCAGCCAGTTAGATTCAGACTGCACAAGATAGACAGTCTGCAAGATTCAATGGCCAGGATTTTACAGTCGGCGTGCGTGGGCGGGCCTGACATGCTGGTGCGTAAAATGACGCGTGATGACGTCGGGCGTGCGTCCTGTTGTCACCGCACACCATCGCGATATTTCAGAAGGCGGGTGCGCTATGAGTACAGATGCGCGCCTGCCATTAATTAATGGGCCATTTATTAATTAAGGCCCTTGGGGCAGCAATTGATTTCCATTTTGCACAACCCGTGCAATTTCCAGGGCATCGCATGGGCGCAATGGGCAGACGGGTAGGCCACATTTTCAAAAACCTCATCCACAGGTGGGATAAGAGGGGTGAGTAGGCTCACTAATGCGAGTTGTTAGAGCTTTAGATTATTACTTACTGCTGCTTGCTTGTGTGAACAGGACAACTTCATTTCGCTTCAGAGCTGCTTTGACAGAAATAACAGGCTTCTGGGAGGAGTCATAACAGTTGGGGCCTTCCATGTATCAGACAGCCTTCCCTTACCCTGGGAATGGGGATTGTGGTTTCTGCTGGAGCCACCTCCTCTGAGGAGGAAGAGTGGTCCAGAAGGGGGAGGAGGCCAGGTGTCCCTATTCAGCTTCCAGGGGAGTCACCTTTGGGCAGAGAGGCGCAGGCACAAGGGGCGCAGGGCTAGCAGGAAATGCAAGGCGGAAGGGGCTGCAGAACCAGTAACCTGCTGCCTGGGTTACAGGCGGTGATGCAGCTACCTCAATATGTTTGGAGGAGGAGTCGCCTCTCTAGGGAAACAGTGACCTCCATCTTTCAAATATCAGCCCTGAGATCATCTTCAACTCTGTGGGTGGACACCCCATGCCAGTGGCACTGAAGGTCACAGCTGTCCTCAACCTTTATGCCTCTGGCTCTTTCCAGGGGTCAGTGGATAATCTTTATGGAGTCTCCCAATTAGCTGTCCACAGTTGTGTCAAGCTCTGTTCAGGCATGCATTGACTTTTATTCACTACCACACAGACAAGGCCAGACAGCCAGAGTTAGCCAGAGGCTTTGCCGCGATTGTTGTGTTCCCCCGTGTCCAGGGTGCAATCAACTGCGCAAATGTGGCCATCCAGGCGCCAGTGGGTCAGCCTGGAGCCTTTGTCAACAGGAAGGGATTCCACTCCATGAAAGCGCGGATAGTGTGTGACCACAGGATGCAGGTTCTGCAAGTCTGTGCAAGGTACCCAGGCAGCTCCCATGACATTTACATCCTGAGACACTCCCAGGTGCCGGGTCTCTTCAGTGCTTCAGCCTGGCTGGATGGATGGCTGCTGGTTGACAAGGGCTATACCCTCAGAAGGTGGCTCATGATGCCTCTCTGCCAACCAAGAACAGAAGCTGAGCAGCGATATAATAGGAGCCACGGCACCACAAGGGCTGTGGTGGAGAGAACCATTGGTCTTCTCAAGATGCGCTTCCGATGCCTGGACTGCTCAGGGGGCGCACTCCAGTACTCCCCAGATCGTGTGTCACTGATAGTGGTTGCATGCTGCACTCTCCACAATCTTGTGCTGGAAAGAGGGGACGCAGTGGAGGAAGAAGATGTTGATGCAGCTGCTCTGGCAGCAGACAAGGATTCCAGTAGTGAGTCCGAGGACGAGCATGGTCAGGAGAACGCTAAGGGGATAGAAGCTGATCTGGGCAACCTCCAGGGACACCCGGGAGGCTTTGATCCAATGCTCCTTCAGCTAGCTTACCAAATAAGAACCACCACCGCATTCCAGGGCTGCAGGCTCCATACTGGACACCTGACAGGTACATTTGCTTGGTGAACAACATGCGCTATGTGCCATTTCAATAAAGTTTAATGAGAAACAAGTCACTCATAACATCATGGGTTACCCTGCACCTGCAGAACTAATGAAGCACCCAGAGGCTTGTTGAAAACAAACACATTTATTGGTGTGGTGCCTGGCATACATGAATCAAATTAAATGTAAAGGTGTTCAACATCACACCAACTTAAAAAGAATTTAAAAGTGGGGAAAAAAATAACACCAGTGATAAGCCTCTGTTGTGCCTAAGGTGATTTACATTTCGTTTGTAGGTGCTACGTCTAGGTGCTCCCCTCTTGCTGGCATCGGCATTGGAGACAGCCTGTCCTTTTGGCCTTGATGACCTTAGCGGGTGTCCTCTGGCCCATGGAGCCTGTGCTGGCTCCGCTGGGAGGGAGCGGCCAGTGGCACAGCTGGCATCTCCCCAGTCACTGCAGCCTCATCGGATGCCATGGTCACTGGCAGAGAGGCGGAGGAGTTGCTGCCCTCACCCAGAGCGTCCTGAGAGGAGCCTGCAGAGATGACAGGCAGCTTGTATGCCAATGTGAGGTCGCTTTTGACCTCCCTGCTCACCACTGATGGATGGGCACCGACCTGGGATACTGGGTGCCCAATCCATCTTCCACACCTGAGGTTATTGCCGGTGTGAAGGCTTGCAGGTCCGACTGCATCCCCAGGGAACCCTGATTGTGCCCCTGGAGTAGCCTCTCCAAGGGAGTCGCCATTCTCCCCATGGAGGAGGCAGTGTGCTCGGCCATGGGGGTCTTTGCATTGCTCATGCTCCTCATGGACTCCTCCAGCATGGACTCCATGGCACATATTCCCTCATGTATCTCTGCCAGATCCTACCGCACACTCCGCTGGACTTCCAGCATCTGCTGCCTCAGTGACAACTCCAGAGGCTCATCATCAGCCATCGGCTGAGCATGTTCCTGGTCCCCAGAAGTCCTCTGACTGCTGGCGCCCTGTGCACTCTCTGCCTCCGCCTACACCTCAAGCCAGTGTGAAGTGGCCTCACTGCTGTGCACTGTGATATTAGCCGACGATCTTATTCCCACTGAGGTGCTGGTATCTGTGCTGGTGTCTGCTGGCTGAGAGGGTGTGTTGCAGGTGCTTTTAGATCCTCAGTGTCCTCAGGGGTGAGTGGTGATCCTTCAGGCTCCTGAGACCAAGGGTGTTCTGGTGAGCCTGAATGGAAGAACAAGGACATGTCATTAGTTGAAATAGTTACACTATTAAAGTGCATGCCTGGCACCCGGATCAGGGTACCCCCGCCTTCCCATTATCATTGGGGGTTACTTTTTGGAGGCTCAAAACAATATACAGTCAACAGTGGAATGGTTGCAATGACAGAAATTCCTACCTCAATGCACTACACTCTTACCACCCTGTGGCACCCCAACCTCACCGCGGCCGGTTGATCTAGGCGCATGGCACCTCTTCAGCTCCAGTGCCTCTTGCTCATATCTGCTTAGGATTAGAAGGTGGGCCAGTCCTCCGCCAGTCCACTGCCTCTCTGCATTATTGTGGGCTGTCTTCTCCTGAAAGAAGAGAGGAGCATTGATTAGTCCACCCTGTACTTCAATGGCCATTACAGCCTGGCCAACCCCAGCTGAGGAAGCCTTTGCGGGGCTCAGCCAATTTGTGACCCTGGCCCTGGAGTCGCAAAACACCCACTCCAAGCAGCCAGGGCTCCTCGCCTTGCCCAGATGTTGCCTCCATGACATTTGTCACTCACTCTCTAAGAAATATGAGGTCCGGATGTGCGGGGTTGGGTGGGGGGCTGGGTGGGGGGTGCACCTAACTGCTGTGCTAAGTGACCCAATCCAACACAGTACTCACCCTTCCTGACTGCAGGAGATCATTAAAGCTTTTGTGGCACTGCACCTGTGTGCGCCTCACCACATCATGTGAGCTGACCCTGGATGCTACCTCCTCCCAGGCATGTTTGGTTAGGTGGTGGGGGGGGGGGGGGGGGGGCGGGGGGGGGGGGGGGGGGGGGGGGCTTTCTCCTCTCGTCCCTTGGGACAAGGGTATCCCAGCGTGCTGCCACCTCCTCCAGGGTGGGGGGGTGGGGGTGGGGGGCAGCCAGGCAGCCGTCTGAAAACCTTGGGACAGCCTGCCCTCCCACCTGCCCCATTCTCCAAGGACGTTCTGAATCCGAACTGCTCGGAAAAGTCAATGGCAGCCTGAGCATGGCCATTGGACCCAGCGGACATTGAGCTCCCGCCCCCTCCCATCCCTTCCCGCTGATTTCGGAGATGCGCATTATGCTGGGCATGGCCCGCCCGCGTAAAATGGCGGTGCAGGCGGGGGTCGGATTCCCGCTTCCTCCCTCTGAGGGAAAAATTCAGGCCAATGTTTCAAGCTTGCAGGAGCTAGTGAATGGTATATTATGTTAAATTCTAATAAACTGATTCTTTTATCATTCAATGTAAAGCAGTTCAGCTTAAGGTCAGTTCACCTCATTTACTGAAGTATTTCATTGTTTGATTATTTTTATGACCCTTATATTTTTATTTTGTTGCATTTTCCTTAAGTCTTTTGCTTTGCAAGTATTAATTTTTGTAAGATAAAAATAAACTACTGCAGATGTTGGAAACCTGAAATAAAAACAGAAAGTGCCGGAGAAACTTGGCGGGTCTGACAGCGTCTGAGGAGAGAGAAACAGAGTTAAGTTCTTCTTCAGGGCTCTGAAGAAGAGTCGTACAGACTCGGAACGTCAGCTCTGTTTCTCTCTCCACAGATGCTGTCAGACCCGCTGAGTTTCTCCAGCATTTTTTGTTTTTATTTAATTTTTGTAGGCTTGCCTTGTGGTGTTGTGTTTTTTGTGCTGTGACTTTTAATTTTTGTGGCATTTTCCCCATTACTTTGTAAGTGACAAAATGCATGCCACCACATAAAAGTCAAATCCTATGTCTTAAAATTGCTACTGTATGTTTTTCAATTACTTTAGAAACTGAAGTTAAAAATGCCACACATTTACAGCACTGACCTACAAGGTGGGTATAAATCAAATGTCTTACTGCTCCAAAACAAAAGGGAAATCAGAAATCAAATGTGAATAATGAAGAGTTATGGATAATTGTTACAATGCTGTTTTATTGAAGCGTACGCAACTTGTTTAGTTTTTGCTTAAAGAATTGGGTGTTTAACATTTCGAATATCCAGTTCTATTCTAATCCATAAAGAGTTGGAATAGCTCCCAATATTTCACCTGCATCAGAATTTCAGAAAGGCTGAATGAAATTAGTTTCTGAAGGAACTGATGGCTCTGAAGAAGGGTCATATGGGACTTGAAACGTTAACTGTTTCTCTCTCCACAGATGTTGCCAGACCTGCTGAGTTTACCCAGCATTTTCTGTTTTTATAATTGAATGAAATTAGCGTTTTTTGCTGTCAGCCTGTCATTATTTCATGGCACCGTACCGTACCACTTCACTGTGGTGTGACTGCAACAAACTCTTACAACTGTTTTCCAGCTGTACTCAAGTTGCTAGCGAACTTAGAAGGAACAACACCTTGGCTTAACTAGGTAGCACTCTTGAGCCATACAGGTTGCGGATTCAAGCCCACCTCAGGACTTGAAGATTTAATCTTGGCGACATTAAAACTTACATTGTTGGATGGACTGTCATATTGTCCAGCTGAGATCGCATGAAGAAAAAGAAAAATATCTACAAGAAATTTCTTTCTCTTTCACATTCTCTTGTTTAAATTAAAAAAAAATATTCATGCACGGGATGTGGGCTTCGCTGGCTGGGCCAGCATTTATTGCCCAACCCTAGTTGCCCTTGAGAAGGTGGTGGTGAGCTGCCTTCTTGAACCGCTGCAGTCCATGTGGTGTAAGTACACCCACAGTGCTGTTAGGAAGGGAGTTCAAGGACTTTGACCCAGTGACGGTGAAGGAACGGCGATATATTTTCAAGTCAGGATGGCAAGTGGCTTCGAGGGGAACTTCCAGGAGGTGGTGTCCCCATGTGTCCGCTGCCCTTGTCCTTCTAGATGGCAGCAGTTGTGGCTTTGGAAGGTGCTGTCTAAGGAACCTTGGTGAGTTCCTATAGTGCATCTTTTAGACAGTACACACTGCTGCCACTGTGTGTCGGCGGTGGAGGGAGTGAATGTTTGTGGATGTGGTACCAATCAAGCGGGCTGCTTTGTCCTGGACAGTGTCAAGCTCCTTGAGTGTTGTGGGAGCTGCACTCATCCAGGCAAGTGGAGGGTATTCCATCACACTCCTGACTTGTGCCTTACAGATGGTAGACAGGCTTTGGTGAGTCGGGAGGTGAGTTACTCATCGCAGGATTCCTAGCCCTTGACCTTCTTTTGTAGCCACAGTATTTGTATGGCTAGTCCAGTTCAGTTTCTGGTTAATGGTGACCCCAAGGATGTTGATAGTTGGGTGATTCAGTGATGGTAATGCCATTGAACATCAAAGGGTGATGGTTAGATCTCTCATGTTTGAGATGGTCATTACCTGGTACTTGTGTGGCATGAATGTCACTTGCCACTTGTCAGCCCAAGCCTGGATATTGTCCAGATCTTGCTGCATTTGGGCATGAGCTGCTTCAGTATCTGAGGAGTTGTGAATGGTGCTGAACATTGTGCAATCATCAGCAAAAATCCCCACTTCTGACCTTAAGATGGAAGGAAGGTCGTTGATGAGATAACTGATGATGGTTGGGCTGATGACACTACACTGAGGAACCCCTGCAGTGGTGTCCTGGAGCTAAGGTGACGGTCCTCCAACAACCACAACCAACTTCCTTTGTGCTAGGTATGACTCCAACCAGCGGGGAGTTTTCTCCCGATTCCCTTTGATTCCAGTTTTGCTAGGGCTCCTCAATGCTGCACTCGGTCAAATGCAGCCTTGATGTCAAGGGCAGTCACTCTCACCTCACCTTGGAATTTCAGCTCTTTTGTCCATGTTTGAACCAAGACTGTAATGAGGTCAGGAGCTGAGTGGCTGTGGCGGAACCCAAAGGCTGTCAGTGAGCAGGTTCTTGCTAAGCAAGTGCCGCTTGTTAGCACTGTTGATGACCCCTTACATCACTTTACTGATGATCGGGTGTAGACTGATGGGGCGGTAATTGACCAGTTGGATTTGTCCTGCTCTTTGTGTACAGGACATACCTGGGCAATTTTCCACATTGTCGGTTAGATGCCAGTATTGTAGCTGTACTGGAACTGCTTGGCTAGGGGCGCGGCAAGTTTTGGAGCACAGGTCTTCAGTACTATTGCTGGAATATTGTCAGGGCCCATAGCCTTTGCAATATCCATTGCCTTCAGATGTTTCTTGATATCACGTGGAGTGAATCTAATTGGCTGAAGACTGGAATCTGTGATGATGAGGACCTCTGGAGGAGGCTGAGATGGATCATCCACCCAGCACTTCTATAACAAATTGTAGCAAATGCTTCAACTTATATTTTGCACTGATGTGTTGGGCTCCTTCATCATTGAGAATGGGGATATTTGTGAAGTCTCCTCCTCTAGTGAGTTGTTTAATTGTCCAACACAATTCACGACTGGATGTAGCAGGACTGCAGAGCTCAGATCTGATCTGTTGGTTGTGAGATCGCCTAGCTCTGTCTATCAGTTGCTGCTTATGCTGTTTGGCACACAAGTAGTCCTGAGTTATAGCTTCACCTGGTTGACACCTCATTTTTAGGTATGCCTGGTGCTGCTCCTGGCATGCCCTCCTGCACTCTTCATTGAACCAGGGTTGATCCCCTGGCTTGGTGGTAATGGTAGAGTGGGGGATATGCTGAGCCATGAGGTTACAGATTGTGTTCGAGTACAATTCTGCTGCTGCTGATGACCCACAGCGCCTCATGGATGCCCAGTCTTGAGTAGCTAGATCTGTTCGAAATCTATCCCATTTAGCACGGTGGTAGTGCCACACAACACAATGGAGGATATCCTCAATGTGAAGGCAGAAATTCATCTCCACAATGACTGTGCGGTGATCAGTCCTACCAATACTGTCATGGACAAATGGCTGGACTGATAAAATGGCCAATGCTGACCACATGATGGTAGTTCTGGAATATTCTGAGCAGTTTAAAAATGGACAAAGGTTAACGCATCAAACCCCTGCAATGTAACACTCCTTGCATTGTATAAACATTTCAGCCAAGCCAACACAAAGGATAGTAGATGAGTCTTCTGCACCAGTCAGCTATGGACAAAGGCAGAGCTATTTGTGACTCCTCCTCACCTATGATATATTAATGGATCTTGTTAGCAAACAAAAACAGTTTAAGTAAGTTATATTTGTATTTGTGGGCGTTAGGAATTAGTTTTAGCTTTAAAGTTTAAGTTTGATTTGTATTTCTGTATTTGTGTGTTAAGAAAAAGTCAAGTTGAGTTTTAGTTACACTTTTAAAGCTGCCTGCATTTCTAATAAGTTTTTTTAATGACTGTTGGGGAGAAGTTAGAGCAAACACAAGAGTAGAAAAAACTGTGCTGTTGCCTAGAAACAGGGTCCAGAGAGGCAGGACCCACCCACACACCCACACACACACACACACACACACACACACACACACACAGGAAAAACTAGAAGCAGTTTGAGTTCAGTTGAAAGCAATTGCCCCAGAAGCAATTTTCCCCAAAGAAACTAAAGAATAAAGTTCCCAAATCCAGGGGAGTGGAGCAGGAGAAAGTCCCAAGAAGACTTCTGGTCCAAGGAAGGACAGGAACCTGGAAAAGGTCCTGTTCAGTGACGTTAAGGGTGAAGAGTAGGGGAACACTCCAAGCTTCAAACTTTAAGGAGAAGAAAAGCTGCAGGAAGCATATTGAAAGCAAGAGGCCAGAAGATCCAAAGAGATGGCTGAAGGTCTTTAACTCTTTACTATGGCCATGTGAAGCAGTGGTGTACTGTTGAAAGCTGAGTTGGTGAGAGAGAGTGCTTGGAAGAAAGCTTGAATTCATGTGGTGACCCAGGGAGAGGAACATCAGAAGAAGAGTTCGAAACCCTGGAGGTGGACCCTTGTGAAGGCATCTGAGAGAAAACGTCAGTTTGAGAAAAGATTCAAAAGTGAGTTCTTGGAGAGTGGAGATTGGAAACCCTCATGTGAAAGATGGAGTTCAGTGAGACTGGTTGGCTCACGGTGTGGCAAACATCTGTGGGGAGTTGAAGAGAGATTCACAGCAGCTGTGTTGGGTGGTTTCTGTAACTTGGTTTCAAAGTGTGGTGTGCCTGACGAGAGGTCCCCAATTGGTCTACATGGACAATATACTTACTGTGAACATTAGAGTATAAGGTAGTTTTTGTAACTTGTGTTATCCTGAAAAATCTGTACATATCTGTAAAGCTGTAGTCCTTTCTTGTCAAATAAATGTTTTATTCTTTTGTTAAAAGTTCATCAGCTGAATTCTGTGACTTTGTTCAGTAGCTATACTCCACGTATCTAAACAAAAAAAAAATAGAAGTTAGGATCTACCAAGCCGGATTCCAATCTGGGATCAGGTTTGCCAGTGGTGACATCAGCTGGGATCATAACATCCTACGGCTGAAAACACAATGGGTTTTAAAAAGGGGTCTAGTTACCTGAATAGCTTGAACCAAAACCACCCTGTCACATGACTGAGACTTAATGCTGTTTCAATTGCTTTAATTAAACAGCTTTTGGTTTTATCAGCAGTCACTGTTTAACCTTAAAAGAGAAACAGGACTCCAGGCTCTGTCTACTATTTATCACCTCACAGGTAGCAACAAAGATCTCTGTCCCAGGTTTAAGTTGCCTGTGTGTATTATTGGAACATCTGAACTTCGGTATCTGTGCCTAGAAAACTAATTCATCTCTATGTGTCTTCTTCCATTGTGGAAGTCATTGCTTCTGGAACAGTGGATCATCCTGCAACAATTCCAGCTTGCTAACCCCTGAAGGAATGCAACATTGGACTTTTTGATTCTGAGACTCAAATGAAACCTTAATGCTCATTTTCATCATGGTCTTTGCTCTGAACCCCTTTCTTTCCCTTCTCCCTCTTTTATTGAATGATTGCAAGTAGGGGCAGATGTTGCAAAACCCCTTCCTGCATTTTGTGTGTGTGTAAAGAAAACTACCCCTCCTATTTTACCTTACCTCAAATTTGCTGTGGGGTTATTAATAGAGGATTGGGTCACTCCAAAACTTATAAACTTATAAAGAGGGAAATCAAAAATCAAAAAACACCATTCTGTTTATGGATGGGTAGTGAGTGGAGAAGTCAGGACTATTCAAATTAATGGATATGGATAAGACATTGAAACAATGATTTTTCTCTCATTAGATGTCAAGGATCCTATGGCAATATTTCAAGTAGAGCAGGAAGTTGTCCCGGTTCCTGGGACATTATTTATCCTTAAACCAGAACTACCCAGCCTTTTTGAAATTCTGGTGCTGATATTGCAGATCAAATATCAGGAACTATTAACACTACTTTTTTGCTCATGAGATGTGAGCATCACTGGCAAGCACAATATTTATTGCACGTCCCTAATGGCTCTTGAGAAAGTAGTGTTGCGCCATCACCTTGAATCACCTATTAAGCACTCACACAGTACTGTTAGGGAGGGAGTTCCAGGATGTTGACTCAGCCATGTCGAAGGAAACATGATATCTTTCCAAGTCAGTCTGGTGTGTGACTTAGGGAGGAATGTGGAGGTGGTGGTGTTCCCATGCACCTACTGCCCTTTTCTTCTGGGTAGTAGAGGTATGGGGTTAGGGATGTGCTGTTAGAGAAGACTTGATGAATTGCTGCAGTGCCACTTGGAGATAGTATACACTACAGTCATAGTGCATCAGTGGTGGAGGGAGTGAGCATTCAAGATGGTGGATGGGATCCCAATCAAGTGGGCTGCTTTGTCCTGGATGGTGTCAAGCTTCTCGAGTGCTGTTGGAGCTGCACTCATACAGGCAAGTGGAGAGTATTCCATAACACTGCTAATTTACGCCTTATGAATGGTGGACAGACTTTGGGGAGTTAGCAGGTGAGTCACTTGCAGATGAGCAGCCTCTGACCTTCTCTTGGAGCCACAGTATTTGTGTGTCTTGTCAAGTTAAGTTCCTGGTCAATGGTCAACATCCCCAGGACGTTGATGGTAGGGTGATGGTAAGTAATGGTTATGTTGTTGAATGTGAATGGGCGATGGTTAGACTCTTTCTTGCTGGAGATTGTCATTGCATGGCACTCGTATGGTACAAATGCTTCTTGTCAATATCAACCCAAAGTTGAATGTTGTCTGGCTCTAGCCACATGAGGTTGCAGACTGCTTCGTTAGCTGACAAGTTGCTAATGGAACTGAACACTGTGCAATCAACAGTGAACATCTCCACTTCTGTTGGAGGGAAGTTATTGAAGCTGATGAAGAGGTTTGGGTCTACCCTGAGGGACTCCAGCAGCGATGTCCTGAGATGATTAGCCTCCAAGAAAAGCACAATTATGATTCCAACCAGAGGACAATTTTTAATATCATTGCAGTTTCTGGGAACCTTGTAACATGCAAGATGGTTGCTTTGTTTACCTACATAGCAACATTGTGTACATTTTTTAAAATTCATTCATGGGATGTGGGCTTCACTGGCTGCACCAGCATTTATTGCCCATACCTAGTTGCCCTTGAGAAGGTGGTGGTGAGCTGCCTTCTTGAACCGCTGCAGTCCATGTGGTGTAGATCCTTTTTTGTGACTTTATAGTGGTTTGATACAACTGAGTGGCTTGCTGGGCCATTTCAGAGTTAATTCAGTTAAGAGCCGACTACATTGCTGTGGGTCTAGAGTCACATGTAGGCCAAACTCCTTCCCTTTAGGGCATTAGTGAACCAAATGGGACTTTTTTTACAGCAATGGTTTCATAGTCATCGTTAAAACCATCTGACATGGTGGGATTCAAATCCTGGTCCCCAGAGCATTACCCTGGGTCTCCGGATTACTAATCCAGTGACAATACCACTATGCACCACCTCCCCACATTTCAAAGTAATTCATTATATATGTAAAGCTTCAGGATTTAATAGGCGCTATATAAATACAAGTTCTTTCTTTGTTTCTTAACACCTCCTAATGGAGAAAAGTAAATACCTGTAAGGAAATCCTTAATTCCCTCAAACAGCTATAAATTTATGCACTGAATTTAAATGAATTCCCCTCTTTGTAATGATGTGTGATACTATTTCAAAGGAATTTCCTTTTTTTCCTTCTATATTCTAGAGAAACAAATTAAACAATTGAAACCTTAACATGAACACAGATCTATCATCCAGGATTTGAGTAAATGGTAAAGCTAGTTTCAGAAAATTCTAAAAAATCTGAAATAAATAGAAAAGGTGATACAAAATGTCAAAACCCTTGTAGTCTTGATTAAAAAAAAGTGGAGCTGAAAAGAATTAAAATCTCTTGGATATAAATTATATATTTGCCCTTTAAAATATACTACATTATATCCTGTTCATAAGTTAAATAATGTATGACCAACATTAATTTTGGAACACATAATTTGCCCTTTACTGTTTTTTAAAAAGGAGCTAGCTAGATATCTGATAGTCAATAAACTCGACCCATCCCAGGTGGATAGTCGGTAACTGCAGACTGAGGATTCAGACAAAAACGCAGTCAGCATTGAACAGAAAATAAAGTTACAAAAAATATTTAAACAATTAAATTCCTGTGAATGTCCATACAAATTCACACTGGCTCAGTGTTAGCATGCAGGTTCAGCAAGTAATTAGGAAGACAAATGGAATGATGGCTTTTATTGCAAACGAGGTTTGCATTGCAAAGGGAAGGACTGGGGGATGGGGGAGAAAGGGGGTGGGGGTGGTTGGCATTGAGTATGAAAGTAGAGAAGTCTTGCGACAACTGTACAGGGCATTGGTGAGACCATACCTGGAGTACTGTGTATAGTTTTGGTCTCCTTAATTAAGGAGGGGTATACTTGCATTGGAAATAGTTCAGACCAGGTTCACTAGGTTGACTCCTGGGATGAGGAGGTTGTCCTATGATGAAAGGCTGAGCAGGTTGGGTTTACAGGCACGACGGGCCGAATGGCCTCCAGTGCTATAACCATTCTACGTTTCTAAACTCACTGGAGTTTAAAATGAGAGGTGATCTTATTGATTCTGAAGGAGCTTGACCGGGTGGATGCTGGGAGGATGTTTCCTCTCATGGAGGAATCTAGCACCAGGGACCACAGTTTAAAAGTAATGGAGTCTCCCATTTACGTTAGAGATGAGGAGAAATTTATTCTCTCAAAGGGTTGTCAGTCTTTGGAATTCTTTTCCCCAGAAGAGCTGGGTTGCTGAATATATTCAAGGCAGAGTTAAACAGATTTCTGACTGACAAGGAAGTCAAGGGTTATGGGGAACAGGCAGGAAAGTGGAGTAAAGGCCACATAAGATCAGCCATGGTCTTACTGAATGGCGGAGCAGGCTCGATGGGCTGAATGGGCTACACCTGCTCCTATTTCTTTTGACCTTATGTGTTCACTATTATAATGGAGAAAATCTGACTCCAACTTCTTGAGTACACGCTCACAGTAAAATGCGAAATCCAGGAATTGCTATCAGGGACAGGTTGCACCTCTACCAGGTGCAGTCTAACGATCCTAAACTATAGACTGGAATTTAATGTGGAGCTGGTGGCCCTGCTACCCCCAGCTAAAAAGTTAGGTGTGAGCCTGCGGCCGCTTGGCCAGGCCGCTCTCAGTGATTTTATGGCAGTCAGGTTGTTAATTGGCTCAGATTTCCACCAGAGAGGATGTCCTCCCTCTGAGGGTTTCTGGCCAATCAGATGGCCGGCAGCTGTCTGGACCCAGCAGTACCACTGTGCGCAGTGGTCACTACCCGTACTACGGACAGTTCCCCCATGCCGAAGAACAATGGAGCCAGAAACTAAGGTAAGCCTAGGGTTTTGCTGGGGCCACCCTGTCCAGTCCCTGGTGAAGGGGGGAGGGGGTGGGTGGGGGGAAATCAGGCAGCTGGGTGTGGGAGGGTGGGGTGTGGGGGAAGCTGCTTTATGGGAAGAGGGTGTAGAGTTTCACCTATCGGCCTCGCCCTTTGGGGTTGCTACCTCATGTGGGAAGTGGTGATGGGAGGAGGCCTGCAAGTGGACATTAGTTTGCCACTTAAGGGCCTTGAATGGCCCAACTGCAGGCGGGCTGGCTGATGCCTCCACAACATCTGGTATCTTACAGGAGTGGGGGCAGGCAATAGGCAAGGCATGGTGTCATGGCACCTGATTTTAAAGTTCCTCAGCCTGCCAGCCTGAGCCTACCCTGAGGAGGGGGAAGTGGGGTGGGTTGTGAAAGCGGGGCAATAAAATTCCAACCCTAGCCTCTACACTGAAATCAATGTAATGGCATGAACTTGGTCAGCACTAAAGATGCCAGGAATGGATGGTGCTGGTGCATTCAGGAGTAATGAATTTTTAACGATGTGATAAATGATAATTACTCCCAAACAACCCCTCTGGCCCTGAAAATTTAACTTTTACATGTGAAGTCTCATTCCTTTAGAAGTTGTTAGCGATGGAAATCTTTAAAAAAATTGTTTATCCTTTTTCTGTTTGTCTCTTTTATCGCAATCTCTTAATTACATCTGTTTTTCCCAAACTTTACTTGGCTTTCTGTACATGATTTAAACCTAACTGATACCTTTCTCTTCATACCTCCTGATTTACACTCTGTAGGGGGAGTTTTACAGAGGTGGCAGGGGTCTTGCCAATGAGCTGGAGAGCTGGCGAGAAACCCACATTGTCTTCTTCAGAAAGGCCCACCAGTATTATGTACCATCAGACAACTGAGAGGTCATCGGTAGGCTTTCCAGTGGATCAAGATCCGGAGCTGGGAAGTCCCGACTGCTGAGAGCTGCTAGCCAATTAGTGGCTGGCACCTCTTTTGCGCAGCAGCACCACCGGGGAGTAGCTAGTTACTGCCAGAATGACACCTACCAGAGGCCCAGGATCGTGGAACGACCCAGGCCAGAGGTGAATGGTGGATGGGGTTTCGTGGGGTGGGGATTTGTGAGGGAGGTGGATGCAGGGGGGTTGACAGCAAGGTCAGGGGGTGGCTCTCAGCAGCCACCCCACTTCATGATGATGGGGTCCCTCAATCAGGCACTCAATGCCTTTGAACGAAGGTCCCCCAGCCCCATTGGAAGACCACAAGCAATGTGGACAGATTTGCATGTTGTGTTCCCCACATGGCAACAAGGTTAATATCAGCACCTGTGGAAAGAGGCCCTTAAATAGCCATTAATTGCCCCTTGAGGAGCTCGATTAACAGTGAGGCGGGAAGGATGTCCACGGGCCTTTCCGCTGTGGACTTCATCGGGGAGGAGGCAGGAAGGTGGCAGGGTCCCCACCCACCACCAACCCACCTGATTAAGATGCCCTCCCACCTGATAGTTTACCACAGGGGAGGGCGTAAAATACCGTCCTGTGTGTCTCAGTGAGGATGCTTCAATCTGATTAATTGAAGAGTCACCCTTGCTTCTTTCCCTGCTCACAGATGCCACAGATCCACAGTAGAGGGCGCTGCCCTGGATTAGAGCAAATCTCCACCGAGAAGCAGGAGAGAACTTTGTGGGTAGCTGTCAGAGAGATGAATGGCGAGCATGTTCCTTCACCACTGTCCATAAAATCCAGGCCAATGTTAGGATATTAGTTATTTTTAATTAGATTTGCCTTCTGCCATTTCTCTCTGTGTTTCACTTACCCCCCCCCCACATTTTGTTTACTTTCCTTTAAAGGGCACCTGTTTCCAGGTTGTTCCTGGTACTACTCTGTATTGGTCCATTTGTAGGCACATTGTAGTGTTCCAGTCCGACTGGACATTGGCATTTTCCCTTTAACTGTTGAGGGAATATGCTGCATCCTGTTAATCCAAAACTGATAAATTGAATTGTTTTGAGACAAAAGGACATTAAAGTTACCTTTGGAAGTAGAAGCTTTTTCTCAAAGTTGAGTCTCTTAGGGAGTGTAAACGTGACTTTCTTTTCTGGATGCTGACTACCTGATGTGTTTTTTTATTCAAATGTTCCAGCGTTTTAAGATTTTAATTTTCCAATCTCTTAATTTCTACATTTGTTACCTGGTATAAATTGATTCTATCTTACATTGTAATGATCACTTCCAATATACAAGCCTATGTGGCTTAGTTGACCCTTTTGAAGGCTAAGTGATCACGATCAGATATTTTAGGGATATATACAGGATGGATATTCTTCTACCTCTCTTGCAAACTCACCTTCTTGCAAACTCACCAAGGTGCCTTAGACAACACCTTCCAAACCCACGACCACTACCATGTAGAAGGACAAGGGCAGCAGACAGCTGGGAACACCGCTATCTGAAAATTCCCCTCCAAGCCACTCATCATCCTGAATTGGAAATATTTGCCATTCCTTCACTGTCCTGGGTGAAAATCCTGGAAGTCCCTCCCTAACAGCAATGTGAATGTGCCTACACCACATGGACTGCAGCGGTTCAAGGAGGCAGCTCACCACCACCTTCTCAAGTGCAATTAGGGATGGGTAATAAATGCTGGCTCAGCCAGCAAAAGCCAGGTCCTATGAATGAATAAAAAAAAGTCCCCTGAAAATTGGAGTAATGGAGAGGCAGAATAGCCATGAATCCTTTACTCTTGTTCTATGCCTTATAGCACTGCACCTGACCTTCCCCCACGGTGTATTAAAAACAGAAAATGCTGGAAATATTCAGCAGGTCAGGCAGCATCTGTGGCGAGTGAAACAGAGTTAGTGGCCTGGATTTTACTGGTCCTTGGGTGACAAACTGGGTAAGCCAGTAAAATACTGGGAAACTGCATTGGGACAGCTCCCTGGCACATGGGGAGATTCCCAATGGCGGAAGCAGAAATGGCTTGGCTGCCTTCCAATCAGAGGTGGGTAGCCAATTTGAATAGTTTAAGATGCAATTAAGGGCAATTTTCCTGGGCTCGCTGGCATTTTGCTGGCGCCAGAGTGCCCCCCTCCTGCCATGTGGCCAGACCTCTCAGCAGCTTCACATGGGGGTGGAATTGGTGTTAAAATTGGGTGCCTTAGTGCCATTCCTGGCACCTATCTGCCCACCCACCACAATCTTACACACAGTGGGGGGAGGAGTTGGGAGGCCTGCCTGTCCATGTGCCAGTTGAGGCCCTTATGTGGTCAATTAATGGCCTCTTAAAGGCCTCCTCCTTTATGGGCTCCCTTTGTCCACTTAACTTTGCATTCAACTCATCGATGATCACCATTGGGAAATGAATGAAGTTCCAGCAGTGACCAGCACTCCTAGTGGTGCTCCTGGGACCAGAGAACTGTTGGTCATTTGATCAATCGAATGGCCAACAGCTCTCAGGGCAGGATGTCCTCACCAGCTGGGGTGGAATGCCAGGCTCAAGCCAATTAATGGCCCAATGCCCTTTAAGTGGCTGTGGGATGAGCTCACCAAGCAGGGGCAGGCTTGACCCCCAGTGGCGCTGCTGAGGCTCCAGAGCTGCCGGTCCTCTGGGCGGACAACATCAGCCCCTTACCTGCTGCCCTTGATTGGACATCTGGCTTGGCGGTGGCCAATTAAGAGACCACCTGCAGGTAAGTTGCAGATGTGGTCCCGCTTCCTCCCTCTGTGGGCTTGGGAACCATGGATGATCCTAGCATCAGGCCTTCCCACTTTCCAACAAAATTCTTCCCAATGTTTCAGGCCAATGAACATTTAAAGAACCTGGGAAAAGTTTCCATGGCAGCTTGGGAATTTAAATTCAATTAATTAAATAAAATAAACCTATGATTCACTAATACCTTATATGGAAGGAAACCTACCATCCTTACATGGTCTGAACTACATGATGTTGGACCACATACAGCAATGGGCTTGATTCTTAACTGCCCCAAATAGCAAGCTACTATGTTGTAGACAATAAGGCAGCTCAGCATCACCTTCTCAAGGGCAATTATGAATAGGCAACAAAATACAGGACTTGCCAGGGATGCCCACATCACATGAATTAATAAAAAATGTAAATTACATGCAAATGAATGTAAAAGGGCTCTGCAAACAAATTTCCACTAATAATGCAGTATGCAAATCAAAAAGCATCACTAAAACCCTGGTGCTGCTGTTCCATCTTTCCACGCAATAGATACAAACTGTTCCATGATCCTCAGTCAGAGCTACACCTCCTCCTCTTCCAACTCCATCAGTTTACACACCCACACTTTCTTTCCTTGTTCATCTACACAGACAAAGATGGCTGATAGAGTTGTAACTGTGTTTTATTGCATAAGGTATCTCTATTCTATCTGCTGTCTATCATTTCAATGCTACACCTTCCATTGTGGTGTTTTGATATGAACTTCTGTGTAATCTGGGTCTTCTTCCTAAGTGAACTGTCAGTGACAGTGACAGGAGACTGGTAGAGGGGTCTAGCTCTGTCTCTGGTACATGGTGCTAGAGATAAGGTAGCCCTTGGGATCATTAAATACAGACTCTATATGATAAGTATGCATTTTGTGAGGATTTCATGGCCCAGCTTGTGTTCTTCATCTTGGATTGCCATTTTTGAGGTGACCGGGAAGAAGTATGGAAATTCTGCATTCTTGGGGGAGAGCCGCTTCTTCCATAGTCACATCCATCCCGGCCCTGTCACCATGCTGTCTGATGTGTGTGTTACATCTCAGAAGCCCGTCCCCATCTTGTGCAAGCTCATTATTAATCATGCCCAGTGACATGGCAATACTGCAGCTCAGAGCCTGAATGCTACGAGTTTGAACTGTCATCATGGTCTCATGGACTGTAGTTGGCCTTGGAATTGCCACTCTGGCCAGCTCTGTCTACAAGCTGACCCTTAGCACTCATGCAACTGCTAGACTCAGCCATACCTTCCGTTATTTGTTAGAAGCTGCTGAGTACATCTATTGATGACCTCAATAACGTGTCCTGCTCAGAAAGCAAGTTTCTCTTAAAAGACTGGGCCAAGGACATCTGGTACCCTGGCCTCAGCAATTTAAATGCCATACAAACTGCACTTAGAAGTTTTGGATAGGCAGCAAGGGGGAGAGATTAGCTCTCCTTGATGTCAAGGCAACATTCAGTTGAGTATGGCACCAAGGGATTTTAGCAACAATGAGATAAACAGGAAAGTCCTCCAGTAGCTGATATCCCACTGTAGCAGCTGGTGGAATTTAAATTCAATTAATAAAAAAAATCTGGAATTGAAAGCTAGGCTCAGTAATGGTGACCATGAAACTATCATCGATTGTTGTAAAAACCTATCTGGTTCACCAATGTCCTTTAGGGCAGGAAATCTGTCATCCTTATCTAGTCTGGCCTACATGTGACTGCAGACCCACAAGAATGTGGTTAACCCTTTATTACCCCCTGAAATGGCCTAGCAAGCCACTCAGTTCAAGAGCAATTAGAGAAGGGCAACAAACGCTGGCCTTGGCAGTGACACCCACATATCTAGGAAGAATAAAGGAAACAAAAGGTGGTCATGGTTGTTGGAGGCCAACCATCTCTGCCCTGGGACATCACTGCAGGACCTCGTCTTCCAATCTCCAGTAAGCAGTGTGCTCTGGTTCTGGGTTAATTGTTAAATATGGACATGCTAAGCCTTACGCAGTAGGTTTCAAGTTATAGGCAACTTAGGCATGGATTTTTGTAGATTTGGGCTGAGTTGGGAGGCTTTTAAAAATGACAGGCTGGACCTGATTCCAGTATTCTCACCCCCCCATTCCCATTCCCAGCCATTTTTGCTGGCACGGGATAAGGGTACGGGTAGCCTGCCTAGGATAAGGGTACGGGTAGCCTGCCTAGGATAAGGGTACGGGTAGCCTGCCTAGGATAAGGGTACGGGTGGCCTGCCTAGGATAAGGGTACGGGTAGCCTGCCTAGGATAAGGGTACGGGTGGCCTGCCTAGGATAAGGATACGGGTGGCCTGCCTAGGATAAGGGTATGGGTAGCCTGCCTAGGATAAGGGTACGGGTAGCCTGCCTAGGATAAGGGTACGGGTAGCCTGCCTAGGATAAGGGTACGGGTAGCCTGCCTAGGATAAGGGTACGGGTAGCCTGCCTAGGATAAGGGTACGGGTGGCCTGCCTAGGATAAGGGTACGGGTGGCCTGCCTAGGATAAGGGTACGGGTAGCCTGCCTAGGATAAGGGTACGGGTAGCCTGCCTAGGATAAGGGTACGGGTAGCCTGCCTAGGATAAGGGTACGGGTAGCCTGCCTAGGATAAGGGTACGGGTAGCCTGCCCACACACAGCACTCCTGTCCTTTCTGGCTTTATTAAGGGGGTGGACGTTTAAAACCCTCCACAATTTTGATGACTTCAGGCCTGTTTTGTTAGGGAATGTGGTTCAGGGTACTTCAGAGGAGTTGTGAACCATGGTGGAATGCTGGTCTAGAGTTGGGAACCAAGAAAAAAGGCATTTAACATTCCCTTTGAAAAACATTGCTTCATTTACCTTCTTATAAAGCTGTCAAACAAACACAGGCAGTGAAAGTCCCATTAAGGAAACCTTCAATCCACTTCATACCTCTTAAGTTTGTCCAATAAACACGCAGTATCGAAAAAATTCTTCAAAGAAAGATCAGGTTATTACAAGGTAATAAAGATGTCAATTACACAAAGCTAACACTCCCCTTTGCAACTGAGTAAGTAGGTTGAGTAAATGGTGAGACATCTGTTTTGTCAGATAGCCTCATTATGAATGCTTTCTGAGCTCAAGAATGGCTAATAGACTCAGCAGGGGTCTGTATAAAGAGGATGGGCGATGATGGTCATGATGGTGAAATTGTTGGCATTTACTGTCATTACTTCATTGTAACTGACAACAAGTATTGGAGTCCACACATGAACAGAATAATGGGGAAATCTAGAAGGTACTGTCACCAGGTTTTATACTGCTCCACAGGGTGCGCTGTTGAGGAACCCCCAGGTTACAATCCCAACATTATCAATGAATTAATGAGGACATCCACTCTAATACTACTTCAGTGTAAACATCTTGAAACAGTTGCACCTTGTTGAATGAGGTGCAACTGGATTTTTAACAGTATACTAACTTCATAATTACTGCTAAACACCTTCACTGGCTCTGAAAAACTAATTTTGTATTTGTAGAATGTTAAATATTTTCATTATGATAAAAAAAACACATTTTAAAACATATTTTTGAGTTTATGATATTTTAGCTTCTATATTAATCCAATAATAATCATTTATTTCCCTAGCTGAAATTTTAAATTAAAAATGAAAGGTAATTGTGCTCTTAATTTATTGGTTTGCTGTCTGTGAGAATACTATAGTGTGATTGGTTGTTTATCCTGCTTGCTGACATCACTGCTGCTGGATGCCTTTGTGTTAGGTTTAAACTACCATCAGGAAAAGGGAGATCCATACCACAGAGATCACTAGATCTTTGCGGGCAGCTTTCCTCAAGATGAATGGCAAGTACTGATTGCAACATCCAGCCCAATATTTCAGCTATTGAAAGGATACAGTAAAGGACAGCCAGCGTGTTTGAAGGGATTGAGGGATTAGATTATCAGAAGCAAATATGTAAATTGGGCATTTTCTCATTGGAATAGAGAATGTTGAAAGGAGATGTAATTGCTGTTGTAATGATTCTAAAGGGATTAGATAATGTAGTCCATTGCCAGCTGTTTCAACTTGTCTAGAAGAATTAGAAAATACAGCCTGTGCTTCAAGCAAAGTAAATTCAAAACTGATCTATATATCTACCACTTGCGGACAGAAATATGGAATAGCCTCTGTAAGGTGAAAGAAGAAAGCATATCAGAAAGATTCCTTTCATAAAATAACATTTTAGAATACAGTATATGAACCATTTGAGACAAGACATGTGCTCATACATATTTGGGAGGAAAGGGTGACTCTGGATCTATGGTTCCCAACGTTTTTCACCATTGGGGCTTTCTTTGCCTTCTGTCTGGCACTATTTTAGACTGATTGAAAGATATTGATAGCTGTAATTAGTCAACACCACCACTGTCAGTGTATAACATGACTACCAGGATGGAGCTTGATCTTTATCCCTCCAGCAGTTCCTGTGACATCTCCTGTGAGATATCAAAGAGGCATGAAGATACTTATGTCTTGAACTGTGCCAGTTACAAAACCCATGCAAGAAGTTGGTGGGGGTGGGGTTGGGGGATGGTGATTGATAAGGGAGAGTAGATTATGTAAATGAGGGGGCATGCAAGGTTCAGAACGTTCACCAGTGGGGAATGCGTTGTGTGGGGGACTGGTTAGCTCAGTTGGCTAGATGGCTAGCATGGGGTTCAGAATAATGGCCACAATGTGGGTTTGATTTTTGTTTCGGCTGAGGTAGATTTGGGACTTGCCTCCTTGCCTAGAAAATGGCTCAGTATGAAGCATTAGCAGATAAGAGTCAAGGACCTGCCTTCGAGCAGAGCACACATACTCTACCAATGTTCGTGCTGGGGAATGAATATTCTTCAAGAAAGGTGTAGAAGGGAACAACTCTACCTGTGTTTATGTCGCTCCTTTTCTGCCCTCAGGATATCCCAGGTGTTTCACAGCCAATGAAGGACTTTTGAAATATAGTCACTTGAATTGCTGAGGTGCAGTTAATTAGCACAATGCATGGTCCCACAAGCAACAATGAGATAAGGTGACCAGATGATCTATTTTTAGCAGTATCGGTTCGGGAAGAATGAAGGTGGGAGGATTCAAGGACATATGCAGAAGAATGCAGGTTGTGAAAGACAGAGTTCACTGAAGTCTGCAGAGTAAACACTGTTTCCTTGGTGTAACTAGCCAGCTAGTAGTCCACTTTGTCTCTTTGATCAATTTTTTGATCAGCAACACATCCTGCGCTGTTGCCTTGGTTGACTTTTCTCCATTAACAGGATGTAAGATGCAGCAGATCAGTGATCTCATGACCCTGACCTTGCCCTGGGCCTTGATGCTCTTTAAGCTCTCCAGGAAACAGTTAAACAGTATTGTTCAGTACAAACGGCCTCGGGCAGAAATATATAAAGATCCTAAAGCAAGCAGGACAAACTTTGAGCTTCTCAGAAACCACCAGCAGCTTCTTGCATGGTCCTCCTGTTGCATATGTAATGAGGCTCTTGGTTTTAAGGCCCAATTTGCCTCTGCACTTTCAGTGTGGCCTACATGAACAATACACTGTTATGCGGCCAAAGTCCACACTCTACATGCTGAAGATGGCCCACTGGAAAATTGAACAGTATCTCGCTTTCACTGACCCCATTGGCACAACACACTTTAGTCAGCCCTGAGAAAAAAGATCAACGCTTACATGTTTTATCTATTTGTGGAGAATACTATGAAAAAGTTACTTTTTTTTAGCAGATTTAATAAACCTTTGATTTAATCTATCCATCAATACTAAGAAAGACTCTAATTGGTTTATAGCCGCCTGAAAGAGTTTGCTTTGACAGCTGTAATGTAAATACAGCACCTCGGGAACAGATTAAAAAAAATCTGCTGTTATGCCTTCATATTATGTGGCATCCAGGGTCCAAATCTTTACATTGCAAGGTGATTGGAGTTTAATCTTTTCTGAATGATAATAGGCTTGATAATAAATGTAAACTAATACTTTCTGTCTTCATTGGAAACAGAGCTCAAATAAGCCACTACTTCCTAAAATTAATTAACTATTTGGGATAATGTTCATAGGCAATTTTGCGTTGCAAAATGGAAAATATTACAAGTACCATTTATTATCTGGCTACATTCTATGGATTTATAAAAATAAAATGTCTCTCACCTTGTAACGGTTTCTGCCCACCTCTCCCTCAGTTGACTTTCAATCTGTGTCCTTCTTTTTCTCGATTTTCTTTCTTTCTGAGTTGTTGTCTCTACAACTGCGACCATTCTCATTAATTTTCCATTTTTCTCTTTGCTGTTTCTTAATTTTGCTTCTGACTGTCTCCCATTTAGTCCTTCTCTATTTGTCTGTTTTTGTCTTTGTCTCTCTCATACAATCTCTATCTCCTGCTCTACCAGTGATCCAAAGTCAGATTCAGGGCTGCAATCGTGTGATTAGCTACAGAGATTATTTTATCACTCCCTGCCAACAAAGGAGGGAATGTAAAAGCAAATCTATGGCTTTGGAGCTAGAAAGGGTATAGTCAGGAAAAGGGGTGGGTGGGTGCAAAGCATTGACTCAGACTACTTTACATACTCAAACACATTCATACAAACACACACTCTTATTTTCAAGTAGGCACACAAATATGTTTACACTCACACATACAGACTCATTTTTACACTTGCACCGTAAACTCTTCTTTGTAAACACCTTTAAATTCCCGCTCATATAAGATTTTTAAAAGTCTTTTTTGACAAGGTTTAATCTTCAGTAATATAAATAATATCAATCCTTACTTTTTCTGATTTCCTCATGGTTTTTGTGCTCTTTATGTAAACACCTGTGAAATCATGAAGGACCTGCATCAGAATTGCATGTGCACTTTGTTCTTACTCTTGTCACAAGTCTGTGCCCCTTTATTTTTGAAAATATGATTTTTCAACTTTGAATTGACTGCAAGTTTTGCAATTTGAACTGAGACAGAGAAAACTGCTTAAAATATAAAGCCACGTTCCAAGGTGACAGCGAGAAGCAAACAAATCACCCTCAGGGGAACGTGAAGAGAGACATTCCCTATAATTCAGATGCCTATCAAAACTCATAACTGCCTGAGGAAGAGATATTAAAAATGCAAAGAATGGATATTGAAATAATAGCTGCCACAGACAGACCCGCCCAAAACTCCTTGGAAATTTACAATGGGTGAAGCATTTCAAGACAAGGCTGCCAGCCATTCTAGAGAGATTGCAAGTAACACAGATGGTATCAAGAAAGACTTCAGCAGAGGAAACAGGCTGAAAACTGCGCTCTTCTCCCTCTCTTTTATGGACTAACTGTGTGGCCCGGTTCAAGATGTCAACCTTACCAGAAACCTAGCAGTGAACTGAGATCTCATGACAATTACAATATCTTCTTCATCTGACCACATCCAAGAAACAAGCCAACATTTAAAATCTTTGCCTCACAGATAATCAGAAGACACTTAATTATATATTCTTTTACCTTTTTATATTGGGCTCTAAGTCCCCTTATTTCTGACACCGCATGTGTGTGTGTGTGTGTGTGTGTGTGTGTGTGAGTGCGTGTTTGTGTATGTGTGTTTGTGGACCTGAATGACTGCATGAGAGCGAATACTTGACGTCGCGTTTTTATTATTTTTCTCAGGTTTAGTGGTTAATAAATTTGATCCTTATGGCTCAAGAAAACCTTGTTTGATTGGTTCCTTATTGCTCATTGCTTAAATAGTTAAATAAGTTCTCATTTGGAAAAGGTATATACTCGTGAAAAAGGAACTCAAATCTTTGTTGTGACCAAACGAGGAGGTTAAATAGATGGGAACCAGTTCATCCCTTCTCAGTTGGTCATAACACTCTGCCTGGCACTCGGTATAGAGAAGATGGCTGTCATGAAGCTATTAATGTATATAATATTATTGGAAAATATTTTTCTTTTAAAATATAGGTTTAGTCTGTGGGTGTGTCTTAATTGGATTAAAGCCAGCTAATCTGGGTGCTTTGATGTGTACCAGTTTTGAGACGTAAGAGAGGTAGCATGTATTTGCATTTTTTTGAATAGAGCATTCAAGAAGTGGGATGAAATCTGGCACCTAGTGAGCAGAGACCAAGCAATGTGTTTATATTGCCAATAAAATTGTACTATGAAAGAGATTTTATTGTTAGTAGAGGCTGGGGATACAATGAGAATTTATATTCAATGGCCTGTTCTTGTTATAACTTCAGCTGTTTTGTGTGCACAGGGCAGAGGCAATGTAAGATCAAAGCAGCTGTAAGCCTCCAACTGACTCGAAAGGAACCTCATCTTGAATTCGTAAGGTGAAAGTGCTTTGCCTGGTGTCTGTTTAAAAATTTATGGTTTCTGTTACCTTACTGGAGAGTAATTTAGGAATTTGTTAAAAGTTATGATAGTAGTAATTTGTAGCCATGTATATGAATTTAACTTGTGTAAATTAATAAAATGTTTCATTTAGTTTAATATAAACTGATGGTCTGATTCCTGAATTTAGAGTTGCATTTCAAACATGCCACTTAAAAATATAGATTATGGCAGTTGTTTAAAGTTTCCCTCTGGGATTTTTAAATAACTCAGCTTTACCAAAAGACTGTCTCATAACAATGGTCAAAAGAAATTCCGAACCAAAGCCAGCACTAAATGATTGATTAAGGATTCCTGCTGGCAGTGTGCACCGCAGAATGGGCATTGAGGCAATACCAAGCAGGCCAATGGCTCCCCGGAAATTAATAATTAGAAGGTTGAGACGATTTAGGTTCAACAGGCCTAAGAGCCTGCATGGATCAGAATTTGGCTGTTCAGGAAAAAAGGCTAAAAATAAGGCTAAATAAAAATTTTAATAAGGCTGTGTAGGTGTACTTCTGCAGATCTGATCAGTTTTTGATGTCATGTGTTAGTTTGGACCTGTGTAATGAAATGCAACAATGACAATGTTAGAATGCATTTAAATAGCGCCTTTAAAGTAGTAAAATGCCCCAAGGCCTTTCACAGGAGTGTTATCAAACAATGCAATTGGTCAGTGGTTTAATATGCTCAATAAAAAATACTTTACATACTTGCTATGGTTTTATAATATGGCTGACACACAAGGACACAATATGTTTAGCAATATAACTCGATTATTCATGTTGGGGGAGTATTGTGTTATATTTAATGGGACAATATGCAGCTATTTCTACATTTTAGGTGAGGATTGTTTAAGTAACAGGATTGCTCCAGGCATGGTTCTTAGAATAACTGAAAATACCTTGAACAATTGAGCGCCTCTTGGATTGCTACTATCACCAACAATGGAAATTATGTCAAGATGGAAACCAAATTCTTCCCTTAGTTTGAAAGAACTGATTGAGGAAAGTTGTTGGCCAAAGTCAAAAACTATAAGAGGATAAATATTTCCTCTGTGTGATGCAATCATCCTTAAATATTCTTATTATAAACTGCATAAAATAGAATGTAACACTGTATATTCCTTTTTTATTAAATGACTTAGAAAAAAATACAATTTTCTCCAGTTTCTGTGCAGAAGCGTTATTACTTTAGGAAAATGCAATTGCTCCTCTTGGACTGTTATTAACTGTAGTGAAATTCAAACAGCAGATTATTGGATGGTGTTGAGCAATCGTATTCCTGAGAGTTGCGTTTAAACCCTTTATTGATAAGTACAGGTGTTGTGCTTGCCATTTTTGTCATCTTCCAAAATACTTTGCTTTTTTTCCCATTATGTAAGATATTCTATTTACAGGACTCTGTTTATCTCTTTCACTTGTAAGTGGAAAAATTGAAAAAAAAGGCAAGTTTTCAGTTGTTTTTAAAAAAAACATATATATGGAGGAGTCCAAAATTAGGAGCCTTGGATATAGCATAGTCATTCATAAATCCCATCAGGAGAAACTTCTTTACCTAGAGCAGTTAGGATGTGGGATTGGCTACGGCATGGAAAAGTTGAGATGACTTTAAGAAGAAACTAGATAATTATGAGAGTGAAAGGCGTGAAAGGAACAGAAGGGCATGCAGTTGGGTGAAATGGAGTTTTTGTGGAGCAATAGCCCTAGCACAGACCAGTAGGCCTGTTTCTGTGCTGTAAATTCTATAAAATTCTATATAGTCTTGTTCCTGCTTCCTTCCTCTGCATGAGTTAAGAACTTGCGCCTCCCTAACTGTGAATACTTTGTCATGCTGGTGCTATTGCCCTGTAGGTAAAGAAGCCTGAACTAAAATTACCTTAGTCATTTCTTCACATTTGGTGACTAGTGAGACAGACTGCCACTTAGCGCAATAAGCAATGACTCAGTGGAAATAATTAAAAGGAAATTGGGCTGATTACTGTTTCAGCAGGGGAAAGAGAAATGTGGATTTGGGGAAGGAAAACACAAAGAAATGTGACCAAATTAGGCACGATGATCACAGTCATTGGCATATTTCCACTTAATCTATCAATATATGGATAACTTTCGAAGGTAAATGAATTACAAAGTAACAAATGCAGAGTAAAATCCAACTCTTTGACGAAGCAAAAACAGAATTACCTGGAAAAACTCATCAGGTCTGGCAGCATTGGCGGAGAAGAAAAGAGTTGACTCGAAACGTCAATTCTGTTTTTGTTTTGGATTTCCAGCATCCGCAGTTTTTTGTTTTTATCTCTTTGACCAAGCATTTGGTCAGCTATCTTATCTCCTTGTATGACTTGGTGTCATACCTTCTTTTAAAATGCTCCTGTGAAGTGCCGTAGGGCATTTTATTAAGTTAAAGGTGCTACAGAAATACAAGGTGCTGTTGTTGTTCTTTGACATTAAACTGGTCTAACTTTCATAATTGCCTTAATTCATTTTTAAAATTTATTTATGGGATGTGGGCTTCGCTGGCTTGGCCAGCATTTATTGCCCATCCCTCTTTGAACTTTGATTTTAAGTGAGAAGTACCACTGGGTGTTCTGTCAATTTTAAATTTTGGAAGAACTTTACAGTGCATAAGGGAGGTCATTAATAGTGGGGATGAGAGGAGAGCAGAGATACTTTTGAGACCAAAAATTGCTTGTCCTCATCAGATGTCCACTGTTGACAGGGTACTGTTTCCACAAGGTGACACTCAAATGACCATCAAGCCTAGTCAGTGATTTGCATTGAGTTATTTGACTTTGGGAAACTGAATTAGACACTCTGTGAACTTAGGAAGATCAAAATAATTCTAGGCAAGTGACCTTTCTTGTCCATACAACCAACTATCACCTCGTGCGATGATTGAGATACCAGAGAGGCAGAGCTAATCCATAAGACATATTCTTGCTTCTAAAATCTGAACTTGTATATAGGGGTGCTGTATCATAACTTAGAGCTGAATTTTAAGGCCTGATGAGGTGTGCACAGAGGTGGGAGTGTGAAATGAGAATGAGGGGTCGGCATCCACAAGCTGCAGTTGACCTTGTTAAGGATCTGTTAAGACCTGCTGTTGAAGGCTGAATGGAATTTTCCCGTTGGTGCGCAGACCCCTGGAGGCATTGGGGAACAGTGTAGCTGCCTGGAGACGGCCTTCCAGCAACAGAATGGGGTGGGGGGAGGGTGGCACTCTAGGCAGGTTTAGAGGCACTGCCTGGCTGTAGCTGCAGCCATTGTCTGTCCTGTGCTTCTAACTGTGGCTGCTCAGCTTATTTTTTTGTTTAAGTTGAAAAGGGTTGGAGAAGGCATGCCTCCATCGTGGGGTGCCCACCCTCTCACTTACCTTGAAAGTCCAGCTTCTGCTCCTCCTAGGCTGGAGGGCTCCCTATTGGTCTGCCAGCTTTGAGAGTCTGCCCATCATCCTTCATTGGACAGTGAGCCTGCCCTCTGGCCACTAATTGGCCAATTTGGGGAAATTCACAGCTGAGTGCCCGTTCCTCACACGGATTGCTGACCCCCATTTGAACCTAACAGTGGGATAGAGAAACCCGTAGTGAAAATCCTGCCTTTAGAGTTTCATTATTCTATTTCAAAGACACAAGTGGGACTGTTAATTTAAACCAATACAATAACTACCAGTCATTATCACATTAAACCTATTATTTTTCTAACCTTTTTGTTCTTGAAATGGGCAATCCTTGATTGCTTTATCATAACACAATTAAACGTACTTTTTGACCTGAAAATGACAGAATCATATCACTCATGCTTCAAGTGCAATATACACCCTTGTGGCAAATGGATTCACAGCTTTCAAGTTCCCATTCTAAAAATTTTAGTCACTGGAACGCAAACATCTTAGTTGCGCATACATCATTCATGCTATGAAGTGAAATTGCTTGAAAATTTTAACCTACAACAAGATCTTGTATTAGACACTAGTTAACCTCCAGTGGCCAAGGCCAAAAAGTCTTCATATGAGAATGGGGTTAGAGAGTAAGGAACCAGAACATATTAGGCGAATAGCCTCCACTTTAAAGACAATCAATTTGTCCTATTATTATGTCACATTTTCACATGCTATCATCATTTCCAGCAAAAGGGCAAAGGTTTTAATGGCAGTTTGGAGAGCAAAGAGCAGGCTGGAGCAGAGGAGTTCGTCCGCAGTAGGAGCTGGGAGATACAAATCTGAGGTCCGGCAGTACTAGTACTGTCAGGAGACTGCATTTAAAGTTACAACAAAAATGCTAATTGCAAACAGTGATGGCCAACATAAAATGTGGTAAATTTACATTGGTATTTTCCATTACTAATGTGAGCATGAGACTTGATGGCAAAATTAGCAAAAAATGTGACAAAAACATGAAAATAGACTACTATGGCAACAAAGAGTGCATCCAGATTTAAGATTTTTATTCTAATGTATAGTCATTAACGTCACACATTTTGGTAGAAAGTTAAAAAATATTTCTAATGCTTTTGTTATCCCACCCTCCTCCTCCACACCCTCCCCACTCTCTCACCCCTCCCCTCCCTCCTGCCATAGCTCAAACATGTTATTTCCTCCCAGAAATTCTTTAGTGCTCTTCACTGACACTAAACCTGATAAGCAGGATTATGAGTTTTCCCCATCCCTCAGTGTTATAGAATGTTGCACTGATGAGAGGTTCTCCTGCGATAAAGTCCATTGATGATATCTGCTTCTTTTCTGATATAAACCGTTCCACTTCACTGGGTGGAATTTAATGGTCGGGATGGTGGGCCTGTCCACCATCTGGAGAGCCAGTGGCAACTCTGCTGTGGCCATTTCCTGGAGCCCTGCTGGGATTAAGTCCCAATTAGGTTGTGGTTTCCGGATCCACCAGGGACAACTTCCCTGCCGACCTCTTGGTATGGGGCGCACATACCGCCCTTGTGAACTGCTGGCCAATCAGAGGCCATCAGCTTTCCAGTACCGGCAGTGCCACTGGTAATGATTGCCACTGCCAGTACTGCAGTGGGGCCAACTAAAAGGTTCATTGATGGAGCCCTGGACCAAGGTGAATGGGGCAGGATCACCGGGGCCAGCCAGGAAGGCCCTGATGTGTGGGCTAGGGGTGTCATTGTCAAGGGCAGGGGGGGTAGCTTCCTGTTTCTGCCAGCAGCTCCTTCATTGGGCTCAGAATGCACAAGACAGAGGGACTCGCTCCACCAGGCCACAGACATTCCTGCTAGGGTTTACCTGGTAGGCTGCCCACATGGCATGGTCCCTACCCGCTGCTGGTAGAATGCCATCAACAGCAGAGTAAGTGTCGCTGAGGTGACTTAATATTGGCCTCCAGATGGGAAGGCAGCCCTTGACCCTTCCCACCCTGGACTTAATCACTGGGAGCTAGTAAGGTGATAAAGTCTCCATCTGCACCTTCCAGCCCCATTATTTAGCCCCTGCCCCCACCTTTCAGCCTGCCTCCAGGGGGAGCATTAAATTCCATCCATCGTGGTTTCATTTCAGTGAGGTTTTTCTAGGGCCCAGGAATTGTGTAGAAGCAAGAAGCAGATTTCATAATTTGGAGAGTTGACCTTAAAACCACCTGGTAGGGAGATTCCTGCTCTATTACCTTTGCTACTTGCTCCATTACCTAACACCGAGCCACAAGCATTCGGAATTCAATACAGAGTAGTGTATAAAGCCAGCAAAATGTGCACAGAGGTCAGAACAGGATTGAAAAAATTCAAGCATTCAGCTAACAGCAATAAATTCTACAAGTACAAACAGAGTAATGTAACTCCCAACTTCTTGTTATTGCACAAAGATGAACACTTATTAATATGAACAAACCGGATTTAAGCTGCATAATATGGTTTAAAGAAAATATGAATGTGTAAAAAAAACCCAGAAAGATCAGTTAACTGAACTGTTAGAGTAGATGATCTGTCAGTATTCTCTACTGCAGCTGAATGGAGTGACAGCCATGTGTTCATACAGGCTGTCACAGAAACCTTGGAACAAACTGGAACATCCCAAAGGATTAAAATTAATCTTCCATTTACAAATAGCATTGGAATGACAGGACAAGAAGGTTTTCATCTGGTTTATATCTGGTGACAACTAAAATGCTTGTTGCAAACAGTGACATAAACACACTCAAGCCATGTAGAACAGAAAAATCTAGTCTCAGTTCAGCAATTAACCAAGTCAGGAAAACTCAGTGCCATTCACACCCATCAATAGAAATAGCTGTGGGCAGCATAGCCTCAATAACTTGAATGTCAACTACATCTTTCATCCCACCCTGCCGACTGTATAACGTCTATGTTACTGCATAAGTAGGTGTAACTTGTTCCTTTGAAACAAATCTCAAAGATAATGGTAAATAACTGTCAGGCAGGCACTAAATCACCCGTCTGTCTGCTAACTATTAGTTAAGGTTTAATTGTTTTGCCAATTTTCCCGTCTGTCATGTTATAAAATTACTGGTGCTTTCCAGCCACATCTGCCCTTGTTAGAATGAATGATTTCACAGTTTTGAAGCAAAATTAAAACAGAGAACTAAAGAGTGAAATACAAATTTCAATTCATTTACTACTTTCTGACCAGACATGACTTCAATCTTTTTTTTCCTCCTGCAGTTTCACTTCCGTTGGTCCAGTGGAAGTTTAATAACGGAGTTCTCAGTTTGATTTTGTGCAGGTAGTCATTATTACCTGTTAGAGTTTCCACGATATAGGGGTCAGGTGCTGTGCATTTGAAATGCTTCTGAAGCAATCAATAAAAAATGAGTTTGATAATGTGCATTTCTATTTTCCTTGATGATTATTAACACATCATATTCTAATGAGGGAAGTAACCAGTCAGTTATCAATTACTTGAGGGGTATCTTTTCCTGCATTCACAAAATTAGTCTGAAATATAAAGCAAATTTCATGCTTATGCAAGCTTTTTTTCTAAAATTAATGAACATATGAGAATATTTATCTTAAAGAGGGAATGTCACCAGCCATACGCTGCAAGGAATTCCACAGATTCTTATTTGAATAGAAACAATGTGCAAGGGTACAGGGAAAAGGCAAGGGCAATGGCACTAGGTCATGATGCTCATTTGGAGAGCTGATGCAGACATGATGGGTTGAATGGCCTCCTTCTGTGCCGTTAAGATTCTGTGATTCTGCAATTCATGAAGAATTGAATTATTGCCTTTTGCTGACTGTTGACCTCTATACTTTTTAAATGTAATTGATCAATGAAAGAAACACAAAAAATATTTTAGACTATTTTCAGTACTACCTATATTGCACCAGTATAACTCTCAGATTTATTTTACTTCTTCGTTATCTGGAAGACGTGCATTATCGTAGTTTTCAAATACCTTTCCTTTTATCCATCTGTCAAACACAGAAGGATTGTTTACCTCGACTTCCATATCCTATTTAACATGCTGTTACCTTTGTTCTTCGCCCCCTTGTGACCTTAAATCTGATGTTGTCTATCTGTTGACTTTGAATTGCTGGCTGATCACAGTTGCCAATTGTTACTTTCTGACCTATACCTTTGCTGCATTCTACTCACCTCTCCTTCCATGCAATGAATCTTTCACCATTTTTTGCTGCTTCACTACTTGGTTGAACAGACCCTTCTGTGCTTTATCATTCCATGATTCTATGATAACATTATTTTCATTGTGGGTGAGTGGTTGCCAGTTGGCCATCTGTGTTTACCAGAAGTATTCTTCCCCCCTAGCCCTGTTTAATTGCTTTGTGCCAGCAGCTGCTAATAGATGAAGCCCTCCTTTCCTATATTTTCTTTTCTTTCAATAATCTTCAAACCTATATTTTCTCTTCTTTCAATAATCTTCAAACTACTGAACACGTCTTCATGGCGCGTGAAGTATTTATGGGGTCAACACACATAAGCAAGAGAGCATTTTCTTGACATGCCAAGATAAAAGTGGATAATAGAAAATGCATAAGCAATTTCCATCTGCACATATTGGTACATGCATTTTAAGTTGTGATGCATGAAAACCAATGATGGACACCTAGGGGGGTCAGGTGTTAATAAGTGTTCTTATTTATTCAAGGCTTCTATATTTTAATAATCTGCACCACATATGCTGATTTCCCCCCATTGTACACTTCATAGTGCAATAGTTGTGGCACAGCTGACACCCGAGATTGATCAAGATGCCAGTGTTGACACCTCCAGTGCCACATCAATGCTGTGCCACCCCAGCCTTTTCAATTCACCACATACTGCAAATGCATTATATTTGGTTATAGCAGACATTGTGTTTTTCAGATGAAAACCTCTTTTACTTTTTTACGTGCGTGACAGTAAACACACTTTGGTTTTCCTCTGAAAGTAAACACTGGTATAGCTCTTGAAGGGTTACAATTCAAAAAAAAGATTAAGTTATTTAATGTTGTTAAACAAAGTACAATTATTTTAGGCTAGTCACAGGACATGACAAATGATGTGCTCGCAGAACCAGTTTTGATTATCCAGATGCATAGAAAACAGACAGAGATTAATATCAATTTGCCATTATACTCTGTCATTTGTTATACTGAAGGAGGCAGAGATGCAGCTACCCATCTGGGTCTTTCTGTTGGTATAGAGCGTATCTATATTTAGATGTGTGTATCTTTCCCCGCAGCAATTAAAAATCAGTTACATTTGACACATTTTAATCTTGTGTTGGACCCATTTCACCACCATTTCCACTTCAGCAGAATATGTGAGTCACTAACCATTGTAGGTACCCACTTATTGGATGTGCTGAGCGGTAGCTTGTGTGGCAGGATGCCAATTTGGATGTTGTCCATTTTTGTTAATAGACATGTTTACCTTAATTTCCATCACTTCAATTTGGCGCTGTGTATTTCAATGAAGAAAGACGTTGCTTTCAGTTGGCTAATGGTAACTAATATAGTTTAATACTTTAATCTGTTCCTATACGTTTTTAACTTTAAAAAGAGAATGTCAGTACTTATCAGAAAATGCCTTTGCCAAGTGTTGCAAACCATATGTTGCAGTTTCTTGCCAAAATCCAGTATTAGGAATTATTTCAAATTTTTCAGTGCCATATGATTTTGTATCTTCTTCCTTCCTTGGGTGCAGTGTGAGTAAGGTGATATCCCAATGCCTCGGTGTTAATATACTTTGTGCTCTTCCAATAATATTTTGATGTGTTTATTTACCAGACTGTATTAATCTGTGCTTTGCTGTCTGCACTTTCCACTGGCACAAATATCACCCCTCACATCTTACTCAGACCAATTTTTATGGTAATTATGGGGTGGAATTGTGCTAATTACACTTTGTATGAAATTATCCTCCCAACAAATGAAGAAAAATCAATGGCTTTATTCAAACTAAGGTCTGACTGGTTCAGACAACACCAACTGAGAATATAAGTACACACAAACTGCAGGCACCCACCCAGACCTGATGGAGGGCCTTTGACTCAACCAGTATGGGACCTTACTGCACTAATTGCCTTTTAAGGAAGTGATAGAATTTCAGCACCTCAGCCTTACAAGACAACGAATTAAAAGCTTCTGACATGAATTACAGGAGCATGTAATTCAAAATGTTTCATCACCCCTATCTTTTTTCCCTCTTTGGCCCGAAAGTAATGAAACCTGCTTTGGCTGCACACTTCTCACACTACTGCACACTGAATTAGAACAGCCCCAGTTTCTAGGACCACCACTGACAGGAATGCAAAAGCTCCAAAGTCACTTCAGGATAAGCAAATAGGATAAACTTTATGCTGCGCAATTAGTATTTGTACCTGTGCCCAAGGGGAAACTTGAGCCATATTCTGATTGTCACTGTTAGTTTGTGAAGGCTGAGGCAGAAAATCAGTCTCTTCACATTTCTTGTGCACAGCCATTTGTTATTATGAAAGCTGAGGGGGGAAAATTGGACTCATTATTGTTGTTGTGCACAGCCATTTGTTACAGTGAAAAGTGACTGTGCTGCAGCTAGCTTGGTTTTCACCATAATTATTCAGCCACAGTCAAGGTTCTGTTCTTCTGACATTGTCAATCCTTGATGACTTTGTAAGACAGCATAGAATTCACATTAATAAGCCTCAGTCTTGGTCCAATTGGCAATATATGGGGTGATGGTAAATAATTACAACTTTTCTAGAAGTTGTTTGGTTAGATGCTGGTTTAATGGTCCTTAACTGAGGTATAATTGCAATTTTGTACTTTGATTGCAAGCATTTAGCCTAGTTAAGTTTGTCAGAGATTCCATTATAGATATAGACCTCATGTAATTTGAGTAATGTCTGTCTAATATTCTCAGAAAAAAGTTTGGTTCATATTTGAAATACCATCCCAGATATCCTAAGGCTAAATTGCTGTTTGACCTAAGGCTATCAGTTAAGTAGGGCAAATGCAAAATGAATCAGGTTGATGACAATTAAGTGGAGGTTGATGCAGTGATGGGCTAGCACTCATGTCATTCTGAATCCATTTTGTCATTTTATAAATACTTTGTATAGTGACGACTTGAACTGTTCGAAGCAATATTGAGTTTTCTAAAAGTGTAGTCGTTTGGCAGTACAAAACTTGAGTAATGCTGAAAAAAGAGACATGCTGTCAAAGCTTTTCATCTTACACTCATCTGGGCAGATGCAAGAACGTTGAACTTCAAAGGGAACAACAATTTATACTGCATGAGAAAAGAGGTACTGATTATTTAGCAAGCCGGCTCTGATTGGTCAAGATGTTTCCATGGCAAATGTACCAGGGAACTACCATCACCATGCTTTTGTTTCTTCAAAAAAAAGGTGTAATGTCTGGACATATTCCTTTTGCCTGCAGCAATAAAAATATATATGTGCTCAAAATGCAGCAAACAAAACCTATCTGACCTATCCAATGATGTTAGGTACAATGAAGGTGGAAAATGCTAGAAATACTCATCAGGTCTGTCAACATCTGTGGAGAGAGAAACTGAGTTAATGGGCAGAATTTCATGCCCTTGCTTTGGTGAGTTTGGTGGTGGGGGCCGTTTAATCAGATGGGAGGATGGAGGGTTGGGACCCTGCCACCTTCCTGTCTCTGCCCCAATTTAAGTCCATGGCAGAAAGGCTCCTGTCCTCCCACCAACTGCCCACTTAAGGGCCTCATCCCGCTGCCACTAGTATTCGAGCAGTAGGTGAAGGTGCTCACCACGCAGGAAGCCCAAAAAGCAGTCCCTGTCGGCGTTGCTTCCGGACTTCCAGGGGTCCCCTCATTCAAAGGCACTCAGTGCCTGATCAAGGGACCCAACATTGGGAAGAGGAGGCTTGCTTAGAGCCACACCTCCTGCCCTTGCCGATATTAAATTTTGCCCAATGATTCAGGTCAAGGAACTTTCATCAGAATGTTTCTTTTGACAAGCCATTGAGCCAAAACATCTGTTTCTTTCTCTGCAGATGCCCTCAGATCTATTGTGTATTCCCAGCATTTTCTGTTTTTATTTCAGATTTCCAGCATCTGCAGCATTTTATTTTTGATATTAAGGTGTACTTAGGCCACAACTATAGATGAAGTGCAAACCAATTTTGCTCTATTCCTTGCTGCTGTTAAGTGGGAATGGAGCCTGAATCCAGAACCATGATCTGACTCAATACTGGAGCAAATTGGAATCAGATGCATTATAGGAGGCCATTTCATTTTGCTTTGCTTTTGCATATCCAATTGAAACTAACCGACACTAAGATTAGCATCAATCTGAAGCCAAAGCTGCTTTGCCAGATAATAATGTTGTCCTATTAATGCACCCTTAGTTGATTCCTTTTATTTTAATTCTGTTAAAGAGGTAAGTGTTTAGTATTCCATTAAAAATAACCATTCTCCAGAGAAAGATGTTTTTATTTCAACTTAATCAAAACCTTTCACCATTAATGCTATCACATTACATTGAAAGGTAATGAAGAAACAGACTATAGTAGGAAATGATTTATGTGCAGGTGACAAGACCTTGAATAACTTCTACATTTTTCATTGTCAAACTAATTTCTGAATTAGTTTTGGTTATTTTGTTCCCAGATTCCCAACTTGCTCTGAGTTCATCTTAAAACATAAATCATATAGAAATCAATCTACATATAACTTGTACATCTTGATCTGACAGCGATCTGAAGAATGGAGAAACAGACAACAAATAAGAGGACGAGTTAAATTTCTCCATCTCCTGCATGGAGGGAGGATGCTTGTGTTGTAGAAGCATGAGATTGTTGTATTGAAGTGTAGGCGTGTTAAAGAAAGATTTGTGCCAAGCAAGTTCAGGCCTGTGTAATGATTCTTCACTAATTGCTCAATTCAAAGTTTGCGGCCAAGGGTTATTTGTACGTAACTGGAGGAGAGTACATTCATTCATCTGAGATTTGACTGCAACATCAGTCAGTGTGAGAAACTGCCTTATTATCACTGACTGTTACGTTATGTTGTGTTGGTAGGGGGTAGAAAGGTAATAATGTAATGACCAATTACTGTCTGTGATGTAGCAGATGATATTTTTAGCTACAGGTAAGCAATAGCTAATGAGAAGGGTGTCAAGCTGTGAAGTCCAGTAAGTTGTTTATGTGATGGCTGTTAAATGCCAGGGATGCAAAGGTGCTGGAAGCAGGTGCCCTACATATGGCAGAGTTAAAGGGTTGTGTGTCTTGCTGTCTAGGTAGTTTTGGTGGCAATTGGAATCATACAACTGGCAGGAAAATAGGTGAATCAAAAATCTCTTCTACCCTATTCTTTTCTTTCTCTTTGGGTGACCCTGAGATTGTGGAATGGAAGGGCTCAAATAATCAGTCTGGATGCTCCATATTAAAAGGAATTAAATTGGGATAAACTAGATTGGCACAATGCTGGGGGAGGATTGCATTGTGGAGCTTACATCCATTGTGGCAGACATCAAACTGAGTCCTGTCTGTCTCTTGAGATGAAGATGACCATGTTCATTGTCTGGGGTGTTTGGTAGGATTCTGGTGGGTATATAGATGACTGCTAAGGCCAATTTGTGCATGGAGGATTCGGCTGCAAATAGGACAGGATACCGCAGACGACTGAATTTTGGACGAGTTGCTGGCTTGGGATTTCCTGGTCTTGTGTTTTCTCTCTGCTTCTGATATGAGCTTGCTTTCGAAGGAGGCTGCACCATTTTTTAAAATTACTTGCGCCAGGTGCAATGATCCTGGGCGAGCTTCTCTCAGAACTCAGGGTCAATATCAAAACTCCTAAGTGAAGCCTTCTGAGAGTCCTTGTGGTGCTTCATATGACTGCCATTAGAGCACACCTCAGACTCATGTTCTCCATCGAAGATTTGCTTTGATGAGGGAGTGCCAGGCATTTTGGCTCCACGACCAGACAAAATCAGTTGTGACTGGCATTAAAGAAATTTTTAAGAAAAGGAGGGAGATCTCTCCAGCATTCTGCCATTTAAAAAACAGAATAAAAAGAAACGCTTCCATCTATATGGCCTTTTCACAACCTCAGAGCATTCCAAAGCACTTTTGAGGCAGAGCCGCGGCTGTAATGTAGGAAAGGCAGTTTGAGCACCGCAAGGTCCCACAAGCTGCAATGTGATAATGATCTGATAATCTGTTTTAGTATTGTTGGCTGGGGGATTAATATTGGCCAGGCCACCCAAGATAACTCCCCTGGCCCCCTTCAAAATAATGCTATGGTATCCACCTAGAGAGCAGACAAAGCCCAGTCTAGAGCTGCTAGATGTGTTCTAAATGGGATAGATTTAGAACAGATCTAGCAACTCAAGACTGAGCATCCATGAGGCACTGTGGCCATTAGCAGCAGCAGAATTGTACTCGAACACAATCTGTAACCTCATGACCCGGCATTTGCCAAACCAGAGGATCAACCCTGATTCAATGAAGAGTGCAGGAGAGCATGCCAGAGACAGCATCAGGCATACTGTAGAGATGTTCTACCGAGAGGCTTCTTTAGTTGAACAACGGACTTTATTTACAGAGCTGCTGGATTAGCTGCATGCCTCTAGCAAGGCTACAATACACTCTCTAGACTAGGAAAGTCCTCCACTTATAAGATCCCCCATGCTCAGTTTTGATTGGTTGTTCTGACCACATGACCCCTTGCTCAGTGAGGCTGGCCTTAAAGCAACAATCACGACAACACTCCCCCTTTAATTCCTTGATTTACACAAATTACTTTGTACAGGTGAATAGAAAACAATATAAAAAATCTTAGAAATAATCATACTTGCACTTGGTCATGAATTCAGATTATAAACTTACATACATAGTCCCAGCAATTACAAATCAAGTCATTGAGGGGGTTTTCTGTTCCGGGTAGAGTAGCGTAATTCTATAGCCCGAAGCTCTCCTACAGGATCGGCACTAACAGAAACTGTGAGAACGGGTTCCTCATTTACCACAGGCAGTTCATTACTATTTACTTCAATGGAGACATCAATTATGTCTATAACAGGTCGATCAGGTACTTTGGTGCTTACATGTACGATAACAATCCTTGGCAGCAACACTGACTGTGGAAGCATCTCCCTGCTCCTCAGGTGATCCATGTGTTTACAAACGAACCGACCTTCCACATCTACTTGGTATGAAAGGGGTCCGGTCTCGAATTCCTGGGATCCAACTTGGACCGCGACCGAATTTTCTTATATATACTGCTTCATCTACTATAAATTTCCGGGCTCTACTATGCAAACCGTGGTTTGTTTTCTGATTCTTCTTTAGTTCTTCTCTACCCTCCCTGACAAATTTGGAAATACGAAGCTCAGTCTTGTTCTGAGATGACGCTTCATAAGCAGTTCTGCTGGTGGAGCTCCCAATGTTGCATGCGGAGTTGTGCGGTAGGTAAGAAGGAAGTGTGAGATTTTGGTTTCCAAGATTCCTTCCGACAATTTTTTTGTCCTGACTTGAAAGTTTGGACGGCCCTCTCGACTAGTCCATTTGATGCTGGGTGGCAAGTGCAGTTCGGATGTGTTTAATGCCATTTCGTTTGGTGAAGTTCTGAAATTCAGCACTTGTAAATACGGCTCTGTTGTCTGATGCAGTAATTTCAGGCAATCCGTGAGTCGAAAAGCATTGGCGTAACCTTTTGATGGTGGCATGTGATGTAGGTGATTTCACCTCAAAAGTCTCCATTTATTTTGAATGTGTGTTGATTATGATCAAAAACAATGTGCTTAGGAATGGACCCAGGTAGTCTGTATGGATCCGCACCCATGGTCGGCAAGGCCATTCCTAAGGGTGTAGTGGGGCTACGGCTGGCAATTTTTGTTGCAGTTGGCACTGTTGACAGCGCTTGACTGACTTCTTGATATCTGCATCTATACCAGGCCACCACAAGGTAACTCTTGGAGAGCACTTTCATTTTGGAAATGCCAGGATGAATGCTGTGTAATGTGGTTAGGAGCGGTTCTCTGCCTGGTATAAGAATGACTACTCTTGTTCCCCAAAGTATGATGTCCTCCTGACAACTCAATTCGTATTTGCGGGTAAAAAAATGGTTTCATTTCCTGGCTCATTTAACTATCCTGTAAGTATCTGGTCTCTCACTTTGGACAGAAATGGACCAGTCCCTGATCTACTTTATGCAGATGGGTGATGTGTCTAAAAAATTTAATGCAAGGATGATTTCTTTGGATACAGGAGTACATGAGATGCTTTCTTGCAAGGGTAGGTGACTAAGGGCATCTGCATTCGCTAACTGTATCCCAGGTTGATGCTTGAAAGTATATTTGTAGGTGGACAGAACAAGATAAATGCAACCACAATGCACAGGACACTATGAAAGAGATTCCACATTATATCACAGGAATTATTTTTGGTAGAAGTTGATTTGCACTGTCACAAAACTGATGAATCACAATTCACACTGTAGTGATGGGTTTGGAATCTGACCCTTGTAATATGGTTCTGACTGGCTATTGGTTTTGGCATCTGATTGATTAAAAGGATAGTTTGCTGGGATAGTGCTCACTAGAATCTAATTGGTTGAAATTCTGTTGTGGCGGCTGGTGTGGGTCAATGTCTTTGGTTCGGTGATCTGATTGGTGGAAGGGATTATGCATGACATTATACCATATTTTCCTTGCCACGCTTCAATTTCCTTATTAATATCCATCTCTTTGGCCAAGTGTTTCGTCACCCCTCCTAATATCTCCTCCTTCGTCTTAGTATCCATTCTTGCCTAATCATGCATCCATGAAGAACCTTGAGGTTCTTCCCTATGCTAAAGATGCTAAATAAGTACAAGTTGCTGTTGTTGCTGACACCTGAGCAGTAAATTCACACGTGTTTTAAGAACGTTGATGTAGTATAGACACAGCACTGACAGATTGTAAAGGAATTTCAACTGTAATTTAGCAGTGAAATTACCAAACCATTTATTTCAAGCGTTCATGTCTTCAGTTTTTTTTTACTATTTTTTGCCTTTCAAGATCTGTACACCTCTCAGTTCTGCAAGCTGTTTCAACTTCAGCATGTTGTACATCAGCGGCCAAGCTGTGACAAATCCAAGAAATATAAAAGTGTTCAGAAACACAAAGTAAATTGATCAGCAAATTGATAAGGCAAAGGAATTGATGGGAATTCAGGCAACCAAAGTAGTGCAGGTGGATGTCAAAAAAATTTGCAAGTGGGCATCTATGCCCTATAAAAATTAAATGTAGACATGTGAGATGTTACTTTCTGGGGAAAATTGAGGCACACTCATTTTCAATTAATGTTATTGAACTGAAAGAGGTCTGTGATTTATAGACTCAACATGTACCATCCTAGTCATGAAAGGGCAGCAATCAGCAGAACAAACAAACAGCCATTTTGCCACAAATCAGAGGCTGTCATTTAGTGTTCTTATCAAGCCATTTGAATCATTATTCATTTCTGATCTCTGAAACATTAGGGAGACATCTAGACTTTAGAAGTGGTCTAGATTAAGCCACGAGAGTGATCAATGCCAGGAGAATGAGTCATGAGCAGAAGTTTGAAATGCTCAGAATTTTGGGTCTTGTAAGGAGACTTTTCAGAGGTCTGCGAGATCCTGAAGTGGAAAAGGAAATTTATCATTATTTCAACTGCAGTGCAAAGGCAGTAGCTACAAACTTGTAAAAGACAAGATCGGAATTGATGTCAGGAAGCAGTTCTTCTCATGGAGAATTATTAATATCTGGAATGGTGCTCCATAAGTACAGTAATAGAAACAAAATGTCTGTAATCAGTCACAAACAAATTGCTATTGGTGGGGGAGATGGAGGAGGAGAGCAGGTGTCTATGGGAAGAGAAACTAGATGACTCTCAGATGTAATCATCCTTTGGTCTTTCTGACTGAGATTGTCAATTAATGCCAAATTAGGGGGTGGAAACAGGTTTAAGATGGTCCTAAACTCATTTTATGTGGGATCTTTACACCAGAGGAAACATTCATCCCAGGGAGGAAAGTGCAACATCTAATGCACTGCCCCATTTGATCTCCTTTTGATGTAACTTTCCTCCTCCTCTTTCTGGAATGATGGTTTGGTTTCTGTGCTATAGTCTAAATTTTCGACTAAAGCTGTGTAGTCAATGTAGGCACAGAGAAGCATTATAACAGCGTCACCACTAATTCAGTAAAGTAATAGCGAGGAACAGTGACATTGTCTTTTTATTGCATGAAGTGTAGAAAAGTGTATAAGTACAAAAAATACTGTATCTTTTGTTTCAGTGACTCAGTCAGTTATGCATAAAATCATCTTTAGGCCCATGATAAAATGAGATTTCATGTCACTTTAAAAATTAAAATTATGTAGAACAAAATGTAAAAAATAATCACGTTGCAGTATATGTAAAGCATATTACAATTTGTTAAAGTATAATGAAAATTATTACGGAAGAAGCAGCATAATATCACATCAAAGTATATGATACAGACTAACTGAAAATATAAATTTATTTTACTCCAGCAGCACCCCATTTAATCACCCATAATTATTTATTTTTGTCCCGTTTTTTTAGACTTGGCAGAATTTTAATTGTCTGCTCATTCCTAATTAGTAGCCTTCCCTTTTGATCTTAGTAAGGAGTGATGATGATTGGCTTTGGTGTGTTATCAGGGAGTGGGTGGAAAGTGGGTGGCCTCACACAGGGCTTCAGTTTGTTACCTTTTATATATTTCTAATGAGATTTGTTCACCATTAGAAGTTTGTAAACTAGTGAATAAAATGCTTTTGATTTTTAAAAAAATTTATGTTTTCTGTGGCAAACCCTCCAAGGAATAAATAAAAATGCACAGAAGTTTACTTATCAGGAAAGAATGGATTGCTTGGCTCGTTTTTTCTCTCGAAAACAGAAGGCTGGTGGGGGAGCTAGCGGATGTCTTTAAAATTATGAAGGGGTTTCATAGGATAGACATAGAGAATATAAGAAATAGAAGCAGAAGACCATCCGGCCCATCGAGGCTGCTCTGGCATAGTGGTATCGTCACTGGACTAGTAATCCAAAGATTTAGGGTAATGTTCTGGGGACCTGGGTTCAAATCCAAATGAAAAACCATTCCTTATTGTTGTAAAAACCCATCTGGTTCATTAATATCCTTTAGGGAAGGAAATCTGCCATCCTTACCTGGTCTGGCCTACATGTGACTCCAGATCCACAGCATTTTTGTCTTCACTCAAAGGTATGAAACTTTGGAATTGTCTATCCCAGAGGGTTGTGGATACACCATTATTGAATATATTTAAGGCTGAGATTTTTGGTCTCTGAGGGAATTGAGAGATATGGGAAGCAGACAAGGAAGTGGAATTTTTAAAAATTCTCTGATGGAAATTTCTCCTTATCTCAGTGCTAAATGATCAGCCCCTTGCCTTGAAACTGTGCCCCTTGTCCTAGGTTCTTCCGCCAGGGGAAACAAGGCCTCTATTTACCCTATTAAGCTCCTTCATGATCTTAAATGTTTCAGTGAGATCACCTCTCATTCTTCTAAACTCCAGAGAATATAGACCATTTTCCTCAGCCTCTCATCATAGGACAACACTTTAATCCCAGGGACTAATCTAGCGAACCTTCGCTGTACTGCCTCCAAAGCAAGTGTACCCTTCCTTAAACATGGAGACCAAAATTACACACAGCATCTCAGAAGTAGTCTCACCAAAGGTCTATACCATTGTAGCAAGACTTTTTTTTCCTGCATTCCAATCCACTTGCAATAAAGGCCATCATGCCATTTTGTTTTCCTAATTGGTTGGTGTACCTACATGCTAACTTTTTTGTGTTCCTTATGACTGCACCCAAGTCTCATTGAACATTAACATTTACTAGTTACACGCCCTTTAAAAAATATTCTGATTTTCTATTCTTACATCCAAAATGAATAATTTCATACTTTCCCACATTATACTCCATCTGCCACCTTGTTGACCACTCACTTAACCTGTCTATGTTTCTTTGCGGCCTCATTGTTTTCCCCTCACAGCTTGCATTCCCACCTAGCTTTGTAACGTCAGCAAACTTAGATGAAGGGACAGAGAGTAATGTAGCTAAATCATCAATATAGATTGTAAATAGTTGAGGCCCTAGAATTGATCCTTGCAACACTCCACTAATCACAGTCTGCCAACTTGAAAATGGCCATTTAACCCTACTCTCTGCTTCTTGTCTGTTAACCAATCCTCTATCTGTGCTAATATATCACCCACAACTCAGTCAGCCCTTATCTTGTGCATTAACCGTTTGCATGGCACCTTATCAAATGCCTTTTGGAAATTCAAGTATACTACATCTACTGGTTCCCCTTTAACTACCTTATTATTCACAGGCTCAAAAAAGGAATAATTTTGTCAAACAGAATTTTCTTGTCATAAAACCATGTTAGCTTGATCAAAGCATATCATGCATAAGTATATTGTTAAGATTTCCTTAATAATAGATTGCAGCTACTTCCTGACAATTGATATCAGCTAACTGGCCTGTGTTTCCTGTTTTCTCTTTCCTCCCTTTCTTGACTATCATTGTTGTATTTGCTAACTTCCAATCTGTTGTGACATTTCAGAATCTAGCGAATTTTACGTTGAATGGATGGGCACACTCCTGACCCAATTGGGCATGAGATCGTGCGGGGTGACGTCGGGCGAGCATCCAGATGTCATCCCTCGCTTGCATGATATTTCAGTTGGCAGGTGCATGCAGAAGTCAGAAGCACACCCGCCGACAATTAAGAGGGCAACTAAGCCCATTAACGGCACAATTGTTTGTCATTTTACGTAGCGCGTCCAACCTTACAGTTGGCAGACAGGTGAATCAGCCAGGCAGCCTTTACATTTTTCATCAAACCTCATCCAAGGGCGGGATGAGGTACCCAATATTAAATAAAATAAAAATAGATATCTGCGGACAGCATTTTTATAATCTATATGTTCAGGTGCCTGATTGTGAAGCTTGGACGTTTTTTTTCCTGATTTTAAGAATGTTATTTCCTGGGTTTTGAGTCTTCAGTTTCTTGAGGCAGCTCTCTGCCTTCAGGGAGCTTTCTGCCAGTGCTTGCCCGTGCCCACATTGACATCATCGCCCGCCTTCCCCCCACCCCCACCGCGGCAGTGCTGAGCTTTTCAGCATGTGCTTCACAGTGGCTGGCCGTTAATTGGCCAGCCAGTCTGAAATCGCGGTTGGGGGGGCCGATTGTGGTTGGCAGTGCGTTTCCCGACTGCTCCCGGGCCTGTTGATCATGCCTGCCCGCTGAGCTGAAAATTCAGGCCTAGGGAATTTTGGAAAATCACAGCCAGTGCATCTACTTTCTCTGCAGCTGGCTCTTTTAGAAACCTAAGAGAGCTTTGGAGAGAGTACAGAGGAGGTTTACAAGAATGTTGCCAGGGTTAGAAAAGAGTAGCTATGAGGAGAGATTGGATAGAGTCATAGAGTTATAAAGCACAGAAACAGGCCCTTCGGCCCATCGTGTCCATGCCAGTCATCAAGCACCTACCTATGCTAATCCCATTTTCCAGCACTTGACCCATAGCCCTGTATGTTATGGCATTTCAAGTGCCCATCTAAATACTTCTTAAATGTTGTGAGGGCTCCTGCCTCTCTCACCCCTCAGGCAGTGTGTTCCAGATTCCAACCACCCTCTGGGTGAAAAATCCTTCTTCAAATCTCCTCTAAACCTCCTGCCCTTTATCTTAAATCAATGCGCCCTGGTTGTTGACACCTCCGCTAAGGAAAAAAATTTCTTCCTATCTACCCTATCAATGCTCCTCATAATTTCTATCAAGTCCCCCCTCAGTCTTCTCTGCTCCAAGGAAAACAATCCGAGCCTATCCAGTCTCTCTTCATAGCTGAAATGCTCTAGCCCAGGCAACATCCTGGTGAATCTCCTCTGCACCCTGTACAGTTCAATCACATCCTTCCTACAGTGTGGCGACCAGAACTGCACACAGGTACTCCAGCTGTGGCCAAACTAGCATTTTATACAGCTCTAACATAATCTCCGTGCTCTTTCATTCTATACCTCAGCTAATAAAGGCAAATATCCCACATGCCTTCTTAACCACCTTATCTACATGTGATGCTGCCTTCAGGGATCCATAGACATGTACACCAAGGTCCCTCTGATCCTCTGTACATCCTAGGGTTTTACCATACATTGTGTATCTCCTTGCCATGTTATTCCTCCCAAAATGCATCACCTCACACTTCTCAGGATTAAATTCCATTTGCCACTGCTCTGCCCATTTTACCAGCCCATTTATATTATCCTGTAATCTAAGGCTTTCCTCCTCACTATTTACGACACCATCAATTTTTGTGTCATTTGCAAACTTACTGATCATACCTCCTATGTTCACATCTAAATCATTAATGTATACTACAAGCAGCAAGGGTCCCAGCACTGATCCTTGCGGTACACCACTCATCATAGGTTTCCAATTGCAAAAACAACCTTCGACCATCACCCTTTGCCTCCTGCCACTAAGCCAATTTTGGATCCAAATTGCTCTGGATCCCATGGGCTCTTACTTTCTTGACCATTCTCCCACGAGGGACTTTGTCAAAGCCTTACTGAGGTCCTTGTAGACTAATTAGAACAAAAAAGGCTGAGAGGTGACTTGATTGAGGTGTATAAAATTATGAGGGGAATAGATAGAGTGGACAGTAAAAAATTTTCTCTTGATGGAGAATTCTAGAACCAGGGGACGTAGATTCAAGATAAGTGGCAAAAGGTGTAGGGGGGACATGAGGAAGAACTTTTTTACACAGAGGGTAGTGGGTGTCTGGAATTCGCTGCCCAAGTTGGTGGTAGAGGCAGAAACTTTAAACTCTTTTAAAAAGTACCTGGATCTGCACTTTAAGTGCAGTAAGCTGCAGAGCTATGGGCTGGGTGCAGGAAGGTGGGATTAGAAAGGGCACCTGGTGTCCTCGGGCTGGCATGATCAAGATGGGCTGAATGGCCTCCTTCTGTGCTGTAACTTTTCTATGGTTCTATGTAGGCTTGGGGATTTGTTAGATTTTAGTTCCTTGATTTCTCCAGTACTTTTCCACTATTGATATTAATGACCTTAATTTGCACATTTTTATTAGTCCCTAGGTCACCCTCTCTTTCTGGTGTATAGCTTGTATCTTCTACTGTGAAGACAGACACAAAATATTTGTTCAATGTCTCTGCCATTCCCCCATTCCCCATGATAATTCTCCTTTCTCTGCTTCCAGGGAACAAATGTTTACTTTGGCTAATCTATTCTTTTCTCTATACTTGTAAAAGCTCCTACAATCTGTTTTTTCATTCCTGGCTAGTTTGCTCTCATATTCTATTTTTTCCCTTTTTATCAACTCTTTGTGGCAATCTGCTAGTTTCTAAAGCACTCCCAATCCTTAGACTTACTACTATTCTTTGCAACATTATAAATCTCTTCTTTTAACCTATTACTATTCTTAACCTCCTTAGTAAACCATCTTTCTCACTGAGTTTTTGATTTTCGATTAAAAATGTTGAATTGTTTCTATAAATGTTTCCTGCTGGTTATTTACTGCAATACATTTTAGTCTATTTACCCAATCAACCTTAATCAGCTCTCCCCTCATATCTATATAATTGGCTTTGTTTAAGTTTAAGATTGGTGTTTGTGATTTGGAGTAAGCCATTTTCAAAATTAATGCAAAATTCAATTGTATTATGATTACTATTTTCCAGTGGATTTTTTACAATGACATCGCTAATTACCCCTATATCATTGCACAATATTAGATTGAAGATAGCTTTATCTCTAGTTGGTTGCACAACATAATGCTCCAGGAAACTGTCACAAAAGCATTCTACAAACTCATCTTCCAGACCACCTTTGCAAATTTGATTGGTCCAGTCCATATGAAGATTAAAGTCCCCACAGCTATTACATTTCCTTTGTTACAAGCTCCAATAAATTCCTTTTTAAAGCTATGTCTAATGGTATAACTGCTATAGGGAGCCTATAAACTACTCCCACCGGCATTTTCTGATCCTTCTTATTCCTGTTCTCCAACCACACTGATTCTACTTCTTGATTGAGCCAAGATCCTTTCTCACAGATATCATCCATTATTTTCAGGGCTACCCCTCCTCCTATTCCATTCTGCCTGTCTTTTCAAAATGTTGTGTATCCTGGAATATTTATTTTTCAACCTTGGTCACCGCGTAACCATGTCTCTGTTATGGCAATTAGATCTAAACTATTTATCTCTATTTGTGTCACTATTTCATCTATATTATTGCAGATGCTCTGCTTATTCAGGTAAAGTGATGTCAATTTTTTTTACTCCTACCCCTTGCAGCGACGTTACTCCCTGATGCACTATTACTGTTAAACTCTCTGTCCCTTCCTGTCGCATTAAGCTTGTCTTTAACTACATCAATACACTTTTCTATTTCCTCAACTTTTATCTTTGGATTTCTAAATCTCCCTTCACCCAAATCCTCCTACTCCTCCATTAGTTTAAATCCAGTTTCCTTACTCAGACTATATTTGCTGGTGCACTCTTATGTTTGTACACTTTGTCCCTCCCTGTCACACTCTGGTTACTATTACCCGTATCGCTACCTGGCCACTAATGCCTTGTCCATTCTCCTTAACTTTCCAAACCTCCCTTCTCGTGGCTCCTCCCCCCAACTATTTAGCTTAAAGCCTTCTCTACAGCCCTAGTAATATGACTTGCTCGGACACAGGCCCCAGTGGGATTTAGGTGAAGATTAGTTTCACTGGCGGGGGAGCCCACAGCCCAAATGTATAATTGTCACTTATAAAACTAACAAAGAAATAGGATACTTCTGTACCCAGAGAGTGGTTAGGATGTGGAACTTGTTACCACATGGATTAGTTGAAGCAAATAGCATAGATACATTTTAAGCTAGATAAGCAAATGAGGGAGAAAATAATTGAAATATATATTATTAGGGTTAGATGAAGCACAATGGGAAGAAGCTCTTCAGGAACATAAACATAGACCAGTTGGACCAAATGGCCTGTTTCTCTGCTGAATGTTCTATTTAATTCTATGAAAATTTGACTTACATTCAAAAGAAGTAGGAGATATTCATCCATTTTTTGTTTCAGTTTTTTTCTCTTATTAAAATCTTGCATTCCAGTCACTCTTTGAATAACAAAACATAACAGATGTTTGACATAACAACTCCAAACCTCTTATGGGGAATGATCAGAAGACTTCTAACAGGTAGTGGTACCACACGTGCACTAAAAAGATTTACTAAAGATAGACCATAATATCCCTCTTGTGAGACGTCGGAGTAAAATGTAGAGAAGACCGATTGCTTCAATTCAAAGTAAACCCCTCAGACTACGGTGTAGTCATATCAATGCTAAGGTACACCCAATATCATGTAATACTTCAGTGGGTTTCCATTAGTTGTAGCAGTGAAAAAAACTTGCATTTGTATAACACTTTTTAATGAGGTCAGGATGCCCCAAAGTGCTTTACAACTAACAAAGTACCTTTAATGGATAGTCACTGTTGTAATGTGGGGAAACATATGCTGACATGTTCTTTGCACTGGGTATTTTTGAGCAACTTGTTTTGGCTGGCTTCTCTATTGGTACCTGGTTCCTTAGCTGTAGCAGCAATCAATGCATCATACTTTGTCATAATTGGAGCACCCATAGTTCCTGCTATCATCCCTGGGGTTCAATACTCTATTGTGAAGCTCCTGAATCTTGGGGCTATGGGTACACTGCAGGCCTGGTGTGCCTCCTATAGCTGACAGCCAGGATGAATCTATCCACCCATTCAGTCATCAAGGTCTGATGCTTATGATGTCACATAATGGTTTGCTTACTTGCCTAACTGGTTGTTGACCATGACTCAGTGCTTGAGCACTCTCGCCTCTGAGTCAGTAGGTTGTGATTTCAAGCCCCAATCTAGAGAATTGGGCACCTATTCCGGGCTGACAGTCCAGTGCAGTAACGAAGAAGTGCTGCACTGTCAGAGGTGCTGTTTCTTGGATGAGATATTAAACCAAGGCCCAAACTGTCCTCTCAGCTGAATGGGCATAAAAGATCCTATGGCACTATTTTGGAGAAAAGCAGGAGAGTCCACGCCAATATTTATCCCTCATCTAATATTATAAAGAAACAAATTATCTGCTCTTTATCCCATTGCTGTTTGTGGGAGCTTGCCGCATGCAAATTGACTGTGGCTGCACTTCATTGGTTGCAGAGTGCTTTGGGATGTCCTGAGGTTGTGAAAGGTGCTACAAAAATGTAATTTATTTTTCTTCTAACTGCTCCAGGATCTTACACCCTGGTCAAGCAATTAAATCCTTGCTTGGCCTGGATCTGCCTCTAGAAGTCAGTCTCCTAATATTAGATGATAATGGCTACTAGAATGATTTCCATGTTCACTTTCTAGCTATTAGTTTCAACTATATTCTAATCTCATCGCTAATTCTCAATACACATCATGCGGACCTTCCCTCAATTTCTTATACTTTTGCCTGTCTGCTTCAGGCATTAAGTCATGAATACTAACAATATCACATTTTGATTTCATAGTTCATACTGTACATTGGAATAGTGCAAGAAAAATTCATGAGTGCTTTGGCATCCAGTGATGGTTTTGGACAATAATCCCAGATTTCTTTTTCCTGCATGACAAATTATCAATAATTTAAAAAATGTAATAAAATTATTGATTTTACCTACTTCTAGGTTTAGATGTTAGGAAGGGAGTTCCAGGATTTTGACCCAGCAACAGTGAAGCAACGGCGATATATTTCTAAGTCAGGATGGTGAGTGACTTGGAGCGGAACTTCCAGGTGGTGGTGTTCCCATCTATCTGCTGCCCTTGGCCTTCTAGATGGTAGTGGTTGTTAGTTTGGAAGATGCTGTCTCTAAGGAGCCATGGTGAATCCCTGAAGTGCATCTTGTAGATGGTACACACTGCTGTTACTGTGTGTCAGTGGTGGAGGGAGTGTATGTTTGTGGATGTGGTGCCAATCAAGCGGACTGCTTTGTCCTGGATTGTGTTAAGCTTCTTGTGTGTTGTCAGAGCTGCACTCATCCAGCCAAGTGGGGAGTATTCCATCACACTCCTGACTTGTGCCTTGTAGATGGTGGACAGGCTTTGGGGAGTCAGGAGGTGAGTGACTCATTGCAGAATTCCTAGTCTCTGACCTGCTCTTGTAGCCACAGTATTTATATGGCTAGTCCAGTTCAGTTTCTTCATCATCCTCCTTCTGATAGCTTATGTGCAATTTTCTTTAATACTATTGCAATGTGTTAATATCTTGTTTTTTGTTTCAATTATCCTCAGTTCTGTGTGAGTTTTATGAATCTCTTGCTGGCGTCACTATTATTACTAATTTTTTCTACCCTCCTTACTTTTGATTTTTTCACCTTATGTATGTTAGATTACTTTGGTGGGTCCCAACTCCCTATAAATTCCACAGTATCTTCAGAAACCCCATCTAGGCATGCTAGTGCTAATTGTGCAGAATGACTTGCAGAGAAAGCTTTTCTGTTTAATTAGTCAATGCATCACGCCATTGTAACCTTGTTTCAGACATGGACCTTCAAGCAAATTTATTGACCATTAAATAAACAGCAATTGAATAACGGTACTAACACAGATATTTATAATAGAAATTATACTATTTGGCTCCTTGAAAGTAAAACAAATGACCCAATCACTATAAACAACAGTGATTCCTTTCTTTTATAGTTCTTACCTGTTCTGAACTAAACTTGAAGGTTCCAAACTGATTTCCAATTTGAGCCATTCAATCTAATTAAAAATCCCTAAATCCAGTAACGGGGGCTTTGCAGATTTGAATAACTGAACATACAATTGAAGAGTTGTCTTTCATAAACATTATTGAACCAATTGTGTAGTATATTTGAATTACATAGCTTCTTTGCTCTCTCAAGTCTCCAATCTTGGAAACAATCAACCAAACCTTGTAATGTTGGCAGCAATTTAAGATGAGAGTATGGAATTTAACTGCAGATGGTGCTTAAACTCTGAGGCTATGGCAAGACTACACCTGCAGATTCCTCTATTGTGTTCAAGGCCTGTAAATTTTTTGTGATCCTTATGCATTGTGACTTGATTTACTTTGCCTCCAGTCTTCCTAATGAACTAAATGGGCCAAATGGCCTTCGACATTTCCACGTATCTTTTTGATTATAACAATAAAAAATTGTCGGGAGTCATGACCCCCCACTTGTCCCCAAGTGGTTGCACCTGAGATGTGGGATTTATGAGTGAAGTTGCCAGATGAACATTAATCTATCTTACGCCTCTAGTCTATTTATACTGTTTTTAGATATTGTTGCTAAGGAAGTTAATTAGATAAATCACAACTGAAACAGTGTCTTAATTGCTCAAATTGATTCACACCATGTGGGGGAAATGATTTATACTTCATAAAATCTGATGTCACAAGTTTGTCAGACCAGCAGTTAAAACGCAGATGTAGGAACACAATGTTGAGAGAAGATGGTGGATCCAGACTCTCAGTATTGAATTTGCCTAGAAGCAGAGACTTCAGAGCATCTTTAAAAATTATAAGGACAATATAACATTGAGAGCTGCAAAGGCATATCTGTCTGCTTTAGGCAGAATCCTGAACCATATGGTGAATCTTTCACTTACATCTGGTGTGATCTCAGTTGGAATTACATTATGATGAAAGGAATTGATTTTAAAAGATGGAGATGAAATTTGTGCAGAAAACTAGCTGTCTGTTCCATTACTACCAGTATTAGTAATTGTTTTCATGTGCATTAGTCTTGTTAGGCTTATTGGAGTCCAAGGTGTCTAAAACTCCAGTCAGAACAGTCATTAGTGAAAACTAGGTTTGGCCTTATTGGTGTAAAGGGTTCTGCTGCAGATGGCATTGGGGTAGCCATTTGGTTAGGTGGTTCTGCACAGTAGACTTCTCCATCAATACTGTCAGACTTGATAGGTTGTTTGGTACATTCTCAAAAGACTGCATTGAGCACATACTCAGGTATGAGACTTTATTTGCAGACAGGTCCCAAACCTTGGATTCAGCAGGTGAAGTAAGACTTGAGCTGGTATTATGGCAGGAAGTTTCTATTTCTCAGATTCATCCAGTTCTTCCTCTGGTGACACAATTAGCTAACTCCCTGAAGTGGATAAGTGGGATCGGGTGCTTGCTATGTTTGGAATGAGTGGCACAGAGAGCCAGATTATAGCTGACAACAGGTCTTGCTGTCAGGACATTTATAATGTTTATGTCTGACCTGCTGAGTGTTTCCAACATTTGCTGTTTTCAATTTCGAACTGACCATCGTACTAAACATGGAGGTGTTAATGTGTTCAGCCAGACCACTAGCAATAACACATACTCGCAAAAACAAAACCAGGGATGCATAACAGCTCAAATGCTGTTGTTTTTATATAGTGACAACATAGCTATTGGGGCAAAGGAACAAAAACTGTTTTCTCTTTATTTGATGCTGCAGAGAAACTAAAGAAAATGGAAGGCGACATGGATGAGTGGCAAATGAACCAAAGTGCCAACTGGTGGATTTTACACATTGGCATAGCTTGTACCAGTGTAAATCTACTTTTATTGGTCTATTTCTGTATTCATTTTGTCTCATTTTCTTCACTTTACATGTTATTTGTACTTTTAAATGCATTAATAATGGAGTGCGTCAACAAAACGTGTTCTAAATAAATTTTCTTTCATTTTGTTCATGGCAAATGCTTAGAATAGTAATGCCACTGAAAGTGACAAATTTGCAATGGGAGGACAAGCTGCTGTCCTGAGCTTCTAAAAGCATACATGATCATTCAAACACATCTGCAATAGCAATATTGCCATGTTCATTAATAATGTTTTACCTGTTGCATACACAGATTCTGCTGGATCGATGGGGAAGAATCTGTTTAAAGAGGCAGCAACAGCAAAATCAATGGCAGCACTTAATCACTATGCGACTGGCCAATGTCAGTCCTATCCCAGAAATATTATGGTCATCATGCCATTTGGATTGGCCTTGCAAAATAGTATCCTGATTACTGATTGCATACAGATCTTAATGGCAACATAACCAGATGCCTATGCCTTAACAGAGTCTCATTAGCGTTTATCCGAATACCAGGTCATCGACGTACAAGATCCTATCCCATAAAGGGAAGGTGCACTGTGAGGGTTAACTTCCATCAGCACTCTCAATTGATGATCCTGCTGACCTCAGTTTTCCAACTAGGTTTCCTAGGTTGTCCATTAGCTCACACAGAGGACTATAAATGTCAATGTTCCCTCAGCGTTAGTTTTTTTCCCCATTCTCGGGACGTGGCATTATTAGCAAGGTTGGCATTTATTCCCCATTCCTATTTGCCCTGAGAAGATGGTGGTGGGCTTTGTTCTTGAAGCGGTGATGGTGCTAAGTCAGTGTGTGGTTAAGTGTTAGCCACTCTGGCATTAGATTGGAATCACATATACGTCATACTTCACTTCTGTACCTTTTAACTATATCCTCATTTTGTGGTTCCGAGCACCTGTTTGTAATCCAGTGCCGATTGCAGCCTTGTATATTTGCCATTAACACCCATATCCTGAGAATGAATTTAAAAACATTCTTAGATTTTTGGAAATGCATCAATATAAATTAAGAAAACAGAGTTGATTGTTGATTATGTTTATAAATCTAATGTGACCATATGGATGTTCAATTTGAGTGATGTGATTTGATTTCTTAATGTAATGTGACCAATGACTCTGAGCTTGGTTAGTGCTTAACAGGATGTAATTTGATGTAAGATTTGATATATTCCATTTCAAAGCCCATTCACCTCAACTGCTGCCAGCCTGCTTCTCTGCTCTAAGTGCAGATATAGAATTGGCTGAGGGATAGGAAACAGAGCATAATGGTTAATGGGTATTTTTTGGGATGGAAGGAGGTTTGTAGTGGAGTCCCCCAGGGGTTGGTATTGGGACCCTTGCTGTTCCTGATATTTCTTGGCGTGCAGGGGACAATTTCAAAGTATGAAGATGACACAAAACTTGGGAGAATTGTAAACTGTGAGGAGGACAGTGCAAAACTTCAAAAGGACATTGACCCATCGGTGGAGTGGGCAGATAGGTGGCAGATGAAGTTCAGTGCTGAGAAGTGTGAGGTGATACACTGTGGTACAAAGAATATGGAGATACAGAATAAAATAAAGGATAAAGGCAAAATACTGCAATGCTAGAAATCTGAAACAAAAACAAAAAATGTTGGAAAAACTCAGCAGGTCCTCATGCCTTCCTCTCCCTCCCAGAACCATGATAGGGTCCCCCTTGTCCTCACATTTCACCCCACCAGCCTCCACATGCAAAGGATCATCCTCCGCCATTTCCATCAACTCCAGCATGATGCCACCACCAAATACATCTTCCCTTCACCCCTCTGTCAGCATTCCATAGGGACCATTCCCTCCGGGACACCCTGGTCCACTCCTCCATCACCCCGGACACCTCAACCCCCTCCCATGGCACCTCCCCATGCAATCGCAGAAGGTGCAACACCTGTCCCTTTACTTCCCCCCTCCTCACTGTCCAAGGGCCCAAACACTCCTTTCAAGTGAAGCAGCACTTCACTTGCACTTCCCTCAATTTGGTATACTGCATTCGCTGCTCCCAACGTGGTCTCCTCTACATTAGAGAGACCAAATGCAGACTGGGTGACTGCTTTGCGGAACACCTTCGGTCTGTTCACAAGAGTGACTCAGACCTCCCTGTCTCTTGCCATTTCAACACACCAACCTGCTCTCACGCCCACACGTCTGTCCTTGGCCTGCTGCAATGTTCCAGTGAAGCTCAACACAAACTGCACCTCATCTTCCGATTAGGCACTTTACAGCCTTCCGGACTGAACATTGAGTTCAACAACTTCAGACCATAAACTCTCTCCTCCATCTTCACACCTTTTTGATCCCCCTTTTTCATTGAAATATAGAAACACAGAAGATAGGAGCAGGAGTAGGCCATTCGGTCCTTCGAGCCTGCTCCACCATTCGTTATGATCATGGCTGATCATCCAACTCAATAGCCTGCTCCCGCTTTCTCCCCATATCCGTTGATCCCTTTCGCTCTAAGAGCTTTATCTAACTCCTTCTTGAAAACATACTGTGTTTTGGCCTCAACTACTTTGTGTGGTAATGAATTCCACAGGCTCACCACTCTCTGGGTGAAGAAATTTCTCCTCATCTCAGTCCTAAATGGTCTACCCTGTATCCTCAGACTGTGACCCCTGGTTCTGGACTCCCCCATCATCGGGAACATCCTTCCTGCATCTACCCTGTATAGTCCTGTTAGAATTTTATAGGTTTCTATGAGATCCCCTCTCATGCTTCTGAACTCCAGTGAATATAATCCTAATCGACTCAATCTCTCCTCATATGTCAGTCCCGCCATCCCAGGAATCAGGCGGGTAAACCTTCGTTGCACTCCCTCTATAGCAAGAACATCCTTCCTCAGGTAAGGAGACCAAAACTGCACACAATATTCCAGGTATAATTGCAGCAAGACATCCCTGCTCCTGTATGCGAATCTTCTCGCTATGACGGCCAACATACCATTTGCCTTCTTTACCACCTGCTGTACCTGCATGCTTACCTTCAGCGACTGGTGTACAAGGACACCCAGGTCTCATTGCACATTCCCCTCACTCAATTTATAGCCATTCAGATAATAATCTGCCTTCCTGTTTTTGCTACCAAAGAGGATAACCCCACATTTATCCACATTATACTGCATCTGCCATGAATTTGCCCACTCACTCAGCTTGTCCAAATCACACTGAAGTATCTCTGCATCCTCCTCACAGCTCACCCTCCCACCCAGCTTTGTGTCATCTGCAAATTTGGAGAGAATACATTTAGTTCCTTCATCTAAATCATTAATATATATTGTGAATGGCTGGGGTCCCAGCACCGATCCCTGTGGTACCCCACCAGTCACTGCCTTACATTCAGAAAAAGACCCGTTTAATCCTAGTCTTTGTATCCTGTCTGCCAACCAGTTTTCTATCCATCTCAATACACTACCCCAAATCCAATGCGCTTTAATTTTACAAGCTAATCAAATATTTACTTTTTCATTTTTATATATGTATATATTTTTTCCCACCTATTTTTATTATTATTTTTCAAATTTATTTCCATTTTTTTCATTGTTTCATAGCCTTTTAGCCTATTTCCCCACACTGTCCCCTCCCCCACTCCAACTAGGGTCATCTGTCACTGGCTCATTCTGCTTTCTACTCTTAATGTCAACATTATCACCTCCTTTAGCCAGTATCAACACCATCTGCATTTCTTCAACCTTTTGTTTATGACATCTTTTGCAGTCTCTCCTTTGCCTCCACCTATCGCTGGCCTTCTATCCAGCTTTGCCTGTCCCACCCCGCCTTAAACAGTACATATTTCACCATATTTTTATTTCTCTTTAGTCCTGAAGAAGTCATATGGACTTGAAACGTTAACTCTGTCTTTCTGTCCACAAATGCTGTTAGACCTGCTGATAAAATAAAGGATACTATTCTAAAGGGTTTGCAGGAGCAGCGAGACCTGGGTGTTTATGTACATAAGTCATTAGAGGTGGCTGGAAAGGTAAAGAGAGCTGTTAGTAAAGCATACAGTTTTTGCATCCTGGCCTTTTGACTAAGATCAAGTGTAGTCCTGGAGCAATGGCTATAACCAGTCGAGCCCCAAACCAGGGGGTATGTAATACCGTTAGGGTGGTGGAGAAGGACATCGAAGGACGAGCACCCATGGATCGTGACTTCTTCAAGCGGATCCTGTCAAAGTTTTGTGGATTTGAAGCTGTGGGGATCTACTGTCTGCAAGACTTCCCCAGCGCTGGCTATGTCGAGGTGATCTTTAGGAGTGTGGCTGCCTGCATCAAGTTCCTGAAGGTGTTCGAGGAGAAGAGAGGCTAGCCGGAGATGAAGATCCTGATGGTGGAGTTGCTCTTTGCCCTGCCGTTACAATGGGACCGTGTGTTGACTGTGCATCTCTACAAACCCCACGTCCCTGTCGCCAATGTGCTCACTTTCCTCTCCAGGTACGTCGACAAGGTTGGGCGTTGCACCGAGGATTTGGGATTTGGACGCCTTCGGGATTTGGACAAGCAAACGCCAGATCAAGTTCACTCTCAAAGCCAATGGTAAGGGAGCCATCCTCCACTTCCTACTGGCTTCGCTATTGGGGGAAGCCATGGCTACCTTGTTTACGCTGGGCAACCCAAACTTTGTCGCTCATGCGGCAAGCCTAATCATGTGGCGGCCAACTGCAGCACTGCCCTCTGCAAGAGCTGCAAACAGGAAGGGCACCAGACAAAGGACTGCAAACAGACTAAGTGCTGCAACCTGTGTGGCGAGGCAGGCCACCTCTACAAGAACTGCCTCAAACGCTGCCTCACTTATGCACAGGCAGCCAAAGCCAATGAAGGGGAAGCAGATGGAATGGTCAATGTCACTAGTACCAAGGACACTTACAACCCTCTAACCGCCAAGGCCCCCAGTGAGAACAACGGGATAAAGGAGGACACAGAGAGAGACAAGGTGGAGGAAAAGATTGAGGCAGCAGACAGCCAATCAACTGCATTGCCCCCTGAACCTCCCACTCCTCAGGAAAGCAAATCAATGGAGGAGGAAGCAGCAGAAAATCAGCAGGGGGAGTGGCAGCTGGTGAAGAGAGCTAAAAGGAAGAACGGGCTTAGAAGGGACAAAGCCACTTCCCAGACAAGTGGCAAGAGGTGTCTCCCATCCGACACAGATGACAAGGGCAGCTGTTCTTTGGACAAAGAAGGGCAAGGGCGGCACCTACAGAAGAAGTGGCAAAGCTCTAGCGAGTTGGAGGACGAGATGCCTGAGCTCCAGAACATTGGAGACAATAAGGAGAGCAGTGCACCCCAACTTTGCCCACACCCTGAAGAGGCCAGCGCACCCCAGCCCCAGGAATCTGGGAGCAGTGAAGTACTCAGTGCACCCCAGCTCTGGGAAGCCGGGAGCAGCAATGTCCCAGAGGGGAAGAGGATTGGAGAAACTTCTCCAACAGAGAACAATTCAAATCTTGTTCCTTGCACGAACTCCCAGACACCACCTGAGCGGAACATCTCCAATGGGCTGGTTCAGGACAGTTTCATCAGCCCATCCAAAGTGAGGCAATTTGTGAACACTATGGCTATACAGGAGCAGACCAAAGGTCTGGAACTCTCAAAGGCAACAGGTTTGGTAAGAGACTAAATGCTTTAAAATGGATGTAAAGATTGTATCCATAAATGTGCGTAGCGTTAAATCTACTACGCGATGTGTTGTGACCTTGGACTACCTTGCCAAAGTCAAAGCTAACCTGTTGTTTCTGCAGGAGTGTGCGATACCGCACCTCAGCTCCTACAGGCAATGGTCACGATGGTGGTCCCAGGCCATCGATCTGGTCGGGAGGAAATGACTCTCGTTCCTCCAGCCTGGATATTCTGCTGCAGGGAGGCAACTTCACCATCTCCGAGGTTAAGGGGTTGGTGGGCGGGCACCTCCTCGTAGTAGACGTAATGTACAAGAATGCTCCACTCCGGTTAATTAATGTGTATGCTCAGGCACAAAAGGCTGAGCGGCTGACGGACTTTCAGCAGCTCCCACTGCTGCTGGTGACCTCCAGGCCGGTCGTTCTGGGCGGTGACTTCAACTGCATCATCGATGCGGCTGGACGATCCAGCAGGGCCGACAGCAGATTGGACGCTATGTCCAGATCCCTGATGAAACAATTAAGGATGCCAAGCTGCACGATGTCTTCAGCAACCCTGCAGATGGTGTGCAGTGTAGATACACCTGGTCGTGGCCTACGGGTCCATCCATTCCAAGATAGATTTCCTGTTTGTGTCCCGAGCGTTCACAGTCAGCTCAACCAACGTCAAGCTGGTGTTCTTCTTTGACCACTGCCTCCTACTGGCTGACTGTCACTCAGAGGAAGTCAAGAGGGTGGGCAGGGGGGCATGGAAGCTAAATGTGCAATTGCTGACCCCAGAGAACATTGAGGAGCTCAAGAGGGATTACAAAGATTGGAGAACCATGAAACCCCTCTTTGAGTCCCTGACACACTGGTGGGAAGCGATCAAGAGAAACATCAAGAGGTTTTTCATCCTCAAAGGCGTCCAGAAAGCTAGAAAGGAACAGAGGGAAATGACCCAACTCCAGAAAAACATGCAGAACCTGCTCCGGCTGCAGGCGATGGGGGTCGATGTCAAGGAGGAACTCTAAGAGGTGAAGAGCCAGCAAGCCTCGCTCTGTGCCTCAGAGGCCTCCAAGATCATCTTCCGTTCCAGAGTCCGCTCCGTGGAGCAGGACAAGACGTGCTCACGTTTCTTCTTCCAAAAGGTACACAGAGAGAGCTCTGTGATCAGCAGCCTGAAAGAAGAAGATGGTTCAGTAAAGTCATTGCAGTCCGACATTTTGAGGATCAACAAATCCTTTTATGCCGGATTGTATGACTTGAAGCCCACAGACAGCATGGCCTCCCAGTCCTTCCTGTCCTTTATCACAGAGGTCTTAGTCAATAGTACACGGGAGAGCCTGGACAAACCGCTAACTCCTGATGAACTGACTAAGGCCCTTGAGTCCTTCGAGAAGAGTAAAACTCCCGGAAGCGACAGCTTGCCAGTGGAGTTGTATTCGGCTCTGTGGGACTGGATCAGCCCAGACCTGCTAGAAGTGTACGAAAGTATGCTCCTGGCCGGCAGTATGTCAGAATCCATGAGGAAATGCATTATCACCCTCAACTACAAGCACAAGGGGGAAAGGGAGGAAATTAGAAGTTGGCGACCCATTTCACTGTTGAATATGGACTATAAGATTCTGTCCAAGGTCATTGCCAATCGGGTCAAGTACGCTCTGGCATTGGTGATCCACCCTGACCAGACCTGCACTGTGCTGGGCAGGAAGATCTCTGACAGCCTCACGCTGCTCAGGGATACGATTGCCTATGTGTAGGACAGAGGTATGGACACCTGCCTCATCAACCTGGATCAGGAGAAGGCCTTCGACAGAATATCACATACCTACATGGTGGATGTGCTCTCCAAAATGGGGTTTGGGGAGGGAATTCGCAATTGGATCCAACTGCTCTACACTAACATCAGTAGCACAGTCTCAATCAATGGGTGGGAATTAGACAACAGTCCTATTAAATCTGGAGTCAGGCAGGGCTGTCCTCTCTCCCCTGTCCTGTTTGTGTGTTGCATGATGAGTCCATCATGAAGGATCCAGGCATAAGAGGAGTGATGATCCCAGGCAGTGGAGGCACTCAGGTCAAAGCCTCCCTGTACATGGACGATGTCGCCGTCTTCTGCTCGGATCCGCTGTCAGTGCGCAGACTGATCCACATCTGTGACCAGTTCGTACTGGCCTCGGGAGCCAAGGTAAATCGTGGGAAGAACGAGGCCATGTTCTTTGAGAACTGGGCTGACTAATCCTTTGTCCCCTTCACTGTCAGGGCTGATGGCCTGAAGGTGCTGGGGATATGGTTCGGAGGGACCAGGGCATGCATTAGAAACTGGAAGGAGCGAGTGTCTATGGTGAAAAGAAAACTGGGCATGTGGGAGCGACGCTCCCTTTCCATTGGGGTAAGGACCTGGTCATCAGGTGTGAGGCACTCTCGCTGTTGCTGTACGTGGCGCAGGTCTGGCCCATTCCACACTCCTGTGTAGTGGAGATTACCCGAGCCATCTTCCACTTTATCTGGAGGTTGAAAATGGATCGTGTCCGCAGGGACACAATGTACAAGCCTCTAGATAAAGGGGGGAAAAACGTGCCCAACATCGCCCTCATCCGGATGGCCACCTTTGTGTGCGGCTGCATCAAGCTGTGCATAGACCCTGGGTATGCAAACACCAAGTGTCACTATGTGCTGAGGCTCTACCTGTCTGGTGTTGCGAAGGATGGGTCTGGCCACGCTGCCGCGGAACGCTCCAAGTAATTGGACCGCGCAGTACCACCTATCCCTCGTGGGAAAATTTATGCAGAGAAACATCTTTGACCACAAGTTGATCAGGCAGTGGTCGGCACGTAACGTCTTAGAGGCCCTGTGGGAGAAGGAGATGGTGGATCCTGTGGGATGGTTCCCCGAGCAGACTGACAAAGTCATTTGGCAGAATGCCTTATTGCAAGAACTTTCCAACAAGCACCAAGATATAGCTTGGCTGGTGGTGAGAAAGGCCCTCCCTGTCAGCTCCTTCCTACATGCCAGGAGTCTCACCCCCTTGGCACGTTGCCCTCGAGGTAGCTATGGTGGGGACAGGATTGTTGTTCACCTCCTTGTGGATTGTGCCTTTGCAAAGAAGGTCTGGAGAGAGAGATTCAGTCGAGGTTTCTGTCGAGGTTCATCCTGAGCAGTTCTGTGACACAACACTCTGTGCTCTACAGGCTGTTCCCAGGGACACACACTGAGACAAACATCAGCTGCAGCTGGAGGATCATCAGCTCGGTGAAAGACGCTCTTTGGTCTGCCGAAACTTGTTGGTCTTTCAGCACAAAGAGTTGTCCCCGACCGAGTATTGCAGACTGGCACATTCCAAGGTCCAGAACTACGTGCTGAGGGATGCACTAAAGCTTGGGGCAGCCACTGCAAAGATGCAATGGGGAAAGGTCGCTGTCTAAGACCTTGCTGCCATAGGCCACCGAGGCGCTGGGAACTGTTGAGGGCTGTACAGCTCAAAATGAATGTATGCATTGGATACTAGTTGTATTATAATTGTATTGAAGCACCTCAGAGCACAACATGATGTATGTTGATAACTCCAATACCATTGTCTGATTGTCTGTAATGAACATATTGAAATGATTTTAATATTCATTGATTGTATTGAAGCACCTCGTGGTCCATGTGTAAAAGTTGAATCTGATTCTACGTTTTGTGATGGCAATTTAGAAATGTTTTGTAATGTTCTCCCAGATATTTTATGAATAAAGTATATTTTCCAAAAAAATTACAGTAGTTGAGGTTTCCTTAATAGGGGATTAGAGTACAAGAGCAGGGAGGTTATGATGAACTTCGCTAAGATTCTGGTTAGACTTCAGCTGGAGTATTGTGTACAGTTCTGGGTGCCACACTATAGGAAGGATGAGAACGAATTGGAGAGAATGCAGAAGAGGTTTATGAGAATGGTTCCAGGGATGAGACACTTCAGTTTATGAGGAAAGATTGGAGAAGTTGGGACTGTTTTCCTTGGATAGGAGAAGGCTGAGAGGAGACTTTCAAAATAATAAGGGGCCTGGTCAGAGTAGATAGGGAGAAGCTCTTCCTGCTTGTAAATGGATTGAAAACCAGAGGGCAGAGTTTTAAAGTGTTTTGCAAAAGAAGCAAACACGAGGTGAGAAAAAACTTATTCACACAGCGAGTTTGGAATGCGCTGCCTGGAAGTGCAGTGGAGGCAGGTTCAACTGAGGCTTTCAAGAGGGCATTGGTGATTATTATAAATAGAAACAATGTGTGGGGTTACAGTGGAAAGGCAGGAGATTGCCACTGAGTTAAAATGCTCAGAGAGCCGGTGCAGACATGATGGGCTGAATGGCCTCCTTCTACACCATAGCAATTCTGTGATTTTGTGCATCCAGGCCTGGAGCACTGAAGACTCCACCAGCATGTTAGGTCTGAGGCCTTGGCCTAATTTTCTAAAATTTTCCTGGTTCCTCCCTACTTCAACTTGCCTTTTTAACAGCCTTTTGACTAGTTTCCATCCAGAAATGTGACAAAGTTGTTTGGATGGAACAAAGTTACGCGACACCTTTGAGGCTGTGCGCATTGCTGTGCGAATGTGCAAATTAGCAGGAACGTTGCACGTGATAGAGAGAAATGACTGAGCGCACTGGAAACTGTGGGCCCTGAGAACATCTCACCTATAGTGCTGAAGAGTTGTGCTCCATAATTAGCTATACCTCTAACTGGATCAGCCATATAAACACTGTGGCTACTAAAGCAGTTCAGAGGCTGGGAATTCTGCAGTAAGTAGCTCACTACCTGACTCCCCAAAGCTTCTCAACCATTTACAAGGCACAAGTCAGGTGTGCGATGTAATACTCTCCACTTGCCTGGATGAGTGCTGTTCCAACAATGCTCAAGAAATCAACATAATTCAGGAGAAAGCAGCTTGCTTGATTCGAACCCCATGCGCCACCTTAAACATTAATTTCTTCCACCACTGGTGCACAGTGTCTGCAGTGTGTATCATCCACAAAGTGAACACTACAGTAAAGCACTATGGCTTTTTCGACAAATCTGCAACCTCTCCACTGAGAAGAAGAAAGGCAGCAGGCGCAAGGGAATACCACCGCTTGCAAGTTCCCCTCCAAGCCGCGCACCATCATGACTTGGAAATACACCACACTGCCGGTTCAAAATCCCGGAACTCCCTCCCTAACGATACCTTGATGAAGTGGACTGCAGCGATCGAGAAGGTGGCTCGCTAATACCTTCTCAAGGACAATTTGGCATTGGCAGTGACTGCGATGCCCATATCATATTAATACATTAAAGCTCCCATTTTAATCCAGCAGGTATCATGAGCAATTTGCGATGTCACCCATATAAAGAAGGTCTATGTGCTGGCAGTCCTTCTTTCCAGAATAACCCCAGGTTGCAGAGTTAGCTCTGTCCTCCAAAATAACAGAAAAATACCACACCGCTTTGATGCAGAATCAAAAATATTGAACATTTACAATCCGTTCTCATTACTTTGTGTTATTGCTAACAATGGACTTGTGATCCCGACACTACTCATTAAGGATATGTTTCAGCAAGCAAGTCACTTCTGGTTTTTACCAGAGCAGGTACAGGCCCACACTCACAGACGTACTAATTATGGGAATATTACAGTAGACATATATTTTAAAGCATGTCTGCATTATAAGTCCTTTACAGCATTTAGTAGGTAAAAATTACGATGCAATACTTAATGTCACTTTACTGAAGCCAGAAAGGAATAGTTTTTTAAATATCCAACACAAAAATGTAAAAGTAACATTTCAAAAGTGAAAATATAATAATTTATTACAAAATCCACTTAAAATGTTTCCCTTCTTTCCACTTTTACTGACCTGTTTTCCTGTTGATATGGATATTTCCTGTGCAGTAACTCTTTCCAAATCTTCCAAGCTGCTTTTGAGAAGCACACTTGATGAAGTTGCCAAATCCACTACTACGATCAATTAGAATCAGTGTTAGGATTGATAAGCACTTTTCATGGAGGTTGCAGTCCATACCCCAGATGTACCTGAATTAACTCAGATAAAATCAATTGAGGTAATTCTTAACTGCAAAATGCGGGAGATGTTCCCAGAAACAGGCTTGAGAACACTAACTTATTGACCAATTCAGATGGAGGTAGGCTCACAATGAGCTGCAGAAAGTATGCATACTTCATTTTGAATCACTGACTTTGTAATGCACAGTAAAGAAATGTTTACATGTTGGGACATTGGATCAGAATTCATATCAATGAATTCACGCAGCTGTGCTCTCTTCCCCATTTACACAGCAGCTATTCACAAGGAGAAAAGAAAGTGAAGCAGAGGTGCCTAAAGTGTCTTTCAATTCTACTCTGATCACTGTGTTGGCTCGTCTTTATTTGGAGTATGCTGCAATGATGCTATTTATGTGAGTGTGAGTAGAACCATGACTGGTAGCAGCTGCAGTATCTTGTGTGCACAGCTGAAATGGACCTACTGTGCTAGTAGAAACATACTGGGCAGGATTTTCGGGTCATTGGGCGGGTACGGTGGGCAGACCCAGGAACGCCAGGAAGCAGGCCGCTGCCCACGATCGGACCCCGACCACGATTTCATGCTGGCCAGAGTGGGGGGCGAGAAGAGGACGAGCGCTGACAGCAGCACGGGCGTGGGGGAGCGCACTATGAAAGCTCCAAGAAGGCAGACAGCTGCCTGAGGGAGCTGAAGAATTTTAAAAACAAAAATAAAGATGATGAAATTCTGAAAAAAATGTTCCCATATAGGAACTGAACTGTCAAAACATTTTTATTTTATTACCATAAAGTTGGAGGGGCAGCGAAAAATCACTCTTAATTAATACATCAATGGCCTTAATAGGCCTCTTAATTGTCGGTGGGTGCGCTGCCGACTCTCATGCGTGCCTACCGACCAAAATATTGCGCGAGTGTGCGATGACATTGGGATGCTTGCCCCCGACATCATTGCTTGCTATTTTGTGCTCTGGCATGTTGGGCATGCACCTGCACACCGAGCGAAAAATCCTGCCCGCTGTGTATTGGCAAGTCCCAACCAAACTTTTAGAATTCATGCTGTGTGACCCAGTAGAGAATAACGCTCACAGGAGGCACCTTGTGGTGTGGAGCTGGTGATTTTCTGTCCTGGAATCCCTCACCATGAAAAAGCTGCTTTCTGAAGGCAAAGCTGGATTGCCAAATTGCTCTTCACATATACATATACGAAAGGACCCATTGACGTGGGCAAGAATTTTCCCATCGGCGAGCAGGTGCAGGGCCCACTCGCTGACACGTAAAATGACGTGGAATGATGTTGGGCGGAACTCCCGATGTCACCCCGCGTCATTTGCATTTTCAAGTCGGCAGGAGCGTAGCCGAGTCAGCTGTGCACCTGCCGACCTGTCAACGGCCTATTGAGGCTGTTCAAAAAGCAATTAAAGCAATTAATGGACCTGCCCGTCCAGCCTTAAGGTTGGTGGGCAGGTCGGGAGCGCTGGTGGCCACCTGAAGAAGCATTAAACCTCATTCACAGGCGGAATGAGGTTTCATGACTGAATTAAAAAATTAAGATGAACTTTTACTTAAAGTTATGTCCATGTCCCAACTCATGTGACATTGTCGCATGAGGGGACATGGATGGTTAATGCAATTTTCCAAAGAATAGCTTTTTCCCTTTGGGAACCGATCTCCCTGAGGCAGCATTTAGTCTCAGGGAGATCCTTTGCACGCATGAGCGAAGGAGTGCACTTCCACATTTGCCATCCCCCTCCACCACCCCCCCGCACACCCCCCCCCCCCCCCACCACCCCCTTGCCCGCACAGGGAGTGCACAGCGCTTCTGTGTGGACAGCATGCTGGGTGGGCCTTAATTGGCCCACCCACAAAAAATGGTGGCACGCTCCCCCAATGGGAGACGCCTACGCCCGCTCCCACACTTCTCCTCCGTCGGGGGGAAAATTTTGCCCACGATTCCCACCTGTCACCATGTTTTTGAGTCACAATTATTTTTCCGATTCTAGCCGAATTCCTGTGCACAATGGCCTCATGATGCATTTTGTTAGACAGTGTAACATTATTAATTTGGGAGCTTTATCATGTATGTATTTGATTTTACAACACTTAAGCACATTGAAACACAAGACAGGGATGGCTAATACTTTACAAGTGCTGAGAGGCTAACTTCTCCAGTTGTGACATATTCCAAAGACCTTCAGTTACACTGCCCGTCACATTCTGGAGTTGGCTCCGTCTGGCTACTGTTGGAAATTGAAGGTGTTCTGTTAGCACCATGAACACTACCAGAGCCACTGGATCAGAGTCCAAATTATATGTGATTACATGCAACTTGCAGAATTGGACATATTGCACACATTCAAGTCTCCATCCTTGCTGTCCAGACAGATAAAGCAGTAAAATCCTCTCCTGATTTGAATGGGGTGAGAGTCAAATGGCGTGTCATTGGGTAAAATCAATTGAAGGACCAAGGTTGATTCATATATTTTGTGCTGTTGTTAATTTAATATTTTAATGTACTTTTGCTATTGGTGAGATTTCATTATGGTGGAAAATTTCTATGTCCGTAACACACATAAATTCTTCAACGTGCTACAAGTTCTACATTTCTCTCTCTCTCTAAGTAGGCTCACACGCCGTTTAATAATATGTTCCAAAAATGCCCCGCTGGCAACTAGCAAGTTTTTAATTCAGTACTTATACCTGTAGCTGTATATCATTACCACAAAAATTTGAGTCAAGTCAAACATGATATCGCACACAAGAGGGCCTGACGAAAAGTCAATGCCAGGAAACGTTAACTCTTTTTTTCCTCTTCACAGGTGCTGCCTGACCTTTCAGCTGCTGCTTAAAACCTACCTAAAATCATAGGGAAGAATTTTTCCCTCGTCGGGCGGGTGTGGTGGGCCGGCCCGGGAGCGGGAGTGAAGCCTGCGATCAGGCCCCGACTGCGATTTCGCCCTGGCTGGTGCTGCTGGGGTGAGGAGAGGAGCGGGACGAGCGTGAGTGCTGAAGTTCGCACTTGCGTGGGGGTGGGTGGGGGGGGGGGTGGTGGGGGTGCGCAGTAAAAATAAAGATATGTAAAATCATGAAAACGTGTCTCCTCATGTGGGCTCTGTCACATGAGCAGGGACATGATAAATAGGAGTGTAAAAAGTTTTTTTTTGAATCACGGGTCAAAACCTCATCCCGCCCTGGATGAGGTTTAATCAAAAATGCAAAGGCTGCTCGGTCCTTTTCGCCCGCCCGCCAACCGAGTGGTTGGACAGCAGCGAGAAGCTCTATTCAATTAATTGATTAAGGGCCTTTATAGGCTGCTTAATTGTTGGTGGGCGCACTGCTGACTCCCGCGCGCGCCCACGGACTGAAAATATCGCGGGAGTGCGCGATGATGTCAGGGTACCTGCCTGACGTCATTGCGCATCATTTTGCGCTCGTTTGGGTTGGGTGCGCGCCTGCCCGACAAAAGAATAGTTCTGCCCATAGAATGGGTGCAGCACAGGAGGAGGCCATTCAGCCTACTGTGTTGTGCTTGTCCCCTGAAGGAGAAATTCACCCAGTGCCATTCCCCTGTCTTTTCCCCGTAACCCAGCAAACCCTTCCCCACCCCCCTGCAAGAAAATCATCCAGTTCCGTTTTTGAAAGCCCTGACCGACCCCACCTCTGCCACACCCCCAGGTAGTGCAGCCCAGATCCTAACAACCCACAGTGCCAAAAAGTCTTTCCCCCATGTCATCATTGCCTCCACCGCCAATAACCCCAAATCTGTGCTCTTCGGTTCTAGATCCCTCCACCAATGGGAACAGCCTCTCTCCACCTCTTAACCAAGCTTTTGGTCATCTTTCCTAATATTACTTTATGTGGCTTGGTGTCAGCTTTTGTCTGATAACACCCCCATGGGGTGCCTTGGGGCTCTTTACTACATGAAAGGTGCTACATAAATGCAAGCTTTTGTTATTGATTCCAATACGGTGAGGATATAAGGAAGAATAAATAAAGGGTGGGGGGGGGGGGGGTGGCTTATTTGGAGCTTAGAAGGAATGAGAAAGGAATGTCGATAGTGGAACCGATCATATTGGCAAGAGAGGCACGCAGGACAGTGACGCACTGAAGAGAGGCTGTAGGCTAAAGGAAAGAGCACAGTGTCATGAGGCAGCAAGTTTCCAGTCGTGTGACACTTGCTCACCGGTGCTAAGATCATTGTCGTGATGAACATTTATTCCTCTTTCATTCCTCCTCTATTAAAAGGTATTACAATGGAATTCACCAGCAAGGCTAACTAGAAGTTACTGGGACAATTGTTGCACATTGTTCCACAGAGGAACGCAAACTCTCTGTTCAGCACAGCCAAAGAAGGGACTTGATCACTGTTTACATCTTTGATGGTGTAAGTTTGCTAGTTCTGTAAACAGTATTATAAATCACTCTGATTACACAACTGTAATGAAACCATGTCCAAAATAAACTTTTCATTGAAATAATTCAGTTCAAGAGATCCATTTTGACACAATAGCACATGTCTGTTTTTTTTTTCAGATTTCCAGCAGCTGAAGCATTTTGCTGTTGTGAGCCAGTGTATAGTTGGGAACCATAAGGGCCCCCAGCTTTGTGCCGAGTTAGCTGATTCCAATTGGAGTGCAATAAGCATGTTGGCCTCAGAATCTTCAGTTAGAGGGAGGAAATTCACCATACTGTAACTGCTCCTGGATATATGAGCGAGTGACTGAGACCAGGGTCCAATTGTGATTATCATGATTTTGAGTGCAATATTTGTGCACCGGATGCAAAGCATAAATCTGTCCTCATTCCAGGATATTTTACATCGACCTTGTTAGTGAGGAATGCTTTTGAATCTGAGTACTCTTCCTATAAAAGTACAGCATATATTTCATAGTGTAATTACAAGCATTTGCCAGTGGTGACACTATAGAGCCTCAGCTTGTATTTCGAAGAATCTCCTGCATTCCAACCAACTCTACCTCTTTGCTTCTCAGATTGCTTTACATTATGCTGCTTATTACCTATAAGTAATAATACAAGATCAAAGTGTTTTATAAAAATGAAGACAGAATGCAGGATCTAAAACAGAAGTCAAGTTATGTCTGTGCACCCTGGTGCATTATTCTCAGTTAGCCTTGACTCCTGCTATGCAATGCCATATGAGAGGTTGACAGGTAATACATTAAACTGTCTATTAAACTGCATTTCTTGTTGCCATGTTTTTGTCACACACTGCAAAACTAATTCTTTTTGAGCCATGGCTCAGTTAGTAGCACTCTCCCCTGGCTGGAGTCACACCTAGCACAAAGGAAGATGGTTGTGGTTGTTGGAGGTCAGTCATCCCAGCTCCAGGCATCACTGCAGGAGTTCCTCATGGTAGTGTCCTTGGCCCAACCATCTTCAGCTGCTTCATCAATGACCTTCCTTCCATCATAAGGTCAGAAGTGGGGTTGTTTGCTGATGATTGCACAATGTTCAGCACCATTCGCGACTCCTCAGATACTGAAGCAGTCCATGTCCAAATACAGCAAGGCCTGGACAATATCCAGGCTTCGGCTGACAAGAGACAAGTAACATTCGTGCCACACAAGTGCCAGATAATGACCATCTCTAACAAGAGAGAATCCAACCATCACCCCATGACGTTCAATCGCATTGTCATCACTGAATCCCCCACTATCAACATCCTTGGGGTTACCATTGACCATAAACTGAAACCAGAGACTAACCATATAAATATTGTGGCGACAGGAGCAGGACAGAGGCTAGGAATCGTGTGATGAGTAACTTACCTCCTGGCTCCCCAAAGCCTGTCCACCAGGTACAAGGCACAAGTCAGGAGTGTGATGGAATACTCTCCACTTGCTGGATGAGTGCAGCTCCCACAACACTCAAGAAGCTTGACACCATCCAGGAGAAAGCAACCCACTTGATTGGCACCCCATCCACAATTATTTACTCCCTCCACCACCAACAAACAATAGCAGCAGTGTGTACCATCTATAAGATGCACTGCAGCAATTCACCAAGACTCCTTAGACAGCACCTTCCAAACTCATGACCACTAACATCTAGAATGACAAGGGCAGCAGACAGATAAGAACCACCTAGAAGCTCCCTTCCAAGTCACTCACCAACCTGACTTAGAAATATATCACCGTTCCTTCACTGTCACTCAGTCAAAATCCTGGAACACCCCCTCTAACAGCACTGTGGGTGTACCTAAACCACATGGACTGCAACAGTTCACCAGCACCTTCTCAAGGGCAACTAGGGATGGGCAATACATGCTAGCCCAGCCAGTGAAGCCCACATCCCATGAATGAATAAAAAAAACTCTGAGCTCTGAGTCAGAAGATTGTGGGTTCAAGTTCTACTCCAGAGACTTGAGCACAAAAATCACACTGCTGGGATTGGTGGAGGGCTGTGGTCCATAGTATTCTTGTGGCACTTGGAGGGACATTCCTGTGCCTTCTGGCTCCACAAAAATTACATTAGCAAAGACTTTGCACCATATTGTAGGCTGGGACATGTGCAGTGTCCACTCCACCCACTTGTCCCTCAGATTTGCAGCTGGCACCCTATGTTTGTCATAGGGCTTAAATTTGCATATGAACCGGGCCTACAGGCAGGCATGACATCAGAAGCACCACCCACCAAACATCCCCCACCCCCCACCAAAATGGCTGAAGCTTCAGTATAAGTGGGGTTGATATGTGACCTGGAGCCATTCCACATCACTGCCATCCTTTTTATGACAAGTGGGCCATCTTAAAATCAGAAAATGCTTTAATACTCAGCAGGTCAGGCAGCATCTGTGGAGAGAGAAGAACAGAGTTAACAATTCAGATCTGACACCCTGGTTTTTCTGTCACTTGATGCTGCCTGACCTGTTGAGTATTTCCAGCATTTTCTGTTTTTATTATTGTACACTGGCTTAACCAGCTGAATAATCAGGGAGCCTAGAAGATTGTAAAGGAAATTTGTAACTCAGAAATTTATAGAAGATGTCCAGTTAAATTAAGTGTTAATTGTGGTTATACTGGAGAAAAAAGCAGCAGACAGCTGTGTGTAGTTTAAGTGTAGATTGATCTGTAGCAGAGATGCAGAGTACATTTTAATTTAGTTCAGCAAATTAATTTTAATTCTTTGCAATTAACCCTATCCATTTGAGTGTCTTAAATTTGTGTGTGTTTAATTGGTCTTGCATTGCTAAATTCAGGATGGTAATGTTAATTAAAACATCACAGAAAGCAGGAAGGTTTACCATGATGGAAGTATTGCTTACGCACAATTTATAATCTCCCCTGCCTGTTTGTTGACAACTCTCAATAATCTAAAAGAAAACTAATAGTTTTACTTTAGAACTATATTGGAAGAAAATGTAAAATCAGAAAGTGTTGGGAATACACAATAAATCTGTCAGCTTTTTTGGAGAAAGCACAGGTTAATGCTTTGGATGCAGATGCCTCTTTATAACGCAGTTGCAAGTTCTCACAAAGGACCTAAACCTGAAATGTTAAACTGTAAAATGGACAATACTGGATCAGCCACCCATCCTTTCAATTGAATTCAATAGCATGACTTGAACAGAAGCTCCAGGCTCCTGTACCTCTGTCTGTCCCTCCCTCCTTCCCCCTACTTGCTTTCTCTCTCTGACATATGTTTCAAAATAAAAAAAATGAATAACTTTCCTTTCAAAGTTTATTTGTAAATTCATCATCCAGTTTCTATTCAACCATCTCTGAAAACACACAAACTAAAATATTAGATGCTTAGAAAAGTAAATGTTCAAACGTTCACAATTTGCTCACAGACAAAAGCTACAACAGGCGTGTAATGGTATAATCTGCCACTTTTGAAGTTCGGCTCTGTGTTTCTTTCATGCATGTACATACACACACACACACACACAGCACCCCCCTCCACACACACACACACACACACACACACACACACACTCTCTCTCTCCTATATAAAAATACCTGAATAAAGCTTTTGAAATTTGTCCTTGAGCTGTTTATACACAGTACATGCTCAGACTGCAGGGTCTATGATCATCTGACAGTAAAATCTCTGAGCAAATACTTCAAGTCCAACCCCAAGCTTTCAGCAAAGAGTGAAGTGTTTAGGTAAATGACTCTTCAATGAAGGTGTTGTAAGACACAAAGGACAATTCATCAATTAAAGGTGGTGCAAATGTTTACTTCTGTTTACCTTTGATGCTTTTTTATTGTTCTCATTTATGTTAGACATCAGATATTTCAGTCACTGAGAGAAAATGGCATTCAAAACTTTTTCCAAAAATATCATGAGTGATTCAGTTGGTTTAACTTTTTATGTTTCTTTCAATTTCTTTTGACTCTTAGATTCTCCAGATTGGCCATTCTTCATTGGCTATCTTTGTACATTGCTAGTAGTATAATTGACAATTTTCTAACCACTTTCCTTGCTTTTTATTTATATGTTTCTTACTATTCTTGAATTCACATTACACCAGTGCCAGGCAATGAACATCTCCAACAGGAAAGAATCTAACCATTTCCCCTTGATGTTCAACAGTATTACCAATGACCCTCTCCATCAACAGCTTGGGGTTAGCATTGACCCATAAACTTAACTAGACTAGCCGTATAAATGCTGTGGCTACAACAGCAAGTCAGAGGTTGGGAATTCTGCAGTAAGTAACTCATCTCTTGACTTCCCAAAGCCAGTCCACCATCTACAAGGCATAAGTCAGGAATACTCTTGACTTGCCTGGATGAGTGCAGCTCCAATCACACTGAACAAAGTCAACACTATCCAGGAGAAAACAGCACACTTGATTGGCACCCCATCCACAACATTAAACATTCATGTCTTCCACCACTGACGGACAGTGGCAGCAGTGTGTAGTATATACAAGAATGCACTGCAGCAACTCACTAAGGTTCTTTCAACAGTTCTTTCCAAACCTGTGACCTCTACCACCAAGAAGGGCAACAAGGGCAGCAGACCTAAGTCATCCTGACTTGGAACTATATTGCTGTTCCTTCACTATTGCTGGATCTAAACCTCCCTGACAGCACTGTGGGTTTACCTACGCCACACAGACAGCAGTTCAAGGAGGCGGCTCACCACCACCTTCTTAAGGGCAATTAGGAATGGGCAAGTGATGCCAGTGGTGCTCATTACCCATAAAAAAAACTTACTTCAGTTCTGATTTGCTGTTGTTTTAATTTGACCCAATCAATAAAGCCTGATTGTCCAAGTGTGACTGTAATAGAAAGAAAATAGCAGGAAACTTGTTACACAACAGCAAGTATTGAAAACACAACGCTTTTAATTTATTATTAATCGATCTCCCGTTGCAGCCATGGAGTCCAGGGCAGTTGCAGTCTTAAAATGAAGCGGGGCTAAAGAATAAGGGATATTTGAAGCACAATGCACAGAAATAATTCGCTCTTCATTTTAAAAGCCACACATTCTGTCCTTGTTTTGGGATCTATTACAAATTCCTTGCATGAAAGAATCTGCATTTATATAAGTCTTTCATGAACCCAGACCATCCCATAGGGCTTTACAGTCTATGAAATACTTTTGAAAAACTGTACTGGGTGGAATTTTCCATTCTGGACGTTCAGTCCGGTGTTGGGTGGGAAAGTTGGTGTGATTCCCGCTGGGTAGGGAGGGTTGAATGAACACCTGCCACCTTCTGCTTTTCAGCTCATTAATTATGCATCTGCGAGGATCTTGGTGAATCTCATGGTGAGGCGGGAAGTAATTCGCTCACCCTGTCATTACCTCATGGGATTGAAGATCCTGGTACCATATTTAAAGAGCACCTGGACAGGCATTCACTCATTGTAGTCCAGGAGATCCACATTACTCCTACACAGTCCTTGCAGCCGTAGCTTATACTGGAGAAGCTGGCAGACATGAGCAACCACACCCCGAGACATACAAAGGTGCCTCCGGCATTGCCTTTTCGTCATCTCTAGATAAGAGCGCCGCTGGTGATACACCGGCGGTTGGGCCAATGCTCGCCGTTGCAGTGGTCCATGTTCGACTGCCTCTTGGCCAAATAGATGCTCCGCTGTCTCTTGCTGCTCAGACCCTTGCTCCTCCTGGCCCAGTGACAACCAGTGCCCTGGGCCCTCCTTCTCCTCACCTGGATGAGAACCAAAGTCAGGGTTGTCTGCAACCTTCATCATCGATGCCTCAGTGGAAGTGTGAACAAATTGAAGTAATGCACTAAGTGAGCATGTCTTTTACAGGTTTTCCTCTATCTCAAAACCAGCAGGCAAGTGCTAAGCCATTCATCAGGCCTTGTCTAGGCATGGCATCCCCACCCCACCCCTTCCAGGTAAAGGACAAGCTGGAGGACCAGAGGTGGGTGCTCCTGTCATTCATATGTAAATGCATGTGGAGACATTGCTCTTTGACCAGAGTGATGAGAGCCATGTGCAAGAAGTCTCACGTGTACACTTTTCCACTTGTTTCCTCTTCCCCCGGAACCCTACAGAGAGACCATTACCTTGGAAGCATAGAAAGATTAACTACTTGATCCCTTGTCAGCCGTGACCATTCATCTGGGAGGATGGAGTTGCGAGTTGGCTGCCCTCCACCAGCCGTGCCCATTGGAGGCATCTCCCTCCCTCCCTCTATTCATCCTTGCCTCTGACTGCAGCCGATGGCAAATGGCGCAGAATGAATGGCAGCTCCACATCTTGCTGGGATCTCGATGTTATGAGACTCATGAGTCAGGAACAAACCTGCTGCAATGCGGGCTCAATAGAGAGAAAACACCAATGAGCATCATTGACACCTAGCTGCCCTGTAATTATTAGGGTGCCCCTTTAGTCAGCCATTTGTGGTGACCCACCTGAAAAGACCCTCCTCCCACATTGAGAGATCTCACTGGCTAACTGCGTGGTCAAGTTCAGTTTGGAATAATAGTACATGTCACCTTTCAAGCTCACTCCACCACCTTCTACCCTGCCCCTGTCACCCAGCAACATCCCCCCCATCACCATAGCCCCACCCAATAACACCATTCCTCTTCCCTCTATCACCCATTACCCTAGGACCTATCACGATCCACCTCCACATGCTTTTCCTCCCCTCAGAGCTGACACCCAGTACCAACCCCACGCCCACACCAACCCTTCCCTCTCCAGTTATTCGAGCCAACTGTCTTGTCCCCTCCATGACCCGCCCAATGCGACTTTCACCTACCAGACTCTAACACTGGACCTGCCACCCTCCTGCATTTCAATCCCCTTTCTGACTGTGACCTTTCCCTCCTATCATCAACACCCTGAGTTCTCCCACTAGGGCCTCAGCGTTGACACCACTGACCCTGAGCTCTAAGACACTAGCCCCCTCCTTCCACAAACACTCTCACCCCTCTTCGCTGGACATTCTCTCTCCTCTTCCCCTGAAATTGCCCCCACCTTCCCCGGGCACTCTCCCCCCTCCATTTCCCTGTAAGCCTGCCTTCCCTGTGCAGCCTTTGCTCCCCTTCCAGCCATTTCAGAAGGCATTTAAGAGTCAGGACTGGAGACACATTAGGCCAGACCAGGTGAGGACTGCAGATTTCCATCCCTAAAGGGGGACTAGTAAGCCAGATGGGTTCTTACGACAATCAACAATGGTGATCATTAAACTTTTAATTCCAGACTTTTTATTGAATTCAAATTTCACCATCTGCCATGGTGGTACTTGAATCTGGGTACCTAGAGCATTACCCTAGGTATCTAGAGTCCAGTGACAATACCACTATGCCAATGTCTCTCCTACGCCACTTAAGAAGGAAGACATGGTAAGGTTTGTTCCAAAATACAGCGCCCCAGTGTCGTACTGAATTGTCAGTCTAGTTCATGTACTCAAGTCTCTGAAGTGGGACTTGAAACTATAACTTTGTGACTCAGAGGAAAGAGTGCTACTGCTGAGCCAAGTCTAATATTCATAATGGAAGCAGCCTCTGTAAACATGTCACACTGTCATTGTACTCTCCTGTCATTTTGAACAATGTCCCTTTAAAAAAAACTGCACAATTTTCAAGAGATTTGAAAACCTAAAATGCTTTCAGGGATAATTTGACTAAACAGGTATGGTTTGAACAAAGTTGGCTTTATGAATATAAACTTCCACGTACAAAGTCGATCTGCTCTCCCATTTAGCAGGTAAACACTAGAAATGGCTGTCATAGATAATTCAGCTTGTATTCAAGCTGTGATTTTTTTTAGAAAATAATTTAAATGTAAATTATCTTTTCACTCCGATGTAATCATTCTGTGTTTTGCCATATAATTTCAAGATCCATTTGGGTAAAAATAGAACACAGCCCTTTAAACCTGCAGATAAAAAAGATCAGACATGCCAGAAGGACAGCATGAAGCCATTTGGAGAGACAGTCCGTGATATCTATTAATTTTGGCAAACTGTCATCCACCTGCTTCTTACCATTCCTAAAGTTTCTATAAATTGAAGTGATTTACAAAGTCAAAGAATTGATTTAGATTTTTAAGCTCATACATATTTAACAAACTCAGCCTTTTGCATCCAAGGCAATAATGATGTTTAATTCTTACATTGCACCTTCTGAAAAAAGCCGTGTTATTTTATCAGTGTATGATTTATAAAGGCCAACAAATTAGGCCTGATCTTCTTCCTTATGAGATACAGGGCGGAGTGTTCGGCTCCGAAGTCTAAATTCGGTGGTGGGCGCAGAAATGCAAGTGATTCCTGCTGGGGGCAGGGTGGTTGGCTGAACACGTGGCATTTTACGCTGTTCAGCTCAGTACTTATGCATCTGTGCAAAGCACAGCAAACCTCGTTGTTGCGGGGGGTGGGGGGGGTGGGTGGAGGGGGGTGGGGAGCGGGGAGTGCGGTGGTGGTGGCGGTGGGGTTGGTGTGGTGTGGGGGGTGCCCTCCCTGCCAGTAACTCATAGGTTAACTCATAGGTTCGAAGGTCCGGGCACCCTTTTTAAAGGCCACCCGGACGGCCTCCCTCCCTTGCCTCCTTTGCCTGCCTCTCAGGTCCAACCTCCGCCCCTACCCTTTCACCTGACCAACCCCCCCCGCCCCCCCCACACCCCACCCCGCCCCCAGCCTTCGTGCAGCTTGTGCTACCAGCACCCAATATGAGTGAAGTTATGAATGGCCCCAAGGGAAGCGAAAGCAGCAGCCACTGAACTCAAAGTCATGGAAGAGGCGAAGCTCGCCAGGTGCACGCTACTTACATACAGTCGTAAAAATGAACGTTCTCATTTTCCGCTGGCGGGGAAACCAATTTGGCGGGAGGACTGATTTCCATGAGGTGGCCTTTTAATGAGCATGCATGAGATGCTAATGAATGCAAAAGGGCTTCGGGCATTGTTCGCCAGGAAGCCTGACCCACCTTTGACCCACCTTAAAGTCCCGAGAACAGAATTCCAACAGTTCATCCTGATGCCGTGAAACTGACCTTTGGCTTCGCTCCGAATTAAGCTCCCCCTCACGCCAGGTTTCCCGCTGCTGAAGATTGAGGGCAGAAGATTCCACCCTCAAAGTTGAAACTTCAAAGGCTATCATGCACTTTTTTTCATTAGTCATTACAAAATTATTTCTAGATTGCATCTCAACTGACAAACAGAAATGATATATATAGTGCCTTGTAATATATTGATTAAAATAATGCATATTTTTTCCTCAGGAACACTGTTTACTTTCTGCATCCAGCAATTTAATCAAGGTTCCAAGCCTGTGACAACCCATTGCTTTCAAAGATACATTTAATTTCCTTAATGCCGGTTAGATAATTAAAGGTTCAAAATGAAATAATTGTGGTTCCTCTGTGACTTATTGTGAAACTGACCACAAGCAGCTATTCCAGTTATTAAGCTTAAGTAAATTAAATGAAAAAATGAAGGGTACTGCTTGCACATTGAGCAAATCTTTTCTAAGATGGGAATTTGCTTTATAAATCTAGAGCTGAAATTGCTAGGATTTAGCATCAATACTTCTGCTGGCTATAAGTCTAATTATAGCTACATTTCCTGAAATATTCAGAAATTATACACTGTTAGAAAATTGCAAATAAGATCTTTTAAAATTTGGAGACAGTGCTAGGTGAAGGAAAGGTCTATACTGTTCGCTATTAACTAGATGGAGACTGCCCAAAATTTAATTAAATGTAACCACCATGCGGTTGGTAAATATAGATAATTTCATCCCACCAAACCTCGGCCTCAGTACTGGAAGCCCTAGATATCATGCCAAGATGGTGGTCACTCATGGAAGCGTACCATCTTGTCTTCATTCTAGACAAAGAAATCTCTGCAATGCTGAAGGTAATGGGCATCAGGAATACCAATAAATAATTTCAAACTTCTTCTGAATGGGCAGAAATTTGACAGATAGCGTACAATGTGGGAAAATGTGTACTTGTCCACTTTGGTAGGAAAAATGGAAAAGCAGCACATTATTTAAATGGAGGGAGATTACAGAACTCTGAGGTACGGAGGGATCTGAGTGTCCTGGTACATGAATCAGGAAAAGTTAGTATGCAGGTACAGCAGGGGGAGGATTATCCCCTCGTCAGGCAGGCTTGGCAGGGGCAGTTGAGCATGAACTTTGTGCATGCGCGTGGGTGCACACTTGAAAATCCCCCTGAGGCACAGAGCTGCCTCAGAGAGATGAACAGTTTAAAACATCAAAAATAAAGATTTAAAAAACGTTATAAAACTTGTCCATTTGTACATTAATGATTTAGATGTGAATATAGGAGGTATGGTCAGTATGTTCGAAGGTGACAGGAAAATTGGTGGTGTCGTAAATAGTGAAGAGGAAAACCTTAGAATACTGGAGGATATAGATGGGCCGATAACTTGTGCAGAGCAGTGGCAAATGGAATTTAATCCAGAGAAGTGTGAGGTGGTGCATTTTGGTAAGATATCAAGCGAATACACAATGAATGGTAGGACCCTAGAAAGTACAGAGGATCAGAGTGACCTTGGTGTACATGTCCATAGATTCCTGAAGGCAGCAGCGCAGGTAGATAAGGTGGTTAAGAAGGCATATGGGATACTTGCCTTTATTAGCCAAGGGTTAGAATATAAGAGCAGGTAGGTTATGTTGGAGCTGTATAAAATGCTGGTTAGGCCACAGCTGGAGTACTGTGTGCAGTTCTGGTAGCCACACTATAGGAAGGGTGTGATTGTACTGGAGAGGGTGCAGAGGAGATTCATCAGGATGTTGCCTGGCCTGGACTGTTTCTGCTATGATGAGAGACTGGATAGGCTGGAGTTATTTTCTTTAGAGCAGAGAAGGTTGAGGGGGAGACCTGATAGAGGTATACAAAATTATGAGGGGCACAGATAGGGTAGATAGGAAGAAACTTTTCCCCTTGGCGAAGGGGTCAATAACTGGGGGCGTAGATTTAAGATAAGGGACAGGAGGAAGTGGGGAAGATGTTTCCATTAGTAGGAGAGACTAGGACCCGAGGGCACAGCCTCAGAGTTAAGGGAAGACCTTTTAGAACAGAGATGAGGAGAAACTTCTTTAGCCAGAGAGTGGTGAATCTATGGAATTCATTGCCACAGAAGGCCGTGGAGGCCAGGTCATTGAGTGTATTTAAGACCGAGATAGATAGGTTCTTGATTGGTAAGGGGATCAAGGGTTACGGGGAGAAGGCGGGAGAATGGGGTTGAGAAACTTATCAGCCGTGATTGAATGGTGGAGCAGACTCGATGGGCCGAACAGCCTAATTTCTGCTCCTATGTCTTATGGTCTTATGGTTTAGAGGGGATTTGAGGAAAAACCTTTTCACCCGGAGGGTGGTTGGAATCTGGAACACACTGCCTGAAGGGGTGGTAGAGGCAGAAACCCTCATGACATTTAAGAAGTATTTAGAGGAGCACTTGAAATGCCATAGGATACAGGGCCAAGAGCTGAAAAATGGGATTAGAATAGATAGGTGTTTGATGGCTGGCACGGACATGAGGGCGTGAGGGCCTGTTTCTGTGCTGTATAACTCTACGACTCTATATCTTCTCATGTGACTCTTTCACATGAGCAGGGACATGTTACAAATGAAATTTTAAACATTTTTATTTTATTTTTATTTGCTGTTGGAAACATTATCCCACCCATGGATGAGGTTTCCTAAAAAATTGGCCTTTTTGCCTGCCCACCAACCGTGAGGTTGAAGGGGCAAAGAAAAATTTGCTTCGATTACCTTTTTAATGGCCTTAATAGGACTTTTAATTGTTGCCGCCAACCGAAATATCGCGCGAGTGCACAATGACACTGAGGCGCTCGCCCAACATCATCGCATATCATTTTACACTTGGTCGGGTCAGGCGCGCGCCCTCCTGACGAGTTAAAAATTCACCCTGAAGTAATTAGGAAGGCAAATGGAATGTTGTCATTTATTGCAAGGGGAATGGAATATAAAAGTAGGGATGTTTTGCTACAGCTGTAGAGGCATTGTGAGGCCGTATTGGAGTACTGTGTACAGTTTTGGTCTCCCTGTTTAAGACAGAATATAAATGCATTAGAAGCAGCAGTTACAATGTTTACTTGACTGATACCTGGGATGGGGGTGGGGGGGGGAGTGGGGGGGGGGGGGGGGGGTTGGTGGTGGTGCGATTATTTTATGAGGAAAGCTTGGGCAGGCAGGGCCTGTGTCTATTGGAGTTCAGAGCAAAGAGAGGTGATTTTAGTGAAACATTTAAGATCCTGAGGGGACTTGACAGGCTGGATGCTGAAAGGATGTTTCCCCTTGTGGGAGAGACTAGAACTAGGTGACACAGTTTAAAAATAAGAGGTCTCCTATTTAAGACGGAGGTGAGGGCTAATTTTTTCTTTCAAAGGGTCATGAGTGTTTGGAACTCTCTTCCCTGGAGAGCTGAGGAGGCAGGATCATTGAATATTTTTAAGGTAGAGGTAGATTGATTCATGACTTTAAGGGAGTCAAAGGTTACCGGGGATAGGGAATGTGGAGGCCACAATTAGATCAGCCATGATCTTATTGAATGGTGGAGCAAACTCAAGGGGCTGAATGGCCAACTCTTGCTTCTAATTCATATGCTCGTATGTATGATACCCACTCTCCACATACGCCAGTCTTCATATTCATATTAGGATTCCTCTAAATCGTGCCCTGCTCAAATTATTTTGTTCTATTTGTTCATGGGGTGTGAGCGTCTCTGGCCTATATTTATTACCCAACCCTAAATACCCTTGAACCACTGCTGTGCACCTTGATGTTAAAGGTTGTGCATTCTAATCTAAGAGACATTTTTAACTTCAAACATTCTCCCAAAAATTGAGACAATTTACATAGGTTGGTAACTTGAATCAGCCTGGTATTGGGCAGAGACAGGACCCACGGACAACAAACAGTGAATAATGGTGGAGTGTATTGAAAATACACTACATTAATACAGTGCAAAATGAACAAGTCAAACCAGTAAAAGGAAATGTTTGAGGTCACTCATTCATTTGCTGTTTGTGGAATCTTGCTGTGTATGAATTGGCTGCCATGTTTGCCCAGAAAATAACAGTGATTGCACTTTGAAAGTAATCCATTTGTTGCAAAGCTCTTTCTGGTGTCACACTAAAGCCACTTGTTATGCTTCAAGATTTCAGACAATACAACCATGTAAGGCCTTGGTGCGATATATGTTAAAAATGCTATTATTGAGACATCCATAACTCTCAATGCATAGAGCTGCAAGGCTTGCATGTTTCTTTTAAGCATTAGATTGGACACCTCAGCCAGTGGCCTTCAGACAATGAAAGAAAATATGTCATGTTGTGCATTTGCTCTAATTGCGCATCTGAAGGAAGTTGTGATTTCATGGGCTGAATTTTTGATCCCTGGAGGAGGCAGGACTGGAGGCAGAACAGGGGGGAAAAATTCAAAATAATTTCAGCGTGCTGGTTCTCTGCAGTTCTACCTCTGATCGATTTTTAGAATTGTAGAATCATAGGATAGTTATGGCATAGAAGGAAGCCATTTGGCCCATTGTGTCCATGTTGAATCTTTGGACGGACAATTTAACCAATCCCACTCGCCCTACTTTTCCCCATAGCCCTGTAAGTTTCTTCTCTTCAGCGAACAGATGCACGACTTGGGTGCTGGCAAGCAGCCCGAACATGATGGCTTAGCACTTGAAGCATGCAAATAAGGCAATTAACAGTCACTTAAAGGACTTTTGTTCTCAGGCATGGTGACTAAGAAGGGTCCACATCCCGAGTAAGAGCTAACAGCCCAGCAGGAAGCCAGTCACATGCAGAGCCGGGTCCATTTAGCAATGTTGTATTAAAGGGGAATGGCTCAGAGATCTGCTCAGGCTGAGGCACACAGTGACCAGTGAGCATGTAAAGTACTCTTTAGGGGCTGGAGCCCTTGGGAGGGAGTGACCCTTAAGGGGGTCCAAGCAGCTGTGGTCTCATTTTTGGAGGCAAGGGAAGCCAAACCTTGAGATGGGGCAGAGCTACGTATTTGGGGATGAGCAGAGATATGGGACAGCCACACAGGGGACAAGAGCAGGCTAGTGCTGAGACACCTCCCCTTTCTCTCCACTGCCCCATATTTGGGTGTCCAACACATGCCTTGATCACTCAGCCTGCTCCTTTAAAATTGCGAACAAAAATTCAACCCTATAAGCCAAGGTATTATCACGTCTCTGTTCAGCAGTCAGAAGCTCAAAGCAAGGGTTGTCCACTCTTGGAGCAGCCGTGACAGTAATCCAGAACAGTAATATTTCTGTTGCCTGGCCTCCCAACAAACAAATGTTTATTCAGTTGCATATCTCTGCATATACCAATTACAGGATTACAATAGTTGTATAATTATGTGGTTGTGTTGCATGGAAAGAGCATCTTTGCATAGCGAGCTTTTGTAAGTTTACTGTTATATAAACAAGGTAGATTTGTTGTTTAAACAGACTCAAATGCCATTTGCACCCAGTTCTCTGAGCTCAGCTTTCATTAGTGTAGCTTCAGGTTCGGACAATTGTAAGATGCACACCTAGCTTTGGAGCAGAAAATAGTGTCTTAGTAAAACTCAAGGGGATGAGGCTAATTAAATAGGGGTGTCAGTTGGCAGCCTAAACACCTGGAAGCCTTGAAGCTTGTGAACAGCCTAAAAAAATAGCTTTCCAAGGGTACAGAGGCAGAAAGATGAAGGAAGAGAAAAGCTGAGGTCCAGGCATAGTTCTGTGGATAAGTGATGAAGCATCCTATCACATGGGCTCATGTCTGATGGTTGTTGAAGCGAAGGTGGTGCTTCACTCAATGGCACCAACCCTTTAGGTCAGCATTGTGGGATGCCCACAAGTAGGTGAGGGGGGGGGGGCTTTATCTCATGCAGCGCCATTGAAAGTATGACATTCTGTAACCACAGTGCATCCAAAGGAGTACCAATGTATTGTTAGGCATTCACATATCTTTAGTGGTAACATCAGGAGCTTGGCTGTTCCAGGTTCCTTTGCGAGGGGAGCCTTCATCTCCACCAAATAACTGCCAAAGTGAGATATGCTCACATTTCAAGAGATGTAGATGTATTGCTACAGGTGCATGTAAAAGATCCCCTGGCACTATTTGCAAAAGAGCAAGAGGGTTCTACCTGGTCCCCTGGCCAATATTTATCCCTCAACCAACATCATCAAAAAGATACCTGGTCAGCTATTTTGTTGGTGTTTGTGGGACTTTGCTGTGTGCAAATTGGCTGTTGTGTTTCCTACTTTACAACATTAACTACACTTCAAAATGGCTGTAAAGCACTTTGGGATATGCTGAGGTAATGAAATGCACTATGTAAATGCAAATAAAAACAGAAAATACTGAAAATATTCAGCAGGTCTAAAATGTTAACTCTTGTTTCTCCCCCCAGGTGCTGCCTGACCTGTTGGGTATTACCAACATTTTCTGTTTTATTTCAGTTTTCCAGCACCCACAGTATTTTATTTATATAAATGCAAGTTTTTTTCATAACCTACCAAGTAACATATGTTTCTTTCACATCAGTGAATGAATATTTTCTCGGTCTCTTCCAATTGTGAAAAAAAAAGGCTGACGTAATATAGCAGCAAATTTGACATTCTTCTTTTTGTCAAATGTTGCTGCTTCTTAAAATCCTAGAAAATAACCTGGGGTTTATTGACATTCAATGTTGCACTTCCAGGCTTCTGAACATAAAGAAAGCTGCTTGCTTACCTTGTAACTTGTGTTACAGGGCCATTGCCTTGGACCACATTTAAAACTGCAGCTACAGCAATGATCAATTCATGATTAATTTGGCGAGTTATTGATGTCAACTGTGCAATAAATATTCTCTCCTTTGACTACCTTCATTTTTTTCTGTGGACTATAAAAGTATGTCCTGCTAGTGGCTGCCACCTCTGTTTGAAGTCTGTTGAGACACAAGCCTTATGTTCAGTAATTACAGTGCCACAGTCAGTCTTCTGGCTAGCCTCTCTGCAGCATGCTCGCCTTCAGATGTTCCCATTTGTAATGCTGTTCATTAAAAGCTACCTGCCATAGTCACTCTGGACTCTTAAAAGGCTTTCTGGGAGCGATCAAGCTGGAAGACATGGGTAATGATAAAGTCAGATGTGACCTGTATAGTAATGGATGATGCTAACCCTCATTTAGCTTGAAGTATGTATTTAATAAGAGCATGTGTGATTGAAGCTGGATGCTTTAATGGAATATTTCTGATATTGTGTGGCTGCGATTAGTTTTGTGGACTAATGGCATTGTTGATTTCCAAATGAATTTAGATATAGCACAGCTGTATAGAAATTGTGACACTATCATTTTATACTTTTAAGGGTTCTTATCTTGTGAAATCACAGCAAAAAAAAACAACTTTAGTGCAAGCACCAGTTTCTCCCAGCTACCTCACCTCAAAATTAAGCTTTAGTTTCATAATACTGCTGGTTCACCAGACATGTCCTGCTTTCAGTTGCAATGTATTGTGTCGTTGAAGGCGCTGAGTCTCTAAGGTTTTATATTTCAGTCATCGAGAGATGAGCTTCAATTGGCCGAATGGTCTTCAGTCATGCTTTGAATTTATTTTTAAGCTCTTCTGGATATTTATGATCCTACCTCTGAATGCCGTACCCCCATTACCTTCCCTCATCATTCACAAGGTAAGTTTTATTTCCCTTCGTGAGAGTGTAGGTCTGAGATTTCCTTATCTTAGTCATCAGCACAGCACTTTAAAAACAAGAGATATTTTAAAAACAGACAGAAAACTCACAAAATGCTAATTACAGTAAAAAAATTCTCCCTTTCTCCTGCTGTTACCACCCACATATGAGTTGATTTTTTTTGTTCCAGAGTGCAGCCACTAATATGGATGATGCATCATCTTTAATGAGTACATGCTCATAACTGCAAAGCTGGCCTGTAAACACAGTGTGTAGGTGTACTTGTGTGCTGTGCCATGGAATAGTGGGACAGAAGTTCATTCTTCCCCCTTCCACTGCCAACAACCCGCTACCTCCCCATCCCCCCAATCCCTCCCACCCACCCACAACACCACCACCCCTCCCCAGTCATACTGTCAGGAAGAGAAATTGGTCAAAGGTTAGGGGTAACCAAAGGATAAATGACTCAGATCACAACACGATAATATTACATACAAAAAAGTGAATATTACTGTGGAGCGCTGGAGTTAAATTTCAGTAGGAACTATGAAGAATAGAGAATGTACATTCAATACTGGAAAAACATAAACCTTGCAGGTAAGTATAGATTTGTCAGTGGTTGATGACTTTACAAAATGGTGATGAGTTTTCCTGTGTAATAGAGACATCTGTAGATCAAAAGAAGAAACTTCTCAATAGCCAGTGACAACTATATCAGATATCTGGTGACTTATTGGTAACCCATTGGTGAAGAGCGTATTACTTGTGTGGAATGATTTCACTGAAATAGAAGGCTTCATGTCTATCCACTAGGAGAACCCATCATGAAAAGCAAGTCTAAGATTAATATTCCTATCACAATCTGCCCATACGCTGATTCGTCAGAGAAAGTAAAGTTGTTCATAAAAGTTATTATTTTCAGTTTGCAATGATGTTTTATTGAAATGGACTGTCTGTGCTGCAGTTTCAGTATCATTAAGGCTCCGAGATCTAGTTCAACTCATGCCAGTTATATACAGCTGCAATTCCATGCATTTCTCAGATGTTACACTCAGAGCATTGCATTGAATATCCCTGTGGGTTGAGGTTTGGGGCCCAATGGTCAAGGGTTCAAGTCCCACCATGGTGAGTTGAAATTGAATATTTTTCGGCATTTTGTGGGCTGGAAGAAGCAAAGAAATGACCATGAAAACTGCTAGATCATCGTGATCCATTGGCTTTGGGAAAGGAAACCTGCCGCCCTGCCCATTCTGGCCTACAGGTTATTCTAATCCCATGCTAGATGGTTGACTGAACACCTTCTGAAATGACCTAGCAAACCACCCAATTATTAAAAACATTTGCTATTCCAAAAGGCTCAAGCCCAACCTTGGAGGGTAACTAAATACAGGCAATAAAGTGGCAGTGCTAGCATTGCCCACATCCCTAGAATAAATCAAAAGCAAAGGTAGAAACAGTAAAATCAGTATGCGGCCCTAAAATGAAGCTGTGGTTCCACCAGCATCCTGCTGTAAGGCCAGCAGAACCCCCAGAGAAATGACAAACATCCAGGAATTTCAAGGCTGGATCTTTTTTGCACTATGGTACCTAAATTGAAAGTACCAAATATGAATGTTTGACAAACACAACAGCATCTGTGCTAACCTGCAACACAGCTTACCTACAGGATGTCACCTTTCATGATGGCATTTTCCATTACCCTGTTGCGATGGCTAGTTTTTGGCAGTGAATCATTACTATTGCTGCTTTAGTGGCTTTCCTACATTCCAGCAGTGACTACAAAAGTACTTTACTGGTTGTAGGGGATATTAGGACCCTGCAATGTTATGAAAGGCACTATATAAATGCAGGTCTTTCATCCCCGAATCAAGAAGCTCGTAACTGATTGGCCAAAAGTCATGTTCCATTAAACTCCTGCCAAATCTTTTTGAGCTAAGTGCAGATCACTAAAGCAATCACTTTCACCTTTCTCCACTTGTCGCCTTTGATTAGATTGTGTTTTCGTGGCATGACAGCAGAAGATATTATGTGACTGGTTTCCTGTTGCCATCCCTTAGAGCAACCTTGTTGCAGGTGGATGCCAATGGTACTTTAGTTGTATAATACCCACACTTAATAGTAAATCATGGACCCTTCACTTGAATTCATTCAGTGATCCCACAGGATATGGTTAAAATCAGAAAAAAAGAAAAGGAAGTGCATAGACTCTATTCAAGGTTGCTACAGTTGTAACTCCTCTAGCCCCTTGAGAAGCCTTGGGGAATGGTCCCAGGTGTCTACTCTGTTCCACAAAGATAATTAAAGAGCACAAGTTCACAGATCCTCTAAGTGTTACACCACTTTCTAACATGTTTGAGTTTTTAGATTGCATTTATTTATAAGAAATAATAAGTTTAAAATGTTCAAAAATTGTATCCTATTTGATGCAATCACATGACTATATTTTACCATTACTGTAACATATTTAGAACAATTAATTCATTTATAAATTTAATTCAAACTATAATTGAATTTTTGTGATGCATTGAGCTTGTGAATGCTGTATAGCACATAGCAGGAATATTCTAATTAAATTATTTTGGCTATAAAATAACACATTTCTTTGACATTTTTTCACATAAGTTCGAATTCTCGATTACTGCCCTTCCTACCTATACCTAACATTAAGCCTAAATGTAGCTGTGGGTCTCTCTTTGCACGTAGTGGGAGTCTGCACAATCTTGTATGAGTTTCTCAGGGAAAGTCAGAGCAAGTTTCGAACAGGAGTTAGATATACAGAAAGCTTGTTACTGCTTCCTAGCCTTGTTTCAACTTGAATAAAACTGGGAAACGCTGTAAACAGTCATTTCATTTCAGGTTGATGACCGGAGTCCGAATGGAAAGCCACCAATCGGAAACATTAACTTTCTCCATGGATGCTGCCTGACCTGCTGAGAGCTTCCAGGTTCCTCACCTTTTATTTTGGATTTCCAGCAGCCATAGTATTTTTCTATTGTTTTTATTCACCTCTATTTTGTCATTAAAATTAATGACTGGAAAAAAAATCCCCTAAGTGAATCACTGAGTGCACTAATGAATTAAAACTACTGCACACAATGAAAGCGTTAAAGATCGTGGCATGCAGTGTGCAGCATGGATAGAATTTTAATTGCCCGACTTTCGGAGACTGACACATGCTTTCTATCTGAAGACCATTTTTTCCAGTCCTCTGTGAATTAAGGGTGGTAATTTAAATTTTAACAAAGTGTGTTAAAATGTCAGGTGCTGCTGTCAGCACTGATTCTCTGTGAAGTTATGGAGGACTCTAAATACAAAATACAGTATTGTCCTTTCTGCATACAATTCATGGAACACAAGTCATTGATACTAGTGAATTAATTTGTTTTGATTTGAAGCTCCTCACACACCACATTTCCAGGGCTTTGTAACAGACTGCTCAGACCAGAAGCAACGTGATTGTGACTGATCTTCTTTCCATTACATGATGCAGTATCCCGTTCAACATTCACATTGGGTGAGTTGGAAATGTCCAAAACTGACAGCTAAGAGTTTGACTTCTTAAGGATGATCATCACAACTTGATCTTACCAATTGATTATTAGTATAAGGATAAAATGCATCATAAATATGTTCCATCATGCTACCACAGTCAATGTATTTTCTTAACTTGATTAAAGCTTAATTTAGTTTAAATATTTATTTTTAAAGGGCAATATTTATGTCAGTGCATTTTGAATAGAATATCTTTCCAAATGTTTTCTGTAAAGTTGTCTTAGAAATTATGGTTTAAGAAATATTAATTGCAAATCTTTGTACAATTTTAGTTTGAAAATGAAAATTCTGTCATACATGTTATATATCAGATATTACATATCTTATAATACATATATATTACATACTCTGTATTATGTATGATGTACATATGTTATATATATAATTCATATGTTTTTATATATTATATACATGTTATATAAATATTATATTTATGTGTTATATATGTGTAGGTATATTGTATATATATATGGTCACAGTCAATACTCAATGTGTTGCATAAAAGACTTGGTAAAAAGCTGAAAGAACCATAATTGCATGTTTTGTAATAAAAGGTTTCCTTGTGCTGCTGAGACAGACTACAAAATGTCTCTACAACCATACATGTTGAACAGATCTCACACTTCTGCAACCAATTCAGCCTTTCAAAGTCTCTAGGTGGTTATCACAATAACACTAAATCAGACCACAGAGTGAGTGTAATCTAGCCAGGTGATGAAGCATTGTTTCTGCAATCTCACCAAAAGGTTACCACTAACTAAAAATCCAGAAGACAATATTAAACTGTACAATGAGACAAATAGACATCACAATATACAACATGCCTTTCATTTGTAAATGCACAGATTAACCAAGAGGATCCAGCAAAGATTTATTTCAGGCAAATAGTGTCTGACTAACTTGATTGAATTTTTTGAGCTAATGAAAAGGTTGATCAAGTTAGTGCAGTAGAAGTTGTATATATGGACTTTGGGAAGCACTCAACAAAGGGCCACACAAGAGGCTGGTTAAGAAGATGCAAGCCTATGGTATTAAAGGAAAGTGGCAGCATGAATATGGAATTGGTTTAGTGATAGGAAGCAGAGGTTGATAGTGGATAGATGTTTTTCATATAGGGAGCTCGGTTTTGTGGTATTCCCAAGGTCAGTATTGGGTCCATTTCTCTTTTTATGTTTTTTAGAAACACTCGGAGTCATTTTTTTATTCATTCATGAGATATGAGCATTGTTGCCAAGACCAGCATTTATTGCAAACCCATTTGCGAGGTAGTGATAGCCATCTTCTTGAATACAACTGAATGGCTGTTAGGCCATCTCAGAGGGCAAATAAGAGACAACCCTTTTGTTGTGAGTAGGGAGTCACACATAGGCCAGCCTAGGTATGGACAGCAGATTTCCTTCTCTGAAGGATATTAGTGATGCAGATGGATTTATGACAATACATCACCAACTCCATTCCTTTCCCTGGCAACTGTCTGAGGCTGCACCAGATGGTTTGTAACCTTGGTGCAATATTTGGCCCTGAGTTGAGCTTCCCACCACATTTCCACACCATCTCGAAGACCGCCTGTTTCCACCTCCATAACATGTTTTTCTTTATTATTTCATGGGATGTGGGCAACACTGGTAAGGTCAGCATTTGTTGCCCATCCTTAATTGCCCTTAAACTGAGTGACTTGTTATGCCATTGCAGAGGGCAGTTAAGAGTCAGCTACATTGCTGTGGGTCTGGAGCCACATGTAGGCCAGACCAGGTAAGGATGGCAGATTTCCCACCCTAATGGACATTGGTGAACCAAATGGGTTTTTACAATTAAAAAAATCAATGATAATTTTCATGGTCACCATTACAGAGACTAGATTTCAATTCCAGATTTATTAGTTGAATTTAAATTCCACCAGCTGCCCTGGTGGGATTTGAACCCATATCCCCAGAGCATTAACCTTGATCTCTAGATCACCAGTCTGATGATATTACCACCTACCAACTTGAAATGATCCATTTATGCCCAATTGCTGCTCCTGTCCTTTCACCAATCTGTTATCAATGCTAAAATATTAACTCCAACTCCCTTGAGTTGAACCCTTTTCTTGCCTCTTAACCTTTTGTGTGGCACCTAATCGAATGCCTTTTGCAAATAAATTTCTTTCTTGTTCCTCTTTGAGCAAGATTTTGGTTAGCTCTCTCAATATTTCCTCATGCAGCTCAGTGTCAAACTTTGCTTTATAACACTCCCTTGAAACTCCTTGGGAAGTTTTGTTACATCAAAGGCTCTGTATAAATGCAAGTTGTTGTTCAATGGTCATTGATATTCCCCTTTTATTTCAGTTTTATTTAATTGAACTTAAATTCTCCAGCTGCTGTTGGTGGGGCTTGAATTCATGTTTTCCTAGTATGAGCCCAGTAACTTAATTACTAGGCTACATTACTCAGCTGTAGTTTTCAGATGATATGAAACTTGACAACATAGCAGATGGCAATAAGGCTAGTTGAAGAATTCAGGATAACATTGATTGGATGGTTAAATGGAGAAACATGGCAGATGGAGTTCAATGAAGAGAATGATCCACTTTGGGAAGATTAATATAGAAAGGCAGTGTACTACAAATGACACAATTTTGAAAAGTGAAGATAAGCAGAGGATTTTTTTTCTTTATTCTTTCATGGGATGTGAGTTTCATTGGCCCATCCCTAATTGCCCTTGAACTGAGTGGCTTGCTAGGCCATTTCAGAGGGCAGTTAAGAGTCAACCATATTGCTGTGGGTCTGGAGTCACATGTAGGCCAGACCAGTAAGGACAGCAGATTTCCTTCCCTAAAGGGCATTAGTGTACCTGGTAGGTTTTTAATGACAATCAATGATAGTTGTCACGGTCACCATTAATGAGACTAGCTTTCAAATCCAGATTTACTGATTGAATTTAAAATTCCACCAGCTGTCATGGGATTTGTCCCCAGAGCATTAGCTAGAGCCTCTGGATTACTAGTCCAGTGACATTCCATTACACCACACCGCACCCCATGAATCCTTGAATCCATATACACAAATCTATAAAACTGCCTGGGCAAGTTGATAAAGTAGTTAAAATCATATGTGTTATTTGAGCTGATAGAGGTTTTCAAAGGGGTTTTTACAGAAGAGTTAGAGAAAGGCTATTCCCTCTGGTGAGTGGATCAATGGCCAGAGGCCATATATTCAAACTCTTTGGCAAAAGATCAAGAGGGGATGAGAACAAAGTTTTTCTCTTAGAGAATTATCGGGATCTGGAATGCTCTACCTGAAAGATGGTGAAAGCTTATTCTATAAATAATTTTAAAAGGGAATTAGACAGCTATTAAGGAGAAGGAACTTACACAAAAAGCAGGAGCATGTGACAACTGATCTTACAAAGACCCAGCACAAGCATAACAGGCTGAATGGCCTCATTCTGTGCTATAAGTTTCTATGATTCTATGAATCCAGCAAATTGACCCAGAGAATCAAAGAATCTTACAGCATTGAAGGAGGCCGTTTTTTGAAAGAGCTGTTCAGTTTAGCTCCACTCTCCAGCTTTTCCCCCATAACCCTTCAAGTACTTGTCTAATGCCTTTTGAAAGTTCCTATGGAACCTGATTCCACCATCCTTTATGGTAGACTGTTCCAACTATTAACAACCCTATGTGTATAAAAAATTCTCCTCATTTCCCTCCTAGATCTTTTGCCAGTTATTTTAACTCTGTGACCTCTGGTAACCAACATCCTTGCCAGAAGAAGCAGTTCTCCCTATCAAACCCCTCATTATTCTGAATATATCAATTAGATCTCTGCTTACTTTTGCTTTAAGGCGAATAATCACCACAGAAGTGAACTCTATCATGCTTGATATCTTCCTGGTAAATCTCCTCTCTACCCTCTTCCAAACTCTTGACATTCTACATTCTTAAAGTGTGGTGCCCAAAATTATGTACAGCACTCTAGCTGAGGCCTAAGCAATGCTTTGTAAAGGTTTATTGTGAATTTCTCGTTTTTGTATTCAATGCCTCTATTTACAAAGTCAAGTATCCCAAATGCTTTATTAGTCAACTTATGAACTTGCCCTGTCACCTTCAAAGATCTATGTGCACAAAATCCCAAGTCTTTCTGTTCCTGTACACCCTCTCAAAGTAGCACCATTTACTGCCTCTTGATATTGTCCCTCCCCAAATTTTTTTTTTGTATTCATTCACAGGATGTGGGCTTCGCTGGCTAGGCCAGCATTTAATGTCCATCCCTAGTTGCCCTTGAGAAGGTGGCGGTGAACTGGCTTCTTGAACCGCTGCAGCCCTTTCTCCATAGCCCTGCAGATCTGTTTCCCTTCAGGCACTTATCCTGTTGCCTCATGAAAAAATTCAGTCAAGTTTGTGAAACACGATTCACCTTTGACAAATACATACTGGCTTTCCTTAATTAATTAACACTTGTCTGAGCAACTGTTAATTTTGTCTTGGATTATTGTTTCTAAAAACTTTCCCACGACCAAGGTTAAAGTGATCAGCACGTAGTTGCTGGGTTTACTTATACCCCATTTTTTGACTAGCCCTCTGGCTCCACCCCATACCTAAGGAGGATTGGAAGATTATGGCTTGTATCTCCTCAATTTCCACCCTTACTTCCCCCAACATCCTCAAAGGCATCCCATTGAGTCTTGATGACTTTCAACTTTAAGCACAGCCAGCCTTTCTCATAACTCCTTTTGGACAAATCCAACTCAAACAATTACCACCCCATCAGTCTACTCTCCATCATCAGTAAAGTAATGGAAGGGGTCATCAACAGTGCTATCAAGTGGCACTTACTTTGCAATAACCTGCTCACTGACACCCAGTTTGGGTTCTGCCAGGGCCACTCAGCTCCTGACCTCATCACAGCCTTGGCTCAAACATGGACAAAACAGATGAATTTCCGAGGTGAGGTGAGAGTGACTGCCCTTGACATCAAGGCAGCATTTGACAGAGTGTGGCATCAAGGAGCCCTGGCAATACTGGAGTCAATGGGAATCAGGGGGAAAACTCTCTGCTAGTTGGAGTCATACCTAGCACAGAGGAAGATGGATGTGATTGTTGGAGGTCAGTCACTCTCAGCTCCAGAACATCACTGCAGGAGTTCCTCAGAGTAGTGTCCTTGGCTAACCATCTTCAGCTGCTTCATCAATGATCTTCCTTCCATCATAAGGTCAGAAGTGGGTGTTCGCTGATGAATGCACAATATTCAGCACCATTCATGACTCCTCAGATACTGAAGCAGTCCATGACCAAATACAGCAAGACCTGGACAATACCCAGGGTTGGGCTGACAAGTGGCAAGTAACATTTGTGCCACACAAGTGTCAGGCAATGACCATCTCCAACAAGAGAGAATCCAACCATCGCCTCTTGATGTTCAATGGCATTAACCATCACTGAATCCCCCACTATCAACATCCTGGAGGTTACCATTGACCAGAAACTGAACTGGACTAGTCATATAAATACTGTGACTACTAGAGCAGGTCAGAGGCTAGGAATCGTGTGATGATTCTCCAAAGCCTTTCCGCCATCTACAAGGCATGAGTCAGGAGTGTGTTGGAATATTCCCTGCTTTCTTGGATGAGTGCAGCTCCCACAACAAATTTAACACAGTCCAGGACAAAGCAGCGCACTTGATTTGCACCACATCCACAAACATTCACTTCCTCCACCACCAACGCACAGCAGCAGCAGTGTGTACCATCTACAAGATGCACTGCAGGAATTCACCAAGGCTCCTGAGACAGCACCTTCTAAACCCACAACCATTACAATCTAGAAAAAGGGCAGCAGATAGATGGGAATACCACCACCTGGAAGTTCCCTTCCAAGTCACTCCCTACCCTGACTTGGAAATATATTGCCGCCCCTTCACTGTCACTGGGTCAAAATCCAGGAACTCCCTCCCTAACAGACTCTGAGTGCATCTACACCACATGGTCTACAGAGGATCTAGAAGGAAGTTCACCACCACCTTCTGAAGGAAAATTAGGGATGGGCAATAAATGCTGGCCCAGCCAGTGAAGCCCAAATCCTGTGAATGAATAAAAAAAAAAGACTTTCCTTTCACCATGACTTTAGCATCTTCTTCCTTGGCAAAGACAAATCAAAATAACTCATTTAGCACCTCACCATCTCCTTTGCCTCCATGCATAAATCCCATTTTTGGTCCCTAATTTTCCCAACCCTCCTCTCATTATCCTTTTACCATTCACACGCTTAGAGAAGACTTTGGATTCCCTTTTATGTTAGCTGTCAAACTCTTCTCATTATCCCTCTTTGCCCCTCTTATTTGATTTTCTCTTCCACTATGAATTTTCTATATTCACTTGTATTAGTAACCTGACAACAGCCTGGTTTTTTTGCTTCATCTTACTCGATCTCTTTTGCCACCCAGGGATCTCTGGATTTGGTTACTCCAGCTCTCAATCTAGTTGGAACGTACCTCAACTGTGCTCACACTATCTCCTCTTTAAAGGTGGCTCATTGCTCCATTACGATTTTGCCTGCCAGTTTTTGATTCCAAGTTACCTGGGCCAGGTCTGTTCTTAAACTATTGAAATTCATCATCCTCCAATTAAGTATTTTTACTCAAGGCTGTTTCTTGTCCTTTTCCATAGCCAATCTAAACTTTATAGTCCCATGATCAGTGTTTTCTAAATGTCCCCCTACTAACACTTGATTCACTTGTCCCTTATTACCCAGAACCATATCCAACAATGCCTCCTTCCTCATTGGGTTGGAAATATACAGATCAAGTTTTTCTGAACACACTTCAGAAACAGTTGTGACTCTTTGCTCTTATACTATAACTATCCCAGTTTATATCAGGATGATTAAAGTCCTCCATTATCTCTACTCCATAGTTCTTATACCTCTCTGTAATTTCCCTACAAATTTCTTTCTCTGGATCATTGCCACTAGTCAGTAGCCTAAAGAATATCTCCAGTGGTGTAATGGTATTTCTCATGCTTCCTAACTCTAACCAAATGTTCTTGACCCTTCTAAGGCATGTTCTCTCTCTTTCTATCCAGCACTATAATATTCTCCATAATTAATCATTACTGCCACCTCTCTTCCATAACTTTCCTGAACACCTTGTATCCAGAAATGTTTAGTACCCAGTCCTGTAATTTTTGGAGATCATCCACAAGCTTCAAAATTATACGCTGTATACACCAGGTCATTTGTCCATAAAACAAGAAAAGCTGTGGTCTTTACTGACCCTGGGGGACTTCTCTGCATATTTGAATCCAGTCAGGAAAACACCTGTTTACCACTTCTGTTCTGTCCCTTCAAGCTCATGTGCTTCTAGTTCCCAAATCAATCTTGTTTGTGATACTTTAGCAAATGTCTTTTGAAACTCCATATATACAACACTTAATGCATTACCTTAACCAAGCTTCTCTGCTACATGATTAAAGATCTCAATCAGGTCCCTCAGACATGATTGACCTTAATGATTTTCTTCTGGCTGTCCCTTATTAACCCATGCTTCTCCAAGTGAGGACTAATTTTGTCCTTGACAATGATCTCTAGTAGTTTGTCCACCACTGACATCAGACTGTAATAAAAACTCAGCAGATCTGGCAGCATCTGTGGAGAGTGAAACAGTTAATGTTTTGAGCCCAGTATGACTGATCTTGGAACTCAATTCCGAGTGAATCATATTTTTCCAGTACTTTGTTTTTATTACAGATCTCCAGGATCCACAGTATTTTGCTGACACTTGGCTAATTGGTCAGTAGTTACCAGGTTTATCTCTTTTTTGAGTAGTGGTGTAACATTTGTAATGCTCCAATCTTCTGGAACCATTCCCATATGCAGGGAGGATTAAAAGATTCTGATGACACCTTCTGCTATCTCCACATTAGCTTCCCCAGGAACCTAGGGATTCATTCCATGTGGCCTGGGTGGCTTGTTAATCTTGAGCAGAGCCGACTATTCAACTCCTTATTTTTGTCCATTTTACCCTATCTGGTATCTTGACTCCACATCCTCTATTGCAACATTATACTCATCTCCTGAAAAGACAGATGCAATGTACTCATTCAATATCTTGGTCATGCCCTAAGCCACCATTAGAAGATTTCCTTTTTGGGCCCCGTCACTTTTTAACTATCTTTTTACTTTATGTTAAACACTAGAAAATAGATATCACATTGTGCAATACAATTCAGCAAATAGACATCACAGTATGTAACACAATAATACAAATCGATATGACGTGGTAAAAGACAGCGTAACAAATAGATATATAACAACATGGTGGAAACAAATAGAAATCACATTGTACAACACAGTATAGCAAATAGATCTCACTCTGTATGACAGTGAAACAAATAGATATCACTTTGTAACACAACGAGGCAAAAAAACCCACATTATATAGCACAGTTCAGGAAATATACTACACTTGTGCTGTATAGAGGTGATGGTATAGTGGTAACGTCAGTGAATAGTAATCCAGAGCACCATAAGAATGCTCGGGAGATACGAGTTTAAATCCCACCATTGTAGCTGGTGAAATTTAAATTCAATTAATTAAAACCTAGGGTGGAATTTTCCGTGCCTGCTGGCGTCAGGCGTGATCGGTGGAGTGGGCAGATAATATGGTGCAATCAGTTTTACAATGGCGGGAAACCAGTTCATAACCATCCGCTTAGCCTGCTGATGACGGGTCATGTTTCCCGCCATTCGACGCCAGGAACCTCATTGTAATACACCAGCGTATCATTATCAGGCCAGCCCACCAGAATCGTTTCCCCCCCCCACCAGCACCCCCCCATTGGATCGTCCATCCGTGTTGGCAGGAAAGCATGCCAATGTGTTTCACAATAGCACATAAAAGGTGTGTACTTGGCGGCCTGCACTTTGAGGGGAACTCAGAGGTGAGTACACAGTAACATTGTGCAGTGCTCCCCAGGGTTGACTATTGGACTTCAGGCTTCAGGGGTGTTGAAGGGTCGGGGTTAAGGGCAGCCCTGAGGCATTTTCAGGTACAGCCACATTGGTATGATTGGAGTCGGGCTCCTAGCTTATCTGCCCAAATCAAGCAACGCAGAGGCATCAAAGTGCCACCAAGTGCTCCAGAGCATCCCCCCTGTGGCCCCCACCGCCCCCAACCCCAGACACAGACTGCAAATTCATGAGCATTTTAGTGGACTGCAGAACAGTGGGATGACTGTACATGTTGTACAATCTCCTTGCTAAAGCTAGCCATGGAGCAGTCACTGCTGAAGGCGCTCAGAGCCCCTTGGAATGTCAGCATCCCAGTTTGGATCAGTATCCCCCGTGGTTCAAGCTAACAGGGCAGCCATGCAGCGCATTACCTCTGGCCATCCAAGTGGCGGCCTGCACTCTATGGGAAGTGTTAAGATGCTGTCACACTTAACCAGGACAGGTTCTTAGTACACCCAAGCTAACCACGTGTCTCTCTCTTTCATCCTGCAGGAGGAGTACATCAGGATCATGGAGCCTGGTGAACTAGCTGTATGCCTGATGGCCTACAGAGAGCGAAGAAGACAGAGGAGAGAGTGACTGAAGCTCCTGGCTGTGCAGACGCAGGTGCAGCAACCTCAGGAAGAAGGAGCGGTTGGGGCTCTTGCACATGACGCCCAAGAGCCACAGTGAGCCATCGCAGTCTGGCACCTAGTGACACCCACAGTCTATAGACGCTGTCATTAATTCCTGGAGATGACTGAGAACCAGTGTCGTTGAAGACTGCACATGTCTAGGGAACTGATGGCTCACATTTGCCAATTACTGCAGGATTTGGCGCTAAGAGGATATGGAGGGCATTCACTGCCAGTGGCCGTGAAAGTGACCATGGTGCTCAACTTCTACGCCATTGGAGAGCCTTTCAGGGCTCCAGAAGTGACCTCTGTGATCATACAAGCATCCACCCGAAATGCATCCATGATGTCAGGGATGCCATCTTAGCCAGGGCACACAACTCTTTGCATTTTGCCCGGAACCAGGACAGCCAGAATGCAAGAGTGTTTGGATTCGCCCAGATCCCGGCTTCCCATAGGTGCTCCCAGGGTGTGATTGACTGCACTCATGTAGCGCTCAGATCTCCATCGCAAAACACAATGGGCTACACCAACCACAAGGGGTTCCATTCACTGAATGTGCAGCTGGTATGCAACCACCAGAAACGCATCCTGCAGGAGTGCACACGGTTTCCATGGAGTGTGCACGAGGCCCACATCCTCAGTCAGTCACAGATCCCTGATGTCTTCCAGGGTCCACAGCAGCTGCAGGAATGGCTCCTTGGGGACAAGACCTACCCACAGAGGCCGTGGCTGATGAACCCGTGCGATGGCCTCAGACTGCAGTAGAGCGACGGTATAATGAAGCTCAAGCTGCAGCAAGCACCTTGGTGGAGAAAACCCTTGGAATGCTGAAAATGAGGTTCCGGTGCCTGGAGCGGTCAGGTGGGGCCCTGCAATACAGTCTGCAGAGGGTGTCACGCATCGTCATTGTCTGCTGTGCCCTTTACAACCTGGTGCTCCAAAGGGGAAATGAGCTGGCTGAGGAGGAGATGGAGGACCTGCATGTCTCCTCCGATGAGGAGGACACTGATGGGGATGAGGGTGAGGAGGTCCTTGGAGGTGACAATGACAGGGATGAGGCCCTTGCATTGGCTAGATGAGGCAGGCGTGCTCGGGAGGCCCTCATAGCTGCTCAATTTGTGGAGGTTAATGACAACACGCAGTGAGGCGACCCCATAGATCCTCACATCACACCTGTAAACATCTGACTCCAGTCTGGCTTATGGCAGTGCGAATACCCTCTGTGAGAATGCTTCTGTCATGAAGACACAGTGGAGGCCCTAATAGTCATTCGTTTGAAGGAGGATGATGACAACATGCAATGAGGATGCTCCATAAATCTTCACATAGCCCCTGAGAATGTCTGACCCCCATTTGGCCAAGGGCAGATTACTTGTGCTCTGTGATCAGGGTCATATCATAGAGATGCAGCCATGAAACTTTAGAGGCATCTGATCCTTTGTCTGCCTTCAGCATCTGAGCCCTTCAGGATCACAGCATCAATGGTCACAGATGCTGGTGTGATGGGGGCCAGCCCCACCTTAAAGGTGCTGAGAGCACACAGAGAGAATGATGGAACACTGTGATGCCTACCTACTATATTCTGGCAGCAATGACATGCACTGCCGAGGTGCAGGCATCAGTGATGTGTCCAGTGAGTGTGAGGCTGGACCATCACTGGTTAGAAGGCTGCATAGAGCACAAGGAAGAGGCCCTGGACTGAAACACCTGCCCTTTATCTTGTGCAGAACAAGGAGCAATAGGCAGGGAGATATTCTTGGCAGTTTATTGACAATGGTGAACTGTGTGTACAAGTTTTAATACCTGTGCCCAGGCTGTGCAACTAATTCTCCTTAATTTTCCTAACCCTGCTGCAATGTCTTGGTGCTCCCCGGACATCCACAGGGCAGCCTGCTTACTGCGACGTCGTGTCTGTGATGATCTTGGCGGGCGTCCTCTGGAAGGCCGAGACTTGGAGGGCCCTGGCCTGCTTTCAGGGTGCTGCTTTGTGGCAGTGGCACCCTCCTCAGCCTGTGGAGCTGGAGCTGCTGAGGTCACAGGAAGAGGGGAGACAGATGGGCCAGACACTCCCAGAGTCACCTGGATGGATGAGCCCAGCATGTGCGCCTGCTGATCCTCCTCCCTATGGGTGCCCGGGGGCCCCAGGCTGACTCCCTGAGGAGCAGGGGAGCTGGAGTGAGATTGAGCTGCCCAGCACCCCTCTCACGTACGCACTGCTGGAGGCCAACTATGATATCAGCGATGGAGTTGACCCTGCGCAGCAGTGCAGGAATGACGTCCTGGACCAAGATCGATGGATGGCAGCTGCCATCCTGCCAGTGTTGACCTTGCTGTGTTTGCATGCCTGCGCTATCACCTCAGAGTGAAGGTGGACCGACCCCTCCATCGTGCTTTGCAATCTGAGGAGTGCAGCCGACACCCCTTCCTGATGTTCCCGAGTTTGCCTTTGCAGCTCCAGCAACTGTGACATGATCAAGTCCAGAGGCTCCTCATCTGACTCAGGCTCACCAATGTTCTGGTCTCCAGCAGTCTTCTGAAGGCCTGAAACCTGGGAAGTCCCTGCTGCCACCTGCTGTGGATCAGATGGTGCAATGTGCTCACCAGATTGTGATCCTGGGGCTATTCTAAAGCCAGGTCCCACTGAGGTGTATGTCTCTGCACTGGTGAAGGGTGCGGGTGAGCACTTGGACGGGACTTCAGGGAAGGTGCCTTCAGATTCCTCTTCAGAGGTTTATTCGGAGCTTGATTGGAGGCCCTGAGTCATGGACTATGTCGGCTGTTTGGCAGATGTGCCTGTGGAACAAGGAGAGATAAGTAGTGCATGGCAGTGGCCTGTGAAATGGGACACATCACTCATAGCATGGTTGTCTGATGTATGTTGAACTGCTGGACCCTCACTTGGTAGAGCTCTGCTGACCTCCCCATCAGCACAGGGCCAGTCCAGATCCTCGCCGGCCAGCTGGATGTCTCTGTATTCAAAGTTGATGAGGAGCTTGATTTCGGGCATTCCGCCACCTTCTGCGACCTCTCCCTCTTGTTATGTGCCAGCTTGTCCTGCATGAATAGAGATGGAGAGAGCATAAGCAGGACGCCTGCCAGGTCAGATGATAAATATGTCTGGCAGGTGTTGGTGGTGAGTGGTCCCGTGGATGGGATGAGGACAATGACGGTGAGTATGAAAGAGTGAATGGTGATGTCCCTTGAACAGGCAGTGAGTGAGGGCCCTGTGGATGTGTGCACTAAGGTAAAAGCAAAATACTGCGGATGCTGGAAATCTGAATCAAAAACAGAAAATGCTGGAAAAACTCAGCAGATCTAGTAGCATCTGTGGAGAAAGAAACAGAGTTAACGTTTTGTGTCCATATGACTCTGAAGAATGGTCATACAGACTTGAAACATAAACTCTGTTTCTCGTGGAATTTTATGCCCGATCGGGTTGGGAGCACGCCTGCCCTGCTTTACATTTTTCATCAAACCTCATTCAAGGGTGGGCTGAAATCTCGGTCATGAAGTAAAATAATAATAAATATCAACGGATGGCATTTTTACGAGGTATATTTTCAGGTGTTTGATTGTGATGCATGGATTTATTTTGCAGCTTTTTAAATCTTTATTTGATCATTTGCAGGTCTGAAGCCTCCTGGGGCAGCTGTCTGTTTTCAGGGAGCTCTCACGCCGTGCTCACCCCTGCCCACGGTGATGTCATCGCCCACCCTCTTCCCGCCCAGCTCCCAGCAGCGCTGAGATTTTCAGTGCACGTTTCATTGGCCAGACAGCGTGAAATCACGGCTGGGGTCCAATCACAGTCAGGGATCCATTTCCTGGTCACTCCTGGGCCTGTTGATCGCACGCACCCACAAGGGGTAAAATTCAAGCCAATGTATATGTAGATAATTGTTTAAAAACTATTTCAATTTATTCAGACTATCATTAAGCAAATAATTAAAAAAGACTACAGATGTTAGAGCAGGCTGTGTGTCCGCACTGTAGTTTGTGGAAGTTCAGTGAGACTGTCCTGGATTCCCACATCTGCAGGAATTGTCTCTGCACTCACTCACACTTCCTCAGGGCCATTGATCTGGGGGGTGAGTTAGAGACACTCTAAAACATAAGAGAAAGGGTAGAATTTCTGGAGCGTTTATCCAGAATGCAAGTCACACCCAGAGGAAAGCACAAGCTCTGGAAAAGGGGAGATTGACTGTTAGGGAGCAGGGTAGCAGGCTAGCAGGGAAAAGGGAGAGGGTGAGAAGGTCCCTTAGACACTGGTACTGTCCTTGATGTACTCGATACCTGTGAGGACAAGTAGAAAGATTGCAGGGAGGGCAAGCACAATGCAGGCCAAGGCAACATTGCTCTGAAGGCTGTCTGGTGGTGGGAAGAACAGAAGTGTGATAGTGATAAGGGATTCCAGAATCTGGGGGGTAGAAAGTGTTCTCTGCAGCCATGAATGAGAATTCCATAGGGTATGTTGCTGATCAAGTCATGGTAAGGCATGCTTTACAGCAGCTGGAGTAGAATTTGAAAAGGGAGGGGCAATAATCCAATTGTCCACGTTGAAACAAATTACATAAGTAGGAATAGGGAGGAGATCCTGCTGTGGGAATATCAGGAGTTAGTAGCTAAATTATAAAGCAGGATCTCGAGGGCAATAACCTCTGGATTATTATCTGAAAAGGAAGAATATATTCAGGGCTACAGGGGGAAGGTGGGGAAGTAGTGCTACGTAAATTGCTCTTTCAGAGAGCCCATGCAGATACGAGGGAGGGGGGTGGGTGCTGAATGGCCTCCTCTTGTGCTGAAAGTATTGTGTAATTTTTTAATGCCCTAGCCAAATGCAAATTGGCAAAGAGGCAGACAGGTCACAAGAGTGACCACCAGGCTAAAGGGAAAGAGGGGTTCCTTTTCCTGGGACACTGGCACCACTTCTGAGACGGGTCCAAACTGTACCGATGAGATGGACTCCACCTGAATTACAATGCAACCCAGCCTAGCAGAAAATGTAAAAATTGAGGTAGCAAAAGCTTTAAAAGAGTAAGAAGTGCGGAGGCCTAAACATAAAGGAAATGTGAAAGGAGAACATTGGAAAGAATAAAATCAGTGAGGACTTAGATGTCCAGCGATAAATAGAATATAGAACAGTAATGTAAAAAGGTGGATAAAGAGAAAGTCAGAGGAACTGCTATTGAAATGAATTAAACTGCATTACGATTCTGGTCCAGGGACCCCAAATGTTTGGTACAATCTGGTTGGGGACCAGTAACTTTTTGTTTAAATTAGACAAAGTTCTGATATTCAAGACACTGGCTAAGAGAATAAAGTCATAAGATTCCATGGGTTTTGAACAAACAAAAGTAAACTTTTCAATACAAGGTCAGAAAGATAAAACAATTTACAATATCTATCTTATAGTTTAACATTCAGGTTTAATATGAGGCATATGTGAATTATCAAATAAACTATGGTTAAACACACCACTCTGCACAACAATTGACAGATGTGACCAAGACAGATTCCACAGATTTCTCAGCAACCCACCCAGATATCAGTACTGTGGGTCAACTAATCTCATTGTAACTGTCTCTCTCACGAGCAATTCCAGTCTTCACCTTCAAAGATCTCGCCTTGGAGTTCTCACCAAATGTTGCTCCAGCTCAAAAGGCCTCAATGGTGGCCTATCTCACAGGGTTTCAAACTCGTCTCCCAAGACTCTGTTCCCCTGGATTCCCGAGTCTGCACCCCAGCACCAATTCACACGCACCACTTCAGCTCTTCGAGCCCGACTGCTGCAGAGTGGTGCCTTTGCCCCAGTGGCCTGCAGCACGGAGTCACCAACCTTCTCTGCCTTCTTCAATCTCCAGGGCTTTTCCTGAACCCTCTCCGCTTAAGGTCTGCCAGCTGCAACCCTTTTTCTCCTTGGAGCCTCCTTCTTTGCTTCTCTTCCTTCTTAACTGGGATTTCTCCCTATACCCTATCCATGTCCCTTGCCTGGAACTATTTGGGGCCTCTCCCTGTCCCCTACCTGGGGCTCTTTGGGGCCTCTCCCTGTTCCCGGTCTGGGACTCTCTCGAGTCGCCATTCCTGGGTCACATGACCCTGTGTTTCACATCATTCTCTTTTTATGCAGGTGTACTGGGCTTGTCCTTGGCCCAAAGAATTACAAAAATGCCGGATTGTGCATGCACCACTTGCTCCCAGCCAGCGCATGCCTATTGGGACTAATTTCCGGCTCCACAAGAAGTTAAGTCTGAACTTTGTAACAACTACCAGTACAGCAATGAACAGCCTCCAAAATAAAACAGGGCAATTGGAGGCAATAATCGTTGCAAGGAACCAGGCATAGTAGGGATGACTGAGACATGGAAAAATCAGCACTGGGAGTTAAATATTGCAGAGTATAATGGGGGTAATCTCTGTTCTACCTAACAGTGAAAAGGAGGAAGAAATACGTAAGCAAATTAGAGCAATGAGTCAAAAACAAATATTGAAATCATTGGGTGTGGGGGGGGAGGGGGGTGTTTTGGTTCCACTATCCCAAAATTAATTGGCCACAAGAGGTAGGAAGAGGGGAGAAGGGAATGAAGTTCCTACAATGTTTACAGCATTCCTTTCTGACCCAGCACGAAGAAGACTGACAAGGGGTGTGGGGTGATGGGGTGGGGGTTGCTGGGGGTGGAGGGGTTGGGGGGGCAGGGTTTTCTACTGGATCTGGTAATAGGAAATGAACCAGAGCAGATAAAATATGTAGTGTAACAGCTAGGCAATAGTGACCATAATGTTGTACACTTTAATATTAATTGAGAAGGACAGAAACATGACAAAAATCAGAGCAATAGATTGGCCAGAAGTCAAATTTGAGGGGCTGAGAATCAAACTTGTGAAATCAAGTGGAAAACAATATTGGCCAACAATGATGTCAAGCAGCAATGGGAAACATTTAAACAGTGTTCAACAGAGCCCAGGCAAAATATATACTACTAAAAAAAACATGAATAAGCTAGACACAAATGAGTCACACAGATGAATAAAGACGTAAGGAAAAAACTGATGGTAAGGAAAGAAACATACACTAAGTGCAGAATTTTCTGCCTGGAGGGTGGGTGGGCCGGACCCAATCTCCAGCAGGTGGGGAGTCGATCCCCTCCAGAGAAGCGGGCCCCGCTGCCATTTTACTTAGGCGGGCCAATTAAGGCCCGCCCAGCGTGACGTCTGGCGAGAAGTGCTACGCGCTTCCTGTGCGGGCGGGGGGTGGGGGTGGGGGGGGATTCCCCAAAAGCGAGAGTGCACTTTTTCATGCAGGCGCCCAAAAGAGCACACATCTCCCTGAGGCTAAGTGCTGCCTCACAGAGATCGCTTCCACGTTGAAAAATATTAAAAATAGAAAAAAAAATTCACTAACATGCCCTCCTCATATGACAATATCACATGAGATGGGACATTTTCATAATTTACAGAATAACTTTATTAAAATTTTTAAAACCCTGCATGAAACCTCATCCTGCCGCTGGATGAGGTTTCATGTTTTATCTATTAGCCGCCGGGGCTCCTGGCCTGCCCGCCAACCTTAAGGTTGGACGGGCAGGTCCTTTAATTATTTAAATGACCCCGTCAATGGCCTCAATTGGCCATTGACAGGTCGGCGGGCCCGCAGCTGATTTTGCTGCGCCCCCGCCTTCCTGAATATTTTGATGGGACCGGGACGACATCAGGGGTTCCGCCCGATGCCATCCCGCATCATTTAACACATTGGCGAGTGGGCCCTGCCCCCTGCTCACCAGCGGCAAAACTCAGCCCTAAGTACATGGACAGCAGGGGATAGCATGACAAGGGAGAATACAAAAAGATAAGAAGTCAAAATAACAATTAGCAGGGCAAGGAGGAACTATGAAATTAAATATCAAGACACATAAAGAAAATAATAAAATATTTTACAGGCATATAAGTAGGAAAAAGAAAGCCATTAAGGAATAGACAGGATAATATCACAAGTAACACTACAGAAAGGGCAGACATATTAAATAATTACTTTGCTTCAGTATTCACCAGGGAAGCAGGTTAGGTGGATATGGTATTGCATGAGATTAGAAGTGAGGGGTGGAATTTTACGATCCCATCGAGGTGGGGACAGGGGGCGGGGCCATAAAATGGGATGAGCCATTCGAAGGTTTTCGGCAGGACTGGAAAATCCCACCAGCATAAAATTCTACCCAAAATAACTATATTTGAAATGAAAAGAGGTGAAATATTAAATAGACTATTCAAACTTAAAGAGGATAAAACTGTTAATGTTATGTTAATTGTATTGTAAAGGTTAAGGCTAAACGTGTAGAGGGTATTGGTTGATTATGTATCTTAACCACATATAAAAAGGAACTGCTGGAGCACTAGGTGGAAGGCACGCTTATGTAATGCTACATTCTGTAAGTACACAAACTACCTAGAAAAGGATTTGTATCCAGTTTCATACTTCACCATCCATTTATCAAAAAACCCTGGTTCAGATGGACTACATTTGTGCATTTTAAAAGCAAGAGGAGACAGCAGAGGCATTACTACACTTTTTGAATAGCATCTTTGAGAAAGGTGTTATGCTGAAAGACTGGCAGATAGTTAGTGCTATGCTTATATTTAAGATGGGAGACAGAACATGTCCAGGTAACTATAAACCAATCAGCTAAATTTCAATTGTAGGAGAAATAATGGAATCCCTGCTAAAGGAGAATCTTAAACATCTGGGCCAGGATTTCCTGGTTGGCGAGCGGTGGGCGGGGCCTGCTCACCGATGCGTAAAATGAGGTGGGGTGACGTCCGGCAGAACTCCTGGTGTCACCCCGCCTCATTTCAATTTTCAGGTTGGCGGGGGCGCAGTCGAATGGCCAATTAAGGCCATTGACAAAATAATTAAAGTAATTAAAGGACCTGCCCGTCCAACCTTAAGGTAGGTGGGCAGGCTGGGAGCCCTGGTGGGCATTGGAAAAAGCATGAAACCTCATCCACGGGCGGGATGAGGTTTCATGTAGGTTTTTAAAAATTTAGTAAAAGTGTAACTAAAAGTGAAGGACATGTCCCAACACATTGGACAGTGTCACATGAGGGGACATGTCAGGGAAATTTTTTTTTTCTGTTTTTAACAATTTTTAATGTGGAGCCGATCTCCTTGAGGCAGAACTTAGCCTCAGGGAGATGAGTGCACTCTTCCATGCGCATGCGCGAAAGAGTGCACTCTCGGGTTGGGGAATCAACCCCCCCGCCCGCACAGGGAGCACATAGCACTTCCTTGCGGATGTCACGCTGGGCAGGCCTTAATTGGGCAGCTCACATAAAATGGCGCCATGCCTCCGATCGGAGGTGCCGATCTGAGGCGTGCCCATTCCTGAATTTCCGCCCCCCCCCGCAATGGTGGGAAAATTCTGCCCCAGGAAATCAAAAATATAACAATGAATAGTCAGTATGAGTTTCAAAAGGAGAAGTCTTGCTTGACCAGCCTGTTGAATTTTTTGACATGGTAACAGAGAGAGTTGACAAGGATAAAGTCATTAGATTTTCAAAAGATTTTTGATAAGTTAACATATAATAGACTAATGAGTGAAGCCAGAGGTTGTGGAGTCAGAGACAAGTGACAGATTGGATTGCTAGTTGATTTCAAGCCAGAAAGCAAACATTGGGGGTAAAGAGAAGGTATTCAGTGTGACGGAAGTTGGAAAGTGGTGTTCTGCAAGGATCAGCTCTAGGACCACTGCTGTTCATGATTTATATTAATGATTTAGACCTTGGAATCGGAAGCACGCTTTCTAAATAATACTAAATAGTGGAGAGGGGCGGTGGGGGAGGGTGGGTAGTGTATACCGGAGAGGTCTGCAACAAATTTCAAGAAGATATTAATACATTTGCAAAATGGGCCTATAATTCAGTACTGATGCGGGCATTACATTTTGGCAAGAAAAATAAGGAGGTAAGCATTACCTAGAAAATAAGAACTAAATGGGGTTGAGGCTTAGGAAACAAAAGCAGGATGCTGTGGTTGTTGGAAACCTGGAATGAAAACAGAAGATGCTGCATATATGGTCAAGCAGCATCTGTAAAGAAAGAAGTGGAGTTAACATTTCAGGTCAAGGACTTTTCTTCAGAACTGAAGCAAGATAGGAATGCAATAAGCCATGAGCAATTGAAAAAGGAGAGGGGGTAGGAAGAGCAAAAGGAGGGGCTTGTCATAGGGCACAGGACATGAGAGATTAAATGGCAAACAATTTCATGGCACAAAAGGTAAAGGGAGTGGAAATTGTTGTGATATAATGTACATGTATCTTTATGGGGAGGTCAGGCATGTGTACATAGTCTCTTAGTTAACATTGTATGTATTTGTCTTATCTTCAAATAAAGAACTCACATTATTGGTTTACCAATCTGTGTTGTATGATTGGTACATTTACACTGAATAGAAGAACATACCAAAAATAGTTGTAGTAAAGGAACAAAAGATTTGTCCAGAGTGGTGTTAATGGCAGAATAAAGAACATGTCCAAAAGCAAAAACATGAAAAATAAGATTAAGTCCAAAACATGCAAAAGAAACTAAATAAAATACAGGGAAAGAGTCTATGGTCTGAAATTGCCAAACTTAATGTTAAGTCCAGAAGGCTGTCAAGTGCCTAATCAAAAGATGTGTTGTACATCAAGCTTGCCTTGAGCTTCATTGGAATACTGCAGCAGGCTGGGGGTGGAGACGTTAGCATGAGAGCAAGGTGGAGAATTAAAAATGCACTGGAAGCTTGGGATCATGCTCACTGACTGAGGCAGAGGTGTTCTTTAAAGCAGCCACCAAATATATGTTTGGTCTCCCCGGTGTAGAGGAGACTGCATTTTGAGCAGCAAATTTTTTTTATACTTTCATGGGATGCGGGCAGCACTAGCTGCCTATCCCTAATTGCCCTTGAATTTACTGGCTTCTTAGGCCATTTCAGAGGGCAGTTAAGAGTCAGCCACATTGCTGTGGGTCTGGAATCACATGGAAGCCAGACCAGGTAATGATGGCAGATTTCCTTCCCAAAAGGATATTAGTGAACCAGATGGGTTTTTATAACAATTGAAGATAGTTTCATGGTCACAATTACTGAGATTAGCTTTAGATTCCAGATTTATTAACTGAATTCAAATTCTACCAGCTGCCCTGGTGGGATTTGAACCCATGTCCCCAGGCCATTAGCCTGAGTCTTGCAATTACTAGTTCAGTGACATTACCACTACGCCACCATAAAATTGAAGGAAGTATTTTTGGGATGATTAATCGATACTTTCCCACTCTGTAATCTGTGTTTATGTGCAAAGGTCAAAGTGTTTTTTGCTATTTTACTTAGACTGGGTTAAGTATGTTAAGACAAACCTGTCTTTGTTAAACTCAAGAAAGCCTGTCCAATTGGTTCTTTTATGATCACAGCATGTAAACAGTCAAAAACTCACTGAATTAGCAAGTATAAACTTTTCACAAAAAACCCTGTGGCTGTCAAATAAGGAGCAGGAAAGAGTGGAGCCATTCGATCCTTCCTCACCCGATCGTAAGAAACCCGAAATGTCTTTACCCAGAGTGTGGTGAGAATGTGGAACTCACTACCACAAGGAGTGGTTGAGGTGAATAGTTTCAATGCATTTAAGGGGAAGCTAGACAAGCATATCAGGGAGAAGGGAATAGAAGGCCAGGCTGATAGAGTTAGATGAGGAACAATGGGAGACAGTTCAATTGGAGCATTAAGGCTGTCATGAAGATAATGTCCTGTTTCTGTACTGTATATCCTCTGTAATCCTGTATGTAATTTATTTGTGATTCTGCTATGTTCAATTGACGGGGTTGATCTGTCTTATAGAAATAGATATGATCAGCTATGGGGAAGAATTGAGGAATCTGTGGGTCTCTGGTCTTTTTATAACAAATGATGCTGTTTATGGTTAGACTGCATGTAATCTTTTGCACAGCCCTTGGTAACTTTAATTCTTTTAAGTTGCTCAGCCTAAGAGCATCTTCTCACTTTCGTACTTTTCTCATAATTATCAAAATTAATTTTTGGACTATCTCTGACTGACTAAATGGCCATAGCTATTAAACTAAAATGACAAAGCTCACCAGCATATTTCATGCAGAGCCTAATTAACATATGGTAAAATAATTATGCAGTGTATGTTGAAGTTTAGGAGGATATGAGGCATTAAATGGCTCCCATGCTGAATAAGCATAGTAATGGCAGGAGCTGTTTAATGTTTTTTCACATCCTCAACTCAAAAGAAGCATTATTTAAATATTTTAATATTGTGAAATAAGATATTTCTATGGTAATCGAACTTTCTCATCCTGCCACATTGTGCAGCCCATTGATGGTACCAGTCTGAAGTTCATTGTCATTTACGCTCTGAGTTGTAATATTATTAACGCCAGTATAATTTAGGATACTCTTTTACAAGATCAAACCATATGGAATTTGCGGAAGTGCATTGTTCATAACCAAAGAGAAATGTAGTGTTGGTCCAGTCCACTGCTTTTAATTCAAAGTTGGTTAATTTGAATTGAACTCATATTTTTGTGTTGCTATTTGATTAAATTGCTTAATTTGAACCATTGGATAATTGAAATAAATCAAACAAAAAATGACTTTAAATTAACAGAAAGTGAACAATAAATTGACATATTTAGATGCATAAGAACCATGATTGCTTTATTTGTTTATGACGTAATGAATACCTTTTCTGTGATTGATAATTAACGTATTACAAAACCAGTGACTAAATACATCAAACTTAAAATGCATTCACATGACAGTAATTTTAAGTCTGTCAATGGACTCTTTAGGAGATGTGAATGATTAATACTTACTTCCAGAAGTATAGTAATCAGTCAATGTTAAAACCAGTGTTTTTTAAATTATGCAGATAATTCAATCTCTTGTTAGTCTTTTTATAAACATAAATAATTTTTCAAATTGTTAGATAGCTGAGATATCTATTATTTTGCAGTAGAGAGGTACTCAGTTTGGCTGTTATTTAGATGTTAGGATTGGCACTGTTGTTCCTTTGGTCTAATGAATTCTTTCAGATTTGCAAAAACTGTTTTTTTTAAACCTTGACGCTAATAAGCCCTTTTCTTCCTAGTCAGGCATGTATGAATTTAAAAATAACATAATTCTTCTGCTGGGAATAAAATTTGGTCTTTTATTTGTAGGTGAGGATACACAATGGTTCAATAATATTATCACATAATCAGTTGCCTCTTTGCTTAAGAAAATCATCTAATTCCTCTGGATAAATGAAGTTCAGCTTGTACAGCTATTTTTTATTTGCTTGCATCACTGACACGGCCAGCATTTGTTGCTGATCCCTAACTTCCCTTGGGAAGATGTTGGTGAACCAACTTCTTGAATTGCTGCAGGTCTTGTTGTGTAGGTACAACCACAATGCTATTAGGAAAGGAGTTCCTGGTTTTTGACCCAGGGACAACAAAGGAACAGCGATACAGTTCATAGTCAGGTTGGTGTAGCTTGGAGGAAAACGTGCAGGTGGTGGTGTTCCCATGCATCTGCTGCCCTTGTCCTTCTATGTGGTGGGGATCACAGGTTTGGAAGGTGCTGTCAAAGGAGTCTTGGTGAGTTGCCACAGTGCATCTTGTAGGTGGTACACACTGCTGTCACTGTGCACTAGTGATGGAAGGAGTGAATGTTTATGATGGTGGCTGCAGATCAAGCTGTCTGCTTTGTCCTGGAGGGAGTTGAGCTCCTTCAGTGTTGTTGGAGCTGCACTCATCCAGGCAAGTGAAGAGTATTCCATCAACACTTGATTTGTGCCTTGTAGATGTTGGACAAGCTTTGGTGAGTCAGGAGGTGAGTTACCAGCCGTAGATTTCCCAGCTCTGACCTTGTACAGCTACCTGCTTGCTGCAGAAGGTACAATTCAGAGTGAAAGCTGAAAGTGCTGAAAAATCCCAGCTGGTCTATCAGCAGCAGGTTTTGTTTTGTATTTGTCCACGGGATGCAGGCGGTGCTGGCTGGGCCAGAATTTATTGCCCACCCCTACTTGCCCTTGAGAATTGAATGGCTTGCTGGGCCATTTCAGAGGGCATTTATGAGTCAACCACATTGCTGTGGTCTGGATTCACATGAAGGCCAGGCCAGGAAAGGACAGCAGATTTTCTTCCCTAAAGCACATTAATGAACCAGTTAAAGAAAAAAGTCAAGTTAGCATTTTGGGTGTAGATGGTTCATCTACTTTTATGCTGATGGATCTGCCTTTTATTTCCAGCAACTTTTGGTTTTTATTCAGATCTTCCAGGATTAATAGTTTTTGCCTGAATAATCTGTGTAGGGTCCCATATAATCAGTGGGAACACACATGGACCAAATAGAACCAAGTGTAATAAAGGCTAAAGTGTACATTCTCCTATGATCAAGCTAAAACCAAGGCACAGACAATGGTTGACAGCAATGCACTAATCCACAACATGTGTAACATCTGTTTCAGATCCTCAAACAACATTAAGGGACAAGGTCTGGAACAATGAGAACTTAGAGGAAAAGTAAGATTTTCCTTAAAAGATGCATTGAAATTCATCTGGATGTAAAAGAAGCAAGTTCTTCCAGGCAGAGGCGGAGTTTTGGTGGAATAACATTGATTGTGAGGATTGTTAATATCAAATACTGGAAACAGGACAAAGGGTTTCAGAATGTATTAATGACAGGAACGGGTTTGACAGAATCTAGCAGTGACACCTCTTCAGAACTACGAAGTTTCATAGTTTTTCAACAAAATTTAGTTGCAGAATCCCTGTGCTGAATGTGAAGTTTGGCTAAGTGGTGAACTGACAAGCTGGCTCTAAATGATAGGAAGCATTTCTTAAAGGGATGTCCACAAATACCTGTAAGGAAAGCACTGCCAAATTATAGCGTTACGTGAATGGAACTCCACTAATAAACTTGCATTTCATCAATGATGTCTTGGCATATGGAGTTACAGCATTCTAGTCATAAGAGTATAACAAAGTATGGAACAAGAAAAGGATATTTCAGCCCTCTTTTTTCAACAGGCCATGTATAATTTTCACTGTAATTGATTCTGTAAAATGGGCTCACTTTCTTCTTTCAGATAGGTAAATAGCCATAATTGAAAGCTCCAAGAAGTTAAAATGGACCCAACAAAGACTATTGCATCAAATCTTCATCACATCAGTCTAACTTTACAATCTTCATTATTCAACCCTGACTGGCTGAAACCACATGAGTAGTATTTTCAACTTTTATCACTTGGTGAAACAGAGTAAAAATGCATTTTGAGCCTGTTTTATACAACCTCCCTCAACACCAGGCTTGATTTTAAGCCTCTGCATCTGATGAGATGGTGTGCGCTGAGGGGTTAGAATTACTGCTGTGTGTTACTCACCTAATCCACACAAAATGCTATTTTAGCAGATATGTTTTCCTGCCAGTAAGGCCCTTGCTCCAAACTGGTGGGGGCCTCATTGAGATCCAAAGGTGGGGTCCTGACATTATTCACACCCGGTGCTACTTTAACTTTGTGTCACAAGGTAATCGCCTGGTACTTCCCTCACAAGGGGAAATCTGGTGGCAAAGAGCAACAAGGCCAGAAGAGGTAAGTGTAAGTGCCCCTGTCATGCCCGCTTTTTAAAATTCCTTCATGGGATGCAGCCATTGCTGGTTATTGTCTACAGTATTTCTAATTGCCCTTGAGAAGGTGGTGGTGAGTTGTCTGCTTGAGCCACTGCAGTTTGTGTGGTGCAGGTACACCCAGAGTGCTGTTAGGGAGAGACTTCCAGGGTTTTGACAAAATGACAATGAAGGAACAGTGATATAGTTCTAAGTCAGGATGGTGTGTGCCTTGCAGGCGTGGCGTTCCCATGTTTCTGCTGCCCTTGTTCTCCTAGGTGGTAGCTGTCTTGGGTTTGGATGGTACTATTGAACGAGGCCTGGTGAGTTGCTACAGTGTATCTTGTAGATGCTGCACACTGCTGCCACTGTGCACTAGTGGTGGAGGGAGTGGGTGTTTAAAGTGTTGGATGGGGTGCCATTTTGTGTCCTGGATGTTGTTGAGCTTCTTGAATGTTGTTGGAGTGGCTCTTGTCTTGGTAGGTGAAGTGCATTCCATCAAACTCCCGACTTCTTCCTTGTAGATGGGAACATAGGGCTGCCCATTGTCCCAGGCTTCCCTCTCCCCGATGATCGTCCCTGGAACTCCATCCCTTAAGGTTTACCCTTTCTGGGAATCATTCCCAAGTGTTTCTGGTGGTGAACATATGTCACAGCTGCTGGCTTGCACCTCCAACACCACATCATTAATGTTGGATTAGAAGACAGGCTTAATTTATTTAAATGGGCCTGGGAGTTAAAGTGACACAGGCCATGTATTGATGAGCTGGGGTGGACCTGATACTCATCCTGATGGTTCCATGCTCACCCCTTCCCTCCAGTTAAACTTGAGACTATAATGTCTCAGATAAATTTTATAATCTCTGTTTATATTTATCCTTACTGAATTCAATCCGATTCTTAACCAGTTATTAATCTAGGTCTTGTTAAAATGTTTAAGCAATACACCATTTTATAAAATTCTGAGGAAAAAGAATTGCTTCTAGTTTCACTTGAGACTCCCCAACATGTCAAGTCGATAATTGGGACCAGCCTGCCACCAGAGATGAAGGACTTCAGGTACGTGGATGGATGGGAGAAGCTGGGGCTGTTCTACTTAGAGAAGAGGAGGTTGAGAGGATATTTAATAGAGGTGTTCCAAATCATGAGAGATCTGCACAGAATAGGTTGGGAGAAACTGTTCCCATTGGTGGAAGATTTGAAGCCAGAGAACACAAATTTAAAGTGATTGGTGAAAGAAGCAAAAGCGAAAATGAGGCAAATATTTTACACAGCGAGAGGTTAGGATAAAAGCAAAATACCGCGGATGCTGGAAATCTGAAATAAAAACAGAAAATTCTGGAAAAACTCAGTAAGTCTGGCAGCACCTGTGGAGAGAGAAACAGAATTAACGTTCCAAGTCCATATGACAATTCTTCAGAACTGTTAGGGTCTGGAATCTGCTGTCTGAAAGGGTGGTGGAAACAGATTTAATTGTGGCTTTCCAACAAGGAATTGGATAAACACTTGAAGGGAAAAAATTATAGGGCTACAGGGGAAGAGCCAGGTTGTGGAACTAACTAATTTGCTGTTGCAGAGAGCTGGTATGGCTGAATGGACTGAATGGCCTCCTGTGCTGCAAGCATTCTATGATTCTATGATGCTTTGCAGCACAGTAGCTTAATGCCTAGCTAAACATTAATTCCAGCACCAGATCACAAGAAGTAGCAAGAGGAAATCAAAAAGTTTAAGAATCCTATCTCTTGGTTGAAGAAAGAAAGCATTCAAATTGCTTGGCAACGCTTGCATTACAATAATTTGCATCCATTGCAATGCAAATGGAGATAACCTGGCAAGTGAGAAAATGAAAGGGTAGATTTTTTTTACAAGTTGTGACAGTCATCGTTAATATAATTTGGCACATGAACTGAATCAGGGTGTATGCAAATAGAAATAGCACCCTTGAACATAGGAACTGGAGGTAGGTCATTCAACCCCTCGAGCATGATCTAGCATTCAATGAGATCACAACGGATCTTCACCTTAATTCTATCTATCTGCCTTCATTCTGTAAACCATTAATAACCTTGCCTAACAAAATGTTACCAACCTCAGTTTTGAAATTTTCAATTGACCTCTACCCTCAACAGCTTTTGAGGGGGGAGAGCTGCAGATTTTGCACTACCCTCAAAGCCTCTTTGACAGAGTGCCAGCGTAACTGTGAAAATTTCGCTAAACTGCTTTTGAGCCTTGGGCATAATTTTTTTTGCATAATCTTATGATCGCCATATTCTTCTTTAATTTGTTCTATTTTAAAAAGAAGTCTTGGCACATCAAAGGCTCATAAAATTAGCTTTCGGAAGAGTCAGATGGGGGATGATTTCTTCTATTTGCTGCTTGCAGTGAAACTGTTAATGCATTTGTAAAAATGTGTTTAGATTTTGCTATGCCTCGTGCACAGAGGAAATCTTGGCCCATGATGGTAAATAAGGGACTATTTCCGGACAACATTATAAACAGCTAATTCGATAATGACCTCTGCAATTTTTATGGCTTACATTTAGTCCAACTATTCAGAAATCAAATGGCTGCATGCTAAAGTAAATAAGACAGTGAATGATCGAAGAAAGGAGTTCTCTTAGTAATATATTGTGATCATTGAATGGTTTGGTTAACTCTTCAGAGGACTAGCAAACTGACTATTGTTTCAGCTATTTCATTCCACTGATTTTGTCTCCTGGGTTTCGCTCATTTTGCAAACTTCTAGTTACAGTGCTGCAATTAATTTCTTTCTGACAATGGCTGGATAAAAATCCACTTAATTCAGCCTGCTTAATCTAATATTATTAATTATAGAATTAACGCACTCCATTTACGGAATTGCTTGATAGGGAGAAAAGCCATTCAGGCAGTCCACCTGCAATGCCAACTCTGGGTTCTGCTTCACTGCTCAGCCCCATATCTATGCTTATTCAGACTACTTGCAGAATGAAACCTCTCACAGGCTTGTGTTTGGGAGCAAGATGTGTTTGGTTATCCGAAAACCAGCTCCTGCATTTCTCCACATCCCCACTACTTCCCATTCAGGAAGTTGTTGCCACTTTTATTTTGTCATTTGACATGTTTTAAGTGTTTTTGACCTTGCTTGGCAGAATTTTGAGTGACAAACTTAACTTCTGAAAGGGTGGGGAGAGCAGTAAGCGAAAGCGATTACACTACTGTGGTAATTATGGTTTCATTTAGTGTGTAATATACCTTTAAGAAAAGAGTGTGTTAAGGAAGGTCACACGATCTTTAATAGCCAATGAAAGAGTAGTGTGGGCTACCTCAGTAGTCAGTAGTTTGTGGTTGGTTGTGTATAGAGTTTGGGCTGAAAGCATATGTGTAGTGCTGCTGAGTACCTTGTAAATGAACTTAAAGTTTCCACCTAAGAAGTGTCTGCTGATCAACTCTATCTATAGTACCAACTCAGCCACCACTCACAACATCTACTGTCACAATTAATGGCTTTTGAATATTGTGCAAGTAAATTAAATAGTATATTCTTTCTCGCTGATGGGCAGATCAGGATGCTGGGAGTTAGCAGTCTGTGGCAGTAACTGTGCCATAGAGCACAAGATAATTTTAGGTTGTACAACCATTTACTGAGATGCTCAGATACTTTAAGGGATCTTTATGTCAGCTGCTCAGTTGATTGTCCTCTAGTTGGCTCACAAAGAAATGAGAATGCTGGTCAGGTCCTAGCCAGACAGATTTTCCCTGTAGTCATCTATGGTACAAAAAGAAATTGGACGGTATAACACCAGACACGTTAAGAGGGAAAAAAAAGAGGTTTCTTTAAATTTTCATCTTTGGTAACATAAATGGAATAGTTATGCTGTTCTGTGAAAACTACGGAACTGAAGAAACACGAAAAGCAGTACCACGTCACTTTAACAGGCTGCTGTAAAAAGTGGCTTTTAAGCAGCATGTAGGGAGTGCTGAGTTTTTAATGAGCAATTTCTGACCTCTCAGCAACAAATTGTCAAGAAACTGCAATAATCCACTAATGATCTTGCAAAATCCCCATGTAAAATTAAATAGAGTGTGCATAAAAAAGACATTAAAACTGTTTGCATCTCACAAAGATTGTGCATTTTTTTTCACTTACAAAATGGAAGATTTTGGCGGGTGACTGCTATTTATTTTTTGGAATGTTGGAATCTTGATAAGCAATGATTTTGTCATCAAGATTACAATTGTGTCTTGTTTCCTTCAGAACAGATAAGTGGTGATTCAACTATACATGTAGTCCAAACGTGAAGAGTTACTGGCAACATTTAAGTGTTACTCCGAATTGAACATTAAAGGTGTCAATTAACTGTCACTGGGTCCCCAGACTGTACTGTGTATTCACCAGCCAGTGCATAGCCAGAAGTCTCTGATTTTAGATGCTACTCCCTATGGATTCAGATGGATGACATGATATACTGAAGATGCACTGTAGGTTGTAATGGTGTATGAAATCTGTTCTATGAGATTATAAATCAAAGCAGGGCACCAGCCAATCAGATTGGAGCAGTGGGCTTATTATAAGACATTAAATGTGCGCAACATTATCAAAACTGTTTGTCCTTCCTGTCGCTAAATGTATGAGGGACCTTCTCACTCTTTTTGATAGAGGAAAATAATCTTAAAACAAGAACACCATGCAATAACACACTTGAAGAGTTCAGATGACGTGGCAAACTGGAATATGAAGCTGAAATTGCTTTACCCAGTCATTCGAATTCTAGGACTGTATTACTGGCTTGATCATATTGCTGGGACTATATGATGGCTTTTATCAAAGGGTGAAGATGGAGGGACAGGCTTAAGCATGTGAAATAGCCAAGTTGTGCCCAGCACCATGCTCTGTCACTTAGGCCCTATCTCCTATGATAGAAATGATACATCCCAGAGGAAACATTGTAAGTCAATTTGCTATCATGTGTTGGTTTTCTGTAGCATTTCTGCAACCATTTACTTTTAAGCGCAAATTAGTTCTCACCTACAAATGCTTAACACACTCCGATTACACCTTTGCACCCAGCCCAGATAGGTACAGTACCTATCACTGCATTCTCTACCCAGACCCTCCACTTGTGTTCCACTGGCAAGCTGACTATCTTGCCCACCCCTCACAAATGGTTACATGAGGGTTTCATTGTTACATGGTTTTTACACCATGTACACCATGTCTATTTTGCTCTCTAGTATGCTTGCTTTCCCCCATGATGGTACCTGCATCCATCCTACAGATAACTAACACACGTGTAAATTCTGCATCACGCACATATTCAGAGGGAATTTTAGATTTAGCCTGGAAATCATAAAAAAACCCATAAAATTGTGTTTAGATATTTTGAGTGATTGCTTCGGTGATGAGAGTACAGATGTTCACAGCTGCACTGAAATTGTTGACACCTTTCATCAGGCTAGATCTCAACACCTGGATTTTGTGCTTTGTTAGACTTGCGCTTGCCCAAAGGCTTTCTATGAACTTATACACTGGAATTTGCTGTCAGTCAACCATCCGAAAAGCACAGCACCCTCTACAGGACATCTGGGACCCAGGTGAACAGGGCAGGAAACTCTGGATCTCCCTAACCAGTCAGATTGAAGAATCACCATTGAACAACACAGAATCTAAACCAGGAAGTGTAAGTTTGAACATTGAATTCAATGTCAAATTAGTGGTGATACTACTACATATACAATCCAAATGTGAGAAATTACTGCCAACATTTAATTGTTACTCCAAGTTGAACATTAAAGGTGTCAATTAATTGTCACTGGGTCCCAGACTGCACTGTGTACTCACCAGCCAATGCATAGCCGGAAGTCTATTTGGTTTTAGATGCTATTCCCTATGGATTCAGATAGACATGACATACTGCAGGTTGTAATGGTGTATGAAATCTGTTCTATTAGGTTATAAATCAAAGCAGGAGCACCAGCCAATCAGATTGTGGCAGTCATCTTATTAGAAGAAATAAACATGTACAATATTATCAAAACAGTTTGTTCTTTTTTTCACTAAATGTATGAGACACCTTATCACTTTTTAATAGGGGAAACTAATCTTAAAACAAACCCACCGCACAATTAGGTGCAGAAAGTGAAATAAAGAGAGGGAAAGAAAGATTGGTTTAAGAGAGAATCAAAAGAGACAGAGAAGTGAAGTTAAAATCATATATTTTCATTTTGTTTTTGTTTTAAATCTCTAACAGTAATTCAAATCAGAACAAATGCAAACCTATACTTCTAAAAGCAGCCCTACTTTCGGAGGAGATTGTTGGCAGTATTAAGATACTGTTAAATGGGTGCTGAGATTGGAATGAACAAGTCCTAACTTTTTCTGTAGAGTCTAGTCTGTTTTGTCCACACAGGAATTTAATGTCATGTAATATACATTTGAAGGTGAGCACTTTGGGGTATTTAGGGCACTTTTGGAGGAATGTTGAATTTCAGACAGCATGTGCACCTGCCAGTAGTTGCTGCCCAATTTCTCTGTAAATAACAGCGAGTGCTATTAGCCCCACCATTATCTTTAGAGCAAAATCTGGTCCATTGTTTCAATTCCACTTTACACAGGGATAAGCGCCTTCAGTTGAGATGAGAGATTGAAAAAAGTTAGGAATGTTCTCTTATGGGGTAACTTAATAATAGTTCAAAATGATGAGAGGTTTAGATAGAGCTCATAGAGAAAAATTATTTCCTTTGGCAAGCAGGTCAGTAACCAAACCTCAGAAATTTAAACCATTATCAAAGATCTAGAAGAGAGATGTGGAGACTTTTTTTTTAACTCAGGTGTTTGTTGAGATGTGGAACATTCTACATATAAAGTTAGTGGAAGCCGATTCCCATAAGTAATTGCACAAGTGAGTTGAACAGGTATTTGGGAGTGAGGAACTTACAGGGTTACAGAAAAAAAAAACAGGTGTGTGAGACTAAATCTTATTGCTTTTTCGAAGAGCTAGCATGGGCATACTGGGCAGAATGGCCTTCTTAAACACTGTAAGTTTCTATGGATCTATGAAATCCCTTGCCCATCAAACAGTTCCTTTGGTTATCAGTCAATGTTGTTAATCATTTTTTCATGGGGGTCTTGAATAGATCTTGACATTATCTCCATCTTCCAATCAGGCTGAGTTGAAGGGTGAAATCTTCCTACCCTTCCTGCTGAGGTACAAAGCTGGGTGATTTCATTTAAAATAAATAAATGCATTAAACTTGACCTTTTGGGAATGGATTTAATTTCCTGGGGAATGTAAAAGGTGATGGGATGCTTTGAATTAGTTCTATTGGTGTTGATTACATTTTGTCTGTTAAAATATTTTCCCAGGTGAGCTGCATTTAACTCAGTGTTTGAACTTCACCTGTCCTGTCCCCAAAACAGGCTTGAATTGTGCTTTACAGGCTTCTTGCTCCCATTCTCCAATTCCCATTGAGGTTATTAGTTTATGGGACTATTTTGCAATGGGAAAAATTGTAACTTTAAATTTGCAGGCAGTTGAGAGAATAAAAGGCTTTTTTGAGCATATACAGCTTTTGTACAGAACCTGACTTTGGTATATATTACACATGGTAAAGCTTAGGGAAATGACTGCAACAGAGCCACTACACCATGACAGTGCTTGTTTAGAAGCATTATACCCTTCCCCTTTTTAAAACAGGGGGGCAATGGCATAGTGGCATTGTCACTGGACTGGTAATCCAGAGACCCAGGGGAATGCTCTAGGAACCCAGGTTCAAATTTGAATTCAATAAATATCTGGAATTAAAAGGCTGATGATGACCACAAAACCACTGTCGATTGTTGTAAAAAGGCCAATCTGGTTCACTAATGCCCTTTAGGGAAGGAAATCTGCCAACTTTACCTGGTCTGGCCTACATGTGACTCCAGACCCACAGCAATGTGGTTGTCTCTTAAATGTCGATCCCTCTCAAATGGATTAGTAAGCCACTCAGTTGTATCAAACTGCTACAAAGCCTCAAAACAGGAATGAAACTGGACGGGCCGCCCGGTATCGACCTAGACACCAGAAACGACAGCAAACTCTACTCTGTCCACCCTGCAAAGTCCCCCTTGGCTAGTGCCAAAATTGGGAGAGCTGACTCACAGACTAGTCAAGCAGCAGCCTGATATAGTCATCCTCACAGAATCATATCTTACAGATAATTTCCCAGATACCACCATCACTTTATGTGGCATCAAGGAGCCCTAGCAAAATGAGTCAATGGGAATCGGGGGAAATCTCTCCGCTGGTTGGAGTCATACCTAGCACAAAGGAAGATGGTTGTGGTTGTTGGAGGTCAGTCATCTTAGCTCCAGGGCATTACTGCAGGAGTTCCTCAGGTTAGTGTCCTAGGTCCAACCATCTTCAGCTGCTTCATCCTTCCATCATAAGGTCAGAAGTGGGGATGTTCACTGATGATTGCACAATGTTCAGCACCATTCACAACTCCTCAGATACTGAAGCAGCCCATGTCCAAATGCAGCAAGACCTGGAAAATATCTAGGCTTGGGCTGACAAGTGGCAAGTAACGTTCGTGCCACACAAGTGCCAGGCAATGACCATCTCCAACAAGAAAGAATCCAACCATCATCCCTTGTCGTTCAATGGCATTACCATTACTGAAGCCCCCACTATCAACATCCTGGGGATTACCATTGACCAGAAACTGAACTGGACTAGTCATATAAAGACTATGGCTACAAGTGCAGGTCAGAGGCTAGGAATCGTGCAATGTGTAACTCACCTCCTGACTCCCCAAAGTCTGTCCACCATCTACAAGGCACAAGTCAGGGGTGTGATGGAATACTCCCCACTTGTCTGGATGAATGCGGTTCCTGCAACACTCAAGAAGCTCAACAACATCCAGGACAAAGTAGCTTGTTTGATTGGCACCCTATCCATAAACATTCACACCCTCCACCACTGATGAACAGGAGCAGCAGTGTATACGATCTACAAGATGCACTGCAGGAATTCACCAAGGCTCCTGATACAGAACCTTCCAATACCATCTAGAAGTCCAAGGGCAGCAGATAGATGGGAACACCATCACCTGGCAGTTCCCCTCCAAGTTACTCACCATCCTGACTTGGAAATATATCGCCATTCCTTCACTGTCACTGGGTCAAAATCCTGGAACTCCCTCCCTAACAGCACTATGGGTGTACCTAGGGCACAGGGACTGCAGCAGTTCAAGAAGGCAGCTCACCATCACATTCTCAAGGGCAACTAGAGTTAGGCAATAAATGCCAGTGCCAGTGAAGTCCAAATCCTGTGAATGAATAAAAAAAAACCAAGGTGAAAGGTCAAGGCCCATGTTGTAGGCTGAAAGGGGCAGGATCAAAATGAAGTAGGTCAAGAAATTGGTGGTTAAATGTTTGTGCTCCATTGATTTATACTGAAAGGGCACAGTGACAGAGGCCGTTTTGTTCATATTCATTGTAAATGGCCAGCTGGGTAGTACTTAGACTCAGATTACTTCTGTGATTTAAACATTTCAGAAATCCTGTGCAGAGGGAGGAGGAGGATTGTACTGCTCTTCCACCTTAAGTCTAGAAGGAAAGGGTAGCGGGAACCTTTCCCTTCTCATCCCCTGATTACAGTTCTCCATACAATGTTTTCAGGACTTACTCAGTGCCTTGCAAGGGCAAGGGATAAGGTCAGGGTTGAGGACTCCGGAAGCCTAAATTCCCCATTTCATTGTGAGTAGAGCCTTCATTGAGCTCCATCATTGGGGTTTAAGCCTGTCTATTGACCTGAACCCCTAAAGAATCTAACATTTTTTTTTGCGCAAGTGTCACCAGGAATATTGGCAGGTTCAATGATCATGGAGTAAGAGGGTACTAGAAATGCACCTGAAGACACTGTGGTCACCAGATGCATGCTAATGGTATGGCCTCCTACTAATAACACAAATTCCACCAATTTTAAACAACAAACCATTATCCCTGTGCTAAGAAATTAATTGATGTGTTGAATTTCAGACTTAAAGATTTGAGTCTTTAATGTCATGGTTGACATACAGACTCTTCCTAAGGTATGAAAGTTAGCCTCTTGTATTTTAATCTTTGAGTACATTTGGGGTTCATACCAGTTTCATTCTGAATAAAACTGAAGCACAGAGTGCCATTTGCTCTCTGTAGCTCATATATTTTGCTGTCCCATCATAGACAGCTCTGCATCTTTATCTTTGTCTTTACAAACTGTGCTCAGAATTGGTTACCATCCCAACATGAGCTTTTCAGAAGGTGATGACCTATCTACTTATTTTTCAATTGTACAAATTAAATCAATAGATCTTCAGCAGCTTAACATCCTTTAAATGCAGTCTGCGCTAATTGGCTCGCATCCCATTAAGTATTGGCATTTGTTTTTGTAATTATTATTCTATGAACAGGTTACCTACCATGATGCGCCTGTCTAAACCTGCCATTTATCAGTATGACTGGTAAGCTTTGTGTAACCTTTTTTCAGCAAAATGCTTAGTTTATTTATTTTTATAAAACATTTGGGGTCTTTTTGTCGGGGGCGGGGGGCGGTGGGGGGGGGTGTTGTTTTTGTAACCAACTAACTAATTGATAGATCATAGCTTTTGATATCACCTGGCTAAATTACCCTGCTTTTTTAATTTGCTGGTCTTAACTTGACCAGAATCTGAAATTCACAACTCACTGAGTAAGCACTGAATCTCAGTAATGCAATCAGATCATGACAGACAATTAAAATAACGATAAGCATGTGTGGTCCATAATGATTCAGAATGCAGATCTGCTAAGGGTTACAAGTCTTAAACACGAGCTACAAATAATTAAATAAAGGCAGTGATGAAAGTTAGTGTAGCTATGACTGGAGGCCATTATAACCAAACTGACCTGACCTCAAGTTAGCAATACAGTCCCTTTGGAATGACTGATGTACAAGGGCCAATTGATAGCCCAGGACATGCCAATTATATAACTTGTGGCTTTCTTGCTCTTATCAAAAGCCCCCTGTCTAAAGGCGCTATTCTTCTGTTATGATATAGAAGCTTAATCCGAGGAAGGTGAAACACGGGAAGGATTTGATTGAATGCTTTCATCTTTTAACCTAAAGCAGGAACCAGGGTAAGAATGAGATGGTCAAATCTATCAGCAGCTGCATGATCATTGTTGAATGCCTTTTAAAGATCGATGATTCTGGCTCAGAGGGTTCTCCTCTCTAGGGGAATCCCCTCCTATGGATGGATGATCCAGCCTTCCGCTTTCAAAGTTGGAAGGAAGTCGATCTCACAGTCAAGCATGCACAGGAAAGGATAAAGTAAAGGACTTTCAAGAGGATGTGGTATAGGTTACTTGCAGGACAAAGATGCGGTGTGGAAGAGTATGAAATTTTTTTATTAAATAAAATAAATATGTTTGAGGAGTTGGTAGGAGCACAAGAATGAACTTCACCAAATCTTAAATATAAACACAAAATGCTGGAAACTCTCAGCACATCAAGCATCATCTATGGAGTTAATGTTTTAGGTCAGTGACTTTTTAAAGGTCAGCAGGAATGGTGGTTCATAACATTGTTCGAAGTGCTCGGTTGTGGTTCATTCAGATTAGAGCTCTGCTCAGGATGTATCTGACAAGCAAAGGGCTATTAGAAATGAGCTATCCCTCAAAGCTATCTGGTTAATCAAGGAATATCCTATTCCGCACCTTTTAAAATTATATTGAAATAGGAAATAGGAGCAGGAGTAGGCCATTTGGCACTTCAAGCCTGCTGTACCATTCAACTAGTTAATGGCTGATGTTCTACCTCAATATCATTTTCCGCATTATTTCCATATCCCTTAATATCTTTAATATCTAGAAATCTATCGATCTCTGTCTTGAATATACTCAATCTCTGAACCTCCATAGTCCTCTGGAATAGAGGATTCCAAGATTTACCACCATCTGAGTGAAGAAATTCCTCCTCATCTCAGTCCGAAATGGCCTATCTCTTATTCTGAGGCTGTGTCTCCTTGTTCTAGATTCCGGCCCCACACCACCCCACCATCATAAGGTCAGAAGTGGGGATGTTCGCTGATGATTGCACAATGTTCAGCACCATTTGTGACTCCTCAGATACTGAAGCAGTCCAAAACCAAGATATAGCAAGACCTGGACAATACCCAGGTTTGGGCTGACAAGTGACAAGTGACAAGTATCATTCATGCCACACAAGTGTCAGGCAATGATCATCTCCAACAAGAGAGAATCTAACCATCGCCCCCTGATGTTCAATGACATTACCATCGCAGAATCCCCACCCCCACCGCCCCCCTTAAACATCCTGGGGGTTAACATTGACCAGAAACTGAACTGGACTAGCCATATAAATACTGTGGCTACAAGAGCAGATCAGAGGCTAGGAATCGTGTGACAAGGAACTCACTTCCTGACTCCCCAAAGCCTATCTACCATCTACAAGGCACAAGTCAAGGGTGTGATGGAATACTCCCCTCTTGCCTGGATGAGTGCAGCTCTCACAACAGTCAAGAAGTTTGACATCGTCCAGGACAAATCAGCTCACTTGCTTGGCACCACATCCACAAATATTCACTCCCTCCACCACCTTCCAAACCCACATCCACTAGCATCTAGAAGGACAAATACAGCAGATAGATGGGAACACCACTGCCTGGAAGTTCCCCTCTAAGTCACTCACCATACTGACTTGGAAATATAATCGCTGTTCCTTCACTGTCACTGGATCAAATTCCTGGAACTCCCTTCCTAACAGCACCATGGGTGTACCCATGGACTGCAGTGGTTCAGGAAGGCAGCTTACCACCACCTTCTCAAGGGCAATTAGGGATGGGCAATAAATGCTGGCTCAGCCAGCGAAGCCCACATCCCGTGAATGAATTAAAAAACAACTATGCCCCTTTATTTTACCTTGAACAGTCTTATCTCTCTCACTGCATGTACCATGCCCTTTGAGGGCATAGGCAACCCTGGATTCCCATTGGATTGGTTATGCTTGTCAAAGTACAGCAGTGGTTGCCATTGCCTTCTGCGGTCTGGCTCACCAGTACACTCTCCCACTCTTACCACCTGCCATCAGGAGGATTTACAGGCTCATAACCAACCTGATTGGCCATGATACAAATACACCTTCCGTGGTAATCAAGTCCTGGAGTGGGACTTGAATCTATAGTTTCTGACCAAGAGGTGGGGACGCTACCACTGCACCAAAAGACCCCTTAATTATTGCATAATCTTTTCATATGCATTTTGAAAATCAATCAACAACTGAGATATTGATTGATAGTCAACTATTAAATAATACATTTTATCATATCTATGTAAAATAGTTTACATATTTCATTTTTGCAAGCACATTTTCTGCTTCAATGAGCCTGGAGGGGATAATTTTCTAATCTTATTCGCCTGAAGTGACGAAGAGCATGTATCAGACTACTGAATGTGGACAGTAGTGCATCTTTACTCAACCCGTCTGATTTTGTGCCAGGTTTCAATCTTTTAGATTTAAAACAAAAATCTACAAAAAGACCGAATAGCTACCATGTTCTCATGCTCTATTTAATGTGTAGAAAAATACTTGTTGCCTAGTTACCAGAAGAGAGTCACTCTGAAAATACAAAATTAGATCTGCTGCATGCAAGCATTTTGTTCAGTTAATTCCAGTATGGCAATGATGAACATTTTGCAAAAATAAGAACTCCCTCTTGCACAGATAGACACAAATATACACACACAATTAATGCACACATAAATACACATAAAAATACAAATACACACATTTATGTACACCAATAAATACACACAGGTATTCCTTCACATAGCTGACTTTACCATTGTCATGGATGGAATGCATTTGCTTTCTAACTGCCTGTAATCAATATGTTTTGTATGGAAAGAGGTGTGCCTTTTCTTACCCTTGGAGTGTATGTTCCAATTAAATAATTCAGCAGCAAGCTTTGGTGAGTTTAATAATGAATTATTCTCACACACCTTGAATTAAACATTTCACATGCACTTGGTCTCCCTCACGCACAAAGATTGGATATAGGTAAAGGTCATGCCTTTTTGCAGATTACAGTTATCTCAGTCTCCGATTTACAGTCTCCGGTCTCCCATGTGGCAGGCCTGTGGTCTTTTGAATGGATTCAACAATGTAAAGTTGCAAAGTGAAGGGTTCGCAACAGGTTGTTCTTGTAGCTGAATAGTTAGGAGGTTGGCTCTCAAGTGAACTTTAAATGGGAACAGGTTACATATTCTGTCTGCCTGATGTCTCGCAGCTTGTTTTCGAGTCTGGTTCACAGACTGGCTAAGCTGATGGTTCGATGGCTTTGGTGAAACTAACTGCAAACAACTCCTAGCTGATCTTTTAAACAGACAAAGACAACATGGCTGCCTCCATGTGGCATTTCACAAGTTCAAATAACCCGAGTTTCCCAAGTTCTTTTTCCAAGTAAGCTGGGGTGTTTATATTGATGCTACAACTTGCGTTGTGGGTTAACACCTCTGAGGGTTTGATATAGTGTCTTTGTTTTAGAATGACTCATTCAAATCAGATAAGGTTTCAGGGAAGGGCATTGGCTCACATCAATCTGGAATGTTCAATTTGTTCCCTTTGAGACAAGGAAGTGGTTCTTCTCCACAAAAGAAGTCAGGTGACCGTGGGCAGCCATCTTTTCCAGCCTTTTTGTGTCCAATTTTAAAATATAAAATTGAAGTTCAGAAAATGACATGCCAATACTGGCATGGCACCATGCAAGCTCCCACCTTAGAGTTCTTCTTGCAGAGAGCTGACATGGACATGATGGGACAAATGACCCCCTTCTGTGCTGTAACCATTCTATGATTCTGTGATTAGGACAATTTTGTGGTTTAGGCTAAATGTAGGCACTGGAGTGAAACAACATTTTGCATGGTCAGATCATTTGCATAATTATTCATAGCCACCTGTGCAGTTTTAACCTGGCGCATGAAGCTAGACTAAACCATGTTTCCAATTGGATTGAAAGGGATGCAGCAACTTAAAAGGAAATGGTCATCACAGAATCACAGAAAGGTTACAGCACAGAAGTAGGCTACTCGGCCTTCCATGACTCTCCGAAGGGGCAATTTACCTAGTGCCACTCCCTGGCCTTCTCCCCGTAGCCCTGCAATTCTTCCTTGTTGGATTATAATTCAATTCCCTTTTAAATGTCTCGATTGATCTTGCCTCCACCATACCCTCAGGAGTGCATTCCAGATCCTAACCACTCGCTGTGTTTAAAAGTTTTTCCTCATGTTCTTTTTGCGAATTACCATAAACCGGTGCCCTCTTGTTCTCGATCTTTCCACCAATGGGAACAGTTTTTTCCTATCTACTCAGTCCAGATACCAGTCCTTGCCAGGATGTGGTGATAAGACTCAATGCATTGTACACTATTTGTCAGAAATGCTGTCATTTCTGCCCCTATTGCAACCTATTTAATTTAGGACTGAATGGGGTGCACTAGTCACATGCCTGTTGGTGGTTGTAAGCTGTAAGGGTTGCAAGTTCAAATCCCACTATGGGAAATACAAAACTAAGTTCAACATGTCTGGTAAATGACAGGCTGGCACCAGATAAAATGATCATGAAACCTACTGAAATCTACTGGGTTTGGTAAAAAGCTAACTGATTCACCAGTGTCCTTCAGAGAAGAGAACATCCCATCTATAGCTGGACTAACCTTCATGTGACTCCTACATGGTTGATTCTCAATGTCCTCAGAGCAACCATGGAAGCATGATAAATATCACTTTGCAGCGTCTCAAGGACGCATAAAAAATAACAGTGGCATTGGCTTTCCAGAATCAGCTGAGCCTGGTGGCAGTGTTCCATCTGCTCTCAGATTCATCTCGCCAATAAGGATCTGTAGCTCCGAAGTTCGATTCAAAATGTTAACTCTGTTTCTCGCTCTACGGATGCTGCGAGATCTGCTGAGATTTTCCAGCACCTTCTGTTTTTATTAAGAATCTGTAGGTCAGCATCACTAAGATTTTCAATTGACCTCTTTGGTTTGCCGCCTGTTGCCTGGGACCTTCCTTGGGCTCCACTGCCAATACTAGATGCTGAGACCATTCTTCCTGTCCTGATTAAGCACAGCAAACTCCTGCAAAGAAATCACTGCTGCTGTGATAATAGTTGAAAGAGAAACCACCAATTATTCATTCTCTTTCCAGGAAGCTGTCACCATCTTGAATTGCTGTAGGCTTCCAAATCCTTCGAATACACCTCTTGCCTCTGCTGCTCAATACCTTAAACCCACTTTATATAGAATTTGCACTTCTGCTCTGCTACATGTTATGTAAATGAACTCTGGCCACAAATTTAGGCAGCCTTGCCACCCATCCCCACCCGCCAAACAACCCTCTCTATCCCCTCTGTCCATGTGTAAAAACAACACCATTGATTCTTGAAGCCTTACCTTTGTATATTGCCGCACTAAGGAGCGTTTAGATGAGCACTTGAAATGCCATAGCAGACAGGGCTATGGGCCAAGTGCTGGAAAATGGGATTAGAATGGGTGCTTGATGCTGGTGCAGACATGATGGGCTGAAGGGCTGTTTCTGTGCTGTATAGCTGTTTGACTCTATGATCAAGATATCCTGAATTAATTTCTATAGGCTTTAATGGATTTTTGAGTGAATGATGTTTTCAGATTTGGACATAATATAATTTTCTATGCCCAGTCCTTCTCAGAAATGTCAGCCATCCTCAAGCATGTTTGACTTGGTTTCCAGCCATCTTGACTTAATGCTGGAAATCAGAAGTATACAGAGAAACAGACATCCTGGCTCTGGAAATCCACGGAAAGTGATCCTGGCGGTTAAGTTGGAATTGCATCTACCTGTGCCCTCCATTACTAACCCTGTAGGACTTTATGGGGTCAATGAGAGGACACCCCATTTGCATATGTATGAGGGGGTGCATACGCATCTCTGGTGCTTGCTTGCCTGCCCCATGCAGCCAGAAATCCAACACCTGGCTTCCATTTGGAGAGGATGAGCTGCTCGTGCAACACCTGTTGTATGTTGTATGTCCAGTAGGTCTCACAAAGAGGTTCTGAGTCTTGCACGGTTGAACGTTTATGATAACACACAACTCCATACGTACAGAGTATAGCCTAAGCCATGAGCTAACCCCATGCTTGCTTCTACACAGGTCTCTGTGCAATCCACAACTGCCTCTCGTCTCAGGTCATGTGTCTCTTTACATCACAGAATGGGCGGTCCCACATTAACACTTGCTATGCGAGACACCCTTATACTACACACCCACCACAGCCTTCTCCTCACTCAACACTTCTGAGATCCCAGCCATCTTTTCAAGACACCCCAAAATACTCCTGAAGTGTAGTCACTATACTGTGGCAAAATATGGTATGCAATTTGTGCACAGCTAAACCCCATAAACTGCAGTTGATTGTTTACATCAACTTGAACAAACAGATGGGGCCTCATCTTGATGAAAAGCAGCATTTTGAACATCAATATCAGGCTGGATTATGCACAACATATGGAATTCTACATTGAAAGTGGCACAGCTTGGTTAATTGAACAGTTGGTTTGTTAAACTTCAGTTGAATTTTTTTAATTTCTAAAATATAATTGTGAGGATAGTTTCAATATGCCTTTTTGATCTAGTCATTTTCCTGACAACTACATGAATAGTCTTCAGCTGGGATAAGAAGATTATTTCTTGGAGGATTTTCCCCATGTTCCCCTCCCATTCTCAGCTTCCAAAGCTGTACTTTATCCAGTGAAGGGCAGAAGGAGGTGGACAGGGCTCTGCTGTATGGGCAACATTAGTATTCTATCATAATTCCAACAGGTAAAGGAGCTTTGCAAGCTTTAATACTTTTTCTTGCATGATAGAATGTTCCGCTGCTATGCAGTAATCCATCTGAAAGCTGACCGAACAGAATAGCCTTCCAGAATAAAAATGAGAGAAATACACAGCAGGTCAGTCAACAACTCACAAGAGGAAAGTAGGTTAATCTTTCAGGGGTAGAACTGAGCATAAGTGAAGGGTTTGTGACAGCCCAAAGCATCTGGGAGTTCAAAAGAAGGCCCAGGGATCTTAGAAATTGTGATTACACTGCACCATTAGCACTTGACTGAGATCAGCTCCTGAGATGAAAGAGGCACAGTGTAGATTCATGAGAGTGCTGCCAGGGATCAGGGAATACAGTTACGATAATTGTCTAGTTGGGACTTCTTTCACTGGAAGTGAGGTTTTAAGAGATGACTTGATTGAGGTCTTCAAGACCATGAAGATTTGTGATGAGGCAAACAGTGACGAATTGTTTTCACTAGATTGCAAAGTTTATACTGAAAGGTCACAATAAGAAGTACAAGGGTAGTTATAACAATAACAACTAACATTTATGTAGCATTTTTAATTGGTAAAACATCCCGAGGCACTTTAGAGGACTGCTGTTTGAGCAAAGTTTGACACTATGCTACATAAGGAGATATTCAGACAGATGACCTAAAGCCAATTGGTTCACCAATTAAGGATCATCTGACAGGAGGAAAGAGAGATTTAGTAAAGATATTCAGGAACTTAGGGCCCAGGCACTGAAGACACAGACTGCAAACTGTGGAGCAATTAAAATAGGGATTGTGGGAAAGGCAAACATTGGAAGAGTGTAGATATTTTGGGGGGCGGCAGTGGGGCTGGTGGAGGTTGCTAAGTTAGGGAGGTGTGAGGCCATTGAAGGATTTGAAAACGTTGCTGAGAATTTTAACATTAAGGTCTTCCCAGACCTGGAGCCAATGTAATCCAGCAGATGTAGTGGTAAATAGGACTTGGGACTCGATTTTACGCTCTCCCACCTGCAAATTTGAAGGCGGAGGACTCGTAAAATCCAATGGGTGGCCTACCCACTGCCTACCTGGCTGCCTACCCCCAGCCCCCACCACCACCGCCCCCCCCCCCCCCCCCCACCCACTCACCCCCACCACCCCACCTCCGACCTGTCTGAAATTTTACAGGCAGCGGGGGAGAGGTCAGGAGGCCTGCCTGCCCTTGGGCTTTTTGAGGTCCTTAAGTGGCCAGTTAATAGCTACTTCAGGGCCTCATTCCACCACCGCGGATATTTTACCCACAGTGGTGGGAGGCCCGTGGGAAGCTGTCAGGCAATGTGGAAACCTCCTCTGGGGGTCCCCTGGGCCAAATGGAGGCACCGCTTCACCAGCTCATTTCCCACCCCACCGCCCCCACCATTTAACCCTCTCCCCTGGCCTCTTGAACGGGGACACCAACCTGCTTCTGGTGTATTGCTGCAGGATAGCTGTCAGGATCATGGGCAGGCTCCCTCTTGTCAATTCTTTAGTGATTGGGAGATGAGGGTGGGGAGGAGTTGGATAACAGTGCCCTGTAAAATTCAGCCCCTTGTCTGAGTTAGGATATGGGAAGCCGAGTTTTGGATGAGCTCAAGTTTAAACAGAGAGGAAGATGGGAGGCTTGACCAGAAGAGCATTGATATCGTCAATTCTAGAGGTAACAAAACCATAGATGAAGGTTTCAGCAGCTAATGAGCTGAGGCAGGGCTAGAGCTGGATTATGTTGCAGAAGTGGGAGCAGGTGGTCTTGACAATGTATCAGCAAAGTGTTGAAAGCTCATCTCTGTGCAAGATACAAAACAAGGCCTCAGACAGTTGCCAGGCAGAAGAATGGAGTTGGTGGCAAGGGAACTGAGTTTGTGATGGGGACAGAAAAAATGGCTTTGGTCTTAGAATAAATGTTGTTTAAAATGTGGAATACTTTGCCACAAACCATTATTGTTGAGCCACAATCAACGATTCTTTTAGAAATGAAGTACAAAGCAAATTAAAGAGGAATATTAAGGGTGTAGGAGGATGGTGGGTAAGGAAGAGAGTGGGACAAAAATAGATGGCTTAAGGCACCAGCACAGGCAAGGGGTTGAATTTTTAATCAGGGATCGAGAACTAGACATGGGGACTTTAGACACACTGACGCAATTTTCAGTGCTGCAGCCAGTTAAAGATCAAGAGGCAGGGTCACCATCCAGCCACAGAGGTGGGTGGGCTGCCAATGCTGGAGGGCCACTGGGAGGCCCTCTGGCACTCAGAGTTCAGCAGCATCACACGCTGAGGAGGGTCCTGCTGATATGAGGATGTTGACAGTGAGGGACAAGGGCAGGCAGGTTAATTTTATTTTTAAAAATGCCTCAGCTCTAGTCATGATTCTGGTGAGTCGGCACCTCCAGAGAATGGTCAATAGCTGCAGCTGTGGCCTGGGAACCATGATGGGTCCGGTGGGAGTGGGATCCCTCACATTATCCACCATGCCCACTTCCCTCCCCCACCCCCGACCAACCCCCAATGTCCTCCTGTGCTGAGCCCAGCACATTGACCTGGACCTGGTTCAGGCCCACATGGACTGCTGCATTGCTGACTGGAAAGCGCAGTTGGCACTGATACCCTTAATTACATCTGAATTAATTTAAATTAACTAAAGGCCAGAGAGCAGGCTCAATATCCAACCAGTGATGGCGGGTGGGCTCCCAACGCTGGAGGACCAGCGGGAGGCTCTTTAGCAGTCAGGAGCCTCACCTGGAGCTGTCCGCCACTTGCAGTGGGTAGCCAACCTGAGCCTGAGCTACCCTCTTTCAAAATGGCTCTGGGTTGGCATTGTAGTGGGGAACTGGCATGGAGACTGGTGGTGCCAAATTGCGTGCCCTCCTGCCTCCAATCCAGATGTCAACCCTTTTTAAAGTCCAACCCAAGACAGCTTACATGATCTAACATTCTATAATTGGAGTGAGAAGTTAGAATTAGGAGGAAAGAATTTAGATACTGGGACAATTTTGAATGGGGCAGAGACTGGTAAGAGGCAATTTAATTTTATAATGGGTTTCCCTAGTTGAATAAGGAAAATAACTTTCCTCTACAGTGAATCGATAATTCGGGGCCATCAATCTAAACTTATCAATAAAAGAGTGAGGAGAGAGCTTAGGAGAAACTTCATTTTGCCAAGAATTATTGAATCATGGAATGCTTTGTCACAGGTTTTAGTAGAGACAAGAGACCACTGGATAGTTTAAGAGGAATATGAGGAATATACAAGGCAGTAGAGGGAGTTTGTGGCAGTGGAGCCACTTTTGGATTGCTCTCACAAAGAACTGGCAAAGGCACAATGAGCCGCATTGATCGTTTTCTGTAAACTTATATGGTTCTATAATTTTATAAAGTCACCCAAAGAATTTAGGCAAGTTCATAGAGTCATTGAGTTATATAGCACAGAAACAGGCCCTTCAGCCCATCGTGTCTGTGCTGGCCATCAAGCACCGATCTATTCTAATCCTATTTTCCAGCACATGGCCAGTAGCCCTGTATGCTATGGTGTTTCAAGTGCTCATCTAAATACTTCCTAAATGTTGTGAGGGTTCCCGCCTGTACCACTACCTCAGGCGGTGTGCCCCAGAATCCAACCATCCTCTGGATGAAAACTTTTTTCCTCAAATCCCCTTACCCTAAATCTATGCCCCCTGGTTATTGATACCTCCACTAAGGGGAAAGGTTTCTTTGTATCTACCCTATCTATGCCCCTCATAATCTTGTATACCTCTACCAGGTCCCCCCTCAGCTTTCTCTGCTCTAAGGAAAACAACACTAGCCTATCTAGTCTCTCTTCATAGCTGAAACTCTCCAGCCCAGGCAATGTCCTGGTAAATCTCCTCTGCACCCTCTCCAGTGCAATCACATCCTTCCTTAGTGTGTGGCAACCAGAATAGCACACAGTACTCCAACTGTGGCCTAACTAGTGTTTTATACAGCTCCAACATAACCTCCCTGCTTGTATATTCTATGCCTCGGCTAATAAAGGCAAGTATCCCATATGCCTTCTTAAGATGTCAGTAAAGGCTGGAATTTCACCGTTAGACTTCTGGTGCTCTTCCAACTGTTAACAGCACCAGGTCATCAAATAGACAACCTTCACTTCATCCACAATTACAATTATACCCCACTGTTAAACTAAAGAATGGTGTTTGGTGGAGGACAATTTTGGTTTCTGAACCATTTTTCTGAGTTGCCAGGAACAAAGGGTATTATACTGTTGGTGCAGTTGGATGTCAAGATGAGCAAACCAGAGAGAAACTTGACATATTCATACTTACAGAAACATAGCTTTCAGCTAACCTTCCAGACTCCTTGCATTGTCGTTTTTGCATAGGTCCTGCATGTTCTGGCAGGACAAGCCTATCAGAGGTAGTGGCACAGTGGTATACAGTTAGGATAGAATGTCCTGGCCATCCTCAACATTAATTCTGAACCCCATGAAGTCTCATGGCATCAGATCAAACATGAGCAAGGAAATCTACCACCCTCCCTCGACTGATGAATCAGGAACCCTCCATGTTGAACGTCACTTGGAGGAAGCACTAATGGTTGCAAGGGCACAGAATGTACTCTGGGTGAGGGACTTCAATGTCCATCAGCAAGAGTGGCTTGGTAGCACCACCACTGCCTGAGATAGCCGAGTCCTAAAGGACAGAGCTGCTAGACTAGGTCTGTGGCAGTGAAGGGAATCATTATTAGGACAAAACCTATTTGACCTTGTCCTCGCCAATCTACCTGTTTTAGGTATATCTATCCACGACAGCATTGGCAGAGGTGATCCTTGCAGAGATGAATTCCTGTCTTCACACTGAGGATACACCCCATTGTGCTGCGTTGCACTACCACCATGTTAAATGACAAATTCAGAGTATATCCACCTGCTTAAAACTGGGCATCCAAGAGGTATTTTGGGTCATCAGCATCAGCAGAATTGTATTTCACCACAACCTGTAAACTCTTGCCCAGCATAACCCTTACTGTACCATTACCATTAAACTAGGAGACCAACATTGGTTCAATAAGGAGTGTAAGGTAGCATACCGAGAGTAGTACGAGGCATGCCTAAAATTGAGGTGCAGCCTGATAAAGCTATGACACAGCACTATGTGTGTGCTAAACTGAGGGATCAGAATGCAATAGTCGGGCCTAAGCGATCACACAACAACAGATCAGATCAAAGTCCTGCCACATCAAGTTATGAATGGTGATGGGCAATTTAACAACTAACAGGAGGAGGAGGCTCCATGGACATCTCCATCCTCAATGATGGGGATCAAGCCCAGCCTTAGAGTGCAAAATATAACGTTGAGGGTTTGCAACTATCTTCAACCAAAAGTGCAAACTGATGATCAATCTTGGCCTCTTACAAAGATCCTCACAATCACAGAAACCTCAGCTGATACAATTCATTCAAAGTGACATCAAGAAACAACTGAAGGCACTGGATACATCCATAAAGAATATGGACCCTGACCATGTCCGAACTGTAGTGCTGAAGACTTGTGCTTCAGAACTAGCTGCACCTCCAGCCAAGCTGTTAAAGTATAATTACAACACTGGAATCTACTCAACAAAGTGGAAAATTGCCCAGGTATGTCCTGTCCACAAAAAAACAGGACAAATCCAGTCCAGTCAATTGCCCTATCAATCTGTTCTCACTCATCAGCAAAGTGATGGAAGTTATCATTGATAATGCTATCATGTGGCACCTACTTACCAATAAGCTGCTCACCAGTGCTTAGTTTGGGTTCTGTCAGGGCCACTCAGCTCCTGGCGTCATTACAGTCTTCGTCCCAGCATGGACAAAAGAGCAGAATTCTAGAGATGAGGTGAGAATAACTGTCCTTGACATCAAGGCAGAATCTGACAGGGCGTGGCATCAAGGAATCATAGTACAATTGAAATCAATGGGAATCAGGCGCAAAAATCTCCACTAGAATCATATCTAGCACAAAGGAAGATGACTGTGTTGACGGAGGCCAATCATCCCAGTCTCAGAACATCGCTGCATGAGTTCCTTACGGTAGAAATGAATGAAATAAAAAACAAAGGAAGTACAGGCCAACAATTGCTGGTGGTTAGAAAATGAGGAGTATAGTATCACATGTGTAATGCATAACAAATGCACCAGAAGAGTTACAGGGAATGAAACTCCTGAGCCCTTCTGGAACACTCCTACCATCACTCCAGTTGAAGTGTGATAGAAGGTTTAGGAAATAGATTGCTATCTAGATATGCTTGCTGCCAGCCTGTGTTGAGGGATCCTAGAGGGCTTTATAAGTTTGAGCCTTACAAATAGATTTGCCAACTCTGTTAGGGGTTATTCCTGGACACGATCTTCAGCCTTAAACCACCCTGAAGGCTCTCACCATTGGCCCATGCTTTTTCATATGCCAATTGGAAAGGGAACAAGTTCTTTGGGCAGGGTTTTCCCTTGGGCTTCTGAATCTCAGCATCAAGCTCAAATGTGGGCTTCTTTAGAAGACTTTTTAGGAGAATCAAATGGACTCAAAAGGTCAACTCTGTTTCTCTCTCCGCAGATACTGTTTGACCTGCTGAAATTTTCCAGCATTTTCTGTTTTTGTTTCAGATTTCCAGCATCCGGAGTATTTTGCTTTTATGAAAACTATGCACTTGTTTTATTGCTTTTATGATTTTTCTCCTAGCTTTGCTTACAGCAGTGTCCTGAAGAATTAATCCTCGATCCTGGAGGGTTGGAATCTGTACTTACAAGCTCAGGGACACTAAGCGAGAGAGCCAGACAGAATGTACAGCCACCCATCCCACTGCTGAGGAAAGGGATCAGATCGATGAAGAGCTGGCAATAACCCCTGGGGTGGAAATCAACTATTGCTGCACAACAACCTGCCCCAAGGGAGAAATTGTTCACATTTACAAATGATTCGTACGCCTACCTCTGATAAGGGATAGAAGGTAAAATGCATCTGCAAACATGCTGCATATCTGTACTTGTGGCAAAGCTGTCACTGTAGGTTTCATATGGAATACCTAGTTCTGACCTCATATTTATTAACACACAGACTAAATTCTGTTAAGCGTCTCCTACATTTATATACAAACAAGGCTTAATGGTTTGTGAAGAAACTGAGGCTGTCAACTTGGTTTACATTTGATAGACTAATAATATAATTCCTGAGGACGGCAATGTTCCTTGTAATATATGTGAGCAAGCCAAACCTGACTGGTGCGTCAGCTCCTGGGGTCGGCTTTGCATGTTGATATTAAGCTCTTGATTCTCTGTGGCTGAGGTGCACTTTTGCAAGGCAATTAGTCACAGCCAACTGAATCAAATTTTGCTGCGTGTTTTGTTTTGTCCAATGTGCAATGAATGTTCATCCTGGAGTGACTGCAGCAGTAACAGCATGAGGTAGACAACAGGACCATCATAAAACCGAGATACATTTGGAGGATTTCCCTTTCATAAAACCATGGCCTGAATTTCACCTTTGGCGGACACACCCTATTGGCAGGCCTGGGAGCAGCCGGGAAATGGGTACCTGACTGCGATCGGTAACCAACCACGATTTCACACTGGCCGACCAATTGACGGCACTGCTGGGGTGGGGGCGGGGAGATGGTGGGTGATGATGTTTCCGTGGGCGTGGGTGAGTGCTAAGAGAGAGCTCCCTGAAGGCAGCTGGAGATGTGAAAAAGCTAAAATAAAGGTTTTAAAAGCGGAAATAATGTCCATGCATCACAATCAATCACCTGAAAGTATAGCTGATAAAAATGCTGCGCACAGGTACTGGTTTTTATTTTATTGCATCACGGAAATCTCATCCCGCCCTTGGATGAGATTTGATGAAAATTGCAAAGTCCACCTGACTGATTCGCCCACCTGCCAACCATAAGGCTGGACAGGCCACGAGAAGCCGGAGACAGTTGCATGGTTCATGTTGACTTTGTCATTGTATAATCAAACAAAATCAACATGGTTTTACAAAAGGGAAATAGTGTTTGACAAGTTTATTAGGACTTTCTCAAGTTGTAACCAGTAGTATAGATAAAGGGGAGCCAGTAGATTTCCAAAAGGCATCCAATAAGATGCCACTCAAAAGGTTAATCCGCAAGATAAGGGTTCACCAAGTTGGGGGTAATGAATAGAGGATTGCCTAACAGACAGGAAGCAGAAAGTAGGGATAAATGGAGCATTTTCAAGTCGGCAGGCTGTGACCAGTGGAGTGCTACAAGGATCAATGCTGGGGCTTCAGCTATTTACAATCTATATTAACGACCTAGATGAAGGGTCCGAGAGTAATGTATCTAAGATAGCTGATGATACAAGGCCAGGTAAGATGGAAAGCTGTGAGGGGGATTGAAAGAAATATAGACAGGTTAAGTGAGTGGCCAATGAGGTGGCAATGTTGTTTAATGTGGGGAGGCGTAAAAGTCTTAGTGTTTTGTAAAAATAGAAAAACAGAATGGTATTTGAAAGGCATGAAACTTGTAAATGTTGACGTTCAGAGGGACTTGGGTGTGTTTGTACAAGGAACGCAGAAAGTCAGTGTGCAGGTACAGAAAGCAATTAAGGAGGCAAATGGCCATGTTGGCCTTAATTGATAGGGGATTGGAGTACAAGAATAAAGAAGTCTTGTTATAATTGTAAAGGGCTGTGGTGAGACCACATCTGGAGTACTGTTTGCAGTTTTGGTGCGATATTTAAGGAAAGATATACTTGCACTGGAGGTAATACAGTGTACATTCACTAGATTGGCTCCTGGAATGAGAGAGTTGTCCTATGATGAGAAACAGAGTAAATTTGGCCTATACTCTCTGGAGTTTGAAAGGTAATCTCAATGAAAAATACTAAACTGTGAAGGGCTTGACAAGGTAGACAGTGAGAGGTTGTTTCCCCTGGCTGGATAAGAGGCCAATCATTTAGGACTGAGATGACGAGAAATTTCTTCACTCAAAGGGTTGTGGATCTTTGGAATTATCTGGATGCTCCATCATTGAATCTATTCAAGGCTGAGATAGACATATGTTAGGTTTCTCGGATAATCATGGAATGGAATGGAGCAGGAAAGAAAGTGGAATTAAGTATGAATGGTCAGCTATGATTGTATTGAATGATACTCCAAGCTCGAGGCTCTGTATGGTCTTCGCCTGCTCCCACTTCTTACGTTCTTATATAAAGAATGGTACAGGAACCACCATGTCTTAGACAAAAAAACTATACTGCTTTCAAGAAGTGTCTTATTTGGATGGAACTGGTCCTTGTGTCGTCACCAGGCTTCATCTTTCCAACGCTTCCAAAAAGAAAAATCAGTTTGGGCCAGAATTCTGGACAGCTAAATTAACCACAAATACACACAACAGCAAAGGGATGTATCTCCTCAAATATGTGTTTAAGATTGGAATCAAAAATCATCAGGGTCTGTAAAGGTATAATTAGAAATGCTTATAATATTAATCATCTGCCTTGCCAATGAATGTACACTTTATGTACACAGGAGACCAATTTATTTTGCTGCCTCTACTCTTAACTATTGGCATTGACATTCAGGGCTGCCATGAACAAGAAATTGTGACAACTTTGCTATTGAACTGTAACTATGAATCGTCAGCCTCTGTTTTTCATTCTAAACACAGCTCCATCTAATTACCATTGTTTGTGCATCTTCTAGGCCCCTTACTGTTTAGGCAGTGCTACTAAAATGATATATACATATGATTAGCATTTTACTCTATGAGATCTTCCTATTAGTTTTACCAAATGATGCTCTGATAATAGGATTGAATTCTTTTTTATTCTTCTGTAACACTTCTTTGTTGTGCAAAAATTAAGCTGAACTAACTTCAGCCCCCAGTCTTCAGGGTAGACCTTCAATCATGGCTTTGCACAATCTAATGGTTAATCTCTGCTCACATTGAGCTTAAAGACATTTTAAAGGCAATGTGCTAAGGTATCTGAAAGATGTCACTGACAAGAGGCTGCCGGGAGATGGACTGTTGCTGATCTGCCCTTAATGAGCCACTTGCACACTGCTGATAAGGCCCAGAGATTTACAGGCGCAGACAACATTGAGCTGAAACAGGTTTTTTTCTATTGACGTGCTGTCCGTCATTTATATCAGTCATCACTACAGTCAAGAACAGTGAGCTAAAACAATCGGGCCTGTGTTTCTGCTCTGCTGAACAGGGACAGATGTCAGATAAATGATAGAGCTGTGCCAGCAAGATCTAATGGGTTGGATTTCTCAAAGACTGTGATGAAACAGGGCAGACACTGCATAGATAAGTGACAGCACAATGTAGTCGGGGACAAATAGCACAAGAAAAAAAAAACTGATCCTGTATTTTAGCCACTCTTACTTTTTTTCTCGGAGCGTGTCACGCTGAACCAATTTCTGAAATTTAACTGGTGACACAGAGTAAAGGTCTTCATTGACTGCTCTTGATGGCTAGTGATTGATTAATTTGCCATTAGAGATTGTCGTCAAGACAACAGAATATTCAAAGACAGATAATTGTTGTGCATGATGCTGCTTCAAGAAGGCAGGATCCAGGAAAATAAGGGAAAAAAACAAGGGCTAAAATAACTTAATGTAGCCCCTGGATTACTGAAGACATGATTTCAATGGTACCTGAGTAACCCAAGTTCTATTGGCGCTTGAAGCTCACTTCTCATGAATACTTATATCTAGACTTCTGCTGTGGTGTAGAGCAATTGCTTGTCCTGTTTCATGATGCTCTACTGTATTGTGCTTCTGGGAAATTAAATATAGCATTGGTTGGCTTTAAACATTCACGCCATCGATTTGATTATCCGAGTTATCAGGGTAAATCATTTTTCCTTCAGTAAAAAAGAATGTAATATTTCCCATCATGACTGTATAAATTACAAAAGGATAACAACTATTGATAATGCAACTCACAATCTCTGCAGTCCAAGATTTTACTTCATCTTCTGCTAATATTATGAGTTGCCTAGGAAGGGAGAGAAAAGACTGTCGGATATTGAAAGATCATGTTTTTCCCATGTGAGAGACACTTGATGATCATGTTGCCTTTAATTTGCTCAAATTTGTCACATGGAGTGCTGCTGAAATGCTTTGACTTCTTTGAGAGCTTTGTAATTAAGAAAAAAAGGAATCAGGAAGATCTTAATTTAAACTTAATGCAAACTATCTCAATGTAAAATTGCTGTTATAATTTAATAGTAAACCTTTAATTAATACCTAGTACTCAGCATTATTACTCCTTCATGACATCAGAACAATGATGTATCTGTCTACCTTTGATCCTACCAATCAGACAAGATGAGCAATGAAAGCATAATCAATTCTGCGCCAACTAATGGCCAACCCCTTTCTGCAATCTCAATAACAACCTCAAATCAACAGTCTTACATTAACTAACTGAAGCTCTAAAGGAAAAGTATTGAGTTCAGATTAGCCTTTTATCTGAGTTTTGTGGAATACAAATGCATTGAAACCATGATCCTTTGAAAGTGACAAGCCATATATCCACTAGGGTAGGGGAGATGGAAGAATAAACTCTGTTGCCTGCTTTGAGAGCTAAATAGCAGTTATCTCTATCGATCTTCTTGTTTAGGCAGGGATTGTGCTTAAGCTAATGCAGAGTGCTTATTCCCTCTCAATACAAATCCAGCCACGGAAATTATGTATGTCTGAAGAGGAATATAACCAATGAAAAACACCAGCTCTATTACATACACCACAGAGTGTTTAGATAGTGAGTGTGAGGAGGGAGGGCTAGGGGATTTCTTTTATTCATTTATGGGATGTGGGCTTTGCTGGCTGGGCCAGCATTTATTGCCCATCCCTAATTGCCCTTGAGAAGGTGGTGGTGAGCTGCCTTCTTGAACTGCTGCAGTCCATGTGGTGTAGGTACACTCACAGTGCTGTTAGGGAGGGAGTTCCAGGATTTTGACCCAGCAACAGTGAAGGAACAGTGATATATTTCTAAGTCAGGATGGTGAATGACTTGGAGGGGAACTTCCAGGTGGTGGTGTTCCCATCTATCTGCTGCCCTTGGACTTCTAGATGGTATTGGAAGGTTCTGTATCAGGAGCCTTGGTGAATTCCTGCAGTGCATCTTGTAGATGGTCTCCACTGCTGCTCCTGTTCATCAGTGGTGCAGGGTGTGAATGTTTGTGGATAGGGTGCCAATCAAGCAGGCTGCTTTGTCCTGGATGTTGTCGAGCTGTAAATGGTGGACAGGCTTTGGGGAGTCAGGAAGTGAGTTACCCGGCACACGATTCCTGGCCTCTGACATGCTCTTGGAGCCACAGTATTTATATGGCTAGTCCAGTTCAGTTTCTGGTCAATGGTAACCCCCAGGATGTTGATAGTGGGGGATTCAGTGATGGTAATGGCATTGACCAAAAGGGGCTATGGTTAGATTCACTCTTGTTGGAGACAGTTATTGCCTGGTATGAATGTTACTTGCCACTTGTTAGCCCAAGCCTGGATATTGTTCAGGTCTTGCTGCATTTGGGCATGGACTGCTTCAGTATCTGAACAGTTGTGAAGGGTGCTTAACATTGTGTAATCATCAGCAATCATCCCCACTTCTGACGTTATGATGGAAGGAAGGTCATTGATGAACAGCTGAAGATGGCTGGGCCTAGGACACTACCCTGAGGAACTCCTGCAGTGATGTCCTGGAACGGAGATGATTGACCTCCAATGACCACAACCATCTTCCTTCATGCTAGGTAAAACTTCAACTAGCAGAGAGTTTTCCCCCTGATTCCCATTGGCTCCATTTTTGCTAGGGCTCCTTGATGCCACATTTGGTCAAATGCACCTTGATATCAAGGGCAGTCACTCTCATCCTACCTCGGGAGTTCAGCTCTTTTGTCCATGTTTGAACCAAGGATGTAAAGATGTCAGGAGCTGAGTGGCCCTGGCAGAACCCAAACTGAGTGTCAGTGAGCAGGTTATTGCTAAGCAAGGGTACTTGATAGCACTGCTGATGACCCCTTCCATTCGCAATACTTGATGGGTGGGCACATAAAAGGACCAGACACCTGCTACCTGGAAAGCAGCATGGTTCCTTACTCAGCTTCAGTGTCCACTGTTGGAGCAGGATCATCCAAGCAAGTCTTCTGGCCCATGCTGAAATACTCTGCAAGGGGTGTGAAGAATTTCACTATAGGCATAGCTTTGTCCTCATGATTGAACAGTTGCTCACTCTGCTTCCTTGAAGGGAATTTTAATTTGATAAAGGGGGTGGGTTTGCAAACAGGCAGCAGGTTCAAAGAGCTGAAATTGTCAGTGCCTCGGGAAGCCAGCAGGAACCCACTGACCTCTGTTTTTAACTTGAGTGCAATCGGCATCGCGGGGGATAATCCCGTGGGACAGGAAGGTCAGCTATTTAAATGTATAAAGTGCTAACGATCTGTTTCATTAAGCCTGAATGGAATTGTGTGAGCAAGGCTTTTCTGGGCTTCCTGGAACATGCCAGTGAAAACACGGCGCAATAGCAGTGGGATTTGAGGGGGCAGGAACTGCTTTAAGTACTGTGAGATCTCACATCAGCTTCCTTGCCTAGATGAAAGGCTTTTGCTCACTTGTTTGAAGAGGGTGGCTTCCCTCCTTTGGAGGTGACTTCCCACAATTTGATGTTATTTCTACTACTTTGGAGTTGCCTTTGATTTAAACTCCTCAGCTGTCAATCTTCTGATCCACGTGGGAGCAGCTTCTGCAGCTCTACCTTGAGTCTCGGATGAGGAACAAGAGAAGCAGATGCAGCAACAGCAACAGCAGAAGGAGCAGCAACAGCCTCCTCCTGAACCACCTGCTGCTCCACAGAGGGGGTGAATTCAGAACTACAGCTCACAGGAAGCAATAGTGCCAACACAGGGTTTACAGGCAGAGGATAAGCTTCCTGGACATGAGTGCTTCAGGAGATTGAAAGTTTCCCGTCAAGTAATCGCTGACAATTGCAGCCTCCTAGAATCTTTAAATACTTCCGTGGAAATACACTGCAGCCGGCTGTCACCACACCAGCTCAGTCTAATTAGTAGGGAAACCCGGATGTTCAATATAAATACAGTGGCTGTGTTTAAAAGACAAGTGCTGAAACTTCTGGCTTGTGACGCAGTCCACAGTTTCCTCACTGTGAGAGGATTGAAATAAATTCAGCCCTTTCTGTCTCTGGTCTCCCACATTGTCCCAGTGAATGTCTGCCCATGCTTCAGGACTGGAGCTAGGAAAGTACCAACTGGGTTCTTGTGTCACACCTTATGACCTAAGGCTTGAGAGGTAAGGCTAAATCCAGATGGATCCTGGCTACACATCAATACCACTCCCTATTGTAGGAAAAGTAACCTAACAACACTCCTAGAAAATCCAGTACTGCCTCTGTGTCTGTATGCATTGCATCCTCCATACACCCCATAGCCAACCCAACCTTGAAGCACATTAATCTCATATACAAAAATGCACAACTATGCTATCAATAGGCCCCCTCATAAAGGTCATTGTAGGAATATTTGCCACTAGTACATCAAATGTGAAAATAAGGATATTTTTTGTTTTGTTTTGAAAAAGAAGCTCTTCACTCCTTGACCGTTACTTGTTGAATATCTGTCCATTTTCCTACTTCACTTTGCAATTTCTTTAGATTTGGAACGCACTGCCTGAGAGTGTGGTGGAGGCAGATTCAATTGTGGTTTTCAAAAGAGAATTGAACAATTATCTGAAGAGAAAAAGTTGCAGGGCTATGGGGAAAAGGTGGGGGAGTGGGAGATGGATTAACTAAATTGCTCTGACAGATGGCTGGCATGGACACAATGGGCTGAATGGCCTCCTTCTGTGCTGTAACCATTCTATTGTTGAAATCAAGGACCGGGAGAGGGAGTTGCAAATAGTGCCAAACACCAGTTCCCGGGCTCACTGTCGTAAATGAAGCTTCTCATTGTCCAGGCTGAGCAACCAGAGCTTCAGACCTGAAGGACTGGCTTTAATAGTCCACCGGGAACCCACAAGGCTCCTCAAAGGCATTTCCTGCTCTCAGCAACTGTCACGTTTTCTTTTTTCAAAAAAACCATCAACTGTCTGTTAAACTGTCAGGGAACAGTGGGATTGATTTCAGCCACAAAACCTATGAAGAAATCCTTCAGGAAGAATAAGGCATCCTGGTCAATGTGGAGGCATAGTGGCATGAGGGAGCCTCGTAGGAAGCATTCAGGAACACCAAGCCCAGACTCTGGTGGCATGTGATGAACCTTGATTTTCAGCAGGATAGATTGGGCTTGTCTAGGCATCTTCTTGCTGACGTAGAAGTAAAGGGACTTGTTGTTTTGAAAGGAAGCCATGTAGCTGAGACAACCATATGTTCTTGGGGGTCTCGGGTGATCTGATAGGCGCCAAACCGGATTGCACTTCCAAATAATAGGCCAACTGCTAGAGAAGGCACACCGCCCACTCTATAACCTATTAGGCCTCCTGACGCCACCGGTGTCGAATATCCGAGGTCTAAATAAAAAGTATGAAGGGGGCGTGTCAGTTATTTAGGGATTTTGTCCCATTTGTTCAAGGCCTGTTTCTCTCTGGATGTCTCTTTTTTCCCCCCAAAATAATACATTTTAACCCCAGCCCGCAAAACAGTCTTGTTTTTGCTAATAAAATAATCAGAGCCCTGGTTCGACATAGCCTTCCGGCTGCTCCTTTCTCAATCCTTTTAATGTAAGGGAAAGGAGACTGTTGCTGCCATTTCATTCTCGTGGAAGGATTTCTGTGCATGGTATAAATAGATATAAGGAATATATTAGTGAGACATTGTTTCAGGGAAGTTTTTTTGTTGTGCATGAATCAAAATCCACAGAATTTAACTGTTTTGTTGTGTGCTGACTGTCACCCTCATCTAAGTGAAACAGGATGTTTTAGAGGCCGTCGTTTTGTTTATGATGGTTTTGGGATGGAAAGAGTGCAAATCCTTTAAAAAGTTCTGTGTGGGGTGGGGAAGTACTGTAAACATGTGCTTTTGTGGGAAAGTAATTTACTGCTTTTTATATAATGATCACCTAGCTAGCTGAATTACTTAAAAGGACAAAGTTAAGTGGGAGGGCAGGGGAAGTATAATTAATGTTAAATGAATTTGTTTAACAGCAAGCTATTCACTGAATTCATTTCACTGAACCAAACCCACTGCAGTGAGGGTGCCATTGATATTCTGGAGAGAAGGTGATGGATTATGGTAAAGGCAATGCTTCATTCTGCCCCAGCACTATCTTTCAGAATTAGTCTTCATGTAGAATATTAGCAAATAGTAGAGTTCTTCAAAAATAGACTTATTAGAAAGATTAGACAAAAGTACAATTGGTTTACCTCCATAATTTATGCTTGCAATGCAAGCCCAGCCTCATTATTTATTCTGGGCTAGGAACCCGGACATCCTTTTAAGTGTTGAAATAGATGCGCCCTAGGAAAAACATTGCTTAAGTGACAGCTGTGGCTCTCTGATCTATTCTGTCAATTGGACAACGTTTATTTACATGAGGTAAAGAGGTTTCAAGTGCTTGCAGTTTCTGCTATTGATACTTTAAAGGGTCTGGATGATTGACATATATATTGTCCAGTAGTGAAAATAGATTCTTTTAAAGAAAGTGGCAAGTTATCAATGAATTACTGCTTTTTAAAAACAGCCTATTGTCACTGTAGGGTTTATTGGTTCTATACAGAGTGAATAGTACTTGAATGGACATGGAGTTGCCATAGCTTGACATGGAGAGCACAGGGGATGGGTGAGGGGCATGAGGAGGCATGGATAAGGCATGGGGGTTAAGTAGAATGTAAGAGGGTGTGAGGTGTGAGGGCTAGAGAGCCTGAGTGTTTTTATTATAACTGGGACGAAGGCCCAGAGCACTGAGGCGGGCATCTTAAACAACCTGCCTCAGTACTCGGAAGCCCCTGGCTGCCTCTGAACTCTCTCCAGGGGTGGCAGGTCCATCTCCAATTAGAACATGCACCCCCCCATCTCCCCAACCACTACAATGAATGGAAATCCCATCTTTCTCCTTTCCCCTGAGGCAGGTAGGCTGAGCCGGGAAATTTCCCGACTCCTGTTACCGGCTTCTAGGATTATAATACCGGCCTCTAGATGAAAATCCAGCCTGATAAGCGTGGGTTGTGTTATGATAGGCTCTCTCTCCCCGGCAGACAAAGGACTGAGCATCTGACTGACTGGCTAAGACAGACCACGTGCAGTGCAAGAAACAGATTTCTAATAGTTCTGCTTCTTCCGACTGTTACAGTTGACCTGCTTTTCAACATCTTACCAAAGTTACACCAGCCCTCCATCTGAAACCACTGCCCATGCGAACAGTCTGCCAACAGAAGCTCCAGTCTACATACCTCCCCTGCAAATGGCAGCAGAGCTCTGGCGGAGAGTGTGTGCTGGCCTCTCAAGCCAACTAGCTCCAAACTCCACAAACTCTTTTACCCAAGAGCAGTCCCTACCTTGGGGATCGGCTGACTGCCTCTAAGAGCAAGACATTGATGTGAAATACTGCGATTATAAAGCTAAGCGGGCATTTAGGTAAGTTGTCAAAAAAGTTGTCTACTGGGATTATTATTATGTGTTTCGTCTGAAGATCGTGAGAAACTGTAGCTGGAAGGAAATAAAGCTCAGGGGCTCCATCACACCGTGTTTCAGTTCAGGTGTTGTGTGCTCATATTGAACATGTAAACCCTGGGGATCACCTATAGGATGCACACAAACTAACACTGCATTATATCTTTGCTATTCTTAATATTGATGACACATGTTGTATATATATCAGACTATATTTGCAACCAGATGCCAACAGTGGGCATTCTCATTTTACTAGGACCCTTCAGTGATTGCTTGGTGAATTGGTTGGCGAATCTTGAAAGGGGGAAAAGCAACATGCATAAATGTGGGGGAGGGTTAGATGGCAGGGGAGGAGTGGGGAGCGGCAGTGAGAATAAGAGGCCTTGAAACAGAAGATGCACCAGGGCCCATGATTTCAATTGATGGGTCTGGTTGAAATAAAGTCTAAATTTCCAAATTAAAAACCACTGGGGGGCTGGATGCTAGACGGGATGGGAAGGGGTGGGGTTTAAAATTGGGCTCCATAGCAGCGGTGCCATGCCTGTCCATACAGGCAGCTTCCCACCCCCGTAGGTGTCTCACTCACGGAGTCAGGTGGCCCGCTCAAGGAGACGCCATCTGGGGCCCTTATGGGCCTCCTCCTGTTGCTGCTGGAAGATTTCTTGCAGTGCGGAGGATGGCACCGAGTGTCTGGGCTGCTAGCTGAAGTCTATGGGCTATGGGAGGTGCCACCTGGTTGTGCACCTTGTGCCATCAGAGGCCATTCCCTGCCAAGGTATTGCCCCCCACCACTTCTCTCCCTCCCCCACCCTGAAAATCCCAGCCCCCCAAAAAATTCTCCCAATGTGTTTCAAAAGTCCTCTTCAAACCTCCAGCAATAAGTGAATAGGAAAAGGAAATATACCTTCAAGTAGTGCTCAAAATCCTCATCAATGACTTGCTTACCCCTAATTAGCTGGTCATTATTAGGAAATGTCATTAGCCACCAAAATGGTTTGCAGCCTCCTTAATGAGCACTAGCAGGCAATTTAAGGAGCAATCTGCTGCTTTAATGATCCTCTGGGCTTTTAGCGCAGGTGTAAATTCCTTTCCCAAGATGACGTCTTGCAGTAAACACAGGCTAAACTGGCATTTCAGCTGAAGGTCCCATTTAGTCACCTTGGAGACTTGTTTGCATCTAAAGTCTCTGGGGAAAATTGGCCCCATGGTGCCTACAGCTGCACTCCTGGGAACTTGATTGGCAATCAAGCAGAAACTAAAGATTTGCTGTATCTCTCTTCATCTTTCCCTCCACCTTTAATTCACTGCCTTAAAACCAACTCTATGACCAAGCTTTTGGTGATTTGTTCTAATATCCGTCAATGTGTCTTGGTGTCAAATGTGGCCCAGTTATGTTCCTGCAAAGAGGATTGGAACAGTTCTACTCCATTCCAGGCATTATATAAATACAGATTGTTGTCTACAGGGACTTTCAATTATCCTCCAGTTTCTATTATCCACACAGAGAGATGATGGGTAAGGGGGTGGGGGAGGCGAATCCTCTCCATTCTGGTACAGAATTAAAGTTCCACAATAGCAATTTCTGGAACATTACTCATTTATTTCAGTCTTTATTCATTATCCCAAGACACTTTTTTTTGTGTATGTTTCATTAGTGGTTCTACTATCTCCACTTCATGTAGCATGTCATGAGTATCTGATTTGCTTTTATAGCCCGAGGATGCTCTACAAAGCATCTTAAATGATCCAAAAATATTTAACACATCTCTTTTCTGTTTTAAAATAACTCAAAATTCAAATGGAATGAAACATTATGGTTGCTCGCACTTGATTCATATTCATCACCTCCATATATTTTATAGCGTTTGAGTGGTATCATCTGGCAAAGTTTATCTTGCATTCTGCCACAGTGCTGTTGGGGGAAGACTGCTACCACTGTCAAATGAGTTTACTTTGCCATGATCTCTGTGGTATTTAGTAGTTAGATGTTTGCCAGAGGTTGAGCAAAAAGCTTGGGAACAAGGATGTCAAATCCATTAATCACAGTTACAAAAGTCACTGGGTTAAAATGCTGGCCAGGGATTAGCCATGGTTCCCACTGTAAAACTCATTCAGGCAACTAGCTGATTAGGTCATCCTATCGTCCAATGCTTGGAGATCTAATAGAAGCTGGCAGTTAAAACTATAATCCTCAAACTACTTGAGGCAATACAAGATATGGTACAGGAAGACCACAGGCAGCTTTCATATTGTGTTGAATTCAAGGTTGCCCTTTCTTATACTCATTATGGAAAGAAAATACAAATACATGTGCTGCATTGGCATGCTGAGTGGCTTCACATTTCTTATTTCCGTGTTGAAAGCTTGATTGCAATCAGTGCGGTGGGGTTTTATCCTACTGAAGATTTTGCAAATATTGGGTAATAACGTCACAAGTGTGTTCTATGGATCTCCCTGATGAATGGATCTGAGTTATTTCACTACCAGGGTCTAGCAAACAGAAAGGTATTCAATATTTATATTTAAAAGTCACCAGATGGTGAGTTTGCTTGCCTTTCTGTAAGTGTGCTGGATTTGAAATCTATAATGGTGATCTCCAAACAGTGCTTTGAAAATTGCAAAACTCTTCAAATCTACTATAATTAAGATCATGTGCAGATGTAGGATTGGGGACACAATGGAGGTAAGCAATCAGAGTAGGGACAGTGGCTCTATGTATGAAAGGAGAAATGAAGACAGATGTCAGGAAGAATTTATTCACATAAAGAGCAAATGACACTTGGAATAGGTTTGAAGAAGTGGTCGGGCGAACAGACAGAGGGAGGGGCAGGGGATGTAATAGGTTTTCTTCCTGGATAGATATGTTAAAGTGGCCAAGCAGCCACCCTCGTCTGTATTTGTGCTATGATCTTATTATTTAAACATCTGTGGAAGATATTTTCATGCAGAATTATCCAGCAGAGCTTTCTTCTGTGATATAAACAGAACATTACTATATTTGATCCATTGAAGTACATTACTGTGTTACTAACAATTATGTTAACGTGACAATACTGATACACAGTACTCCCACCTGGTCTCCCTCCACAAAAACAAAGATCGTTTCCCAACTAACTTTTCATGAAAGGGGAAACTAACATTAATTTTTAAACATACTTATAGATGCTTCAAATTGATATATTACAAATGTCTGTGATGTGTGCACCACAGATGTGAAGGTTTAGTGAAACTTAATAAATTGTATTTTGCAATTGCTGGCAGAACATTTTTATTCTACTTTTTCATCTCACCTCATGCATGACAAAGCTGATATTAGCTTTTAGAACGAGAACAGAACTCAGGCTTAATAAAATTGAACTGAATAAGACTGTGCTGAAATGAACAGGTCACGCACTCAAGTAGGCGAACGGAGTTGACAGCGAAGTCTCAGACAGATGATTGTGCAATTAGCTATATTTGCAGGCAATAGTTTCAATGCTACATGACTATACAAGATACATGCTAGCAAGTATGCAAAGCTTCAATCATTGCCATTGTAAGGAGATGTTATCAGACTAAGTGAAATTGCTACTAAAAGAAAAAGCTACACAAATGAAATTACATTTGTCCATAATTTATCTACAATTATTTCACAGTAACTGTGAATAAGATGCTATATGTTTCCTGAGACATGCAATGTAATAAAACTGACACTTGGATAATAATGTATTTGATGTCCTGGAATATGTTCCCCTCTTAGCCTTTTAAAGGACTGAAATACAGTAGTCTCTGCAGAACACGACCTAAACAGGTTTCATCTTGGTTTGAATTTTTAAAAAATACTAATGAAGAACTAAAGAATTTTCTCCCGAAATCAATGTCTGTGTCTGGAACAGAACATTAAAAACAAAATTAAGCATTACTTGCAGCAGCGGTGAAAGAAAAAAATGCTGGAAAAAGACTACCAGGTTCTCTTAATTGTGACCTGTTATTGATTTCTGAGATAATGCCTCTGTCATAAGGGAAATGTGCAAAAGCTTTTGTCAGAATAGCTTGCATTTTATTTTGCAAATGAACTATTTGGATTGAGTGGGAGGGCTCATGTTCAATCCTTGTTTTTAGGCTTTCTGTGCATGTCTTTCCTCACTTACTCTCACTAACATGGCAACAGTAATAGTGCAGGATTATCATCCAAGGCTAAGTGCTGTAATGACCTCTTTCTTTAAATAAATCCTTATAATAGCTTAAATCTTTCTTAGCGCTCTGATATTGTAGACAGAAACAAAAACAGAATGGTTCATGATTTATTCATACTTTCTATAATTACGTTCAATATTTTAAATCCGAGGGATCTATGTTTTATAGGTACTGCTTCTTCATAGCCCATTAAATTTAACATCACAGTTCAATGAGATAAATAGATCAAATAGGATTCTTGAAACAGGAGAAATTTCCAGAAAACATGGCACTTTGGGACTAATTCCTTAGAATGGAAATTCCCTTCCATAATGGACAGAAAGGACATGGGCTTCATATATCGACAACACCTTGACAGTGTAGTGCTCTGTTACTGTAGTGACATTGTGGTATTGGGTACTAGTCCCTTGGTAGGAGTCAAGATGCACGGCCTTCTCATTTTGACATGAGGTTATGACCCAATCGAAACACCGAGTAGCAAAACATAATTGTGTCAATTTCTAACCCAGTCACTGATTTTGCTGCAAGTGCAAATAAACCTCAGCCTTCAAGAAGCTAGTGAAATAGTTAAAACAATATGGATGAACTTTTTGCAATTAAAGTATTCATTTCCCCTTCCCCCCAAAAATGGAGTCAAGGCCATTTTCATGTATTGGAAATATGCGCACGTCTCCAAAGATTAGTCAACTCCCTCTTTCTAGACTTTTTATCGCCCTCATACTTGATTTTTTTTTAATTAGACCATTATCCTTGGGAACAGGTTTTCAGCAGAGAATACACAACAACCTTGCTGCATTTTTTAACAACAGCTCCTCCATTGTTGTCATGCCACGCAGCAAACGATGCCTGGGAGTTGAAATGTTGTTTTTTTTCTCTAAAGTGCCACCTTTCTGCTTTTCTAATTAACTGCCATTGTTCAAAAAAGCATCTGTGGATTAAGAGGAGGCTCCATGTTCCCTCAGAGTTTGCTCACCAGTTGTAAATTTGTTTTGCAGTATCTTGATGCACTAATATGATGCCACAGGCACAATCAATAGTCGGCAAGCCTAGTTTATAGGTGGTATAGAAGAAAGGCTTCATCTACTTGACACCTCTCCCTGACACTGCAGCAGTCTTTCAATGAAGACATGAAACTGCTTCTTCTGCACACAAAGAGCCATTTATAATTGAAACTATAATTATTGTGTGTAGCATATCCAATCTATAAACGGATCACTAAACCTTGCACTACACTTGTAATGAATGTTTTTAATAAAATTGAGATTTTCATTTCTCTCAGACCATCAAATATATTTACCAAATCGTCAAAGTCTGTTTGGTTACTAAATGTTGCCACAGGCAGGGGCCATAATTTCAATTTCTTTAATATTAGCTTTGCTACAAAGTCATATTACTGGAGTTTAAATCATTGTTAAGCCTGCTGGGGAATTGTACTCCAAGCCTCTCAACAAGATTGAGACTGCAGGTACTGAGAAAAATTAAATAAAGCGAATTTACAGAGAAATCATGGTAGAACTCCGCATTATTACACTATTTTTAAAAAAATATTCATTTCCAGGATTCAGATGTCAAAGGAAAGACCAGAATTTATAAGGAAAGAAAAGCATCATCAGCGAGGATGGTGATTAAAAACCATAGTACAAATTAAAAAAAGAAACACAAAGAACATCTTAAACTATGAACAGCAGCTCGAATGTGGTTATTTCAGTCCAGTTTCTATCAGCTGCCCTAAGAAGGTGGTGGTGGGCAGTCATCTTGAAGCACTGGAGTCCGGATCCTTTGTAGCAGTTTGAATAAAACTGAATGGCTTTCTAGGCCACTTCAGAGGATACTAAAGAGTCAACCATGTTGGAGTGGGACTGGAGTCACAGGCCAGACCGGATAAAAGTGGCAAGTTTACTTCCTTAAAGGGTATTGGTGAACAAGTCGGATTTTTGCAACAATCTTTTGCTGTACAACAATCTTTTGATTTCTTTAAGGGGAGGTGGGGAGTGTAGTGGTGTTGTCACTCGACAGGTAATCCAGAGACCCAGCTAATGTTCTGGGGACAAGGGTTTGAATCCCACCATAGCAGATGGTGGAATTTCAATTCAATAAATATCTGGAATTAAAAGTCTAATGATGACTATGAAATATTGTTGTAAAAACCCATCTGGTTCACTAACGTTCTTTAGGGAAGGAAATCTGCTATCCTCACCTGGTCTGCCTACATGTGACTGTACTTGCAATGTACTTGACTCCTAAAAATGCAATAAAAGCTGACAGCCAGCAATGCCCACATCCCACAAATGAATTTTAAAACACCTGATAGCTTCATTGTCACTTTGTTTCCTCACTAATACCATTTTTTAAAATTTCCAGAGCTTTTGAAAACGGACCATTGTGGGATTTCAGCTCACACTGTCTGGACTATAAATCTAGTATCATAACCACAACATTGCAGTGCATTTTGCAAACTCTATGCATTAAGGAAATAAGCTTCAGTCTACTGCCATATTAAACAGAGGCTTCAGATAGAATACCCCATTGTACTACTGCAATAGTACTGTGCAATATTGTAAGATGAAAAACTAATTAGATTTTGTGTACTATGTAGTAATGGTGATAAATGGCCTTAACCCTTTGAAGACTATGGCAGTACTTAGGAGCCAAAATATGAATAAAACAATATTGTAATTCTAGTTACAATAATTTAATTACCAGGTTTATGTGTGTTAATAAGGGATAGCATTGATGCAGCCTATTGGCTCTGCTTTAATTAACAAACACACTGTCTGGATTGTAGATTAGCTTGTTAAAATTCTAGACTATCAACAGGATAGCTGTCAGTAACTGGGAACTGGTGCGGTGATACAGTGCCAGATGCATTGTAAGAGCCTTTTGCCTTCCTGTTGGCTCTGCATTCACAGATCTCATTTGACCATCCTTGAATGCAACATTTTTACACCTTTTTTAAAACTATTCATGAAAGAAAACCTTGTTAAGTTGGACAAGAAAGCTCACAAATACTTTTCCTTATTTAACAAGCAAATGTTTAAATGTATCTGTTAGGAGCTCAATGCAGTAAGAAATCCACAAACACGATGCAAGTAAATACTGGGACATAAATTATAAGTGAAAAATAACTGCAGCACAATTCAAAGCTTTTTGTTGGATTTTCCCGGATGGCAAACATGACAACATGAGAATAATTTGTATTACTTTCCAAGACCTGCAGCTGAATTTTCCAAATAAGATATTCCAAAGCTCCTCCAAAGTTTCAATCTATTTAGATTCTAATATTAATTCTTCTCTTTTATTTTAGAGAGGAAATGTGTCCATTTGGAGAGTTGAGGGGTGAGTGATTTCCTGACTGTATTTTCTGTGCTTCTAATTCCATATTGTACAGACTTTCATTGGGAAATTTAATTAGGCTGAGCAGGCTAAAAAGAAGATATGAATATTTGTATGGCAAAGCCAATAAAAATCATGGGGGCTAAGCTGGATAGCCGCAGCAACTGGCTGCAGGGTTTGCGATGCACAATTACACAACACCCATTCAAAGTGATACAGGCAGCAGGTAATCTTCATGCTGCCTGCTAATTTATAGTGATGACAGCATGCAGCCCAGTGCCGAACACACTTCCTAAGTTTGTGTGTGGCTAGCACCAGTTAAAGGTGGCCATGTTATGTTCTTCTATTCGACATGAATGTACCAATCATACAACAAGGTTCGGTAAGACAATAATGGGGTATCTTTATTAGAAGATAAGACTAGATACATAGAGTGGTAACTGGGAGGCAATATATACACATCTGACTTTTACATCTGTTGATTTATTCTGAGTACAAAGTCACAAGACTACTACATCCTGTTTCAGTGTTAGTGGCTGACAGCCGTTGAAGATATGCTCCTTAATGGTACATGTATATCATACCACAACATCCTCCAGAATCAAACTATTTACACGATAGCAAAAGAAAATAACACTGCATCTAAATATACCTTTATACAAAACAATATTTTAGGAATATAGCAACATAGGCCTTAGGAGCAGGCCTTTGAGGCCACTCTGCCATTTGATAAGATCATGGTTGATCTGGTTGTAGTCTCAACTCCACTTTCCTCTGCCATAACCCTCAACTCCCTTGTCTTTCAAAGATATATCTAACTCAGCCCCGAATAAATTTAATGCCCACTGCTTTCTGGAAAGTAAATTCCACATATTAACTGGAAAAAAAAATTCTCTTCACCTCCATCCTATAAATGAGACCTTTTATTTTAAAGCTGTGTCCCTTAGTTCTAACCTCCCCCATAAGAAGAAACATCCTCCCGGTATCTATACTGTCAAGTCTTCTCAGGATCTTATATGTTTCAATATGATCACCTCTCATTCTTCTAAACTCCAGTGGATGTAGGCCCAACCTGCTCAACATTTCTTTGTAAGATAAATTTACCAGTCTCTGAAACGTATTGGCTTATCATCCAGACTTAATTATGGTGATCTTGGTTACAGTCTGCTGTGTGTTTTCAGAATGCTGGTTAAGGGTGTCTTGTTTCTGTTGGGTCTTTTTTTAAAAATTCTTTCATGGGCTGTGGGTGCCACTGGCAAGGCCAGTATTTGTTGCCCATCCTTAATTGCCCTTGAACTGAGTGGCTCACTAGGCCATTTCAGAGGGCAGTTGGCCAGGCCAAGTAAGGATGACAGATTTCCTTCCCTAAAGGGCATTAGTGATCCAGATGGGTTTTTATGACAGTCATTTTATGGCCACCATTACTGAAACTAACTATTAATTAAATTCCACCAGCTGCCGTGGTCATGTTTGAACCCATGTCCCCAGAGCAATAGCTTGGGATCTGGATTTCTAGCCCACTGATATTACCAGTTCGCCACCATCTCACCCATCTATTCTATTTCTGATAGGATTACTCTGTCTTCCTGCATGTGATATTGTTCTGATTTGGCATCTGTTTCGTCACACTGTCCTGCCATTTGGTGCTCGTACTTGATATGATCTTGGTTCTGGACATAAGATGAAAATTTCTGCTGGATTCCATGCGCCACCAGTTGGATGTTATATTTGAACATTTTGTTGGACACTCAGGTTGAGTGATTCATTACTGATATGCTGGTCATGGGCATCTTTCAGCTTCCCCTGTTTATCGATTAATGCATCTGTGCTCCTGGGTGTATTGGTGAGTGATGACTGAGGAGGGTTATCCGCACTTGTCTGCCAAATACTAATCCCGCATTGTTTCCACAGTGCGATGAAGTTTGCAAGTTCAGAATGGGCATACATATTTGGTTCCAACTGTGCCGTATAGCCTGTTGGCTGATGATCTGCATTGCAGAGTTAGGTGATTCTTTCCCAGTTTAAGCATGGGATTTCCAGTGATGATCCTTGTATCTGTGGTCCTCGTCACTGTCTGGACAATACAAGAACACCAGGGACAGGTCCCTGCACACTGGTAAGGCTGTAATTGAAGGACCTGAGCTTTTGTAGTGATACTTGAGTATAAGGCATCCCATGAATGGAATCTCCAAGTCATTGTACTTGATGAGTTCAGCATTGGTTGGTCGAATTATCACTTGACACACTTGTGGATACATACATTTCAGTGTATGAAGTGGAAGGATGTTTGTACCTGCACCAGTATCCAGTTTTGCATATGAATTGTGCTGATCCTTCATTTGTGGGCATATTATCTGGATAGTGGCAAAGGCTTCTATTGGTGCCAGTGTGCCAATGCATTGTTTGATGTTCATTGTGCTGAATGTCTGCTCATTTTGTGTGTCAATGATCTGGTCATCCTCATCATCTGACCGTGTAGCTTGGCTAGACATTTTGTGGATCTTGTCTTGATGCTGTTTGGTAAGTGCTCTTGGTTGTTTAGGATGCTGTACCAGTCTGGTCTCTGGTTGTGGCTTCTTGTGATGTTGAAACACTTGTTTTGGCATTTGCTTTCTGCTTTGGTGCTTCAAGCATCCTCTGGTGCCACATGCCTTGCAAATAGCATTAAAAGCTGGGCAATTTCTGGGTGCATGCATGAGACTGCACCACCTGCATTGCTTGGCAAAGGCCAAGGCTTCGCATAGGCTTGGCTGCATTGGTTATCATGTCAATTGGTGGACGATTACACATAGGCTGTAGACTCTGTCTACCTAGTGGTATGGCTTTGTGCTTGTATCCACTTTGCAGTAGTGTTTCCAGACACTAACCTTTGGCTTGGTCCAAGAGTTCTCTTTGGAACGTTTCTTTGGGATCAGTGCTATCAAGAGCTCGATTATTCTTTCGCCTGGCTCTAATGCCGTGAAGTTGCAATCACGCCCCTTGACCATGCAATCTGAAGAATCATATTGGACTCTAAACGCTAACTCTGTTTCTCTCTCCACAGATGCTGTCAGATTGGCTGAGCATTTCCATTGGCTGAGCACCTTCTGTTTTTATATTAATTTTAATGGCTTGCTTATCTGTTCAGAAATATTGAGGTCCAGAACACACAGCTCCACGCATTGTTGTAACAAAGTAAACTGGGGTATGAGGTCTGCTGTCTTCCAGTTCAGAGTTGCAAATCTTGTGGTCATCATGTGGCTTTTTTCAGGATTAATAGGACCTTCTGGAACAGCACAGCTATTCAGGTTTTTTTTTACCACTCATCTGAAATTAATTTGCCTCTGAGTTGCAGGAATTTTAGTGTCCACAGACTTTGCTGGTCACGGGTTATTGCTTGACTGCAGTGGTGATGCTGTTGCATGGCTTCTGCTTTTATTTATTCTAAGCTCCACCTACAAAACAGGGAAAATGAACTGCAGGCTTCAAAAGTAAAATTGAATTATAAAAAAAAGCTTCTTAAAGGCTTCTTCTGGCTGTTGGGAGCTCCAGTCTGCAGTGTTTTAACTTCCGCTGACCTCTTGTAGGGATACCAAGCAGAATTAACGGATTCCGGTGCGTCTGGAGTTCAGCTTAAAGGTAGACCACCCAGAATAGGCTTCTAATGGTTTCTCCTGCACAAATTTCATAGCATGTAGACTTATACTAATTAAACTCTCCAAAATTTGAACAATCTTACTGGGACCCAGTGCCTGCTGGCTGGAGTGAGGTACGATGTCCCAGAATGAAGGTACAGCATGTAGGAACCCTACAGTGCTGCTGAATCACTTACACATAATGAGTTTGTACTTAATAGTTATTTCACTTCAACACCCAATCCTTCTACTGTGTGTGAAAGGGTGAGGCTTGTGTATTTCTCAGTCAAATTTTCAAAAAACAATGCTGTAACTATTTATGTTCTTCTATTTGACATATATGTACCAATCATATGACAAGGATCAGTAAAACAATAATGTGTGTTCTGTATTCGAAGATAAAACTTTGTACTCAGAATACAGCAGCAAATGTAGAAGTCAGACATGTATGCACAGCCTCCCAGTTAATACTCTGAGTACAAAGTCTTGGGACTGCTACATCATATCCTGTCTCAGTGGTAGTGTTTGACAGGAGATTAAGATAAATTCCTTAAAGGTACATGTACATCATATCACAACAGCCTGCACAACTTAAAGCCAGACTGGACCTCTTAAAGGGGAGGTGTATTCTGACTGCAGTCAGGACTTGATCTGCTTGAAGAAGATTGAAAAAAGGAGAAAGGTACATTATGCTAGAGAGGTCATTGAACTCTTAATGGCAAGGGCTGAACCTGCATGATGGCCAGGTTGTGAAGATGCAACAAACCACCAGGATTCGGGAGGACACCTACCCTGATAAGAACTGCAGGGCTCCTGTAGAGAGGTGGAGGCAGCAGAAACACACCAATCGTCCACTCGATGACATTCTCCTTGGAAGCATGGCAGCCTGGGCTGCATATGGATGGGTTGTGGAAAGCAGTCATCAGCCAGGTGTAGAATGGATAGGCCTTGTTGCTGAGCAGCCACCCTCTGGTTCGTTGTGGTGCCTTGAAGATTGCTAGAACAACAGATGTCACAGGATGAATGCACCATGACTGCCACTAGGCTAATGGGCATACACCAGCATGATGCATTGGATGTGTTCGCACACCAGCTGCACGTTGGGTGAGTGTCAAATTTTGTGGTTTTGATACATTTCTCTATTTAGATGTGGTACCTGCAAAGCCACATGCGAGTGATCAATGGTGCCTTTCACCACAGGAAGTCTGCTCCTCCTTCTTCTTTCTGTTTAGACAAAAGACAATGAAGTCCGCTTTTCCTGACATGCAGAGACTATGGGTGGAATAGTCCTAGATTTGCACTAAGTGCAGTAGCGGGTGGGGAAAATGATGTTTTACCAGCCGGCCGCAAAGGCAGCTTCTCATGCCATGTTGGCCTAATCCCGTCACATTAATTATGCATTCCTGGGAAACATGGCATTTCGATGGCGGGTGGGTTCCGATTCGCCTGCCACGCCATCACCTCGCTGCTTCATCATGCCGGGCGCCACATTTAAAGTACAGCCGCATACACATCTCTCAGTCCTTCCAGCCCCAGGGCTGCTGCAAAGAAGACATGGCCATGAAAGGCAAGAAGACTGCAGCCCCCAGGTTTAGTGATGCATCCCTTGAGTGCCTTTTAAACACCGTGGAGGCTCACCTGTGATGGCCTCTATCCCTGTTCTGGACACAGGACGGGCAGCAACATTACCATTCTGGGCTGGTAGGCGATGGCAGTGGTGATCATGCCAGTGCATGCACAGAAGAGGTTGGCCATCCAATGCAGAATGATCTCACCTGTGCCGCCAGGTTAAAGCAATCATGTCATCACTCTAAACTCACACACTCAGGCCCATCACAATTTCTTTTTTTTAATTCATTCACGGGATGTGGGCTTCACTGGCTGAGCCAGCATTTATTGCCCATCCCTAGTTGCCCTTGAGAAGGTGGTGGTGAGCTGCCTTCTTGAACCACTGCAGTCCATATAGTGTAGGTACACCCAAAGTGCTGTTAAGCACTGGCATCTGGCATCTCGCTCAAGGGGCATCACCACCCATTCTCACACACATACCCTCACATGTCCACCTGGCCTCTTCTCCTCTCGAGACAGCCTCCTCAGCCCTCATCATCTTGAGGCCACTTGCACAGATCAACATGTGCCCCCACACACACCCTAGAATACCCTCCTCCCCCAGTACAGCCCTCGCCTTGCACCCGCTTCCCTTGCCTGAGGCCATTCTCCCCCTTCCCCAAGCAAGCCCTAGCCCTGCAGCCATTGAAAAACCATCCACGCCTTATGGCTGATCTGGTGGACAGACCTGCCCTAAAAGTGATGTTGTGCTGTCTGTGAAGCCTGGCGCTGAGGACTGCAGGTGCTGACTGAAACAAGGTAGGCAAACAAACCTTGAAGTCCTGAGCAAAGTGCAGCACCCCAAGTGTATACCTTATATATGCTCCTGCTGAAGTGCTCAGATGATTCTACGTGCGGGGATGATTCCGGCAAGCTGGGCTTTTAATGATATGCAGATGTATTACAACAAGGTTCCCAATGTCCAAAGGTGGGAAAAATAGCCCGTCATTGACAGGCACAGCGGATGATTGCAAACTGGTTCTACGACGTCGTGAAGCCAACCTTTGGCCTTCCCGCCATATTGCCTGCTCACACCGCCGTACACGTCCCAATGCCAGCGGGCATGGAAAATTCCACCCTCTGCCATCTCCTGGACGCAGCAAGGGCCGGTGAACTATAAGATATTTGCTATATCACCTGATCCAGCGTGGAAGGATTCGCACAAAGATTCAGGGCCACAGTCACCTTCACAGTCACTGGCAGCACCATCCTCGCCATGCTCTGAAGCTGCATGGCTAGTTGCAGGAGGTGGCTGCCATTCTGTGACCATCCCCTTGGTGAAGTACAGCCACTCAAACATATTCCTCTTGGTGTAAGTAGAGGCTGGGAAAACCCTCCCTGAAGACCCTAGGTAGTAATCCTCCTGCTGAGAGTGCTTCTCCCGCTCCTCCTCCTTTCACTGTGAGCAGTTTGACCTCTTCTTTTCTACCTCTGCTCCATCTCTGTCTGATGCTGCAGCCCAGTGGGGATGGTGACAGTTGCAGCCATGACTGGAAGGAAGTGGTGATTTTAGAGGCCCCGCTGTATCAGCCAATGTCTTCTCCATGAGCAGAACCACGCCCTGCAATCTTTACAACTGTTATGACCTATTCCAAATACCCAGTACAGGACTTTCACAAATACAGCGAGAACCAGTCAAAAGTAATAAATCGGCAATTGGTTGATGATCCCCTTAAATAGCACTAGTGGTGGTGATAGTGGTGGTTGGGGAGGGGAGGTGGTGTGCAGTGGGTGAGGAGGATGGTCCCTCATGCTGCTAATTGCATATTCAGCTGTATATGTTTAAGAGAGGGTGTTAACTAGAACAGTATGGCAGGTTAGGAGTCAATTCATGAAGTGCTGATTGAAGTCACAGTCTGCCTATGTTTCATACTTCTGATGCATGCACATAACACCTGCACTAACAATCACAACAAGACACCGTTTGGAGTAGGCTATGCCAGAAATGGGCAGAAGCGGCACAAATGCAATTTTTCTACCAAACCAGCATCCATGGTGCTGTACCTACCACTGTTATGGAGATGAATTTTGAGGCCTAAATGTTGTAATTTATTGGCAGAATGGCTCACCAAATTATCTGCAGGAACAAATTATACTAAGATGATAAATACTGGGAGAAAAGCTCAGGGTAAAGTCACTTCTGAGATTAGTGAGCAAAGATAATTGAAAGGTTGTTAATTTGTAAGATAGACAACTGATTCAGCAAAAGATTGCTCTGAATTATTTGGATGCGTATATAGTTAGATTCGATTATTGCTTCAGGAATATTCATGAATTGAAATATATTTTGACTATTTGAGTTCTTTACAATTTAAACGTAATTTTACTATTCACGTAGACCATAATAATAAACTTAGATGGTTAGGATCCCTTGATTACAAGCTGTGATAAGTCAAATCACATTCCATATTTGGTGACAAATAACCAATATATTAAGAAAAGCTGTTTCTATTCTCATGTTGGAAAGTAATTTATTATAGATGGGTAATTACACCATAGAAATCCAACTGATGTATACTGATGTTTCTGCCTCACATGAGCCTTCTCCCACTCCACTACATCGAACCCTGTCAGCATAACCTCCTTTCCTTCTGCCTCATGTGTTTATCTACCTTCCCCTTAAAAGCATCAATGACATTTGCCTCAACTACTCCATGTTGCTATGCGCTAGCAAGTTCCACATTCTACCAACTCTCTGGATAAAATAATTATTTGTGAAATCCTTCCATACTTGTCAGTGTGGACTTCAGTACAGCAAACTGTTGGAGATGAATGCAATTTATGTTTTGAATCAATTATTTTATAAATATAGCATGAAGTGATAATATAGGATAGAGAGGCCAGGAGATAATAAGACAGTGCTTGAACTCATTGCACCACTGAATCTCAATCATGAATCAATTGTAATTACCTAATCCAATTCAGCCTTCTTTTAAATATTATTTCAGCATTATTTATTGGAGTGATCAGCTCAGTTAATGCTCCTACTATGTTGGCTGAAGTTCACAAAGATCATACAATGATTTATTTTGAAGTGTTTCAACTCATAGAGTTATCTGGCTGAAAACATGTCTGTGTAAACTGCATTAAAAAAGGCCGTGGGCTGATCTTTCAATCTCAAACAAATTAATGACATCAGCCACAAACCTCGATGCAAATTTCCTAAAGTTAATGGATTATAAACGCTTCTTTGCCCAAAGCTTTTTCTAAAAATGTAGAGCTGGGAGTTACACATGAACCTACATTGCGATACATGTGTACATACTGTGAGTCTACCTGTCCTTTGCAGGGAGATCTGAGGTGAGCAGAGGAAAGAGGGCCATGATTCACTAGAGCAGTCATGAAGGATATGATCGTAACAACATTAAAGTGTACTGGATAAATGCACTATAGAAAATATAATCAAAAAGCCCTTCTTCCAATGTTTTCCTCAATTGATCTATTTTGAATACATGCAAATTAATCTATTCATTGATATCTAGTCTATCCTATTTTGATAGATGGATATATAGTTCAGTTTGCAGCAAGGATAATTCCCACTAAATATCAAACTTTTAAGTTTTGTACAACTACTGAAAGAATACACCCAAGAAGGCTGAGCATTGGCAAAGAAAGCTGCTTAATGAATTATTTGGTCACACTTGCTTTTACATAGGAACAGGAGAATGCCATTCAGCCCATCAAGCCTGTTCCATCATTCAATACGATCATGGCTGACTGAACACTTCAATGCCTTTTACTCACACTGTCCCTGTAACCATTTATGTCATTGTTAATCAGAAATCTATCAACCGCTACCTTAAATGTACTCAATAACTGAGCTTCCACGGCGCTCTGGGGTAGAGAATTTCAAAGACTCACAACACTCTGAGTGAAGAAATTTCTCCTCATCTTGGTTCTGTGGCTTCCCTCTTATTTTGAAATTGTGTCCCATGGTTCGAGACCCCCCCATCCAGGGGAAACATCTTACCTGCAGCTACCCTGTCTATTCATTTTGTAGGTTTCAATGAGATCACCTCTCATTCTTTGAAACTCTAGAGAATACAGGCCCAGTTTTCCCAATGTCTCTTCGTAAGACAATCCCGCCATCCCTGGAACAAGTCTGGTGAACCTTCATTGCACTCCCTCTATGGCAATAATTTCCTTTCTGAAGTAAGGGGACCAAAACTGCACACAGTACTCCAGGTGCTGTCTAATCAAACTTCTATACAATTGAAGTAAGACTTCACTACTCCTGTACTCAAATCCTATTGCGATAAAGGCTAACTTTCCATTAGCTTTCAGTGTCTTATGGGACAAGGACACTCAGGTCCCTTTATACATCTATACTTTCTAATCTCTTAACATTTAGAAAATACTCTTTATTAGTAAATACATTTATTCCTTCTACCAAAGTGGATAACCTCACATTTTTCTACATTATATTCCATCCGCCATGTTTTTGCCACTCGCTAAGTCTTTCCAAATCCTCCTGTAGCCGCTTTATATTTTCCTTACAACACATTCCTACCTAGCTTTGTATCATCCGCGAACTTGGAAATATTACATTTGGTCCCCACATCCAAATCATTGATATATATTGCGAACAGCTGGGGCCCAAGTACTGATCATTGCGGGACCCCACTAGTCAAAACCTGCCAGTGCGAGAATGACTAGTTTACAGAGTATTGGGTCAGCCAGGGCCCTTGATCACCTTGATTCTTTACTCAAGAGCCTCAATTTAGCCTTTTTCTCACTTCTGGCTAACATTTTGAGCATAAAGCTTTGGCTATATTACCAGCGAAAACAATTAAGTACATTGACGGTGATAACTGTCAACTCTTGGTGTAAAGAGGAGTTGTTTCAAAGCATGTGACTGTAAAAATAAGAACAGTAATACAATTACCAAATGAGATCTTTTTAAAAAAATCAATTCTTGGCCTTACAACTGAAGGACTGTGGAAAAAAAGCAGGAATAATTCTTTGAGATGAAGGAGATTTGTTAGTTTGATATGTTTGGAATGTGGAGGCCAGAGTAGAAACTAAAACACAATACAAGGACAAATATTATAATACGTGGCCTGAATTTGTCAAGAAGACTTAAGGCAAAGCGAGACAACATCAAGGCACCCAAATTCCTCAGCACGCTTCCTTGGTCCTCCTTAGAATAATTCAGGTGAGCCGCTCAGTCTCCCAATTTAGTTTGCTGGTTGGGCGTGAGGAGTTTTGGCCCACACCAAAGTAAGAAATAAGTCCAGAGCCGGGGTAGGGGGGGGTGGGGGGGAGTGGGGTGGGGGGTGCGGTGCAATCAGGAGGAGGAATGACAATAGTAGCCCACAGATATTTTCTGGAGCCAGGCCTTCCCACTCCACAAAATACTAAATATTTTTTGTGGCCCCTTTAAGAAGGCTGACTAAGGCACACAAATTTAGGCATCTATGTTTGAGATCAGCACCAGATTGAAACAAATTCTGAGCTAATTATATCTAGACTTCTCATGATTTTATACACTTCAACTAGGGGTACCCTCGGCCTCCTTTATTCCAAAGAAAGCGACCATTGCCTATCCAATCTTTCCTCATAATCAATGTCCTCATAAATCTCCTCTGTACCCTTTCTAGTGCAATCACAACTTTCCTACAGTGCAGTGATCAAAACATCATGCAGCACTCCAGCTGTGGCCTAACCAGTGTCTCAAATACATTCTAGCGTAACCTCACTGCTCTTACACTCTCGGCCCTGGCTAAAGGAATGTCTTCTTGAACACCTTATCTATCTGTCCAACCATGTCTATGGACATGCACTCCAAGGTCCCTGTGCTCCTTTACACTTCTCAGTATCCTACCATTTGTTGTGTATTTCCATTGCATTTAAAACTGCTGGGTGAAAGAGTCTTGTTAATGCTTCAAATATAATTAGGCATTTGAGAATTATAGTTTAGCTCTTGTTTTTACATTCTTCTCTATTCGACATAAATGTACCAGTCATACACAGGGATTGGTGAAACAATAATGTGGGTTCTTCATTTGAAGATAAGACTGTATATAGATAATGTCACTGGGAGGCTGTGAGGCACACGTCTGACTTCAACCACTACTGCTTGCAGACTGACTACAATCATGGGACTAATATATTACATTCTGCTGAGGTATGTAATGATTGACGACATTTTAAGTTACGTTTCCTTAAAGGTACATGCGCCTCATTTCACAATTACAACCTATAAGCTGATTAGGCATTTAGTTCTTCAAGCTTCTACCATTCCCTTTACCATAAATGAAGAAAGAACTATTGAGTTTAAAAGATTCTATGTAACAGTGAAGTATTTTGCTCCTTAGTTTTTGAAGGCCCGGAGAATTCCCTTGGAACTTTCCCTTAGTCAGTAGAGCACATTCACGTTTTTTGACATGGAATTAGAATCTAATTTTATCAATGGCTTCATCCTCTCATTTTAATGGGCTGATAAATGCCTAAGACATTCTTTTTAAAATTCTTTCCAAAGAAAAGGATCAAGTATCAACCTTACATTAGCCTCTGGTGAGTAGCACTTTGACCTTGGGCCATTTACGACAGGATTCTGACAGCTTGCAGTGATAGTGTAAAAAAATACAGCTGAGACAAAGCATGCAGATCGGAGAAGTCAATTTGTACCTTATCAAAGCATTCCTAGACCTTTGTACCTTTCCAATTGTCAGCTCAGACACATCACTACATAGCCTCACTGCCCCAGCAACTTTAATAGCAAATATTTTCACCCATTGGATTGCAGGTCTGCAATCTGATTGCACACAGTAGATGGCTGCAAAGGTCAATGCATCGAGCAGGGTTTTAGGCTGATTAAAGGGACTGTGACTGTCCTGTGCATTCACTGCAGCTCACTTTGAATGCATCATGTCATATTGACTGAGTGATAAATCTGATGTTCTCTGGTCTGTATGTCCACACAGACATGTTTTGACACAGTGTATTTGAGTGCTAATAATGACATTATAAGATGTTGGAAAGAGACCTAATTCAGCATGCACAAGCTGCTGTACTGTCACCTCCTATTTTCTGCACAATTGACAGCAGAGACTTGGGGGAAAAATTCTCTTTCAGATTAAATTTATAAGGTGCAGGTCTTTGTACTATAAAATGATAAGGCCAGAGCCAATACTTCAATCCTTCTATCATCTGTCAATCAACTTAAAACATTTCTAAAAACTACATTTTACAACCGTACACATTCTGACGTGAGTTAAAATGGACAGATTTATTTGAAAAGGGTTGTGTAGGATTCACATTCAATGAAAGAATTGTACAAACTAACTTTCTAATTTAAACAATTAACCTTCATCACAGAGCCATTCTGCACGTGCAGCACTCATTACTGTGGCGCTAAGTTATCGTTCATTGCAGGATGAAGTAATCAATGCTTCAATCGTATATTTTCATCAAATCTTTCTATTTGACTTTGATATAATTAATTTGTAGAATGTCATAAATGTACAATTTTATTTCCTGCATAGTTATAAAGGTAACTGTATAGATGGTGCCATTTCAGAGGCGTTCCCTTAGTGTATAACTTTGTGGCAGTGATGGAGGCAATAAGTCTTCAACTGATAATTGTAACTGTCACCAATCCCCACCAGATGATATAATTGCAATTTTAAATCAAAAGTTCATGACATTTGTGTTACTTTTGTTAATATGTTTCCTGCTATATTAGATTAAAGGGCATCTTACTTCAGGAAAAGTGTTTGTCAAACCTTTTAAATGTGACAATATCTGGGGATAGTTTTTTTATTTTTGCCATCTGGGTGGGAATCTAATGGAGCAGGTGGCCAACTTGATTTGAAGAGTATGAAAATAGAACAGATTCTACAATGGGCAGACTATCCTCCTGCTAGATTACTGTTCAAGTGATGAAGGTGAAAAATTTATCCTATGTCTCATTAATTTCGTATTTTTCCTTACTTGTAAATATACACTTCCAGCAAAGGTTCCAGATCATGCTTTCCTCAGATTTTGCATCCTACCTAGCCACAGCCCCTTTCCTTCCTATTCCAGGACAATGTCCATCCGTCATATCTTTTAACCCCAATCGCAGGGTACATAAAGAAGAAGAAGAGTCATCCGGACTTGAAACGTTAACTCTGCCTTTCTCTCCACAGATGCCTTCAGACCTGCTGAGTTTCTCCAGCAAGTTTTGTTTTTGTACAAGGGTACACAGTACCACTTCACATGCGCACTTGTAACAGACGCTTATCTGCTGCTTGCTGCTTTCGCTGCACCCAATAAATATTGGGAAGATTGAAACCACTCTTTGCTCCCCACCACAGACTCTGTTCCCCGGCCACTGATTCCGTCCCTTACCCTGGTAATTGCCTGAGGCCAAACCAGATTGTTCGCAAAGATATTTGACCCCAAGGTGAGTTCCAACCACATATCCAGGCCATCACTAAAAGTTCCATCTCTGTTACACCACCCGACTCTGCTGGTGCCTCAATTCTTTGTTGCTGAAACTCTCATCAAGGATTTTGTTATCTCTAGCCTTTACTATTCTAACATTGTCCTGACCAACTTTCAACATACTACCCTCCATAAACTTGGGGTAATCCAAAGCTTTCGGTCAAGCAATGCCAATTGATTTTAAAATTCTCACCCATTTTCAAATCCCTCCATGGCCTCACCCCTCCATTCCTCAGTAACCTCCTCCAGCCTCATAACCCTCAGAGATATCCACACTCATCTAATTCTGACCTCTTTAACATCGCCAATTTTAATTGCTCCAACACTGGTGATCATGCCTGCAGTTGCCTGGGCCCCAATCTTTCGAATTTCCTCCCTAAATCTTTCTGCCTCCCCATCCCTCTTTGCTCCTTTAAACTGCTTCCTAAAACTTACCTCTTTGACGAAGCTTTTGGTTATCTGAATTAATGGGTGGAATGGTCCCAGATTTGCACTAAGTGCAGTAGCGGGTGGGAAAAAGAACGTTTTATCTGCCGGCCACAATGGAGTCGTATTGTTCGAATCCCACCTCATTAATCACGAATTCCCAGGAAAGGTGCCGTTTCGCTGGTGGGCGGCCTCCGGTTCACCAGCCAAACCGTCACCTCGCTGCTTCCTCACGCCGGGCACCATATTTAAAGTGCAGCCAAGTGCACACCTCTCAGTGCTTCCAGCCCAGGACTGCTGCACGGAAGACGTGGCCCCAAAAGACAAGAAGAGTGCAGTACCCTGATTCAGTGACGTGTCCCTGGAACATCTTTTGGACACCATGAAGGCCTGCCGTGACGTCCCCTACCCCTGCTCAGGCTGCAGGAGGGGCAGCAGCATCACCAATCTGGATTGGGAGGTGGTGGCAGCAGTGGTCAGTGCCAACGCTCTGCGAAAGAGGACAGCCACCCAGTGCTGCAAGAGGATGAATGATCTCCTCTGTTCCACCAGCGTAAGTCACTCTTCTCATCACTCTCAACTCACATACTCACAAACCCATCACACATCCACAGGGCCCTCACTCACTGCCCGTGCAAGGGACATCACCATTCACTCTCTCACACACACTGTCATTGTTCTCATCCCGTCTATTGGACCACACACCACCCACACATGCCAGGCATACTTATCATCCGGCCTGACAGGCATCCTGCTTACATCCTCTCCATCTGTCTTCATGCAGGACAAGCTGGCACACAACAAAAGGGAAAGGCTGCAGACTGGTGGAGGAATGACTGAAATCAAGGTTCTCATGGACTTTCAAAACAGAGCTATCCAGTTGGCCGTCGATGACCTGGACCATTCCTGCGCTGACAGTGAGGTTGGTGGTGCTCAGCCAGGTGACAGTTCAGCAGTGCAACATCCATCAGACAACCATGCTGTGAGTGATGTGTCCTGTTTCACAGGCCACTGCCATGCACTGCTTATCTCTCCTTGCCTCCGCAGGCACACCTGGGAAACAGCCGAGGGAATCCATGACCCAGGGCCTCCAATCAAGCCCCAAAGACACCTCAGAAGATGAAGCTGCTGAAACCCTCATTGAAGACCCCTCACACCATCTAGCAGTGCAGAGACACACACCTCAGTGGGACCAAACTTTAGACTAGCCTTGTGGTCAAAGTCTGGTGAGCGCTTCACACTGTCTGAGCCACAGCAGGTGGAAGCAGGGACCTCCCAGGTTTCTGACACTCAGAGGACTGCTGGAGGCCAGAAATCTACTGAGTCTGGGTCAGATGACGAGCCTTTAGACTCAGTCATACCTCAACTGCTGGAGCTGCAAAGACAAGCTCGGGAACATCAGGAAGGGATGTCCACTGCACTCCTCAGATTGCAAGGCACAATGGAGGAGTCCGTCCACCTTCAGGCTGAGGTGATAGCGCTGGCATGCCAATGCACTGAAGTCAACACTGGTAGGATGGTGACTGCCATGGAGACCTTGGTCCAGGACATCGCTCCTGCACTACTGCATGGGCTGAACTCCATCGCTGCTGCCACAGTTGGCCTCCAACAGTGTCAATGTGAGAGGGGTGCAGGGCAGCTCAATCTCACTCCAGCTTCCCCTTATCCTCAAGGAGTTAGCTGGAGGCCCTTGGGCACCCGTAGAGAGGAGGATCAGCAGGTGCACACCCTGGGCCCATTCACCCAGGTGACTCCAGGAGTGTCCAGCACATTTGAATCCCCTCTTCCTGTGACCCCAGCAAATCCAGCTCCGCAAGCCGAGGAGGGTGCCACTGCCACACAGCAGGACCCGGAAAGCAGACCAGGACCCTCCAGGTCCATGCCTTCCAGGGGATGCCCATCAAAGTCATCACTGATGGGGAAGTCAGCAGGCTGTCCCCACCTTCGCTGTGGATGTTGGGGGAGCACCAAGATGTAGCAGCAGGGTTGAGAAGGTTCGGAAGATGTAGTTGCACTGCCTGGGCACGGGTGTTAATTACTTGCACATTATGTTTAGTTTGTTATTAAGCTCCCAAGAATGTCTCCTTGTCTATGGCTCCTGGTTATGATGAACAGTGTTTGTGTCGCTCCTTGGCCCCTGCACAAGATAGAGGCAGGTGTCTCAGTCCAGGGCCTCTTCCCTGTGCTTTGTGCAACCTTCCCAGCATGCTGATGGGGTGCCTTCACTGTCACTGGACACAAATCAGTCACACTTGCACCTCGATGGGGCTTATCATTGCTGTAAGAATGTCGTGGGCCAGGAGCACAGAGTTCCATCATTCTACCTGTGTGCTCCCAGCATCCTTGAGGTGTGGCTGGCCCCTATCTCATCCTAATCTGTGTCCGGTGACAGTGTGGTCCTGAAGGGTTCAGCTCATAAAGGATGCCATAGGGTCAGGGGCAGTTAAAGTTTCCCCACTGCATCTCCATGATATGATCCTGTTTACAGGTTGCAAGCGAGCTGCCATCAGCCAGACAGGGGTCAGACATTCACATGACCTATGTGAGGATTTATGGAGTGTCCCCACTGCATCTTATCATCATCTTCCTGGGTTGTAGGGTCTATGGGCATCTGTTGTATCTCCATGACAGGAGGCTTATCACAGAGGCTTTGTGTGCTGCCGTCAGCCAGACAGGAGTCAGGCATTCATATGAACATAAGAAATAAAAGCAGGAGTTGGCCTGAAGCTTGGCCTGCCATTCAATAAGATCATGGCTGATCTGCCCCAGTCCTCAACTTCTCTTTCATACCAACTCCTCATAGCCCTCAACTCCCCGATATTTCAAAAATCCAGTTACCTCCTCGTCAAATACCTTCAGTGATCCAGCCTCCACAACTCCCAGGGGTAGAGAATTGCAGACATTCACTACCCTCTGAGAAAAGAACCATAGATGTAATGTGAGGATCTATAGTGTCTCCTCGCTGCATATCGTCATCATCCACCATGAATCCAGCTTCCTAAGCACGCCTGCTTTATCTGGCTAGTGCAAGGGCCTCATTACTGTCATCCTTGCTTTTGAGGACCTCCTCATCCTCATCCCCATTGAATAATCTTCATCGGAGGAGACCCAGCCACTCCTTCTTCCTGAGGGTGCTGCTCCTCCCTCTGCCCAGCCAGGCACCTCCGTTGCTCTCTTCTCCTTTATTTCCACTGTAAGCGATGAGGCATACAGCTAGGTCAGCAGGCTATGTGCTGCTGATGTGCTTCTTCTGCAGGCTGAAAGAGAGGGACGTGTGGGTAGCATGGGTGTTCTAAGAACCTCTCTTGGTTAAGTCTGCAGACCCCTTAATGCATTCCAGAGAGTGCTAGCTACCACTTGGATGGCCAGAGTTTAGTGCGTTGCATGGCTGCCCGAAACCCCACCCTCCTCTGCCCCACTCCACATGACCGATTGGTGGCAGCTTTGCCGCTGCACGCTGTGCTCTCAGCTCAGGTGCAGGCTTTCTCCTAACCCACACTGTGTGGCTGCACTGTTAGCTTGAACCATGGGGGAGACTGGTCCAAACCGGGATGATGACATTGCAAGGGTCTGTGAGAGCCTCCACCAGTGACTGCCCCATGACCAGCTTTCGCAAGGAGGCTGTACAACATGCTCAGTCATCCATTTGTTCTGCAGTCCACTAAAATGCTCATTATTTGCAGTCTGAGCCTGAGGGGTGAAAAGATTTGGAGCATTTGGTGCAACCGCAGTGCAGCCCTGTCAACCGGACAGGAAAACGCAACTTTCCTCTGGCCTCGTCTGAATGTGCGGCGCCTCAACTTTGAGGTCCAACAGGTGACCCTCAAGAGTGCTGTGCAACATTATTGTGCACTTACCTCCGCATTCCCGCTGAAGTGCAGCTCACCAGAAGAATGCTTGACAAATGCTGTTGTGAAACACATCGGCCATGCAATCATGGCGACGTGCTTGGATGATCCAGCATTGGAGGATGATTCCAGCGAGCTGGGCTTATGATGATACGCAGATGTATCACAATGAAGTACCTGACGTGTGGCAGCAGGAAACATGGCCCGTCATTGATGGGTGGAGTGGTTGATTGCAAACTGGTTTCATGATGTTGTGAAACCGATTTTTTTGCCTTCTTGCCACATTGACCGCTAACGCCCGCCATGATGCCCGACGCTAGTGGGCATGAAAAAGTCCTCCCAATATCTCATTACGTGACTTGGTGTCGAATTTTCTTTTATATTGATCCTGTGAAGCTCCTTGTGTTTTTTTTATTATGCTGAAGGCTCTATATAAATAGAATTTGTTGTTACAATATTCTTCTTGCCAATTATTTCCTGCTCCTGATGTGCTACATCCAAAAATTTCACTTGCAGGAGAAGACAGTGCATAACACCAGGGGGAAATAAGTGCCATCTTTTAATTCTCTGCCATGCGTTTTTGGAGAGGAGGATGGTGCAGTCTGCTAGAATGGTTTTAACTTGGTTAAAATGTGCCAAATCTGTCCCCATCACCCTGCGCCCCCCCTGGATTGGATGGCACCAGATCCACTTTGTGACAGTTCCCTTTGGGAGTTGCTGAATGTGGGAAATTAAAAAAAAAATCCTTTTCCAGTTTTCTCCCAGCAAATTTTCCAAGTCAGTTTTCCAGTTCCTCTGAATCTGCTGCAACCTGTTTTCAAAGGGGAGTCAGATTGAGTCAACACTCCACAGGTGCTGGCTTTGTCTGCAATGACTGTGGTGATTCAGTGCTCCATTGGGGTCCTGCATCACGGGAAAGGTCATCAGGACAACATACAGGTATGCTAAATCTGAGAGTATTTTTAAGATTAGTTTGGTCAGAAATGCCTTGTGGGGTGGCATCCTACATAGGTAAGTGTTGGAAGATGGTAGGAAGGTGGAAGGCAGTGGCTTCAAGATGCATCATTGCACAGAAACAATAATTAATAAATATTTTATGTACTTTCAAATATAGGCTTGTTTTGGAGGTTGGGTTTTCAGAATCCATTGCTCAGACTGTAACAGCACGTCAACTAAAAAGTGAACCTAACATATTGTGTTTTCCCAGAAAATGTGTTTTATGGCTTAATAATGCAGATCTTGTGAGTGTGATTTCATCTGAGAAACTGAAGGAGCCAGGCAAGTAAGCATATATCTATCTTATGACAAACATTATAGTTACAAGAGAACTAGAATGTACAGATCTGGGAAGCAGATAGCTTGGTTTTGACAGTAGTTTTTTGTCTATACAAGGTACTGCAGGGTTAACACTGAATTAGTTGCTAAGTTGAATCTGATGAGATGAAATTCTGCTTGTGATCATTTATTTCTGGGAGTGGATGGTGCAGCGGGTTAAACTGATGTTTTTTTCTGCCTCTGGGCTTTTGGTTTTACTTCAGCGGTGGCTGATTGAATTAAAGTCTCTTCTCTGGACAGTATCAATTCAATTCTTGGTGAGTATGATTTCACAGCACAGAACTGCCCATAATTCAACATTAACTGGCAGGTTAATTCAGATATGGTACTAGAATGGCTGCACTGAAGTCTGGAAATGTATTCTGGCAGCAGGAAGTGTTCTTTTGTGTTACTTTTCTTCCCCTCCTTTATCCCCTTACTTCTGTTCTGCCACCATACATATTGAGGATCTCGATGTGGACTCTGTCTCTGTGCTAACTATGCTAAGCAAGATATTGAGACTGATGAGGGTTCTGGGAACACAAGTGTCTGAAGTTTATTACTAGCAACAACTATATATAGCTCTGCACAGGCCGTGATCTGGTCTGTCCCCTAAAAGTTACAAAGGCTGATTACTTGACGATATGCCTGACTCATAAGATGTACATAGAGTCTTGCTGGTACAGGATCACAGGCATCAGTGAGTCTACAGTGGAGAGCACAGGCAATAGTGAGCATCTGACATGGAGGCTGTACTTTAAACTCCAGCCTCACAAATGGTGATGTCACTATGCAGCTCCTTAAAAGTACATACTATTGTCTGCATTGGCATGCATACAATATTACAACAACTTCGCCCTTTCTGCAGTCGCTGTATGTGAGGTTAGAAACTAATGCATATTCTTAGGACAGAGCTTCACTCTGGATCTGACCGGTGCCATACCCGACCTAGACAAGCGCTTGATCCTGACATGGGGCTTAGAATAGAAATTGCACCTTCCTTTAGCATTAACATCATGAACATTACAGAACACATATGTGCACCGGAGGACTAATACTCATTTTTAGCACTATCTCTTTGGACAAAGTGCAATCCATGGAATAGACGCCAATTAAAAGGGCAAGTATATGGAGTAGGGATTTCTAATGGCTGTTTTTATGATCATCTGCAATAACCTCAGAGGAGGATCAGTGAAGAAAAGGCATTGAGGTGGTTTACACATTTCTCTGAGGTTTCCACGGATGTTCTGCTGAAGTTACAACAGAATACACCTGGAAATCCAGCACGTGGCTTCCACCAGGAGCTTGCCATGGATGTTCGAGCCTGGGACTTCCATCCGGAGCTCGGAAAATGCAACGGAGCCTGTATTTTTACCGGCCGAATGAGATGTGTGTTATCAATTAAGTGAAAAATGACGGATTTTTCACTTTGGTTTGATGCTGTTGTTTCTGCTTATGGTATGGAAAGCATGGGCTTTTTGTTTGTAATGTATGTAACTAAAACAGAAACTCTTAAATAATTTTTTGTATTTTATTCATATTTGGTTTCAGAAAACTACTCACATAAATTTCATGAAGTCACTCTACAGTTTTACCTAGTGATTATTGCATTACCTGGAGACTGCGGGCACGCTTGCACATATGTTAAGAGAATTTATCTTTTAAGGGTTGAGCTCTTTTTATTATTTTTGGGATTTAGATGGTGCAGGGGGAAAGGGACATAATAATACCTGGCTATGTGGATTACAGGCTAGTCAACATTGAGCTATTGCCCTTTGAAGGAAAGGTTAATTAGTTGCCCATTTTCTTGCTGGTCTACTCCCCCTAGGGGCGGTCTGGGTGCTTGTGGAGGAATGATGGAAAATCTTTATACAAAGTCAAGGCCATTCATCAGCTCTCCTAATTGACCTATAATCTTTGGCTGGTACTTTGTCCCGGGGCAATGCTCCCTTTGGCAAGCTTGCCTGCATGTTGTTGGGGGAGAGGGAATGTAATGATATATGATTTACAGTCCACTCAATAAGTTCTAAATAGTGAGTGCCCTTTTAATTCGCCTCTAAACTTCCTGAGACACACAACCTTAAAACACTGTGGCTGCAAAATTGGGATCTGTGGTACTACTAATGTCAGCACCATAGAAAACTAAAGAGAAATGATGGTGGCCAAAGTGCTTCTGGTCACCCCCAACGTGTCTGCCAGTATGTTAACACAGGTGCGCCATGCATGTTCCGGAATCTTGCAGAGCGGGCAGACCCTGATGTGAATCAGCCTCTTTGGATGATGTGAAGCACGATCCACACGGGCCTAATGAAAACCATCTCATATTCACTCACATCTGAACAAGCATTCAGATGTGGGAGGACCCCACCGCCACTCCCCCTCCCCTCCCCAACCCCCCACCCCCACCCCCACCCCCACCCCAGGCAATCTCAAAACTAATGTTATTTAAAGGGCCAGGCAGCCAACCTGCAAGTGGGATGTTTTTGACGTAGTTTTCTGTTTACACAGTTTGTGGAAGTACTGTGTTCTTTGAGGAGTTTTGGTGACTTGTTGGGTTTTGAACACAGTGTTGCTATGTACCAACAGAAAGGTTGGAGGAGTTTTTTGCCCGGTCAACAGAAAGCCTGCTGGAGTTATGGGGGCTGTGGTTGCAGTCCCTCTTGGGTTGCAACATAACAGGGATGTGGAGCACAGGCAGCAGAGAGGGAAACTAACTGCAGAGGGAGAAAGAAGAGGACTGTCAAGAAGGTCCTACTCGCCGACAATATTCAGGGAGCACTTCTACCTTCACCTCAGCTAGGAACAAATGTGTGAGGTGCCTTTGATTCACCTAAGAAGTGATCACTGAACTATCCCACCCTACTTCACTAGGGCCTAAAGGCACACAGCTGGGCCAGGATGGCGCTGTTAGTAGCTAAGAAGGTCACCGTCACCCTCAACTTCAACACAAGCGAACTTAGGCGACTTAGCCAACATTCCCAGTTCACTGACTATTGCCGCATCAGGGAGGAGACAGAGGCCTTGTATGCCAGTATGGCAAACTTCATCATCTTCCCTCTTACTAGAGAGAAGCAGGAGGAAGGATCACGGGACTTTGCCAGGGATTCTCAATGGTGCAGAGAGCCATTGACTGCACATGTGTGGTCATGTGGTCACCATAGTTAAATAGGAGATTTTTAAAAAACTTATTCATTCACGGGATGTGGGTGTCGCTGGCTATGCCAGCATTTATTGCCCATTCCTAATTGCCCTTGAGAAGGTGGACTCGGACTGCAAGGGTTAACACTCCATCAATGTACAGTTGGTGTGTGATCTGTACAGAATGTCATGTTGGTGAATGTTCACTATTCTGGCAGCAGCCACAATGCCTTCACCCTGAGACAGTCAAACATTCCCGCTGTCTTTGGGTGACCAGAATACACCACAGGCAACACCCTCTACACACCTGGCTCATGAATCTCCTGCACCAGCTGACAATGCAAGGTAAATGTGCCTATAACGAGAGCCATGCAACCACAAGGAACGTCATGGAGCCAACCGTCGCTGTCCCGAAGTAATGATTTGCTGCTTGAACCACTTGTGGAAAGCCGTCCAGTACTAATTGAAACTACTTACAATCAATAGTGGCTGCTGCATCCTCCACAGCCTCTCTATCATGACGGCACAGCCATTACGGCTAGACATCAGAGGTCACCTCTGGAGGAGGAAAAAGATGAGAAGGAAGGGGTAGACATCAAGGACTCCTTTGCTTCAGATGGGCTGTCTGTGAGTAATTGCTAGGACTCCGGTTCCCTTAAGATGTCATCTCGTCATCACCATTTCTCCAACATTCCCACCTTTCAATCTGTCTGCTATGTCCCATCACAGCATCCTCCTAGCCACAATCCTGAAATAAAAAAATATCAACAAAAAACCTTTCTCTAACAATTTATCCAGCAACACATTCAATATTATACACAAAACTGAACTATTCACACTTGTACATTCCATTAGTGCCTGCTTTGCGGATGCCTTTCTCTGTCTTAGTGCTCTTGAGCAGTGCTACTCTAGTGACTGCAGCATGGCTGCTGACTTTCAATGGGGAAGACTTCAGGTGGCCTCAAAGGATAACCTCAACCATCTTCAGGCCTTTCAGGGCCTGCCTTTGGACTGCATCAACTTGGCATTGGTGGCAGCAGTCTGGGCTGGCTGGCTGTGAAGCAGCAGTATGGGCACTGGTAGAGTGGCAGTGGTCACACCATCTGCAGCTTTCGCTTCATGCAGATAGCAGGATGAGTTGCGGTTTGAGAAGGGTCATAAAATAGGAGCATACCATCATCTTGAATTCTCTTGGTGGTGCCCGATGCAACGGGCTCTATCACAGCCCTTCCCATGTCGTGAAGTACTGCTTCCTTCAGAGGGCTCAGGTAATGTGGTTTTGCCTGTCCCCCTCCAGTTCTGCGCTGGTCCCTCCATTTATGGCCACTTTGTTCTGCAAACATGAGGGAAGAATGTCAGTGTTTGTATTCAATGTGTTTAGGTGATGTACCTGCCATGGCTGAATAGCATGGGCATGAGAGAAATGTCCTCTGTTTGGAGCAGCATGGGCTGTTCCTTAAGAGCTGACTGAATTCCTTGAAATATTGGAAGATTTGCAGATGAGGTAGTGGAGGACAGTAGTCACACTTTGTCAGCATATAGCAATATTTTTTGTTCAGTCCCTCCAGCTATACCACATGGATGCTCGAAATCAGCATAACTTTTTTTCCAGGCATTCCATGGTCAAAGCAAAGAGGCTAGAGATAAGAGACATGTCTGTTCTCTTAGGAGGAACACAAGGGAACTGAAGTTGTTTAGATCCTTTGTGGAGGCAGAATTTGGATCCACAAAATGTGTTGCTAAAAGCCATTTGCTTCAGCACAGCAAGAAGGAATTCCCACTCCAACTGGTGAATGTCTTTTTTAAAGCTATGAAGAGAATTAGGCTGGGAATTAATGCTGTTGCAACAGGACATCCATTGAATAAATGAACAGTAGGTGGTCCACAGTATTAAGCCTGATCTGTTTCCACTACACCAAGGGTAGCTGAATCCAGCCTTGGATGTCGAATATTTTGAGTAGTTTTAAATGATTGTTTGCATTGCAGTGATACATGCAAGGGAATGCATAATAACATCTGTGATGTTCCTGCAGTGTTTCTACCCACTGAGGACTGAACCTGCTTTCCCTTCTGCTGTGGCAGCATGTGTTGTTGCCCGGATACACTGGACCCCAGATCACACTGCAGAGAGCAAAGTTAATTCTTTCCCATCGTTCACATTTGGCAAGATTTTGTAACTGTTGTTTGTCAAGCCTCCAAATAACTCCATCGATCCAAAAGTTAGCAAAACAATAGGAGCAGCTGAAGAATTGCAATGACAATACTTAGATAAGTAAAGGAAAATTTAAAGATATTCTGTGAATATTGATTTCCTCTTTGGCTTTCACGATAGCTTGCAGAATTGAAGTCTGCTCAGAATTGCCCCTGCTCTGCTGCTGTAACTTCACCAGATGTTTGGCAGAAACCCTGTTTATCTGCAATTTCTGTCACAATTCTGGTAAAGTTGCAGCAGGGGCTCCAGAGCAACTCCAAGGAAATTCCAAGCTAACGTGACTGCTGCAAAATTACTATGAACGTTTAGTGCTCGATATTTACAAGCTGCAGTGCCTTAGGGTTGCTAAATTATTTTGTCACTGACATCTGAATAGGAGCTATCCACTTAGTGGTTTCTCTAATAGGCAATTTAACATGAGGATCTGCTGCTGATCTTTGCCCTTTGTCTCAGTTGTCCTATTGATCACTGAGCCAGAACGTGATCTGAAACTAAACTTCCTGAAATTTAACAATTTGATTTAATAGGGTGGAGGCTCCCTTTGATAGTTACCTTGAATTAGAGTTATAAAGTAAGCCACATTTCCAACTTAAATCACTAACTAGCTGCGAGGTGGTTAAAACATAGAAGCAAGCTTAGACTTAGAATAAAGTATAAATATATCTACACCATTAGGTGGGCCCTTTACCAAGCTGCAATATGAATAAAAGGAAGGAATGAGACCACTGTAGCGCTTAAACCAAATATATAACTTTAAGTACCAATATCAAGCATGCACCAGATAATTTCCAACATTCGTAGGGCACAAATGTTCTCAAGGAAGATAGAAATCTTTAAATGCTCAAAGATATTCAGTCTGAGGATGTGTAAATCCTCTGAGAAACAACCCATCGCACCACTTTCTTTACTGTCTCTACCTCTAACTCAATCAGGAAGCCTTCAAGGAAGAAACACATTCTCCAAATAATTTTATTGCTCGCGAGTGCTTTAGTTTCCTTCTCAATGCCATTTTCAGGATGACAGCAGCTTAATCGCCTAAATGGATCCAAGACAGACCCTTAACTGCTGATTGCTGCTCAGAAGGTCCAAAGATGATTTCTTTTTTTTATTTCTGTCTCAAATGGTAAAGAATGTCAGTTGGGGAACTAAAACTACCTGAATAGAGCAATATTCATTTTGAGTCTGTCCTGCTATTAAACAAAACAGATATTGATGAAGTACATCAATGTGGGGTCTGGTATAACAGCTTTATCATTGTATGGGAGGACAGTTTGTGACTGTCTGGGGCTGCTCTCGATACTGCAATAAAGACAACAATTGGTTGAGAACAGCTGCAGCTCAGTCTCTCAGTCATGTGCAGATATAAAGTAGTGTGCTTTATGAGTCACTGGGGTTTCATTCTAGCTTGCAAGTTTCCATTCCATCCCCAGCACTTAACTTAATATTGTAAAAAAAAAATGCCACACAAAAATAGCTTAAATGAAGAGTTACAATATATATTGATCCCCAGTGCTAAACTATCCCCACAGTGCTACATTTTATAATTCATTGTTGAATGTCAATATTTTGGGTAGTAATTAAGACATTTAAAAAATGCAATCACATAGATAGAATCCATGGAAAAAATGTTAGTGTTCTCAATGCAATTTTTGAGGGGTGTAATTAAAGATTTTTAAATTGTGCTGCATTGAATGATAGTTGCACTGAAACAGAAATATATCTAGTAATTAATAAAATATAGGCTTGATTATACCAATATTTGTATTAATCAGAATAATTTTTCCTTCTGCTAAGCTAGGGCAAGTCATGTAATCCCAATTTTAAACCTAGTATCATTCCTAGTGATGTGTTGATCCCTCTTTATTAGAATAGTTCAAGAATAGAATCCCACCACTCATAATTATTAAAAGAAATCAATATTTTCAAACTCCTCAAATTTCTCAACTGGCTTCCTTCATATTAATTGTACAAGCAACAAGAAATCCAAATATATAAGTTACATGTCTGTTATTGATGATAGCTTATTTTTCAATGTTGGCTTCAGTTTCCTAACTAATGTTAACAGTAATAATATAGAATCTTACCTATTTTGATGAGAATGAGCTTTTTTTTTTGAGAGTTGGTAACTTTTACATCAATGTAGCATGGATTGCAGAGTCAGTGTTAATGTTGCAGTAGCACTGAGTTGAATGTGCTTAATAAAAGAGAAAAGGCTGGGAAAACTCAGCAGGTCAGGCAGCATCTGTGGAGACACAAATAGAGTTTCAGCCTGATGACCTTTCGTCAGAAAGGACAACCAAGGAAATCCAATAAAAATCTATGGCAATTAGGGAAAAAGAAATCTGGAAAATTCCTCTCCAACCTGCTCAGATGACAAGTCATTGACCTGAAATATCAATTCCATTTCTCCCCCCATAGATGCAGCCAGATCTGCCGAATATTTCCAGCAGCTTGTTTTTATTTCAGATTTCTGGCATCCACAGTGTTTATTTTCAATGGGTTTAATGCATTCACCATTCCTTCATCCCATTATTTATGTCATCAGCACCTTTCTGAAAAAACTTCAGTGAATTTCTTCTCTAAGCTTCTCCGCCTTCCACTCCTTCAATAATCTCTCTAACACCTACTTCTTTGACCAAGCTTTTGGTCCTAATGCCTAATATCTCCTTCACTGGCTCGGCATCCATTACACCTGATTACACCCTAGGATGTTTTTGCATTTTGTAGGTGCTATAGCAATGCAATTTGTTGTTTTTTGCCAGATTTCGCTGGCAAATCTTTGGGGAAAGATGGAAAACCGATAGAGAAAATAACACGGAAAATTCCTCCCTGGCCTGTTTAGGTCCAGATCACTGTAGCCCAGATTAATGTTATAATCATCCTCGAAACATAATCGTTGTATCTTGGCATAAAATTAAAGACATTTCCTGGATTTGTTTCTTCTTAATGGTAATGTGGCAGGGCAGGTCTTTTGATTTTTAATGCGACTTGAACTCATTTTTCTGAATCGGTGTTATTCAGCACTCATGGGAGGATTCCCATCACTAAGAGAGAGGCCAGCAATGGGACTTGGGGGGATAAAGAGATAGCTGCATTGGCCATATGGAGGCAGTGAAGTCCATTGCAAGGTCCCCTCCCTCCACACATTGGTCCGGGTTTTCACTCCCAAGGCTGGTAGCGCAAGTCGGGAAATTTCCCAGATCTATGTGTCCACCTTGGGGGGAAACATCCCTGAATGGCAGGATCTTCATTTCGGGGGGGGGGGGGGGGGTGCAAGATAGAGTTGGACCTGCTGCCCTAGATACAGATCCAGGGCACAGGGGCCACAGGGGCTGTGGAGTTGCCAAAGTGGGCTGGATACAAGGCCCACCTCAGTTGTTTGGGACTTTGTCCTAGTTATTTGTTCATATTTTAGGCACTCTAGCCCTTACCCATATCCCCCACTATACCTGCTCACACCCCCCACTCCCCATGTCAAAATCATGCCCCCATCCTTCCCGATAGATCCTCATATCCTCCATTGCCCTCACCCACCCCCAATCGTTCTTCTTCATGCCCCCACCCACGACTGTGGCCCCTTAGCCCCATGCCAACTTAATGCCAACATGCCAAGCCATAGCACCCAGCCACCACCATGGTCCCTTTTAGCCATGATGCCAACTTAATGTCAACTCATGACAACCCACCCACCATGCTTTGACAATACAAACAGTACCCACAATGGGTAAACCTCAGGAGCCAGGTTGAGATGAAATAAAATAAAGTACTAAATATCTATTACAGCCTTCATTATCTTAAAAAAGAATCACTCCCATTATTGAAAGCCCATTCAAAACTTTTAAATTCCTTCAAATAAACTTGTATTCATAACCCATACCCAAGGCATCTAATCCTTTAATTACCTCTTTGCACTGTCAATCAAACTGTGAACTTAGGATGCTCTACTGACATAATGATAGATTGTGGAAAGCTGCCAAGCATTAATAATGCCTGGGTAATTTCAACAAACAGTTATTCTAACTGCTAGAACAGAGATTTATAACCTCTCACTGAATGAACAAATATTTTTTGCATAAAAATAAAATAGCAATTTACTTTTACAGAACTAATGTCACAGGAAATTTACAGTAAGTCCTGAGACTGATTTTTTATTTTCTCCAAGCATTAATGCGACATTAATAGTGTTAATCCCTATGCCATTAGAGACCTCTGCTGCATTGTTTGCACCATTTTGGTCTCGAAAAATAAGGAGCAGCATTCCCTCTGCCAGTTTACTTTCTTTGTCTCACCATTTATCAGCAAGTCACAGAGCAATGGCCTGATCGGTGCAGATAAGTCAACAGAATGGTCCCATTAACATTTTCTTAACATACAACAATTCAAATGACTTTTCAAAAGCCATCAAAATTTATTTTAGGATCTCTTATACCCTTAAGCATTAAAATAATTAAAAAAACCTATTTCAGACGTGATATCATTGAATTCAGCGGTAGTGTTTTAAATGAAGATTCAATTATGAGTTAGGGGCTTAAGACATCCCAAAAGAAAAGGCCACTTGGCCCATTAAAATTAATTCCAATTACACATCACACACAATCTGTATTATCAAGGATGCCACAAAATCTATTCTGTCTCCAAAGGCAAGGCAAGTAACCATAAGCAAAATGCCCAAGAAGGTAAAGTTCTGTGAAATTTTCCCTGACCCCTTTAGGTAATCTATCCAAACTCCGGGATATCTGTCTCACAGCCTGCATTACTTAACACTGATACAAGTTACATTTTAATGGTCTGGGCAAAAATAGGTATTACTATGTTCAATGGTCAGGGTCTATGCTTATTCTTACAATCTTCAGCCCTAAACAAGTTACCATCCATCCTATTTTTAAGTAAGTAAATTTGTACCACATTAACAGCTTTTGTTGGTAGCTTCTTCCTATTATTGTGAGTGTATGTTTGTTGGGTGAATTTTGCAATCTTTAGTCTCTCTCCCAATTTGCTAATTTTGCACTAATCACCTTTTCTCCGAACCTCCTTCAATGCTGTCAATGTTTCTTTTAATCTAGGGGGTGACGTTTACAATATTGTAATTATGTCAACATCATTCAACTTCTTTTTACACAGTAAATGGTTATGATTTTCAATGCACTGCTTCAAAGTTGGCGGAAGAAGATTCAACAGACAATTGTGAGAGAAATGAATAAACACTTGAAGTGGAAAAATTTGCAGAGCTATAAGCAGAAAGCCTGCATTGCAGGGAGCGACCTCAACTGGGTGGGGGAGAGGCAATAGAGAAGAAAGGATCAGCAAGTGGTGGAACCCAGAGCAGCATTCTGGTAAATACCCTTTCAGTAGCAACCTAGGGCACCACTACATTCAGCTATGCAAGGGTGTTTCAACAGGAATGTGCTCCCTTATTTGCAAATAAAGACGGCATGGTACCCATTTCAGGTACAGGACGTGGACCTGTTTTTTTCTGCCTTTACCAATATAGTGAGTGGCACACTTCCGGCAAGGAATGTGCCCGCGCATGTTATCGCCTGTCATATTAAACACTTTGCCGCCCATTTCAAAACATGCCGCCACAACAAATTTCTCAGCCGCAGGCTGTTCTGCTGGTCTTCTGCCTGTAATGTAACCAAATCAGAACTTCAAACTCATTGTTTTCAAATATAGGGATTATATCTCCCACCTTCCAATCATCAGCTTTAGTTCTAGTATTTATGAATCTCCTAATACTATTAAAAAGAGCCTTTCCCAGACCCTTGTTCATTTACTTCAGGAGCATGTTATCTGCTACAGATGTTTTATTAACTTTGTATTGCTTTTCTCTGCGTGCTTTATTGAGCTTTACTTTCTGATTGGCATAGTATTAACTTAGCTGATCAAATATGTTTTTAACTTATGTTAGCCACGGTCTGCTTAATGTCAGTTTTTTTATATTGAAATTTTAATTTGAATTGTCTAAGGATGATGTAAAAAAAAGCATTACTCTGTTTAATTGTGTGAGTAATTAAAAGTCAGATGGGCTTTGTGTATATAAACTGAAGTTCAAGTTAGAACTGTCTCATGTGCCATTATATTGAGCATGGCTACTTGGTTTCAATTCTTGTGAGGAGTTATCCATGCAACTAGTACTTGCCAAATAACAGTTATGGTTACATATACATAGCTATAAATCAATGGTACTGACCAGTATGAATGACAAAGTACAAAGGAGTTGAATGATCCATGAGGATACAAGGAGGTTTCTGTTGGGTTCAAATTATGTCAATGCTCTTGAACATAAGAACAAAATAAATAGGAGCCTTGATGTTCAATGGCATACCAACACTGAATCCCCCACTATCAATATCCTTTGGGTTACCATTGACCAGAAACTGAACTGGACTAGCCATATAAATATTGTGGCTACAAGAGCAGGTCAGAGGCTAGGAATCCTGCAATGAGTAACTCACCTCCTGTCTCCCCAAAGCCTGCCCACCATCTACAATGCACAAGTCAGGAGTGTGATGGAATACTCCCTACTTGCCTAGATAAGTGCAGCTCCCACAACACTCAAGAAGCTTAACACAGTCCAGGACAAAGCAGCCCACTTGATTAGCACCACATCCACCCTCCCTCCACCACCAATGCACGGTAGCAGCAATGTCTCCCATCTACAAGATGCACTGCAGGAATTCACCAAGGCTCCTTAGATAGCACCTTCCAAACCCACAACCATTACATCTAGAAGGACAAGGGCAGCAGATAGATGGGAACGCCTCCACCTGGAAGTTCCCCTTCAAGTCACTCACCACCCTGACTTGGAAATATATCACAGTTCCTTCACCGTCACTGAGTAAAAATCCTGGAACTCCCTTCCTAATAGTGAAGTGGGTGTACCTACCACACATAGACTGGAGCAGTTCAAGAAGGCAGCTCACCACCACCTTCTCAAGGGTAACTAGAGATGAGCAATAAATGCTGGTCCAGCCAGCGAAGCCCACATCCTGTGAATGAATTTTAAAAAAGCAGGTGTAGGCCATATGACCCCTTGAGATTGCTCAATCATTCAGTATGATCATGGTTCCATCTCAACTCCACTTTCTTGCCTGCTCCCCAAATCCTTTGATTCTGTTAGAGACCAAAATCTTTCGATTTCAGCCTTGAATATTATGATCAATTGGGAATCTACAGGCCTCAGGGGTAAAAAATTCCAAAGACTCACAGCCCTCCCATTTCTACTCATCTCAATCCTAAATGGCCAACCCCTTATGCCGACAGTCTGTTCCCTAGTTCTAGACTGTCCAGCCCACAGGATCTAGCTCCAAGAGTCTTACATGTTTCAATAAGATCAACTCTCCTTTCCCTAACCTGTATAGGGTATAGGCCCATTAATCTGTCCTCAAAGAACAAACCCCTCATCCCAGCAATCCATCTAGTGAGCCTTGTTGAATCCTCTCTAAGGCGGTATATCCTTCCTCAGGTATGGAAACCAAACCTGTACACAGTACTGCAGGTGTACAAAAGCTTTTCCCAATGCAACAAGATTTACTTAGGCCAGGATTTCCCGGTCGGCGAGCAGGGGGCAGGGCCCGCTTGCTGACATGTAAAATGATGTGGGATAATGTCGGGCGGAACTCCCGATGTCACCCCATCTCATTTCAATTTTCAGGTGGGGGAGGGCTCAGCAGAATCAGCTGTACGCCCGCCGACCTGTCAATGGCCAATTAAAGTACTTAATGAACCTGTCCGTCCAACCTTAAGGTAGGTGGGCAGGCCAGGAGCCCTGGCGGACATTGGAAAAAGCATGAAACCTCATCCACAGGTGGGATGAGGTTTCATGTAGGTTTTTAAATTTTTAATAAAAGTGTTAATGAAAGTGATGGACATGTCCCAACTCATGTGACAGTGTCACATGAGGGGACATGCCAGGGGAATTTTTTTTTCTTTGTTAACATTTTAAAATTTGGCGCCGATCTCCCTGAGGCAGCACTTAGCCTTGGAGATGAGTGCACTCTTTTGCGTGCATGCTTGAAAGAGTTTGCTTGAAAGTTTAGGGATTCCCCCCCGCCGCCCCCCCACCCCGCTCGCACAGGGAGCACATAGTGCTTCCTTGTGGACATCACACTGGGTGGGCCTTAATTTGGCCTGCCCACGTAAAATGGCAGCGCCCCCCCAATTGGGGGCAGCGATCGGAGGTGTGCCTCCAAGCGCCCTCTCCTAAACCTCCCCCCCTAATGGGGGGGAAATTCTGCCCTTTCTCTTGTACACCAACTCCCTTATGATTCAGGCTAACTATTTGCCTTCCTAATTGTTTGCTGTATATATGTTAACTTTTTGTGTTTCTTGTAAAATGGCACCTAAACCCCTCAGAACACCAACATTTAATAGTTTCTCAACATTGAAGAAATATTCTGTTTTTTTCTATTCTTCCTACCAAAGTGAATAATTTCACATTACTCCACATTATACCCTGTTTACCACTTACTTGACCATGCATTTTACCTGTGTCCTCCTCACAGCTTACTTTCCCATCTAGCTTTGTGTCATCAGAAAACATGGATATATTAGGCTCAGTCTCTTCATCTGTTATTAATATGATTTTAAACAGCTGAGGCACCAGCACTGATCCTTGTGGCATTCCACTTGCAACAGTCCTTCAGTCTGAAAATGATTTGTTTAAAGCTATTCTCTGTTTTCTATCATTTGACTAGTTCCCTTCCATTTTAAGATATTGGGCGGAATCATCCCAGATTTGCACTAAGCACAGTAGTGGGTGCGAAAACGTTGTTTTACCCACTGGCCGCAATGGTGGGTTTTCACATCATATCCTCCCCTTCCTGGCGCTTCCCATCTCATTAATAATGCATTCACGGGAGACACGCCCGATTACAGGCAGGTGGGCTCATTCTGCCCACCATGCTGTGACCTCAGTGTTTCCTCGCTCCAGGCACCATATTTAAAGCAGAGCAGAGCGCAGCCTACTTCAAATCTACAGAGCAGGACTGCTCCAGGTGACAGATGACGCCAAAAGCAAAAGAGATGGCTGCCCCCAAATTTAGTGACCCCTCTCTGGGGCACCCGCTGGATGCAGTGGAAGGTCGCCGTGATGACCACTAAACCTGCACTGGCCACAGGAGGTCCACCAGAGTCACCAATCCAGCCTGGGAAGTGGTGGCAGTGCAGTCAGTGCTGTCAGAGCACAGAGGAGGTCAGCCATCCAGTGCGGGGAGAGGATGAATGTTCTCATCCATTCTGCCAGGGTAAGTCAACCACCCCATCACTCTCAACTCACAGAGGGGCAGAAATTGGTTTCATGACAGCTAGAAATCACAGCAGGATCATCCAATGGCTGGCAAGTTTTCCCACTGGCTTAACAGTAAATCGGGCTTGGTGGGACCTAGATCTAGAGCAGGCTCGTGTTCACACGGACATGTGTCCTTGTTGCTCCAGGATATCCAGGTGAACATGCACATTCCCTACATTCCTGAGAAACCCATCCCCATCCACATTGACCTCCCCGACCTCCTCCTTCCCACCCCCAGGGTCTGTGTCTACCTCCAAGTCTCCACCATCAACCTTCACTATCCACTGTTCTACCGTTACCAATGCACCCTCACCTTCCCACCCTACCAGCTCCCTGTGCCTCCTCTCATTCTCACCATTCCCTCCTACCACACTCATCCTTATTTTGCTCAGCTGGAGGCAGTCATTGACTCCACAGACCCCTCCCGCATACATTCACCTTGACATCCCTCTCTTATTCCCTCCTCTACCCTTACTCGCTCCTCCACCCTTACTTCCTCCTCTCCCGAACACCTTCCCCATTCCGCACTCCCTCCTCCCCTTGAAAACCTCCCCCCTGCACTCCCTCCTTTATGCCTTCCTCCCCCTACACCTATATCCCCAGTTGCATTATTCTCCCCATTATACCCTCCTCCCCCATACTCACCCTCCCAACCTCACCTTCCATCCCCCCTCCCCATCTCCTGGTATAGCTTTTTCTCCTACTCACAGCTAGACCTGTATCATCTGTAGCAGCCCATGGCCAAGACCCTAATTTTCCGAAGCGGGCCCGAAGTATCAACAGAGACCTCCTAGCTTCCGAGAGCTGCTTCGTGACAGAGCCATGTTCATGAGGAACCATAAAGCATGCAACGCACGTGTTCCTCCAGGGTCAGGTAGATGTAGGGCTCCAGCATCTTCTGCAGCTTGGGTGTCCGTGGTCTGCGCAAGGCCCTAAAGGTGAGTCCTGACTTCTGCCGAATTGTCCACCCACTGCCCACCATGTCACCTGCTGCAAACAGGACCTGACGATTCCGTCCATTATCTCAACCCCAAGAGCCCTTATCTTATGTAACAACCTTTTGTTTGGTACCTTATCAAATACTCTGTGAAAATCTAAATATACTACACCCATTGGTTCCCCTTTTTCTACCTTACCAGTTTCATCCTCAAAACACTCTAATAGATTTGCCAAACACAATTTCCCTTTCATAAAACCATGCTGACTGTGGTTATGCATATTGTTTACAAGTGCTCTGTCACCACTTGCTTAATAATTAATACAAACATTTTCCTTTCCTGCCCTTTAACCAATCCCTGAACTTCCATTTTGCTCCAGTGCTTCTCCCCACTTTTTCAACAGCATAAAACGCATCTACCTCTTGTCATGATGACAGGAAATTGTGACTGAGTGAGATCTACCTATAACTTCACCAACTAATCAAAAATACATTGAACTGTTTAAAGAGGACCTGCTTTTCAAAATAAAATACAAGAAAATATGCTGACCAAAGATGGCTACCACTAGTCACCTGTTGTCTGGTATTGTTAGTTGATCACTTTTGTGGAAAGTTCTAATGTGGATTGCACTGCAAACCTGCCCTGACATATTGCATGGAATTTCACATCTGGGGGGGGGGTGGGGGGGAGGAGCTGTCAAAGTCCACTTCAAAAAAGGGACTCTTGAAAGGAAGGCATTAAAAATGCAAAGTGTTGGACTTTAATCAATAGTAATTCTGTCAAGACAATAGGGGAGTGTTAGCTAGCCAGAATACACCAAACAGATGCTGAAAACCAGCCCCCCCCCCCCCCCACCTACTCTCAGCCCCAAGGAGGATGAAATAACCCCATCTCCTGTTGGTTTCTACTGTCTTGAAATGTTTAAAAGTTTCTCAGATGAAAGGTCAAAATTGTGATTATTGTTCCACGACAATGACCTCAAGACATGTTAATTGAATTCCTTTCTTAGAATATACAGACAGGAGGTTCAGGAGCTGATTTTGCCCAGCCAGAGATGGATAGATGTTATCTACGTCATCGGAAAAAACCGCTGAAAGAAGCAGTATGGAATTGCACTCTCTCTTAAGAAGCAGGACTCTATCTCTTAACAGTCTAAAAATCATTCACAGAGATAGTGATTGTCTATCGGAAAGAACCTCAGGAGAAACCCATCGATTTCTGGGAGATGAATCACGGAATTGAAAGGAAGGAAATTGTCTCCAGCAAAGTGCAGATACCTAGACTTCAAATCAACTCCAGGATTTTAAAGGAACAGCTAACTTCAAACAGCTGCAACCTTCAACAAGCATGCCTCAAGGACAAGCACATAAGTTAATCATTTTTAGATTCTAACTTTTCTTACTTTTGATATCTGTGTGCATGTGTGCAAGTGTGCATGTGCGTACGTGTGAGTGCGTGAGTGCGTTTGTGCACGTCTGTATGTGTGTGTGTATTGTCATGTCTTTTATTGTTTCTTCTCAGGCTTAGTAACTAATAAACTTGCTCCTTCTTTGATTCAAGAAAACCTAGTTTGATTGACTCCTTATTAAAAAGTAAATGCATTTGGATTGGGAAAGGCATCTGAGGGAAAAGAAATTAAAAAAAATCTTTGGTTGCAACCAACTGAGCAGGTTGAATAAAAGAGCGCCAGTTTGCCACTCCTCACCTGGTCCTATTGCTCTTTCCAGTTCTGCAAAAGAGTCATAATGAACTTGAAACATTAACTTGGTTTCTCTCTCCACAGATGTTGGTCGACTGGCTGAGCTTTTCCAGCAATTTCTGTTTTTATTATTCCAGCATTTTCCTGATGGCTAACTGGCCTAAAGTTCCCTATTTTCTCCCCTCCCTTCTTTCTTGAATAGTTTCATGAACACTTTAATCACAGAAAGTGCTTCATCTTCAAGGACTAAGAACATTCTAGAAGAATTTGTGATTTAAAAGTCACTGTTCCTTAAAGGGTTAATGCAGGACCCTGGTTGATTTTCCTGGAAAAGACATCCTTTTGCAAGAAAAGGTAATTAAGCAGTTTTTAAAAAGATGGAAATCTCTTGATCCTACTGGACTGTGTACAAAAGGGTTCACATGATAGTTAATGGCTCTGCAAAAAAAAAGGCCTGGAAAATTGTTTTTAAAAGTGGATTTTGGTTTTGCTTTGAGACGAAGAAGGACCAGCTGCTTGTGAAAAGAAGACAGCAGCCTTTTTGCATTCTAGAGCCAGTCTACAGCCATAAGTGAATATAAGCTGCTCCTAAGTTGCTCTATGTGCTGGAATAGAGTACTTGCAAGTGTTCTCTGAGTCAGCCTGAAAAACAATGCAAGAGTCATCGCTTGTTTCTCAGATCAGCGCTGAAAGACCAATCGTATAACCCGGACACTGTTCCAAGGATTCCACCATCTTTCCTTTTCTTTTGAACCATTGACTTTTAACCTTTTATAAGAATTATTCTATTTGTATTTATTTATTTTTTTGGTGTGTGTGTGTGTGTGTGTATGTGTGTGTGCGCATGTGAGAGTGACTTCAGATATTTTGAAAGAGTAATTAGTATAGTCTCATATTTCATACTGTTTGTTGATAAGCTTTGCCTTTCTATTTAGCCAGGCTGATTTTATAATAAACTAGTAAGTTTGTTGTTTATTGAAAGAAGCCTGGTTAAGTCTCCTTTATTCTGGATAACAGTAATGAAGGTAAATAATTGGCCATTTTGATGAGTGAATCAAACTTTTAAACTAATGGCATGACCAGTGGGTAGTAGGGCTAATCAAATGGTGCACTCCTCCCATCCTGGTAATAACAATAGCAAAGTTATATTTGCTGCTGTCTAATCGATTTGGACCACTTTAGAATCTAGGACATTTTGTAAGATCGGAACTAATGCATCCACTTTCTCTGCAGCCACCTCTTTTAGGATGTTGGCCATCAGGTCCAGAGGATTTTTTGGCTTTTAGTCCCATTAATTTTTCTGGTCCTATTTCTCTACTAATATTCATTATTTTAGGTTCCTCACTCTCATTGGACCATTGGTTTCCCATTATTTTGGTGTCTTTTTATGTCTTTATTGTGAAAATAGATACTAAGTATTTGTTTAACAATCTGCAATTTCCCTATTTTCCATTATAATTTCTTCTGTCTCAACCTAAAGTATTACTTTTACTTGTGTGACCCTCTTCCTTTTTTCATACTTGTAGAAGCTCTTGCAATCCATTTTTATTCTTCTTTCCTGTTTATTTTCATATTCTGTTTTCTCCCTCCTGATCATTTTTTTGGTCATCCTTTGCTGGCTTCAAAAACTTTCCCACTCTCCCAGCTTGGTACTCTTTACAGCACCACAATAAGCCTTTCCTTATAATCTAATACTGTCCTTAAGCTCTTTGTTAATAATTCATTGAGAATCATGAAATATTTCTTTAAATCTTTGCTATTGCTTATGAACCGTTATACAATTTAATTTATTTTCCCAATCTACCTTAGTCAACTTTCCCCTCACACCTATGTAAGTAGCTTTATTTAAATCCAAGGCTCCAGTTTTGGATTTAAGTACATCACTCTAGAACTCACTGTGGAATTCTATCATATTACAATCACTCTTCACCAGAGGTAGACTTACAATGAAATTATTAATTAATCTTATCTCATTTCATAAGACAAAATCTAAAATAACCTGTTCTCTGGTTGGTTCTACGATGTAATTCTCTAGAAAACTGTCGTAAATATATACTATGAACTCACTCTCCAAACTATTTTCACATTTTGAATTGCCAGTCTACATGAAGATTAAATTCCCCAACAAGTATTGCATTATCATTGTTACAAGATTCTCTTATTTGATTATACTCTTCCCAACAGTATAGCTCCTATTAGGGGCCTTTATATTACTCCAAGCAGTGCTTTCTGCCCCTTGTTATTTCTTACCCCAATCCTATCCTGATTTTACTTCCTGATCTTCTGAGCAAAGGTCCTTCTTCAATCCTGTCCTTTATCACTATTGCTGGGTGAGGTACAGCACCAGATCGGATTTATCCTCATCGCCAGTTTGTTATAGAGTCGATCTTCAAACAACTTTTCTGAGTGGACACATTTAACATTATTTATAAGACAACAATAGCAAATACACATCTATCAAACTCCATAACTAAAGAAGTACTCTCCTTTGCACAGGCTCCCCATGCTGCTAACACATTGGTTTACACAGATCACATGATCTTACATCACAGGATTACTCTTAAAGCTGCAGTCCAACATTTCCCAAAACTATAATTACTACATTCCTACCCCTTTAACTTTTCTGTACATTTTATATTTACAAGGATATTTATCTCATGACATTCCAATATTTACAAAGGTCATGAAATTACAAGTTCAGTTTTTCAGGTGGTTTCCTGATCCGTGTGGAAATTTGCAGCTCCCCGACTTCAGATTCCTTTTTAGGTAGCACATTCTCTGGAACCGCATTAACATCAGGTACCTCATTAGGCACATGCAGTTCAGTGTCTTCCACCCTGACAGAGACATCGGGCATGTCTGTCCGTGGTTGAGCACCTTCAACAAGAACCACAGGTTCAGTAGTAATTACAGGTGGAACAATGTCTTATTGGGGTATCTCTCGTTTTCTTAAATGATCCACATGCTAACAGGTGATCTGGCCCTCCACTTCCACATGGTACGACAATGGTCCAGTCACTGAACTTACTTTACCAGGGACAGAATTTTTCTCTCATTGGGCAAGCATCCCAATATCATCATGCACTTGGGCGATATATCGGTCGGCAGGCGTGCATGGGAGTTGGCAGTGCACCCGCCGACAATTAATTGGCCTATTAAGGCTCTTAATCAATTAATTGGCTAGAAATTTTAACTGCCCGTCCAACCATTCAGTTGGCGGGCAGGCGAAAAGGCCAAGTGGCCTTTGCAATTTTAGCGAAACCTCATCCACGGGCTGGATGAGGTTTCGACCGGTGACTAAAAAAAAATGAAACCTTATAACATTCATATTCAACATGTCCCTACTCATGAAACAGAGTCAAATGAGGGGACATGTTTGCATTATTTTTAATATCTTTATTTTTTATTTTAAAAATCTTCAGCACGAACATCCACGCTCACCCTCCTCCTGCCTCCACCCTGGCGGGCTGAGCGCTGCAGCTTGCAATAAGCACGGGCTGGCCGTTAATTGGCCAGCCAACGTGAAATCGCGGACGGGGTCCGGTCGTGGGCAGTGGTCGTCTTCCCAACCACTCCCAGACCCAGCCACTGAGCCCGCCCGACGACCGGAAAATCCTGGCCCGGGTAACTGCTTTGGTCCTCCACCGAAATTCTTCACACGTACTGCTTCTCCAATGGTAAATTGTCTCTCACAATTATGCCAATCATGAGTTGCTTTTTGGTTCCCTTGACTTTTCTTCACCTTCCCTTCCAAATTGGGAACTATTAGGCTCAGTCTTGTCCGAAGATGACGCCTTATCGGTAATTCTGCAAGTGTTGCTCCTGTCGTAGTGTGGGGGTTGCTCTGTAGTGAAATAGAAAATGAGCAAGTTTGGTCTCCAGTGAATCACCTGTTAATTTTTTTATTTTCACCTTAAAAATTTGTACTGCCCTTTCCACCAGTCCGTTTGATGACCGAAGTTACAGTGCAGTCTTCACATGGTTGATACCATTGAGATTAATAAATCATTAAAACTCGGCGCTTGCAAATACTGTGCCACTATCTGAGACAACAAGCTCTGGCAATCTGTGGATGGTGAAGTTCTAGTGTAGTTTTTCTCTAGCACCCTATGTTGGTGACTTTACCTCATAAATGGCTAACCACTTGGAACGAACATCTGTAATTAGTATAAACATAGTTCCAAGGAAAGGACCGACTTGGTCAATGTACAATTGCACCCAGGGTCTACCAGGCCACTTGCAAGGATGGAATGGGGCTCCCACTGGCAACTTTTATAGCTGCTGATATTGCACACAGCATTTTACCACATTTTCAGTATCACCGTTCATCCCCGGCCACCAAAAATAACTTTGCGCTATGATCTTCATTCGGAAGATCCCTGGATGAGCACTGTGTAACTCTGCTAAAAGTGGTTCCCTTCCCTGTGGAGGAACTACTATCTGTGCACCCCATAAAAGAATACCATCTTGACTGCTCATCTTGTGTCTTCGGTTGAAGAAGGGCTTCATTTCACCAGAGACTGGTTTCTGGGACCAACCATGCAACACTTGGTCTCTCACTCGAGGCAGGACTGGGTCACGATTCATTCAGTTTCTTATCTGCCTGGCACAGACTGGTGAGGAATCTAGAAAGTTCATCACTATGATGAGCTCGTGTGGAACGGGGACATGCTCATCATTCTCTTGGAAAGAAGGGCGACTCGGCATCGCTATTTGCTTATATGAATCCCTGGTCTATGTACAAAGGTGTACTCATATGCTGCCAAAATTAGGGCTCATCTTTGTATTCTTGCAAAGGCAATGGGAGGTATAGCCTTTTCCTCACTGGGCAGACCCAAAAGTGGTTTGTGGTCTGATACTATCGTGAAATGTCGCCTGTGCATGTATTGGTAGATTTTTTTTTACACCAAAAATAATCGATAGACCTTCCTTTTCAGTCTGAGAATATCCCTTTTCAGCTGTGTTAAGCATGTTGGATACATAGTCTATTGGCCTCTCTGTGCCATCATCCATTCTATGAGAAAGTATCGCTCCCACAGCATAGGGAGATGCATCGCAGGTTAACACTAATCCCTTCGTCTGGTCATAATGCACAAACAAATAATGCACAAACAAATTTGAAGAGTGTAAGAGCCGTTTTACTTTTATGAAGGCTTCTTTTTGAAGTGCCTCCCAAAACCAAAGCTGGTTGTTTCTTAGCAGTGAGTGTAGAGGGGCTAGAACTGTGGATGAATTTGGCATAAATCACCCATAATAATTTATCATCTGTAAAAATGATTTAAGTTCAGAGGTGTTCTTGGGTGCAGATACCTCTCTTATTGCTTTAACCTCCTCTTCACCTGGCTGTAATCCTTGGGCATCTACCTGGTGGCCCAAATAGGTGACTTCATTTGCTTGAAAATTGCATTTTTCCTTCTTCAGGCATACTCCTGCTTGTAAAAATTGTTTCAGAACTTCAAGGTTAGCCAAGTGTTCCTTTTCTGTGAATCCATTTATCAGTACATCACCCAGGTAGACCACAACCTGAGGTAGCCCCTGCAGTAAGCTCTCCATTGTCCTCTGAAAAATGGCACACGCTAAAGAAACACCAAAGGGCAGCTGTGTTTATTGGTATAACCCTTTGTGGGCATTTATGGTGACAAATTCCAGGGAAGTGTCATCTAACTCCAATTGCTGATATGTGTGACTCATGTCAAGCTTTGTATACATTGTCCCTCTTGCTTGTTTGGCATATCGGTTTTCCATTTTGGGAATAGGGTACCCGTCCAGTTTGGCTGCTCTGGGGGTTGACTGTTAGCTTATAGTCCCTGCAGATATGAACAGCCAGGTCTGGTTTAGGGACAAGGACTAAGGGTGCTGCCCACTCTGAGAACTGAACCACTTTTATGACACCCAGCCTCTCTAGCCAGTTCAGCTCACCGTCAGCCTTTTCTCTCAGGGCACATGGCATCGGTCTTGCTTTCAAGAAGCGAGGAGATTGCTTCTGGATCCATGTAAATCTTGGCCTGTAGGCCTTGGATTTTTCCCACTTCACCCTTGAAGATGGTGTCATTTTTTTTAACAGCTCTGGTAGTCCACCTGCTCTCAACAGGAAGATTTTGGACCTTTAATCTCCTTTAACAAATCATGCCGTAGAAGGCTTGGCCCTTCACCTCTACCACCATCACAGGCAGCTGTGCCAATTGGTTTCTATAATGAACAGTTGCTTTGGTGATACCTTTTACTTGGATTTCTTCACCTGTGTACGTTTTCAACTTGGCAGATGTTTGTTCCAAATTTAAAATTTTTTTTTATTCATTCATGAGAAGTGGGCATCGCTGGCTAGGCCAGCATTCATTGCCCATCCCTAATTGCCCTTGTTCAGAGAGCATTTAAGAGTCAACCACATTGCTATGGGTCTGGAGTCACATGTAGGCCAGACCAGGTAAGGATAGCAGGTCTCCTTCCCTAAAGGACATTAGTGAACCGGATGGGTTTTTACCACAATCGGCAATGGTTTCATTGTCCTCATCACTCTTGGAATTCTAGATTTTTTTACTGAATTCAAATTTCACCAAAATATCTGAAAGTGTGTTCTCCTATTACAGTGGCAGAAGCACCCATGCCTACTCCATTTTTAAGGATTTACTATTCACTTGCACTTTAACAAATATTGGCTCTGTCTTCCCAACTTTCATGTTGGATAGTGAATGATTGTCAGGATTGGCTGTTTCAGGCTCTTCTACACTATAGACTTCATTGGACTTCATTTGTTGTTTGGAAGCCTGTTTAAATCTCGCATTGTGTGTCCACTTGTGTGACAAAAATAACATTCTACTTTTTAAAATTGCCAATTGCTAGAAAATTGATTGTTTCCATGTCACTGAAAGTTATTTTTCGATTTAGTTGCTAAGCTTTTTCCTCTCATTTTTCGGTTAGTGGGGACTATTTTGCGCTTTGCAGCGGAGTCCCGGCTTTTCGTGCCACTTTCAGTTGACTGTTCCCACCCGATTTGGAGCATGGCGCCATTTTGTGCCCCTTGAATTGCTTGTGAATCCTTTACAGCGCTTTCCATCGCCAGTGCTATTTCTAATGCTTTCTTAAAATCAAGATTCACTAGTGTCTTCCTGCACATCACATACTAAGTGATCTCTGAGCATGTCATTCAGGGTTTCACTAAAATCGCAATATTCCATTAGTTGTTTTGATTTCACCACGTGGGTAGCAATTGTCTCCTCCCGGGCTCTATTCTGTGAATTGAACCTGAACATCTGCATTGTGACTGAGGGTTTGGGTTGAAAATGTCCCTTAACGAGATCTACTAATTCACTGAAAGACTGCAAATCTGGGGCACTGGGAGCCTTCAAGTTTTGAATTAAACTGTAGGTTTTGCTCCCACAAATACTCAGGAGGATCGTTCTCTTCTTTTTTCCCTCGTGATTTCGTTTGCTTGAAAGTAGAATGAAAGGTGTTCCACATATTGAGGCCAATCATCTCTGGCTGGCTCAAAGGGATTAATTCTGCCAAACTGTGGCATTTCAGATGAGTATACCTTTTTTTTAACGAAGTTAGATACTCACAATTGCTGGGTGAGGTACAGCACTGGATCTGGTTTATCCTCGTTGTCACTTAATTATAGAGTTGACCTTCAGACAACTTTTCTTAGTGGACACTTTAGTTACAAGACAGCAGTAGCAACTACATGCATCAAACTCCATTAGCAAAGAAGTACTCTCCTTGATAGAGGTTCCCCACAATGCTAACACATTGGTTTATACAGATCATGTGATCTTACATCACAGGATTATTCTTAAAGCTACAGTCCAACATTTCCCAAAACTATAATTACTACAGGTTCCCTGGAATATTTGTTCCTAATTTTGGTCACCATGCAACCACTTGTCTGTAATGGCAATTAGATCGAACCCACTTAACTCTATGGCTGTTTTGTAGCACCGTTGTAGTAGCTTGTTAGTTTAGTAACACCATTCAACTGCATTATCAGTGAGTTCAAAATAGATGGAGAATAAAACATTAATCGAGAACAATTCCTAGGCAGAGATCTAATAAAAGGGATCAGATGATAAAACTCATAGCATGGAAATCAAATACTGAATTAAAGGGGCAAATTAGGCCTCACTGTATAATGTGAATAACACTGGCAGCTCGCCCGCAGTGATCAAGCAAGGCAAAAGCATGAAAATGGCTCTTCCCTCTAGCCCACATGTTTGGGTGCAGGGCAATTGCTCCATGCATTTCCCAGTCAAAAACTGCCTTTCAGGAATTTCACCGTTTTATTGTTAATGGGGGTTTTATTTAGTCAGCCTTATCACCAGCCGCAATGATCAGTGCTCAGACTGGCTGTTTCCTTGCTCCAGCTCATTAGTGTGAGTGCTATTAGAAGAAGGTTAGTAATTGTGCAGTAGATTTATGAACAATAATCTGCAGCTGGTTACTAGGCAATTCAACAACTAGAATTCAGTTCGGAGACAGCAATAAATATATGGGAGTGACTGAACCTCAGAGGTTATCAAATGTGGTTTACAAAACCTTCAGCTAAACTACAATCATTGATATAAAGCAGAATAAAATATGTGAAAGGACATTAAGAGTTATAATACAGTTTATCAATAATATTAATTTTATTTTTAATATTCTTCATAATGCTTTCTGAATTTCTTGATCAGATTACAGCTTTTTATGTCCTTGTATTCCTATTTCTGAAAAATATATAGATGGGAATAGAACTACAAACCAAATAAATGAGGCACACATGATCATGTGATCAGAAGGACTGAGAACAGTGAGATACTGGATTATTCACCAAGTTACGTGCACTTTAGATATCTATTTACAAGACCTCAATTTATGTAATCTGGGTTAATTTTTTTTCGCCTTTTCTATAGAGACAACACTAAGCAATAATAAAGCCTGTCTGATCATAAAACGATAGCAGCATAATGTTGTATCAAAGAGTCAAGCATCTGGATATATGACATATAAATAAATACACCATTGTATTATAAGGCTTCCTCATTTTTTAAAAATGCAGATAAATTCATTATAAAGTTGAATATTCTTGAGATAAGTCATTTTAAACATTTTTAAAAGACACAATTACGAAGGGCATAACACCACCAAGGGAGCAGGCTCAAGTCAAAAGCTGGATCATCTCTGGGGCATATGCTGCAGAGTAGATAATAGGAATGCAGGCTGAAAGCTGAAAATGTCCAAAACAACTGATAAAACCCAGAAAGAAAGATTTGTGTGGTCAGCCTTCCAGCACTAGATAGCATATGGGAGAAAAATGAAAGGATTGTACGTTTACTATTTTCATAGGTTAATGATGACAACTATTAAATCTGATGTACTGTTGACTTCTCAAACTTCACTGAATCATTTTGTGAGCCAAGGTATGGTAAACTATGAGTGCTGTCTTATAATTTAGCTCTCTATGAATTGTAAAAGCCACCCACCAAAACATACGATTGAGAATATAAGAATTTCTGGTTTTTTAATTTAGACTTAATAAAGCCCCCACTTTTATGCAAGAATGTGAACACTTCACTATCAAACCATAGCAGGTGGATAGCATGCCTCATTCTGCTCTGTGTCTTCAACAGATGGGATCAGAGTTAAGTCCCATTCTATTTAATTTCACAGGTGATAGGTAAACTTTATGAATTTTGGTTTGAATCAATTGCATCTTTACACTGAATGATGCTATCTTGATTTCTTATACCAGTTATTAAAGTCAATCTGTCACAGTCTCTAACTGTGTCGGGATCTATTAACCAAATACCTTTGTTGAACCAAAAATACAAGTATTAATGAATAAATGATATACTTTTGACACAGAATACTGGTAATATTTTCCCATAAATGTAATAATTTGGGCAAATTTCAATATTCTAGTTTTAGTAAAATATCCTTCCATAGATCATTAAAATATGGCTATAACCCAACATATTTAGGAAAATGTTGCATGCTGGTGGCACTTATTGAAAGGATCAAAATCCGCTTCCATAACCCTGATCCTTAACAATATATTTACTGTCTTCCTTATTCCTAGAGTAATTCAGCTGATGTCTGCAGTAACCTGGCAAGTTACCTGGTCTTAATGCTAAAGTACTGAGCAGAACTCTTTCCCATAGCTTGCCAGGTCAGTCTAAAAAGATCGCCAAGGTTAGCCTTATTAGATATTCATACTGCACTGCTTTGTAAGAACTTGTTCACGGCAGGGGTCAGGAATAGCGCATCATTCATTAGAGGATGTACTAAGCATCCTGCGAGGTGCAAGAATTTTCTGGAAATCGTGTTCAACTCTGATGTCACATGCCTACTGGAGGGAGTCTGGCAAAGAAGGTTTTTATTGACATTTCCAAGATAGGTGTGCCTCAGACTGTGGACACATCTTTGTGGGAAATTCACTTCTGATGCAATCTGCCCCATCTTCCTTACCCTGCATAACACAAACATGGGGGAATCACCAGTTTCAAGATTATAATCTGGGCAATCTAGCAGCTGAAATTTGTGGGCAACAATCTGAAAAAGTAGCCTAACAAAAAATAGCTGCAAAAATAGCATCAGCACAAAGCTAAAGATAAGCTCTATTCTCTGATGTGTATTCTTGAAACACAGTGCCTTTAAATGCTGAGGGTACTTGTAGCTGCTGAAGCTACCAATGTTATTGGCATCATGCAAACATGGCTAAAATACTTAAGTTTCATTAGGATAGACGTGATTGACATTATTGGTAAAAAATGAGGTAACAGTTATTGAAGTGGCAGATGCATCAGAGGAAGGGGAAACAATGTAGATCGAAATCTGTTGTATGGGCAATGAAACAGTAATCGGTGACTGCTAGAGACCACCAATACAGGTCAAAAAGATGGACAGAGACAAAGATGGGGAAGGCATAAGAAGAGTTGTAATATATATTAATCACGGAAGTTTTCAGCATGCTCAAGAGATTTAGAATGAATATGCAGATGGGCTTAAAAAATGGCAGATGGAATGAAACATGGCAGATGGATTTTAATGAAGAATACATGAAAGGGTCATTTTTAAATGGGAATCTGATTTCGGTTTGATTATTGATCAAAGTACCTAACAAATGTGAAGCAGGTGTCCAGAAGACCAAATGAGTACAGGGACACAACTGCAAGACATTGATTTACAAATCACAAGTGATGAGGCCAATTCTACACAACATCATGCATTTTTGGTCACTCTACCTCAAAAATGATTGAAGTACATTGGAAAAAGTGACTGTAGGACTAAGGAACAAAGAAAGACTCAGGCACTGATGAACGTCCACTAGGAGAAAGGATATTCAGAGGAGACATGATAAAGATTTGTAGAATAATGAAGAGTGTAGATAAGATTGAGGTAAGTAAATTTGGATAGCAAGTGCAAATTTCCTCGAATCCATTCTGTTATGCTAATACCAGCTACAGATGTTGTCACAATCAGTTGCACATATCAAGATATGTAAGGAACCTTGATAATTTGACAAGTAGTAACTATCTTCAGATTCAGGTGTCTTACTGGTAACAATAACATAAGATGCTGATTTTCTGCAATTGCTGTCTTTATGTTTACACAATAACTGTGACCAGGGTTTAGATAATTGTGTCTTGGCATATCAACACAAATAATTTATTTTAGGCATGTGATATTTTGTAACTTCTATCATGCCCCCAAATGGATAAGGGAGAATATTTTAATTCAATCTGGTTACTTTGATCTCTCCACTAGAAAATTTACTTGAGCTACTCTTTTAGTTGCTCAATGAATGGCACTAAATAAATTCAATAAACTGCAAATGAGCCATAGAACCATAGAAGCATAGAAAAGTTACTGCACAGAAGGAGGCCATTAGGCCCATCTTGTCCATGCCAGCCCGAGGACACCCAGATGCCCTTTCTAATCCCACCTTCCTGCACCCGGCTCAGAGCCCTGCAGCTTACAGCACTTTAGGTGCAGATCCAGGTACTTTTTAAAAGATTTTAAAGTTTCTGCCTCTACCACCAACTTGGGCAGCAAATTCTAGACATCCACTACCCTCTGCGTAAAAAAGTTTTTCCTCATGTCCCCCCTACACCTTCTGCCACTTATCTTGAATCTATGTCCCCGGTTCTAGAATTCTCCATCAAGGGAAACAATGTTATCCTGTCCACTCTATCTATTCCCCTCATAATCTTATACACCTCAATCAAATCACCTTTCAGCCTTCTTTGTTCTAAGGAAAATAACTGCAACCTATCCAATCTCTCCTCATTGCTACACTTTTCTAACCCTGGCAACATTCTTGTAAACCTCCTGTGCATTGTCTCCAGAGCTATTACGTCCTTCCTGTAATGTGGTGACCAGAACTGCACACAATACTCCCGTTGTGGCCTCACCAGTGTTTTATATAATTCCAACATGAAATTCTTACTTTTATATTCTATACCCCTGCCAGTGAAGGAGAGCATTTCATATGCCTTCTTTACAACCTTATCTACTTGAACTGCTGCCTTCAGGGACCTGTGTACTTATACACCAAGATCACTTCATCTACCCCTCTTAGTATATTCCCATTTATTTTGTAATCCCTGTAACTGTTTGACCTCCCTAAATGTATGACCTCATACTTCTCTATGTTAAAATCCATCTGCCACTTTACTGCCCACTCCACCAACCCATCTATATTGTTTTGGAGATTAGGGCTATCCTCTACATTATCTACTACTTGGCCAATCTTTGTGTCATCTGCAAATTTCCGAATCATGCCCCCCATGTTCACATCCAAATCGTTAATAAATAACACAAACAGCAAGTGTCCCAACACCGAGCCCTGTGGAACACTGCTTGAGACAACTTTCCATTTGCAAGGGCATCCATCGACCATTACCCTTTGGTTCCTGTTACAAAGCCAACCTTTTATTCAGTTTGCCACATTACCCTGAATCCCATATGCTTTTACTTTCCTGACCAATTTGCCACGTGGGACCTTGTCAAATGCCTTGCTAAAATCCATGTACACAACATCCACTTCACTACCTTCATCAACCCTTCTTGTCACTTCCTCAAAGAATTCAATCAAATTTGTGAGGTAACACCTTCCTTTAACAAATCCATGCTGACCATCCCTGACTAGTCCATGCTTTTCCACATGACAGTTAATCCTATCTCTCAGGATTGATTCTACTAATTTGCTCACCACCGATGTAAGACTAACTGGCCTATAATTGTTTGGCATTTCCTTTGATCCCTTTTTAAACAATGGAACTTTGTTTGCATTTCTCCAGTCTTCCGGTACCTGCCCTGTATCTAGTTTTGGAAAATCATCCTTAGATCATCTGCTATCTCCTCCCTGACTTCCTTCACAGCCTCAGAAACAATCCATCTGGCCCTGGTGACTTATCAACTTTCAAAAATTTCAACCCTTTGAGTACTTCCTCTCTCTTTATGACTATCCCGTCCAATATCTTGCAGTGTTCCTTCTGGACTACGATATCTACATCCTCCCTTTCCTTTGTAAACACAGAGACAAAATATTCATTCAAAACCCTTAACACTGCCTCTGCATCTACACACAAGTTTCCATCTTCATCTCTGATAGGTCCCACTTTTTCCTTAACAAACCTCCTAGCATTAATGTATTGGTAAAACATCTTAGGGTTATCTTTAACTTTACTTGCTAATCTTTTTTCATGCCCTCTCTTTGAATGTCTTATTTCCTTTTTTACTTCGTCCCTGCACTTCCTATATTTGTTTAGGCTGTCTGCAGTGCTTAGTTCTTTGTGCCTATCGTACGCTTTCTTTTTCTGTTTGATCTTCCCCTGTATTCCGCTAGACAACCAGGGGGTTCTAGATTTGGCAGTACCACTCTTATTTTTGTAGGTGACATGTCTACTTTGTACAATTAGGATCTCCCTTTTTAGTGCTTCCCACTGGTTTTCCACTGTTTTATCCTCCAGCAGTGCTGTCCAGTCCACCCCAGCCAAGTCCCTTCTCATTTCTGCAAGATTTGCCTTCCCCCAGTTCAAGACTTTTACTCCTGCCTTATCCTTTTCCATGGTAATGCTAAATCTAACTGAATTGTGATCACTGTCCCCGATATGGTCACCAACTATCACTTCACCCACTTGCCCTTCTTCGTCCCCCAAGGCTAGGTCTAGAATTGCATCTCCTCTCGTTGGGTTTGTCACTAATTGGTTGAAAACATTTTCCTGGACACACTGCATGAATTTTTCTCCTTCAGTGCCCCTAATATTGTTTGAATCCCAGTTGATATTAGGATAGTTGAAGTCTCCTACTATTATTGCCCTCTTATTTTTACTCAATTGAGCAAATCAGCTGCCTGTCTCCTTGGGGCAGCGAATGCTCCTCACAGCTCCTGTCTGGGGAACATCCCCAGCAGTGGGACTGTGTTGGGAAGGTCTTGGGGCACTGCTATTTTGCCATCCAACCCCCCACCACTATCTCTGTTCCTATCACTCTGGAGCTGATAAAATTCTGCCCAATGTTTCAAATCATCCGCCTTTGAACCCTATTCCTCTCTCTACAGGTGCTGCCCAACCTGCTGGGCATTACAGTGTTTTCTGCTTTTATTTCAGGTTTCCAGCATTTGCACTGTTTAGCTTTAAAATCAGCTCAGTCCACTGCTCCAAATCAGATCATTTTAATGAGCTTATTGCATTTAATGATTTGGATGGACTCAACCAACTTCAGACAGATCTTACAAATAGCAGATATCCAATTTTACAAGCAACCCACAGACAAAATCAAATCATAATCACCTAACAGCCAGACCAATTACTGTATATTTGGAGTAAGGGCTTTTGAGAAACCCCTTAATAATTTTAAAATATATTACATTGATACAATTTCTGGAAGCATTTTAACAATCAAATCTCAAAAGAGTATCTTGGCTAGAGCTCTTCCTTTCATTTGTTCCAACTCTATTCAATCAGCACTGTAGGAATAGCTCCTGTATGTCTGTGTTTTTTTTCTGTGTGATTAAGACTAATTGCTTTCAAAGTTTTTACATAAGTTTTGTGCCGATCACTGAGGCAAGAGTCAGGCAAATGAATAACATGTGAGAGAGATGCTTCATTGGTTTAACAGCAGGAATGATGTATTATGACATCATCAGCTTAGTGACAAGTCTAACTTCAACTTGCTACGAGTCTAGCTTGTGTCTAATGTCAAGAAAACATGAAATTGTAATAGTTTCTTTCTGTTGATAACCCTGTCATATTTCTTTTGCACTGGAAGACAGGCTGTTGGAGGTGTAAATATGGTAATTGGAGTAAGAGCCAGAGTGACTGCAAGAGTCTAGAGCCAACAGTAAGAAATAGTTTTGATATATTAATGAACCAGAATGAGTTTCAATCTGAGTTCTACATAAAGCAATAACAGGGGCAGTTTTGAATTGAGTTGTTTTAGTTCAAAGGGGGATATATGCAGGTTGTAAAAAGGTGTAGGTAAATAAGGTTAAGATAGGGTAAGTTTATTTTTTTTAAATCCTGAGAGCTAAAGTAAAGAAGAGCCTAATCAAGTCAGGGTAGAAAGCATTTCTAAAGGGACTGGTTGAGACAATAGGGAGCTCAAAGGGAAGGAATGCATTTAAGGAAATACTGAAGCCTATGTGAGGGGGGTAGCTGGTTAGATCTCCCAGAAGACAGCAGGATAGCTAGTCAAAATTCCTAGAAGACTGTGTGAACAAGGCAGTCCAGGAGAACCAGTTGCTGTCAGCCCCAGAGGACACCCCAAGGCAAAAAAGGCACTGTGTGGTAAAAATTACTGGAATTCTATAGATTTTGAAATCCATTAGGATAGTTGCTGAACAGAAAAGAGGATAGTTTGCTCTGAGGGTAAAGTTAAGATCTTGTGAAACTGTTTTAAAGTAATTTTACTGTGTGAAGCCATTCTTGTGTAATTGTGTTTTTTTCTCTATCATAAAATCATCACAAGTAATTTGGGACATCATTTCCTGATTTCAGAGCCTCTCCTCATACTATACAAATTGCAAAAATCATTTAGGCAGCAGTTTCAAGTTTCTCGCTGGGATTTGGTTAGCTTGGTATTTACCATCAGCCTTGCCATAACACTAATCCTACAACTCCTGTCTTCCAGTTCAGCTCCCTGTGACAATGCCCACCTATAACACCTGGAACAAGAGAAACACGACCGTTGGACTTCAAGGTAGGAAAACCTTAGCTTGAAGGCCAGCCTGAATTAATAAAGTTGGATTGTCTGTTCCTGCCTCTTAACCCTGAAACCACGGAATGTGAAGTAGCTGCCTTTTACTGAGCCAGTAAGGTACCAAATTTGCTTCTTTGGTAGGTAGCATCCTGATGCTTAGCTGTTCCTCTGAAAAAACTGCTCTTTTCACATCTTTGTGATTGCACTCATTTAACTATGGCCTATGGATTATGCAGATGGGTTGCTATAGGTTAAGTAGACGATACAGATTATGACTAATTGGGTCAGGTAAAATATTTGAGTAGCTACACACAAACCTCCTTGCAGTTTGTGTGTAGTTTGTGCGCACTTGCCTCTATCAGTCAGGGTAAATAAGCAAAGAAGATACAGCAGAGAAGAATGCAAAAGAAGAGTGAGACATAGGCCAGAGCGTTTCCCTTGCCTGGTGGGCTCGGCGGGGGCAGGCTGGGGTGGTCGGGAAGCCGACTGTTGCCCACGATTGTATCCGCACCACGATTTTACATGGGCGGGCTGCGGAATGAGCGAGAAAGGGCAATTGGGGGCCAGTGCTCAATGTCCACCTGATCCAATGGCGATCCAGCGGCCGATTCAAATGCAGTCGTGGCAGCCTTTGGACGGCTGCCAGTGAAGGATGTTGGCCTCATGATGGACAGCGTAGTGGGCGGACATGGCAGGCGGGAGGGCAGGTTGTCGGGGCAGTTGGCCCCGTGTTTTTCTGATGAGTGTCTCGCTGCCCTCCTGGAGAAGGTGGTAGCAAGAGAGAAATCCTTCCCCCCCAGGTACGGGAGGAGAAGGCCCCCTATCACCACGCCAAAAAGGCCTGGGAGGAGGTGGCATCCAGGGTCAGCAGCCATAACGTGGTGAGGTGCACATGGGTCCAGTGCCGGAAGCACTTCAATGCTCTGCTGCAACCGGGAAGGGTGAGTGCCGTGTTGGCATGGTCACTTAGCACAGCTGTTAAGAGCTGCTCATCCCCCCTTGGACCTCAGATGTCTTAGAGTGTGAGTGGAAAATGTCAATGAGGCAGCATCTGGGCAAGGAGGTGAGCTCTGGCAACTTGGACTGAGTGCCTTGTGGCTCCAGGGTCACGAACAGGCTAAGCTCTGTGAGGTGTTCCTCAGGTGGGGTTGGCCAGGCTACAATGGCGTTGCAGATACAGGGTGGACTAATCAATGCTCCTTTATCCTTTCAGGAGAAAACATCCCATAACAATGCTGAGAGGTTGCGGACTGGTGGGGGCCTGCCCCACCTCATCCTCACTCAATATGGGCAGGAGGCCCTCGAGCTGGGGAGGTGCCACGTGCCTGAGTCAAGCGGCTGTGGTGAAGTTGGGGTGCCACAGAGAGGTAAGAGTGCAGCGCAGGTGAGTGCAGGTGAGAATGTCTGTAATTACAATCATTCCACTGTTGTCTTTATATTGATGTGAGCCTTGAACATGGAATCCCCATTGACAATGGAAAGACAAGAGGACCAGGATCTGGGTGCCAGGCATGAACAGTAACAGTGGAATGACTTCAACTAATGACATGTCCTTATTCTTCCTTTCAGGATCCCCAGCAGCCCATCGGGGTGAGGAGCCTGAAGGCCCACCACTGACCCCAGAGGACAGCACCCATCACAACGCACCTGCATCACACCCTTTCTGTCAAGCAGGCACCAGTGCAGATACCAACACCTTGGTGGGCATTAGATCGGTGCCTAGTACCTCGGTGCACATTGGTAAGGGCACTTCACACTTGTTTGAGGTGCAGGCGGAGACAGAGAGTACCCAGGGCGCCGGCAGTTGGGGGACTTGTGGGGACCAGGATGATTCTCAGTCAGTGGCTGATGATGTGCCTCTGGAGTTGTCCCTGAGGCAGCAGATGCTGAAACTTCAGCAGGGTGTGTGGGAGCATCTGGCGGAGATACATGAGGGAATGTGTGCCATGGTCTCCGTTGTGGAGGAGTCCTTGCGTAGCATGAGCAATGAAATGACCATCATGGATGAGCGCATTGCCTCCCACATGGAGAGTGTGGCGACTCTCATGGAGAGGCCCCTCCAGGAACTGAATCAGGGCTTCCTGAGGATGCGCTTGGACCTGCAAGCCCTCACACCGGCAATGACCTCAGGTGGTCACTGTCAGTGTGGGAGATGGATTTGGCACCTCGTATCCCAGCTAGGTGCCTGTCCATCAATGGTGAGCAGGAAGGTACAAATCAACCTCCCCTTGGTGCACGATCTACCTGCTGCCTCTGTGGGTTCCTCTTAGGGCACTCTGGATGATGGCAGCAGCTCCTCCGCCCCTCTGCCAGTGACTGTGGCATCCGATGAAGCTGCGGTGACTGGGGAGATGCCAGCCGTGGCACTGGCTGCTCCCTTCCAGGTGGGACTAGCACAAGCTTCATGGGCCAAGGTCATCAAGCCAGCAGAGTCAGCAGGCTGTCTCCAATGCCAGTGCCAGCGAGGGGGGAGCACCTAGACATAGCACCCACAAACACAAACTTAGAGCACCTTAACCACAACATGGCCTGATCACGGGTGATATTTTTTCCCCCACTTTTACGTTAATTGTTCATTGGTGTGATGGATAACACCTCTCAATTTCATTTGTATTATGTATGCCAGGCACCATATCCTTAAATGTGTTTTTGTACAACAAGTCTCTGGGTATTTTGTTAGTTCTGCAGGTGCAGGGTAACCCATGATGTTGTGAGTGACTTGTTTCTCATTAAACTTTATTGAAATGGCACTTAGTTCATATTAAAACAGAATTACCTGGAAAAACTCAGCAGGTCCGGCAGCATCGGCGGAGAAGAAAAGAGTTGACGTTTCGAGTCCTCATGACCCTTCGACAGAACTTGAGTTCGAGTCCAGGAAAGAGCTGAAATATAAGCTGGTTTAAGGTGTGTGTGTTGGGGGCGGAGAGATAGAGAGACAGAGAGGTGGGGGGGGGGGGGGGTGTGGTTGTAGGGACAAACAAGCAGTGATAGAAGCAGATCATCAAAAGATGTCAACGACAATAGTACAATAGAACACATAGGTGTTAAAGTTAAAGTTGGTGATATTATCATATTGTTCACCAAGCAAATGTTCCTGTCAGGTGTTGAGTATGGAACCTGCAGCCCTGGCAAGTGGTGGTGGTTCTTATTTGGTAAGCTAGCTGAAGGAGTGTTGGATGAAAGCGTCTCAGGTGTCCCTACCTCTCTGGAGATTACCCAGGTCAGCGTCTATCCCTTCAGCGCTCTCCTGACCATGCTCATCCTCGGACTCACTACTGGACTCATCATCTGTTACCTGAGCAGCTCCGTCAACATCTTCTTCCTCCATTGTGTCCCCCCTTGCCATTGCCAGATTGTGGAGAGTGCAGCATGCAACCCCTATCAGTGACAGATGATCTGGGGGTTATTGGAGTGCGCCCCCTGAACGGTCCAGGCATCAGAAGCGCATCTTGAGAAGACCTATGGCTCTCTCTACCACAGCCCTTGTGGAGGCATGACTCCTGTTGTACTGCTGCTCGGCCTCTGTTCTTGGATGATAGAGAGATGTCATGAGCCATCTTCTGAGGGGATAGCCCTTGTCACCCAGCAAGTATCCATCCAGTCGGGCTGGAGCACTGAAGAGCCCCGGCACCTGGGAGTGTCTGAGGATGTAGGCATCGTGGGAGCCGCCTGGGTACCTTGCACAGACTTGCAGAATCCGCATCTTGTGGTCACACACTATCTGCACATTCATGGAGTGGAAGCCCTTTCTGTTAATGAGGGCACCCAGCTCACCCGCTGGTGCCTTTTTAGCCGCATGTGTGCAGTCTATTGCACCCTGGATGCGGGGAAACCCAGCAATCATTGCAAAGCCTCTGGCTCGCTCTGTCTGGCTGGCCTCGTCCGTACGGTAGTAAATGAAAGTCAATGCATGCCTGAACAGAGCGTCTGTCACCAGCTTGACCCAGCTGTGGACAGCTGATTGGGAGACTCCACAAAGATACCCCACACTCCCCGGAAAGAGCTGGAAGCATTGTGACTGTGACCTTCAACGCCACTGGCATGGGGTGTCCATCCACACAGACGGAGCTGATCTCAGGCCTGATCCTCCGACAGATGGAGGTCGCTGAGCCCCTTGAGCGGGGGAGCATCCTTCGGCACTGCACCATGGTCACATTGAGGTAGCTGCATCGCCGCCTGTAAACCCTGGCAGCAGGGTAGTGGAGTCTTCTGCAGCCCCTTCCGTCTTGGACTTTCTGTTGGCCCTGCGCCCCTTGTGCCTTTGCCTTCCCTCCCACAGGTTGCCCCCCCCGGAAGCTGAATAGGGACATCTGGCCTCGTCCCCCTTCTGGCCCTCTCTTCCTCCTCAGAGGAAGTGCCTCCAGTGGAGGCCACAAGCCCCATTTCCAGGGTAAAGGAATGACGTCTGATACCTGGAAGGCCCCAAGTGGTATGAATTCTGAAGTGAAGCCTCTTATTCCTGTCAAAGCAGCTCTGAAGCGAAATGAAGATGTCCTTCCTGTTCACACAAGCAAGCAGCAGCAAGTTATAAGCTAAAGTACAAACTACATACATTAATAAGCCCACTCACCCCTCTTATCCCGCCCGTGGATGAGGTTTTTGAAAATGTGGCCTACCCGCCTGCCCATTGCACCTGTGCGACAGCCTGAAAATTACACGGGCTGCGTAAACTCCCAGAAAATTGGTGCCTCAAGGGTCTTAACTGGCCTGTTAATTAATGGCAGGTGCGTCTCCTAGTGAAATATCGTGAGGATGCGTCAACACGCTTTATTTCTCGTTCAGACATGTCGGGCGCGCACACCCACGCCGACTTAAAAATTCTGCCCATAAAAGCTTAATGGTCACAGAACCCTAGGTGTATTCAGTTTAATGCTAGATAATATCTTTCAAAATCTTAGTATGGACAAATGTATTCTATGTTAAAATCTGCACCAATATCACAAGATGGCTTTGGATGTAGAAGGCTCTGTTGGGCAGTTTGATCTCTTTCTTCTACAATACCAACTCATAACTTGCTTAAATAACCCCAATGCCTCAGCCCCAACCATCCATTCTGGCAACGCATTCCAGCTGTAGCAGTCAAACATTAAAAAAAGATGGGGAAAGACTATCAGGTTCATTAGAGCCACCCCATCCCAATATTGTACAAACCCACATTTAATTCACTCACCCCCTAAACACACCATTTCTTGGGAATGATAGAGAAGCAGAGATAAACCTGCAGCTGAGTCAGGAAATAACCCTTGAGAAATTCCCCTTTCATTCTCTAAGGCAATCAAGCAAACCTCATGGGACAGTGGTAGCTCAGAGCTCCTGACAATTGCAACTGGCCATCTCAGCCAGCAAATATCTTTTTCACCCTGGAATCCACCAAGCTTTTTTTTAAGGGACTGTAAAGAATGGTTTATTCACTACCTGTTTAGGCTGTCAGACCCAGAGGGCATCTAATCTCAATCTTTGGCTATATATTCATATACTTGTGCTCTCATCTATCCAATTAGTGTTAGCTGCCCTTTGCAAAAAGAACCCTTACCCTGAGCTTTCCCTTCATAGTGCTGAATCTTTGCCTTTTTAAGCACCTGGGGACAGTTTACTATATCATTACTACTTTGCACATAAAAAGATTTGCATTTAGATAGCACTTTTCACGACCACCGGACATCCCAAAGTGCTTTACAGCCAATGAAGTACTTCTGAAGTGCAGTCACTGTTGTAATGTAGGAATGTAATATGTGCACAGCAAGCTCCCACAGACAACAAAGTGATAATGACCTGATAATCTGTTTCCATGACATTGACTGAAGCATAAATATTGGCCAGGACACTGGAGATAACTCCACAGCTCTCCTTTAAAATTGAGCCATGAGATCTTTCATATAGTTTTCTTGGTTTCATGTCTCATCTGATAGATGGCATCTCCAGCAGAGCAGCACTCCCTATTGCTAAAAACAAAAAAAACTGCGGATGCTGGAAATCCAAAACAAAAACAGAATTACCTGGAAAAACTCAGCAGGTCTGGCAGCATCGGCGGAGAAGAAAAGAGTTGACGTTTCGAGTCCTCATGACCCTTCTACAGAACTTGAGTTCGAGTCCAAGAAAGAGTTGAAATATAAGCTGGTTTAAGGTGTGTGGGGTGGGGGGGGGGGGGGGGGGGGGGGGGGCGGAGAGAGAGAGAGAGAGAGAGAAGTGGAGGGGGGGGTGTGGTTGTAGGGACAAACAAGCAGTGATAGAAGCAGATCATCAAAAGATGTCAACAACAATAGAACAAAAGAACACATAGGTGTTAAAGTTGGTGATATTATCTAAACGAATGTGCTAATTAAGAATGGATGGTAGGGCACTCAAGGTATAGCTCTAGTGGGGGTGGGGAGAGCATAAAAGATTTTAAGATATTTAAAAATAATGGAAATAGGTGGGAAAAGAAAAATCTATATAATTTATTGGAAAAATAAGGAAGGGGGAAACAGAAAGCGGGTGGGGATGGGGGAGGGAGCTCACGACCTAAAGTTGTTGAATTCAATATTCAGTCCGGAAGGCTGTAAAGTGCCTAGTCGAAAGATGAGGTGTTGTTCCTCCAGTTTGCTATTGCTATACTGGAGTGTCAGTGTAGATTTTGTGAAAAGAATTGTTCCATGTTTACTGCCTCTAATCATTTTATGTACATTTTACGTCTCAATAAGGTCCCTGCTGAAATTTCTCTTTCCTTCAGGCTTTTCAAGTCATGCCTCATAGTGCATTATTCCGGCACCAGGGATCAACCTCATTATTTCCCTTGTATTGCCGCAATCAGAACTGCATGTGCTACTCTAGATGCAACCTAACCAGAGCCCTGCCCATTGATTTACAGATATTTCCAATACCTTGAATTTACCCGCATTGAACTTCACTTGCTACTGAGCAGCGTCTCTGTGGCTTTCTCCATGAGCCCTTGACAGCTTCCTCTGAGCTCACAGTTCCCCAGTTTAGAGTCACCTGCAAAGCAAACAATTTTGCAATGAAATTTTGAGTAAGTATCAATCAATGTCATATTAGGAAAGTTGGAGATGTGTTGTTTAACAAACCACTGGGGCTCCCCCACTAAACATCTCACCATTTCAATCTAGTTGTCCTCATAACACTTTACTTACTAATATATAGCCCTCAAATTTAATTTATCGCTGATAATTACTGGCCTATGCTTACAGAGGAGCTTCTCAAGAACAGTAGTGTTATAGATCAGTGGATGTTTCTATACCTGTTGTTTTAGGATGCCACCTCCAATAATGTTTGCCGCAATTTTCTGGTCCCGCCAGCAGTGGGAAGCTTGGCGGACACGGGGACTTAATTTGGCCGGAGACCAAAAGTCAGTTTTCCGATGGCAGGATGAACTTTTGCAATTAATTTCTAGGGATTTTAAAGGCGGTTTGAGCTTCCTGCCAGTGTCGGGAAGCCCTTTTGCATGTCATACGTGCTCATGAAAATGCTAGCTCGCCGTAATCAAGTTCTCCCTCAGCAAGAAATTAGAATGTTCCCATTTACGACTATTATGCCTATTACTGGCATGCACCCAGCGAGGTAGATGTCTTCCTGGACTTTGGCGTATGGGGCTGATGCTTGTCCTTCTTGGGGACGGCTGGGAAAGGTCAGCCTCCTGATTCAGACCGTGTGCTGGTAGGCCAAGCTGCGGGGAAGGCAGGCTGGACAGGGGAGACTGGATCAGTGGGGAAGCATGGAGCGGAGGCTGGACAGGGGAGACTGGATCAGTGGGGAAGCATGGAGCGGAGGCTGGACAGGGGAGACTGGATCAGTGGGGAAGCATGGAGCGGAGGCTGGACAGGGGAGACTGGATCAGTGGGGAAGCATGGAGCGGAGGCTGGACAGGGGAGACTGGATCAGTGGGGAAGCATGGAGCGGAGGCTGGACAGGGGAGACTGGATCAGTGGGGAAGCATGGAGCGGAGGCTGGACAGGGGAGACTGGATCAGTGGGGAAGCATGGAGCGGAGGCTGGACAGGGGAGACTGGATCAGTGGGGAAGCATGGAGCGGAGGCTGGACAGGGGAGACTGGATCAGTGGGGAAGCGTGAGCGAGGGCTAAATTGGGGAAGCAGTCTAAGGGGCAAAGGGTGGAGGGTGTCTGGGAAAGAAAGCCAGACTGTCTGGGTCATGGCTGGAGGGTGTCTGGGGAAGGAAGCGAGGCTGTCTGTGTTATGTTAGGAGGGTGCCCAGGAAGCCAGACTGTACCGGGGCTTGTTTAGGAGGGTAAGCATGTCACGCATGCCTTGGTCCCATTGGAGGATGGTGGATGGCCTCACTGGGCAGTGAGCATCATAGAAAGATGGGTCTAGATGGTGAGGTTTGTGAGTTCAAGAATTTGGTCCTAAGGGTTTGAATGAGAGTACTGGGAGGCAGAGGGTTCAGGCACAAGTCAGAGGAGGGAGTTGGATCAGGTAGCATCAGGCTCACGGGTGGATAGTGAGTGACCTCATGGGGTAGGTTGTGGAAAGTCAGGGCACAGCTGGCCTCGAGAATGGGAGGGGTCAGGGTCAGGAGGGGCATGAGCACATCGACAGTTATGGGAACAGGGGGGAAAGCAGGAATGGCCACAAAAATGATAATAGGGACTAGGGTAACAGGTAAAGGTTGAATGGTCACAGAAGGGAGAGAATGACAAGGCAGTAATAGCGGAAGAGGATGCGGGGAATTTGGTGGGTAACAGGCGGAGAGTAGAAGGTGCTTGATGTGCTAGAAACATCACACACACCATGTTGAAGCTCTCAAGGTTGTTGTACAGTTTGTAAAACCTCTCAAGCATTTGATATTGGAGGGGTCTCTTTTCGGGTGGGAAGAGTCAATGGCTCATTTTTGGACCGAGCAATGCAGCACCCTATTAGTTATTAGTCCATTCCATGGAAAGCAGACTCAGATGAGTTCTTCTCTTGAGGTTCCAACGCGCAATGAACCAGCATTACTGCCTGACTAATGGAACACATTCCAGTGCGAACCTATCAAGTTCTGGAGCTGATATACATGGTGTCCTGATTGGCAATTGCAGCTGTCAGAGGCAGGGGTGAAGGGAGGGAGGGAGGTGGATACCTCCAAGGGGTAAGGCTGGTGTAAAACAGCAAACCTCCATCAATCTGGGTAAATGGTCATAGCTGTCAAGGGCTTATGTGGTAAGTCTTTCTATGGTGAATTGCAGAGACTCCTACAACTCTCAGTCCCAGGTGCCATTACTATTACTGCAAGACTGTTCTCCATAATTCTAGAAACCCCAGCCAGGTTAGACATCTTACCTGCATGGACCCTGCAGAGCCCTCTAAAAGCTCTTAATGTTTCACATAGATAGCCTCACAATCTTCCGCATGGTCCAGCACACAGGCCCATTCTATGATGCCATTGAAGAACTATGGCATTTGCAGGGCTGGCTCCTTGGAGACAAGGGGTACCCCCAGAAGACCTGGCTGAAAATGCCAACTCACTGTCCACAGAGTGCTGCTGAGGAGAGCTACAATGCCACATGTCTCTGCAAAGGCCACCATTGAATAGATGATAGGCCTGCTAACGGTGAGGTTTTGATATTTGGACCACTCAGCGGAGCTCTACAATACTTCCCAGAGAGTGTCCCAGATCATCATTATCTGCTGCGCCCTGCACAACCTCATGCAACAAAGGGGGGGATGTCTAGGTTAGGGGAGACTTGGAGGATGCAGATTGCTCCTACGATGATGAGGACAGTGAAGGGGATGAAGCTAATGAGGGCCAAGATGTCGAGGAGCCACATGCAGAGGCCATTGTAAGGGTTTGCCGCATCAGACAGGCTGCTGACAATTGGATAACTAACAGGTTCCAGGCAGAGTAAGCTGCCAATACATTTCCTTTACTATTTGGTTTTCTGTCCTGTGCTGGCTGGTTGCGGCTCCTTTTTGTAACACAAATTATGCTTTGCTGTCATGTACCTTCATTTATGATAGCTGAGTTAAATTGCACTACTTAACATCTGCCCTGCTGGTGTTGTGACTCTTTGCATGCATCAAATTGTGCTGATATGCAGACCCCTTGCTCCAAGTGCACACATCAGAACCTGCACAGTGACCTCGGGCACCTGTAGGCAGAAATTTTTCCCATGCCCTCACAAAGTTCGTATGCATGGCACATTGAAAGCAATATGAAATTTTTCTTGGGCAGGGGTATACTCATGTCACCCTCACACCTGCTCCCAAGGTGAGGCAGACGTTGCAAAGAGCTCTTTTAGATGGAACCAGAAATTCAGTGCACAGGGAAGGACAGCATGAGAAGACAATTCGGCCCCTCGAGATTGCTCCTTCATACACTTTGATCAGGGGAGTTCTTGTTACTCGTCCCCAATTGCAACTTGCCCACTGTAACCCCCATATCTTTTTGACACCATTATCATCCCGAAAATTTGGAGGTTACTTTGGACTTCACTCAATGACAGTGCCTCAGCTGCACTATGGGATGTTGAACCCCAACCACTCTCGACTGTCCAATTGCAGAGACTTCTACAAATCTCAATCCTAGATGCCCTTACTATTACTGCAAGACTGTGCTGTATCATTCTGGACACCCCAGCCAGGTTAAGCATCTTTCTTGAATGGACTCTGTAGGGCCCTCTAAAAGCTCTTGATGCTTCACATGGGATGGCCTCACAATCCTCAGCACACAGGCCCATTCTACTCACTCTCACCTCATGGGATAATACCCCGTCCTTCCATGATGTCCAGTGCACTTTGGTTGCAATCCCTTCATGTAAGGTGTATTCCTACCCTCGATAAGATGAGCAGGCCAAAAATTCTCCGAGTGAGGTCTCACAAAGGCTGCAGTCAACTGCACACATGCCTCTTTAATCCTACACTCAATCCTTCATGCAGTCAAGGCCAGCTTGCCTGTTGCATCCTACTTGCAGCCTTCGCCTGCATGTTAGCTCAAAGTGACAATTGAACAAGGAGAGCCAGGAACAATTGGATGAAAGCAAAATACTACGGATGCAGGAAATCTGAAACAAAAACAGAAAATGCTGGAAAAACTCAGCAGGCCGAACAGCATCTGTGGTGAGAAAGACAGATCTAATGTTGCGAGTCCATATGTTCTTATTCTGTTCTTCAGGCTGTTCTTCAGAGACTGTTCTTCTCTGAAGAAGAGTCATACGGACTCGAAACGTTAACTCTGTCTTTCTCTCCACAGATGCTTTTAGACCTGCTAAGTTTTTCCAGCATTTTCTGCTTTTGTTTCAGGAACAATTGGACATGCCCCCCCATCATTCTCCTAACATCTAGCAAAGGCTTTGGTTTTCTTAGTGGAGAGCTTCATTCTTTCAACCCTCAAGCTGCATCAACTGTGTTCCTTGCCACTCACATAGAATGTTTAACTCTCATTGAGGATGCTTTGCATCCACCCACATCTCACATCAGGGCAACCGCAGCAGGAGACGCAATGACCTTGCTGCACACTCTGCGAAGACATCATTCTCAGAACTCCGAACCTGGTGAACTGCAAGTAATAGATTACTTGATGCATGCTCAGGCCACAAACTCACAAATGATGGCCAGTGCTTAAGCATCCTCATGCAGGAATATTCAGTAATCACAATGTTAATAATATGGGAGAAGTGACTCTATAGGAGGACATTATCAGACTCTGAATGGGGAGCCCAGTTCCAGGTCCTTAAATGCCTATGAACATTGTAACAACAAACAGCAAGATGAGAATCCAGGGCACTTCTAAAAAGTGCAAGTGAATGCATATTTACAAGTGCCAAAAAAATGTACAATGGTCCTATACCAATGTCACCTACGTGCATTCAAAACTTCTTTAACTTTCTTTTCTTATTACTACTTCTACATGCAGCCCCAACATCCACAGCTGAGGTGGAGGCAGCCTGCTGACTGCTATGACCTGTTGACTGTGATGGCCTGAGGCCTCCAGCCTGCTAAGGATCTTCTACCCATGTGCAGGTATGCCCTTCTCGCCTGACCTGCTGGAGACAATGGAGGCACTGGCAGTGAGGAGGAGGAGTGGCAGAGCACCCTTGGAGTGTCCTGGAATGAAGCACCTGGGGTGCCTTGCTGGTGCTCATCCTCCTTGTGGCTGCACGATGGCACCTGCCTGACTCATTGAGGAGAAGGGGCACCTGGAGGGAGGTCACTGCTGCACTGCACCAGTGGCTAGAGTGGCAGAATCCAGGTCCGAGTGCATACCCAGCAGGCACTGCGAGTTCTGCTGGACCTGGGTTTCCAAGGTTCCTGCCAGCCTTCCCGTGGGGGCAGACAAGTGCTCACATGCTGGAGCCATGACAGCAGACAGGATGTGGACGGACTCCTCTAGCCTTCGGTCCAGTCCACACATGGCCTCTGATGTTCCCCTGCCTGTCTCTGCATCACCACAGGTCTCTTATGGCCATGGGGCTGAGCAGGGGCCTGGTCACCAGGAGTCCTCCCAGTGTCAAAGACCTTGGTTGTCACTTCCTCAGCCAGCTGTGGAACCTTGTCAGTGATGTGCTCACCAGGCTGTGATCCTGAGCCTGCTCGAGAACGTGTACCCACTGTGGTGAATGTCTCTGCTCTGGTGGAGGGCGCCGGTGAATGCCATGATGGTGCATCCTCCGTGGATTCTGAGGCATCATCCTCAGAGGTGGGGTTGAAGCTGGGTTTGTGGGTGGTCTCCCTTCTTTGCCTCCCCCTTTCCTTGCTGATACCTGGAATGGAGAAGAGAAGATTTAGTGGGTACTTAAGCAGGCTCCCTTATCTGTGTCTCACTCTGTTGCTGTATGCCTGACAAATGCAGACTGGGGGTATCCTCACTGATGAGCTGAGGGAGTCCTGTCCCACCTTTGGTGTAGGCACGGTCCCACTATTTCTGTGGTGCCCTCTTTGAAGTTGCTGCGCATTCTAATATCTGGAAGGATGTCATCGGTCTTAGCCTGCTTACTCTTGTTGTGCGCAGTCTTATCCTGCAGACAGGAAGAAGGCTTGATTGCCATCTCAATGAGGGCATGAGCAGTTTAGGAGCATGCATGTGTGTTCCAGATACTGAACTCCTCCCACCCGCCTCCCCACAATCCCCACTGTCCTCTAGTAATGAATGATTAACAAGCAGGATTCCTGCAATTGAAAGCGTGAAGTTCTGGCACACATTCAGTGCATTTTCTGCTGAGCTCTGCAAGGCAAACTCCTGTATGACATCCCTCTGCACTTGCACACTTACACTGCCTGCTGCCCTTATGATTGACACTTTGCACTGCGTAGATGGTGCCAATTACCCTGGTGGAACACTGCCAAGTGTTCATCATTTTTTGACACTGCTGGGCAATCCTGTGGGCCCCATGGGCGCTAGCTTCTGCTGCAACTTCTGTCCAGGCCACCATGGTCAGATTGGAGGGCCCTCTGCTGCCTTCCCTGGGAAATAGCATCTCCCGCATTCCCTGGACAGCCTGGAGGAAAATCTGTGGGGAGGCTTCGTTAAACCATGGGGCTACAGGTTGCCAGCTCTGCGATATTCTGTTATCTGCAGTAGCATTCCCCCTCTGGAACAACAGCCAAGCTGATGCTCCTGGCCTGTAGTGAGTGAATGGCTGTCTGGGGGCCCTTTAAATATGGCTTGGGGACCTTTGAACCCATGATGTAATGGTGGGGACAGTGACTTCCTGACAGCCCAGGCCACGGGATTTGCCATGCTCCTTGCGCATGTATATATAATGAGCTGAATAACACAAGATCCCGTGTGGCCAGCCGTCCCACCCCCAAGCGGAAATTGCTCTCATATCCCCTCCCGCCACCCAACTCAGAATGAAAGATAGTACCCCTTATGCCTTCTGAAGCCATGTTGGTCATCAGTTACTTGAGGACAGATACTATTCCATCAATGTTGAGATCAGGCGAATGAGACTATAGATGTCAGTTATGACTCTGTCATCTTTCTTGCAGATGGGAATGAGAATTACTTGTTTCCAGCTGTTAGAACCTTTACCCTGTCACTTCATCTCTCAAAAATGACCAGCAGTGTTTTGCAAACCTCCTTTAGTTTCTTCAAATACTGTGTATAGTTCATTCACCACAGGGGATTCATTGATTATCGGACCAACATAGCTATCATCTTGCTGTAAAATTGAAAACTTTTTGGTGTTGTATTTTGCATTGGTTCCAATTCATCATCAGTGCCCCTAATTTTACCTCTGACCTACAATAAGTACTTATTACCTTTTCTCTACATACTTTCCAAATCTACTTTTCCTTAGTCTTCCTTTAACGAAGGAACCATTTTATCTGCTTTGCCTTTTATACTAAGATATATTATATCTTAGTTGCTTATCCTGTCATCTGCCTGCAATGTTTCTGAAGAATGTCTATTTATCGCACACAGAATCCTTCTTGCCTCTTGTGTCTCTCCCAAGTCTGCTACAGCCCATGTGCCTCCTGCCTTTCATGTTTGCTTTTGGTTACATGCTTGTTCTTTTTCACATGTCAGAAAGATGAGAATGATGAATGTTATTATCTTAAAGCTAGTGGAGTGACACTATATTTATAAGCTTTAACACTTTCAGTATATTAAAAACATTTTCCTGCAATAATTAAAAAAATTGTAAAAATGCAAATGTAAGTAGCTTACAAACACAGTGATAACCAAGACAGATCTGTAATATCATCTTTATCATATGCTGTTGCGGGGAAACTTATGGCTCCATGAGACATGGGATGGTATTTAATGGAGGTGACAGAGGTCTCACCCGCCAACTGGAGAGTCGGCGAGAGTCTCTTTTAGGGAAAGCCTGCCATATTAAATGCCACATAGGCATCTAACTGAACAGTAGAGGGCCTTCCTTGGGATCAAGGATCCCAGGGTCAGAAGTCCCACCACTCAAGAGCTGCTGGCCAATCAGAGGCCTGCCGCTGTACTGAACGGCAGCTCCACTGGGGTGGTGGTTCCTGCTACCAGTACTGTACCCATCCAAGGCTTAGTATCATCGCTGGATCCAAGGCAACAAGTCAGTGATGGCAGGACTCAGGAAGGTTGTGTGGTGGGGATTGCAGCGGAGGGTGAGATTGGGGGGGTGAGTGTTCAGCAGCAAGGACAGGAGTGTGGCTCTGAGCGGGCCATCCCCCAATCTCAATGCTGTGTGCCTCAATCAGGCACTAAGTGCCTTTGAATGAGGAACACCCAGGGAGCTCACAAGCAACACAGTACTAGCTTGCTGTCTCCCTACATGGTGAGCCCCCCCTTCCACCACTGGGTTAATGCTAGTAGCAGCAGGATAAGGCCTTTAAATGAGTATTAATTGCCCACTTGAAGCCTTCATTTGTGGCAAGACAGGAAGGCCGTCTAAGAGCTTTCCTGCTGCTTACTTAATCAGGGTTGAGGTGGAAGGGCTGGAGTTCCCACCTGCCACCCTGTCACCTAATTAAATCCCCCCATCATCACCAAACTCACCATGGGGGAGGGCATTAAATATTGCCCATGGTTTTAGATTGTTGGAATGATATTAAGAGTGAATGAACCTCTATTCTGATGCTTAGTTCAATTTGATCAAAATTGCCCCAAATAATGTGAATTCGATCTCTAAAATTATTTTTCCTATTTGTAGAAAATAAATAAGAAGTTAAACAATATTGTTGCCTGTTTATAGCTGCTTTCTGCACAAAACATTTTAACTTGTATTACAATGCTTTAAAAAACTTAGGCCAGGATTTTACATCTCTGTCACAGTGTGTCTTCCCCCGGTGGATGCGGCGAGCCATTTAAATCTCCGTTCAGTTCAGCAGGACTGTAATATTCCATTGGATCAGAGAGGCCGTAAAATCCTGGCCCTAGTTCTTTTTTTGAAATTGTCCCATATGTTGCTCTGCTGGCTTTGACCAAGGGACATTTATTAGCAACATTTTTGTTTTTGTTCAAGAGTGTTACAGTAACACTTCTTTAATCTACTTGTATTATTGTAGACAGGACCTATGTTGTGAGGTACGGGTTGTAGAAAGGATGGGTAGGATGTTTGGTAATGTGACTCTAGTCACTGTGGGCTCCTAAAACTTATCTTTGATCACCTTTGAGGGTCAGGAAGGAACTTCCCAGATCTATTGCTTTGCCTCTGCCAGGTGCTAATACGATAGCTAACTGGTGGGTAGATTGGAGATCATAATGCTTGGTGCAACATGTAACATGGAATATAATATGAAAAATGTGAGGTTATCCACTTTGGTAGGAAGAACAGATGTGTAGCGTATTTCTTAAATGGTGAGAGATTCATTAGTGTAGATGTTCAAAGGGACCTGGTTGCCCACGTCAATAAGTCACTGAAAACTAACATACAGATGCAACAAGCAATTAGGAAAGCTATAGTGCGTTAGCCTTTATCGCAAGAGGATTTGAGTGCAGGAGTAGTGAAGTCTTGCTTCAACTGTGTAGAACCTTGGTTAGATCACACCTGGGGTACTGTGAGCAATTTTGTTCCCCTTACCTTAAAGAAGGATATTATTGTCATACAGGGGGTGCAGCAAAGGTTCACCAGACTTGTTCCCAGGATGGCAGGACTGTTCTATGAAGAGACAGATTGGGGAAACTGGGCCTGTATTCTCTCTAGAGTTTCTCAATGAGAGGTTATCTCATTCTATGTTCCTGTGTCCCTATATCTCTAGTGGACATACTTGATAGACCTGCAACATTTTTGTATGCTTGTATTGTATGCAAAGTCCTACCAAATATTGCTTAGTCTCATTACTGAAATCAGCACTGATTTGCAGTAAGACCCAGTTTAAGGATATTCTTTCCTAATTGCATAACTTGGTGACTTTTGGACCTTCCTGCAGAAATCCTGTCTACGTGAAGCATTAAGATGACTTATTTCAAAATATTCATGCCAGAACAGGATTAAATTTCATAAATAAAAAATATTAACTATGATTCTTGCTGCTAACTGGAATTGACAACACATTTCTATGAAGTGTAATGGTGACAATGTCTCCTCTGTGGCTATTGACACCTTTTGCTTCAATGGGCCAGCATTTTTTTGGATACATAGGAACAAATTCAGCACCCAGAAACATTGGTGAAAACTCAATGTCTGTTACTTAATTCATAGAATGGTTGCAGCACAGAAGGAGGCCTTTCAGCCCATTAAGGCCATACCAGTCCTCTGCTAGATCAATTTAGCTTTTCTTATCTTTATTCTTTCATGGGATGTGGGCATCACTAGCAAAGCCAGCATTTGTTGTCCATCCCTAACTGTCCTTGAATTGAGTGGCTTGCTAGGCCATTTCAGAGGACAGTTAAGAGTCAACCATATTGTTGTGGGTTGGAGTCACATGTAAGCCAGACCAAGTAAAGATGGCAAATTTCCTTTCCTAAAGGACATTAGTGAACCAGATAGGTTTTTACAATAATTGACAATGGTTTCATGGTCACCATTACTGAGACTAGCTTTTTAATTCCAGATTATTAATTGAAGTTAAATTCTACCAACTGCCATGGATTTGAAGCCCTGTCCCCAGATCATTAGCCCGGGCCTCTGGATTATTAGTCCAGTGACATTACCACTACACCACTGTCTCCCCTAAAAGGTCCCACACCATCACCTTTCCCCTGTATCCTTCAACTTTCTTTTTCCTTCAGATGCTTATTCCTTTTGAAAGCTGTGATTGAATCTGCCTCAACCTTTCAGGCAGTGCATGCCAGATTGTAACCATTGCTGCACATAAATGCTTTTCCTCAAGTTGCGTTTGGTTCTTTTGCTAATCACTTTAAATCTATGTCCTCTGCTTCTCAATCCTTCCACCAGTGGGAATTTTCTCTCTATCCACTCTGTCTAGACTGCTCAGGGTTTTAAAGATCTCTGTCAAATCTCCACTGCACCTCCTTTTCTCTAGGGAGAACAATCGCATCTTCTCCAATCTATTTATGTAACTGAAGTTATTTATTTTCAATATTTATTATGTTATTTTATATATATTATATTATTTAATATTATATTGAATATCTAAACTGATTAAAGTGTGGAATTAAAAGAAAAATGTTCTTTGTCTCTTGAACAGCAAATTACACCTTTGGTGGATAGTCATCTCCTCACAATGAAGGTCTGAAGAAAGTGCATAGGTTTTTATGTATCAGTGAGAACTGATTATATGTATTACGGACACAAGAGGAAGGTGAATTTAATTATTATTACTGTTCCCTTCTGCTGCCCCTGACAGGGATAATTTTAATTTCTAATTTAATTTGTTTCCCTTAGTAACTAGTCCCTTGCTGAAATGACCTTGGTGTGTTTCCCAAACCCTGGTTTATGAGGCCAAATGTTAAAAATAACCCCACAGCAAATTCTTTAAAGTGAAACAAAACAAGGATTTATTGACACATTCAAAACCCAAGGGATGGATCGTGACACACATTCACGCTCACGAACGCACAAGGTGGAAAGGCAGAGAAAGAAAGGGGAAGAAGTTACAAATTGCGAGTTACTTAAAAAAAAATCAAAAAGGTATTGGCAGTAAGTTAGGCGAGCAGAGTCCAGTAAGTCAATGTCCAATGAAGGTTCTTTCATGTGGCTTTGTCTGGCAGAATTCCTGGTCTTGGTTCTAGGAACTGGGTTGAGGCAGTTAAAGATGGAGTAAAGCAGTCTTTTATTCAGTTCACTCTGTAGACGAATACAGGATTCTTTCTGGATATCCGACTTTGAGAGGGATGGAGGTCAAAGGCAGTCTGCTAGCCTGGAGTCTGGCTTTCTCTTCTGAAGTTAAGCTGTATAATTAAAGCAATTCAAACAGCTGAAGTCTTGGTCATGCAACAGGGTGGCTTTGGGTCCATCCATTCAGCTAATGATGGACTTTAAGGACCCTCGTTAAAATCCATTGCATTTTGAGCAGTAACCTGTGGAAGTATTGGCATAACGTTGGAGATGAAGAGTCCCAATAGCTGTGCCTTTGTCCAGAGCTGGCTGGTGCAGACATCTCGTCTACTAATCCTTTGTTTTGGCTTGGCTGGAATGTTCATACAATGCAAGGCGTGTCACATTCTAGGAGGTTGATGAGTTAGCCTTAGTTCATTTTAAAAAACAGAGTTTAAACAAGAGAATATGTAAGAGAAATAAGTTTTGAAGATTTTTTTTTCTTCATGCCTTCTTGGCATGACATAAGGCTAACATCACTTGGGAGGGTAGTAAATAAGGTGGCACCTTGTTAATCCATTAATATGATGTACAAAGAGGACAAAGCAATAAAACAATAAGTGATATTAGTGCATCATTTGTCATCTTCTGTGAAGCTTTTTTAAATCTTATATTATTTCAAAAATGGAAATATGTTGCTTCCCTTGATATTGATATTTTCTTGTGAAGTGCAAGATGAAAAGCTTTGACAAAAAGGTCTCTTTTTTCAGCAATATTCAAGTTCTGTACTACCAAATGACTATTTGAAGAAAGAAATGTTGGGCCTTAAAAAAGGATCACAGTCTCAAACTTTGTGGGGGGTAGGATTAGTAAGTTTGCAGATGACACAAAGATTGGCTGGGTGGTTAACAGTGAGGTTGAGTGTCTTGGGCTACACAAATATATAGCCAGAATGGTCAAATGGGCAGATAAGTGACAGATGGAATTTAACCCTGAAAAATGTGAGGTGGTACACTTTGGAAGGAGTAATTTGACAAGGAAGTATTCAATGAATGGCATGATACTAGGAAGTTCTGAGGAACAAAGGGACCTTGGCGTGTGTGTCCATAGATCTCTGAAGGCGGAGGGGCATGTTAGTGGGGTGGTGAAAAAGGCATACGGGACACTTGCCCTTATCAATCGAGGCATAGATTACAAAAGTAGGGAGGTCATGTTGGAGTTGTATAGAACCTTGGTGAGGCCACAGCTGGAGTACTGTGTGCAGTTCTGGTCGCCACATTATAGGAAGGATGTGATTGCACTGGAGGGGGTGCAGAGGAGATTCACCAGGATGTTGCCTGGGATGAAACATTTAAGTTATGAAGAGAGGTTGGATAGACTTGGGTTGTTTTCGTTGGAGCAGAGAAGACGGAGGGGTGACCTGATCGAGGTTTACAAGATTATAAGGGGCATGGACAGGGTGGATAGGGAGCAGCTGTTCCCCTTAGTTGAAGGGTCAGTCACAAGGGGAAATAAGCTTAAGGTGAGGGGCAGGAGGTTTAGGGGGTATGTGAGGAAAATTTATACTCTTTACTTCGTACACTATGGTAACTAATATCGTTGTTTCTGCACTGCTCCCTATAAGGTTTGCGGCACTGGGTCAGATGTGAAGGATCCTCTATCTGAAGATTGCCTGAAATGTCGGCAGGAGGTAAGTGTGCATCTTTTTGTCTGACCAGCGTCAGAAATAGGGCTTCCAGCTCTGATCAGACGATCTGGGTCATTGGGCAGAATTTCCCCCCACTGGGGAGAAAGTTCAGGAGCAGGCGTGGGCAGGCACACCTCCGATTGGCAGCCCCAATTGGGGGCGCGCCGCCATTTTACATGGGTGGGCTAATTAAGGCCCACCCAGTGTGATGTCCACCAGGAAGTGCTGTGCGCTCCCTGTGCGGGCAGGGGTGGGGTGGGGGTGGGGGGGGGTGGGGGTGGTGGGGGAATATTCCCTAAGCCAACAGTGTGCTCTTTCGCGCATGCACGTGAAAGAGTGCACTCATCTTCCTGAGGCTAAGTGCTGCCTCAGGGAGATTGGCAGCAAATTCAAAAATGTTAAAAATAGCAAAATAAAATTTCCCTGACATGTCATGAGTTGGGACATGTCCATCACTATTAGTTAAACTTTTACTGAATTTTTTAAAACCTACATGAAACCTCATCCCACCCATGGATAAGTTTCCATGCTTTTTATGAAACCCGCCAGGGCTCCCAGCCTACTCGCCAACCTTGAGGTTGGATAGGCAGGTCCATTAATTACATTTAGTACTTTGTCAATGGCCTCAATTGGCCGTTGACAGGTCGGCGGGTGGGCAGCTGATTCGGCTGCGTCCCCGCCGACCTGAATATTGAAATGATGCCGGGTGCTGTCAGGAGTCCTGCCCAATGTCATCCCGTGTCATTTTACACATGAGCGAGTGGGTCCGGCCCCCCCCCCCCCCCCACCCCAACACGCTGACCAGGAAATCCTGCCCCTTATTTTACAGTTACATTAAGGTCACTGTTTTTTATTCATTCATGGGATATGGGCATCACTGGCTAGGCCAACATTTATTGCCCACTCTAATTGCCCTTGAGAAGGTGGTGGTGAGCTGCCTTCCTGAACCGCTGCAGTCCATATGGTGTGGGTACACCCACAGAGCTGTTAGGAAGGGAGTTCCTGGATTTTGACCCAGTGACAGTGAAGGAATGGCGATAGATTTCCAAGTCAGGATTGTATCTGGCTTGGAGGAGAGCTTCCAGGTGGTGGTGTTCCTATCGGTCTGTTGCCCTTGTCCTTTTAGATGGTAGTGGTCATAGGTTTGGGAGGTGCTGTCCAAGAAGCCTTGGTGAATTCCATCTTGTAGGTGGTACACACCGCTGCCACTGTGTGTCTTGGTGGAAGTAGTGAATGTTTGTGGATGTGGTGCCAATCAAGCAAGCTGCTTTGTCCTGGATGGTGTCAAGCTTCTTGAGTACCGTTGGAGCTGCACTCATCCAGGCAAGTGGAGAGTATTCCATCACACTTCCGACTTATGCCTTGTGGCTGGTGGACAGGCTTTGAGGACTCAGGAGGTGAGTTACTCACCACATGATTCCTAGCTTCTGACCTTTCCTTGAAGCTGGATGGTCCATTTCAGTTTCTGGTCAATAGTAACTCCTAGGATGTTGATAGTGGGGGTTCAGTAATGGTAATACCATTAAATGTCAAAGGGTGATGTTTAGATTTTCTCTTGTTGGAGATGTTCATTGCCTGGCACTTGTGTGACGCGAATGTTACTTGCCACTTGTCAGCCCAAGCCTGGATATTGTCCAGATCTTGCTGCATTTGGACAGGGGCTGCTTCAGTATCTGAGGAGTGCTGGACATTGTGCAATTATCAGTGAACATCTCCAGTTCTGACCTTTTGATGGAAGGAAGGTCATTGATGAAGCAACCAAAGATGGTTGGGCCTAGGACACTCCCCTGAAGAACTTGGATCTCTATGCCCATCATGGAGTGAGTTAGCAGACTTAATTGCACAGATACTAAGCTCTTGATACTTGTTTTTGTGTTTTGGATTTGGGGGAATCCAATAATCTTGCACTCAGTAATAATTTTGATATTTGTTGCAGACACATTGGCCTGAAATTCCACTTGATTCGTGATGCAAATCAGACGATAGTGAATCAGCAGCTCATTTTACACTCTTGACAGGGAAGATGCTGAGGGGATGTTTCCCCTTGAGGGAGAGTCTAGAACTAGGGGGCACAGTTTAAAAATAAAGGGTCTCCCATTTAAGGCTGAGATGAGAAGAATTTTTTTTCTCCCAGAGGGCTGTTTGTCGAATTCTCTTTTTCAGAGAGCAGTGGAAGCTGGGTTATTGAATAAACTCAAGGCTGAGTTAGGTTTCTGATCAACTAGGGAGTCAACTGTTATGGGGGAGCAGAGAAGAAAGTGGAGTTGAGAATCTGGTGAGCCATGGTCTTATCGAATGGCGGAGCTGGCTCAAGGGGCAATGTCCTAATTCTTCTGTTCTTGTGTTCTGCCCATTGGCTTCAGTGGAAAAGAAAAGTGGGTGGAGAAACTGACAATAAACAAGCAATAGAAAACATGGCTTTTTAACACCCAGGGCAGGATTTTCCTGTGGACTTCTGAGCCTCGTCATTGGGCTGAACTGTGGGTCAGAGGATCACAGTGTGTGAGGAAACATTCACTTATTGTGATTTTCCCTGGCGTGGCCAATTAATGATCAGAGAGTGGCTTGCCATCAAATTAAGGACAGTGGGTGGCGTCAAGAAGCTGGAGGGTCAGTCAAAGGCCTTCAGCTTGAAAGCAGTAGGATATCTTAGCAGGTAAGTGAGAGAAATAGTGCTTTAAAATAGAGGCACCCTCTCTCTCCAGCTTTTTAAATTTGGAATTAAAAATGGCCTTTGCAGCCAAGCCATCACTTTGGCAGGATTGGGGGGGTGGTGGGGTGGAGGGGAGAGGGGTGTGGTGCAGCGAGGGTGGTGAGGGAGAGTGGCAGCCCCTCTGCAGGGTGACCCCTGGTTGCTGCTGCACACAGGCAGACAGGAAGGGCCTGTAAGTCTGCCTGGCCTGCCTGTCTGCAACAGCAAGGGTGAATCCAGGCAGCTAAACTGGGCTCCATTGCCCCTGGGAAATTTCCTTCCTTCAATAGCTTTAAGTGGCCATTAATTAATTTAATTTGCATCAGCCGCTTGGGTTGCAGGTAGCCCTGCTGCTCCGTCATCCTGCCTCTGGGAAAATGGCCCGTCAATGGTTTGGAGATAGGGACCTGGTAAGCAGACTAGAGGGGTTGTTCTTAGCACCCACCCACCTCTGATCACAGCCCCAGATGGGGCTCAAAATCCAGCCCCTAGCCATAGAATGTTACAGCATGGAAGGAGGCCATTTGGTCCATCATTATCTTTATCAGCTCCTTTGAAAGAGTTATCCTGCTGGTCCCACTCTTTGCCCATAGTACTGCAAATTTTCCCGGTAAGTTCCCAGGCAATATCATAATGGGAATTAACAAAGCTTTCAATCTTGATGATACAATGACTGGATTTTATCGCAAGAAGCCCAGTGCAGCAGAGGTTCTTGCAGCTGAAATACTGGCCCTCCAGGAGTTTACTTCTTGGTTCTCAGCGGGTTACATGAACACCAAGGCTGGCCATCTGTGAGTGTGGAAGGCGGTGAGAAAACTGAGGCGGGGGAGTGGGGTGAAGGTGTGAGGTGGGTGTGAGTAGTGTATTGAATTTAAATTTGTAATCTGCACTATTTTACATAGTTTACATGTACTCTTTTTGTCTGTGGTCATAGACATGGGAATACAATGCCATTATAGCTCACCAATAAAGTTTGCCTTTATGGGGAAAAATTGGGCAAGGGCAGCTAATAAATGACATTGTGGCTTCCGCATAATTGTAGGCATTAAGCCTCATGGACAGTTAGATATCACTTGGCCAAACAACATGCATATAACTAAATGAATGTCCAACACTATGGGCAGGATTTTACGACCTGCAGGCATGCGGCACCTGATCTGATCGGGGGTAAAATAGCACGCAATGTCCTCAGGCGAGCAGCCCGACATCATTGCACACTTGCACGATATTTCGATTGGTAGGCACGCCCAAGAGTCGGCAATGCGCCCACCGACAATTAAGAGGCCTATTAAGGCCATTAATGTATTAATTAAAAGCTATTTTTTGCTGCCCTTATGGTTAGCAGGCAGGCCAATCAGCCAAGAGGCCTTTGGATTTTTTAAGAAACCTCATCCATGGGTGGGATGAGGTTTCCGACATTAATTAAAAAGAAATGTTTTGACATAATTTTTATTATGCTTATGTTCATGTGAGTGGGTCCTATGCGGGGACGTTTCTTTCTGATTTACAAAGGCTTTATTTTTGGTTTTAAAATTCTTCAGCTCCCTGAGTCAGCTCCCTGCCTTCAGGGAGTTTTCAATGCCTGCTCCCCCATGCATGCACAAACTTTTGCACTCACACTCCTCCTGCCCAAACCCCAACAGCGCTGAGCTTCTCAGCTTGCCTTTCACCATTAGTTGGCCAGCCAGCGTGAAATTGCAGCCGGGGGCCGATTGCGGGTGGCAGACCGTGTTGCAGTTGCTCCCAGGTCCACCCACTGCGCCCAGCCAATGAACCAAAAGCCCTGCCCTATATGTATATAGAAAAGTGACCAATCCCCATCTACTTGTTGCAGGCTAAGGTATCAAGTATCATATTAAATCCTAACGCCGGTCGATCTTTATCTTTACTCAGTTTTCCCCTTTGTTTGCTGGATTTATCACCTATACTAGTGGGCACTGTTGAAACATTTGGTAGAAAAATTAGCCCTTGAACAATCTACCTGAGCACCACTACCACAAAGGTGAAAGAAATAACTTTTTATTATCACAAATCAAATTCTTAATATTTGAAAAAGAATTAACAAATGGTAGCGAATTCAATGAAGGGCAGCCACTTGGACTTGCCCATACTTGTTTAATGTTGACGATGCTTCATGCTGCAAGGTGCTGTTGTATGAGACTGGGATGGCACAGTGCCCTTCATGGGGCATCTGGGACATGAGTGATCAGGACAAGATTTTTTTAAAATATTTCTTGGGCATCGCTGGCAAGGTGAGATTTGTTGCCCATCTCTAATTGCCCTTAACTCAGTGGCTTGCTGGGCCATTTCAGAGGGTAGTTAAGAGTCAACCACATTGCTGTGGATGTGTCTGGATTCATTTGTAAATACCAGGTAAGAATGGCAGGTTTCCTTCCTAAAGGACATTAGTGAACCAGGTGGGTTTTAACAACAATCGATGATGGCATGGTAACCATTCCTGGCTAGCTTTATAGTCCAGATTTATTAACTGAGTTTAAATTCCACCAACTGCCCTAATGAGATTTGAACCCTTGTTGCGTTAGCCTGGATCTGAGGGTTACGAGCCTAATGGCTTTACCACCATGCAACCATCTCCCCCTAAAGTGTCTCTTTAACCAATCAGATTGAAATTATCACAGTGCTCGGTCTAAACAAGGAAGTGTAAGTTAGAATATCGAATTCAATGCCAAATCAGGTAGAGTAAGCAAAATTGAGGAAAAGAAACATTTGATTAAGGGAGATAAAGGAAACAAAAAAAGGTAAAACACATTCTTAATTTTATTTTTTTTAAATATCCAACAACCATTAAAACCTGAAGAATGAACCTTCACACTTGTAATAGTCAAGAGGCTGGAACTGGGAGGAAGAGAGTTGGTGGTTGTGGGAAGCAACTGAGTGGCACGGTATGATGGGGGCGGGGAATGGATATTGGTGTCGGAGAGATTAAGCTGCGACAAGCAACAACCAATTGCTTTAACTGTGCAGTTTGGAAGAGCATTCCATATTTAGGTAAACACTTTATTTTCTAAAAAATACCTTTATGATGGCAATCTGTAGCTGTAAGGAATTGCTCGGCCACACAAAGAAGTGGTTTTCCTGAACACAATTGACCCAACTACACAATATCATAAAAGGGGCCTCAAACCAGTGTTAGGCCCCCTATTTATATACGCACAGGCCTGATATCTCTTTCAGGTGTGGACCCTGGCTGCATACTTTGAAGTTTATCCCAATATGGTGAGGGACCATTTCCAACTCAAAATGTGCACGCACACAGAATGTGTCACCCAATATATTGGACATTTTTGCACCTGGTTTACATTTGTATAACAGGCAATGCCATCAAATTTTTAGGCCTTTGACTTCTGCTACATTTTTGTTAATTCTTATCTGCTTTCTCAATGTTAACAGTACATTGTGGTCTAAACAGGCATGGTTCATTAATTGTTCTCCTGTATCTGAAAAGGTGCCTCGTGATTTGCATAGAGTAATTTGGCTGGTCGATTAGTTTGTGATCTGCTCTGCAGATCCTCAAATGATGGTAGTGCTGAGACCTGAATGGCAAGAACTCCAGATAAGGTCTCATCTGCTGAGATTTAATCGACACAACAAAATTCAATTCCTTCACATGACCTGCCTGAAATTTTAGGCCAACTTTATCGTTTTACTACTTTACTGCTGCTTTTGTTTTGGAAAGAGAAATGAGTTTCTTGCTGAAATCCTGAGTTCGAGATTTCTTGTTGGCTTGGCCAAACCTGAATTTCTTCAAGAACTGGCCTGAGTTTACACTATTTCCAAGGATAAACTACAGAGCCTTAAAGATCAGCTTCCCAGAAAGGGTTAAGCAAATGCCGCACCCACGTTCATTCAGGAATTGTTGTTGGTTCTCTCTCCTCCTGCAGGATTTAAAAAATTCCTTCAGTTGCATGAGGTTCATCGTGCTAAATAAACAGGAGCTGTCTGAAGAGAGACTGCCTTCATTCATTTCCGATTTTCAGAATTACTTTCACATTTTCTAACGTAAGCACATAATCCCTTTCTTTCCATTACTGTCTTAATATCAAGTACAGCAAGAGATAATGGATAGCATCTGTAATAACACCACGGCCTCTGCTATCACCTCAGGGGAAATATCTTTGCCGTTTGAATATTGATGTATCAGAGATCCTTGATCTTCCCCTTGCTCTTTATCTGTTCCCCACCCCCCTGAACTACATAATGGCATTCATATACATGACAAAAGCATCAAAACAGAAAAAGCCCATTAATAGACAATGGAAATCCAGAATCTGCAGCTTTTATTTATACAGTCTGATTTATATCAGCATGATTTTCAGAGCCCCAGTAGAGATTATTATTGATGAAGATGATTTTCTCAGGAAAAACAATAAATATGACAAATTGGTACAGCCCCGTATTAGTTTTAGTCATTCAACTGCTACGTATAATTAATTGCAAACGCAATGTATTGATTTAATATCTAAGAATGTCTGTGTACGTTGCTTTCTTTAAGAAGGAGTGAGTTGCCTAATAGCAAATGATGTAAAGTAGATAATATTTGTGTGATTAATATACTGTGCTGTAATCTCAAGTTAGTTGATGTGCTTTCTGGGCTCCCTGTTTTAAGTTAAGGCTGAACCTGTGCAAATGTTCTGCCTCCTTGAGTGACATAATTTAGACAGCAAATTGAATGTACAAAGAATGTGTCTTCATATTAAACCATATTCAATGGATAATTATGAATTCTGCATTTTGGCTTGAAATATAGCTCTGGGTGATTCCTTGTGCATGATGGACTTTTAAGCTTGCAAAATCCTTGTCCAATTTTCATATACAGCCACAGCCAGCAGCACTGGAATAGAGGATTATATATACATGAGAAGATTAACTATGTAAGCTCCTTAATTACATGGATTTTTTTCTTCAGCATCCATGTTTGCCATCACCTCTCCTGAACCCCGTTCTCAATGCTCGAGGTCTTTGTGACCGAGTGTTTCTTCTGAGTCTAAATAGCAAATAATTCTGTTTCATTTATTTTCCCTGTAAATCAGATGAAACCATTTGTGTTTCCCCAGCAACCAAGTCTGCCAGCAGCATACTTATGCTATTGTTCAATCATTTGCAGTTGCACATTGAATGCCTGTTAAGGATTACCTGTTTTGCACTTGCAAGGAATTCACAGTAAGATATTAATAACAAATTTCCATTGTACAATTTGTTAAACACTTAATGATTCAATGGAAATTCTGTTGCTGTGTCCGGTTCAATATGTTAGTTTTACCTTGCTGTAGTTTGGTAGCTTGTGACAAAACACCAGAGAAGTATCGCTACCTTGTCCTAATACTGGTACAAGTTTGACATGTGCTGGTTGTATCTGATTTGTTCTGTGGGCATAGCTTTGCTGTAAGTTCAATGCAAAGTGCAGACTGATCTGTAACTTCCACACTCCTGCTGTAACATTATAAAAGACTCAGTGCTGACACCAAATTTACCAGAGACTAAATCTTCTGAAATTCACTAATAATAAATAGTAGTTTACATTTAACTGCCACAATGCATATTCAAAAAGCAAGTTGTTTCCTATCTCTAGAACTTAGGAATTGCTGACTCCTTCAGAACAATAGTCCAGGATGAAGCTTTCGCATTTTTGTTGATGATTTGCTTAATCTGATAACTTCTTTTTATAATCATGTAATACAATGTCCCAATGGGCTGCTCACGAGTGTTATAAAACAAAATTTGACACTGGGCCACATAAGGTGACATTAAGGCAGATGGCCAAAAGCCTAATCAAAGAGGTAGGTTTTAAGGAACGTCTGAAAGGAGGAAAGCAATGTAGAGAGACAGAAAGGTTTAGAGAGGGAATTCCAAGCTAGGATTGAGGCAGCTAAAGGCACAGCCACCAATGGTGAAGCGATTAAAATCAGAGATGAGTAGGATGGGGCATTTTGGGCATGCTAATTGTAATGTGGCAGTGCCAAGTGTCTCGCTGGGCCCTTCAGAGGATGTCAAAAGGGGCACAAAGGGAAGGTGTAGAGATATCCAAGAGGGAGTCAAGTCTGGGTTGGCGGTAAGACAGTAGGAAAGTTGGGGAATACTGAAGCTTTGAGGTTGGGATTTAGAAGGGCAGAGTACCTGAGAGGGGAGGAATGAAAGGAGGCATGCTGATAGGAGAGAAGGGTCTAGGAGGGGTAAAGAGAAAAGGAGTGTAAAAAAAGGAGAAAAGAATGGAAATCAGAGCGATGGACTTGGGTCTGCAGTGGCAGCTAAAATGCACATGTGAATGGACACAGGCAAAACTCAAGTTACATGGGCCTGGCTACATAGCAATTATTAGGGGGGACAAAATCCTGATGGGAAATAGGAGATGATAGGTAGGAGTCCAGAGTTAAAGCCAGCAGTCCTGTGCTGGGGTGACGTTGGCACAGCTAGTGTGGAGTCAGCACGGACCATCAACAAACTGTTATCCAAGCTCGGAGACAGTGGGAATGAAGATTCAGGAGGCACACGGAATTGGCTGTGGGGCAGAAAGTTGGCGGTGAAGTTGGAGGACACCATGAAAAAAAGCGGTGACTTTGCCCCAGACGAGTGATAAAATCATGAAAAAAACTGATTATTTTTAAAAGATATGCAACACAGGATCTAGCACAGAACCCTTTTCCAATACAAAAATTACACCTAGGCCGAGATTTTCTGTGCCCGCTGGCACCAGACGTGTTTGGTGGTGTGAGTAGAGATTATTGTGGGAAGGCCAAAAATCAGTTTCACGACGTCGTGAAACCAGTTTGCGATCGTTCGCTCAACCCGCTCATGTTGGGCTGCGCTCCCCACCATTGGATGTCAGGAACCTCATTGTAATACATCTTCGTATCGTTATAAGGCCAGCCTGCCGGACTCACCCCACCCCGCTGGATTGTCCGCCCATGTTGGCGGGAAAACACGCCAGTGCAGAACACGACTTGACAAGTGAGATGTGCAAAAGTCAGAACTTACCGCCAGGACCTTGCTCACATCGCGGACATCTGAGGAACAGAAGATACTGGACCCCCGACAGCAACAGGGTGGCTGGGGATGGAGGGGGGTCCCAATTTGAGGCACTAGCAGGGGAGGGTTAAAGGGCAGTTATGAACATTAAGTGGGGGTGCCTAAACTGACACAGGGAAATCCCAAAAGGTGGTCACCCCCTCCGCCCTGCCTGACACCAGACAGTGCAATGAAAGTTGTAGGGTTACCCCCTTGCTGTGACCTTCCGCTGCCGCAGGTAAAATAGCAGTGGGAGTGGAACAAAGTGGCCATTAATTGGTCACTTAAGGGCTTCAATAGGCCCAAGGACATGCTGACTATCCAATACCTCCACTGTACGCTGTAAGGTGAGAGACAGGAAGCAGACAGGCAGGAAGGTGGTGGGCAGGTCACACGCTGCATTTTGTGAGACCACCCCCCACACCTTCAAGCACACTGGTAGGGGGCCATAAAATCCAGCCCTATGTTGCTTATTTTCTTGTGTTTCCATTAATCTTGGTTAGTTGCTTTTTAATTTAGATATTTATTTTAATGCATTCATTGTGATTATATTTAATATTAATGATAATTTATTGGTGAAGATTTCTTATTCTAAGCCATCAATATTGTACCTACCTTCTGCTGGCACAACCTCTAAAAGGACAAATGCTAATTCAAGATAGGGACATTGAACTCCCTATCCAGCAGTTAAGTACTCTATTCAGGCCTTTATTTATATCCTTTTATTGACATGTTTCAAAGAAAAAGAGAAAAAGATTGAGTGCCAACATAAACAGAAGATTGAAGTCCAATAACTAGCTTTGAAGTAGTGGATGAAGATAAACTTAATCCAGTTTATTCCATCAAAATAAATGATGCGCTCACAGCCCCTTTGCCCTGACAAGTTATAATTCACTTGAATGAAAACTAAAAACAATAATCTATTCCTATGAGTATTCAATGAACAATCTACACCATGCCTTGTGTTCTTGAATGTTATGAAATATTGGCCCATTGGATCAACAGTGACTGGTGAGAATTGTATTCACTTACGTTTCTAACTTTCAAACAGTATGAACCCTTCACACGGCATATAAATTTAGTGTTGCACCATACCAAATGTAATATTTTTGAAGAAAGCTGTTAGTATAAAGTCTATCTAATTATATCAGGATTTCAATATAACAGGTATTGACACCAGATGAATAACTTTAGTGTGGAGGTCAATCCTTCATTCTATCACTTTATTCTACTTTGCCATTACTCACTCATGGGATGTGAGCACCCTTGGTGAGGCTAAAATTCTTGCCCATTGCTAATTGTCCTTGAGAAAATGATTGTGAGGTGCCTTGAAGCACTGAAGCCTACCATAGTGATTTCAGAGAGTTCCAGGTTTTCAACCGAATGCTGATGAAGGATTGGCAATATATTTCCAAGTTAGGATGGTGTGTGACTTGGAGGGGAATTTGCAGGTGGCGGTGTTCCCCTGCAACTCTGCTCTTATCCTTCATAGTGGTCAAGGTCACAGTTTTCGAAGATGCTGTCGTAGGAGCCTGGCAAGTTGCTGCAGCGCATCTTGTATATGGTACAAGGTGTAGGCGTGCTGCATCAGTGGTGGAGGTAATGAATGTTTAAGGTGGTGGCTGGGGTTGTGAACAAGTGGGCTACTTTGTCCAGGATGGTGTCGAGCTTGAGTGTTGTTGGAGTTACACTCATCCAGGCAAGTAGAGAGTACTCCATCACACTCCTGACTTGCGCCTTGTAGGCTGGACAGGTGGACAGGCTTTGGGGAGTCAGGAGATGTGCTACTCTCTGCAGAATTCCCTGACTCTGATATGTTCTTGTAACCATAATATTTATATGACTGGTCCAGTTAAGTTTCTAGTCAGTGCTGAACCCTAAATATTGATAGTGCTAATGACACTGAATATCAATAGGAGGTGATTAGACTTTTTCCTGATGGAGGTGGACATTGCTTGGCATTTATGTGGCACTAATGTTGCTTATAAGTGAATGTTGTTCTGGTCTTGCTGCGTGCAGGCAGACACTGCTTCTATCTGATGAGTTACAAATAATACTGAACACCGTGCAATCATTAGTGAACATCCCCACTTCCGACCTTTGGATGGAAGGAAGGTCATTAATGAAGAAGCTGAAGATGATTGGGCCTAGGACACTACCCTGAGGAACTCCTGCAGTGATGTCCTGAAACTGAGATGATTGACCACCAATAACCACAACGATCTTCCTTTGTGCTAGGTGTCATGAAGCTATTAATATATATAATATTATTGGAAAATATTTTTATTTTAAAATGGAGGTTTAGTCTGTGTGTTTGTCTTAATTAGATTAAAGCCAGCTAGTCTGGGTGCTTTGATGTGTACTAGTTTTGATATGTAAGAGAGATAGTGTGCATTTACATTTTTTGAATAGAGTATTCAAGTGGAGTGAAAACTGATGCCTATCTAGCAGCTACCAAGAAATATGTTTATATTACTAATAAAATTGGTACTATGAAAGGGGTTTTATTGTTAGACAGGTTTAGTTCAGAAGTTGTTGAGACAATGAGAATTTGCATTCAATCAGTAGTAATAGGTATAACAAGACAACCGTTTTGGGTGTGCAGAGCAGAGGCAATATAAAATCAAAGCCTGTAAGCCTACCACTGTGTCTGCAAGGAACCAAAGTGAAAAGAACCTAATTTTGAATTCATAAGGTGAAAATGTTTTGCCTGGTGTTTGGTTAAGTCTATGGATTGCTGTTGCCTTAATAGAGATTAGTTTGGGAATTTGTTATAAGTTATGATAGCAGTAATTTGTAGCCATATGTATATATATATTTTAACCTGTGTAAATTAATAAAATGTTTCATTTAGTTTAATGTAAAACCTTGAGAACTGGTTGTCTGATTCCTGAATTTAGAGTTACATCTCAAACAAAACACTTAAATTATAGGTTATGACAGTTGTTTAAAGTTTCCCTCTGGGATTTTTAAATAACTCTGCTTTACCAACTGCATCAGCCATAATATTAGATATGACTCCATGCACTGGAGAGCTTTCCCAATTGACTCCCATTAACTTCAATCTTGCTAGGGTGCCTTGATGCCACACTCGGTCAAATGTTGTCTTGATGTCATGGGCAGTCATTCTCATGAACCTCTGGAATCCAGCTGTTTTGTCCATGTGTGAACCAAGGCTGTAATGAGGCCTGGAGTGATTGGCCCTAACAGAACCCAAACTGAGCATTGTAGGCAGTTCTTGTTGACTAAGTGCCATTTAGTAGCTCTGTTGAGGGTACCTTCCATCACTTTGCTGATGATTGAGAGTAGGCTGATGCAGGCCATTGGCCAAATTGGATTTGTCCTGTTCTTTGTGGAAAGGACATAGCTGGGCTATTTTTCACATTGTTGAATAGGTACAAGTGTTGTACCTATACTGGAACTCTAGCTTAGCTAGAGATATGGATAGTTTTGGAGCATGTCTTCAGTACTATTGCCAGATATTGTTAAGGCCCATAACATTTGCAGTGTCTAGTGCATTCAGCGCTTCTTGATATCACGTGAGTGAATCAAAATAGCCAAAAAGTGGCATCTGTAATTCTGGGGATCTCAGCAGGAGGCCAAGATGGATTATGCACTTGGCACTTCTGGTTGAAGATGGTTGTGAATGTATAAGCCTTGTCTTGTGCATCCATGTGCTGGGCTCCACCATCACTGACGGTGGGGATGTTCATGAAGCTTCTTCGTCCCATTAGTCGTTTAATTGCCCACCACCATTCACTTGATATGACAGCACTGCAGAGCTTTAACCTGATCAGTTGTGCAAATGCTTAGCTTTGCCTTTGGCATGCTACTTCCACTGTTTAGCATGTATGTATGGTAGCTTCACCAGGTTAGCACCTCATTTTCAGATACACCTGGTGCTTTCTCTTTCTACAATATTCATTGAACCTGGGTTAATCCTAATTCCTGGGATGGAGAGAATGTCCTATGAGGACAATCTAGCGTTTAGAGGAATGAGAGGTGATTTCATTCAAACAAAATTCTTACAGGACTCGACAGGGTAGATGCAGGAAGGATATTTCCCCTTGGTGAGGGGTCTAGAGCCAGTGAATACAGTCTCAGAAGAAGGGGCAGGCCATTTTGTACTAAGATGAAGTGCAATTTCTTCACTCAGAGGGTGGTGAATCTTTGGAATTCTCTGCTTTAGAGGGCTGTGGAGGCTCAGTCATTGAGTATGTTCAAGACTGAGGTTGATAGATTTCTACATATTAAAAACATCAAGGGATATGGGAGTAGTGCAGGAAAATGGTGTTGAAGTAGAAGATCAGCCATGATCTCACTGAATGGTGGAGTGGGCTCAAAGTGCTCAATAGCCTACTCCTGCTCCTATTTCTTATGTTCTTATTTTCTTACCCATCTTGATTATAATGGTACAGTGAAGGATATGCCAGGCCTTCAGGTTACAGATTATGGTGGAATACAATTCTGGTGCTGCGCCTCATGAATGCCATGTTCTGAGCTGGTAGGTCTGTTCTGAGTCTATTCCATTTAACACAGTGGTAGTGCAACTTAGCACAATGGAATCTACCATATGCTCACCTTGCAAGCAGAAACAGAGAACATAAAAGCTATCCTGCGGGACAATGGCTAAACTAATCAGATCATTGTTCGCTGTATTGCTCAAACTCACAAATGAGCGAAAGGCCGCCACTTTTGGACCTGAAAAGTGCCCAGTCTACCTAAAGTTACCCTGGAAAGGCAAAGCATCTAAAAATTTGAACAATAACCGTTTCACACTGCTGCAAGCAATGCTATTTTCCACTAACGAGGTGCTGCCATCAGTAAGATATTCTGTCTGTATTCTGCCACACAGTTCAACAACATCATGTATGAATTTCAATGTCAGTGCGATGCCAAGTATGTAGACCGTTTGTCTCAGCGATTGGCTAATGAAATCAAACAGCATCTTCCTTCAGTTGTTCATAATAAGTAAAATACAGACTGTACTCAACCAGCCTGTGCTTGTGTTAGATGTGATTCCGCAATTGGGCAGCACTTGCTGAACAATCCTGTGTGTGTTAACAGCTACACTAACAATCAATTGAAGATAATCAGTCAAGCTCGTAATGTGGCTCATTTATACTTATCAGAAGAGACATACATTCATATGCAGGGACCTGTTCTCTACAAACGAAAGGAATATATTCAAGCCTTGTACCTTTTTTGAATTACCTGGGGTGGGAGCCTATATTCCCTGTTGCTTTCTCCATGGCAATGCCTTGGCCAATCAGAGTTGATTTGCCAACTCTTTTCCCCTGTAGTATAAATTGTTGTGATTGATTAAAATTTGACACTCTTGCATTTGTCCTGATGAGTGCAAAACAACGTATTTCTCTTTTCAGCAATATTCAAATTCTCTCCTTATATGTGCTCAGGCACTTAATCAATCAGTGTCCTCCACCTGTATATCCTTAACCTTAATAATACAACTAACATATCATTCACATCTGTCACTGCTCTTAATCTTCAGGCTGCAGACTTAGAAATGCAATCAATTCAAGACTACACCTGAAATACAAAAGCAAAATGCTGCAGATGCTGGAATTCTGAAATAAAAACAAAAAAATGCTGGAAATACTCAGCAAGTCAGGCAACATCTATGGAGGGAAACAGTTAATACGTCAGGTCACCTTTCATCAGAACTGAAGGAAGATAGAAATATAAGAGATTTTAAGCCAGTGGAAGGGGGGAGGGTGCAGGAAGAGAAACGGGAAGCTCTGTGATAGGGCGGAGGGCACGTGAGACTAAAAAAAAGATTTCATGATGCAACAGCGAAAGAAAATGGTTATGGGTATAGTAAAGGAACAAAGGCTGTTTCCAATTGAGGCATGAATAGCTACATAGCAACGATCTGAATACAATATGAAGGAATAAAGAAAGAAACAAGACATTTATTGTCCACCCTTAACTGCCTTTGACAACCTGACGATGAGCCACTTTGATATCACAATGGGACAAGTGGAAGAGGTGGGTCCCAAGAGCTGCCTCAGTTGGTACAGGGATTGAACCTGCACCATTATTGTAACCAACTGAGCTATATAGCCCTACAGTTTCACATTAAGTAGGTAAAGCAAAAAAAAAAATATATTTACTTGCATAACTAATGTTTTTTTTTACAGAAAATGAATACTTGTGTTACAGGGGGTCTGTGGAATTTTTATACATGGAAAATGGGGCTATAGAAGCAAAAAATTGAGAATCCCTGTGTTATGGAACAAAGTTGGATAAATTGTTTTAAGGCACTGATCATCATCATCTGATTGAATGATGGAACAGGTTCATGGGGCTGAATTGCCTACTCTTCTTGATATGGTGAAGTATTTCCTCAAGATTTCTATATCCAGGCTTACTCTAAATGTGAAATCTCGCACTTTAGTTCATATCTTCCACTCCCACCAACAAATGTTATACTTTAGTTTGAATAAGATGGTTCAAAGACACATTTTCTGCATATTTCAAGAACATTCAATATAGATCACCATTTGGTGACTTCCTAATGTACTCTTATGCAAGAATCTAGTGCAAAAGTGTTCTGAATGTAACCAGGGGCAGGGTTGTGGATGAAGGCCACTTGGTTAATCAAAATTAATTTATTCAGTAGGATCCTATAATTCTTCTGCCATAGCATCCAATTGTTCCTTAACCTACTTTGACTGCTCAGTCTGGAAGTCTATACCATGTGTTAGTAATTCTCTGGACAGAATTTAATGCCCCACCAACAGTGGGTTTGGAGGCGGGGTCATTTAACTGGGAAGAGTGTGGAAGGTGCAGGGCGGGGACTCTGCTATCTTCTGGCATCCACCCGATGAAGTCCGGGTGGGAAGGTTTGTGAATGACTTTCCTGCCCAGATGCTTATTGAGGCCCTTAAGTTGGCAATTAATGCAATTAACTCAAGATGCTGTCTAACTGGAGGACTGTACAATCTGCTGAGGACTGCCTCTTTCTTACATTCTACTCATTTGGCTATTAAGTTTAACATTCTTTTTGTTTTGTTGACTGCTCAGCATTAATTGGGCATGTTGTGTTTCAAATCTGCTAAGATTCCTAGGTCTCTTTCAGCTTCATAACTTCAACCTTCCACTTTTCTACATTAAGTATGATTTTCCATTACTTTCTTTCTAGTCCAACTCATTCTTTTAATTCCCAAGCTGTTGTTTCCAAACTCAATGTCCCTCCTAATTTGATATCCTCTTCAATTCTTACTGCCTTGTACTAAGCTTCTGAATCCAGGTCATTTCCAAAGAAATTTCATGTTAAATGTAACGTTAATGAGTTTCCATAACATTCACACTTGTTATTATTGGAGAATGCTTTCAGGAAGTCATGCAAGATCGCCACGGATAGCTATGATTTTTGGAATTCGCCTATTTTTAGGGAGAGTGTTAGTTGACTTTCACAATGACCATACATGTTATCTGCTCTGCACTTGATGTCCATTGAAGCTAATGTCTGTGCTAAACCTATCCCTTAGTTACTTACATTGTTCAGTAACAGCTGCTGCTTTGATGTGCTCTGACAACTGGCCTGGAGGGCAAGCAGGCAGAAATACTGCAGGAAATAACGTTTTTGATGAGCTGATTGCAGAAACAAGGCTTTGGACATGGATCACAGAAAAACTGCAGTTACAGGTGTGAAGATGTTGTCAACTTTTTAAAAATTCATTCACGGGATGTGGGCTTCATTGACCGGGCCAGCATTTATTGCCCATCCCTAGCTGCCCTTGAGAAGGTGGTGGTGGGCTGTCTTCTAGAGCCACTGCAGTCCATGTGGTGTGGGTACACCCACAATGCTGTTAGGGAGGGAGTCCCAGAATTTTGACCCAGTGACAGTGAAGGAATGGGGATCTATTTCCAAGTCGGGATGATGAGTGACTTGGAGGGGAACTTCTAGGAGGTGTCTGCTGCCCTTGTCCTTCTAGATGGTTGTGATCGTGGGTTTGGAATGTGTTGCCTAAGGAGCCTTGATGAATTCCTGCCGTGCATCTTGTAGATGGTACACAGTGCTGCTACTGTGTATCGTTGGTGGAGGGAGTCCATGTTTGTGGGTGTGGAGCCAATCTAGCGGACTGCTTTGTCCTTGATGGTGTCAAACTTCTTGAGTGTTGTGGGAGCTGCACTCATCCAGGCAGGTGGGGAGTATTCCATCACACTCCTGGCTTGTGCCTTGTAGATGGCGGATAGACTTTGGGAAGTCAGGAGATGAATTACTCGCTGCAGGATTCCTAGCCTCTGACGTGCTCTTGTAGCCACAGTATTTATATGGCGAGTCCAGTTCGGTTTCTGGTCAATGTTAACCCCCAGGATGTTGGTAGTAGGGGATTCAGTGATGGTAATGCCATTGAACGTCAAGGGCCAATGGTTAGATTCTCTCTTTTTAGAGATGGTTATTGCGTGGCACTTGTGTGGCACAAATGTAACTTGCCACTTGTCAGCCCAAGCCTGGATATTAACAAAAAACTGCAGATGTCCCACCCAGGATTACAGGTATTTCCGGGACATAAAACGTTTCTCGGACTGCTGTTCCGGTCGCATCCTGAGATCCACACTCAGTGCCATGCGCTGCCATATGAACACACTCGACCTCTCCCTCCAGCAGCACCGCCGTACCCTTTTTCGAAGCTGCGCGTGCCCCCAGTTTCATTTTATTCTTCATCTCATCCGACGCCTCAACAAGAAACTTTTTCTCTTTCTCTCAAGTGCTAAGGAATGCAAGCTCCAACAACTCATCGACACCAACACCCATCTAGGACCCTCCACCCCTGCCTGTCCGTTCGTCCCCACCCCATCTTCCAATCTCAGCCCCAGCCGTGTATTCACTATACCCCCTGACCTTCCCCTCTCCGATGCTGAACGTTCAGTGCTCAGCAAAGGACTTAGTTTCATACCCCTATGCCCTCACCTTAATGAATTTCGGGCTTGGCACGATGCTGAACTCTTCTTCTGCCATCTTCGTCTCCGGGCTCACTTCTTTGGGCAGGAGTCCTCTCCCCGTTCAACGGATCCTTTCACCCACCTCCAATGTTCTCCCTCCATCTGGACCACTCCCTCTGGATTCTTACATTCTCTTGATCTTTTCATTGAGAACAGTCGGCGCGACATTAGTTGTCTCAATTTCTCTGCTCCTCTCACCCATTCTAATCTCTCTCTCGCTGAACTTACTGCACTCCATTCTCTCAGGTCCAACCCTGACATCCTCATCAAACCCGCTGACAAGGGTAGTGCTGTTATTGTCTGGCGCACTGACCTCTACCTCGTGGAGGCTGAGTGTCAACTCGCAGACACTTCCTCCTACCTCTCCCTGGACCATGACCCCACCACTGAACATCAAGCCATTGTTTCCAGGACTGTCACTGACCTCATCTCCTCTGGGGATCTTCCTCCCACAGCTTCCAACCTGATAGTCGCCCAACCTCGGACGGCCCGCTTCTACCTCCTACCCAAAATCCACAAACAGAACTGTCCCGGTAGACCGATTGTGTCAGCTTGCTCCTGCCCCACAGAACTCATTTCTCGTTATCTTGACTCCCTTCTCTCTCCCCTTGTCCAGTCCCTTCCCACCTACATCTGTAATTCCTCTGACACCTTATGTCACATCAACAATTTCTAGTTCCCTGGCCCCAACCGCTTTGTCTTCACCATGGACGTCCAATCCCTCTACACCTCCATCCCCCACCAGGATGGTCTGAGGGCCCTTAGCTTCTTCCTCGAACAGAGGCCCGAACAATCCCCATCCACCACTACTCTCCTCCGTCTGGCTGAACTTGTTCTCACGCTGAACAATTTCTCCTTCAACTCCTCTCACTTCCTCCAAATAAAAGGTGTGGCTATGGGTACCCGCATGGGCCCCAGCTATGCCTGTCTCTTTATGGGGAATGTGGAACATTCCTTGTTCCAGTCCTACTCCGGCCCCCTTCCACAACTCTTTCTCCGGTACATCGATGATTACTTCGGTGCTGATTTGTGCTCTCGTCGGTACTTGGAAAAATATATTAATTTTGCTTCCAATCTCCACCCCTACATCATTTTCAAGTGGTCCATCTCTGACACTTCCCTTCCCTTCCTTGACCTCGCTGTCTCAATCTCTGGTGATAGACTTTCCACCAATATCCATTACAAGCCTACCGACTCCCACAGCTACCTTGACTACAGCTCCTCACACCCCGCTTCCTGTAAGGACTTCATCCCATTCTCTCAGTTCCTTCGCCTCCGTCGCATCTGTTCCGATGATGCTACCTTCAAAAACAGTTCCTCTGACATGTCCTCCTTCTTCCTTAACCGAGGTTTTCCACCCAAGGTCATTGACAGGGCCCTCAACCGTGTCCGGCCCATCTCCTGCGCATCCGCCCTCACGCCTTCTCCTCCCTCCCAGCAACATGATAGGGTCCCCCTTGTCCTCACTTATCACCCCACCAGCCTCCGCATTCAAAGGATCATCCTCCACCATTTCCGCCAACTCCAGCATGATGCCACTACCAAACACATCTTCCCTTCACCCCCAGTGTCGGCATTCCGTAGGGATCATTCCCTCCGGGACACCCTGGTCCACTCCTCCATCACCCCCTACTCCTCAACCCCCACCTATGGCACCACCCCATGCCCATGCAAAAAATGTAACACTTGCCCCTTCACTTCCTTTCTCCTCACCATCCAAGGGTCCAAAAACTCCTTTCAAGTGAAGCAACATTTCAGTTGCATTTCCCCCAACTTAGTCTACTGCATTCGTTGCTCCCAATGCGGTCTCCTCTACATTGGAGAGACCAAACGTAAACTGGGCGACCGCTTTGCAGAACACCTGCGGTTTGTCCGCAAGAATGACCCAAACCTCCCTGTCGCTTGCCATTTCACCACTCCACCCTGCTCTCTTGCCCACATGTCTGTCCTTGGCTTGCTGCATTGTTCCAGTGAAGCCCAACGCAAACTGGAGGAATAACACCTCATCTTCCGACTAGGCACTTTACAGCCTTCCGGACTGAATATTGAATTCAACAACTTTAGGTCTTGACCTCCCTTCTCCATCCCCACCCCCTTTCTGTTTCTTCCCCCTTCCTTTTGTTTTTTTTCCAATAAATTATTTAGATTTTTCTTTTTCCCACCTATTTCCATTATTTTTAAATATTTTTAAGTCTTTTATGCTCCCCCCACCCCCACTAGAGCTATAACTTGAGTGCCCTACCATCCATTCTTAATTAGTACATTCGTTTAGATAATATCACCAACTTCGACACCTATGTGTTCTTTTGTTCTGTTGTCTGTGACATCTTTTGATGATCTGCTTCTATCACTGCTTGTTTGTCGCTACAACCAAACCACCCCCCTCCACTTCTCTCCCCGCACCGCCCCCCCACCTTAAACCAGCTTATATTTCACCCCTTCCTTATTCACCTAGTTCTGTCGAAGGGTCACGAGGACTCGAAACGTCAACTCTTTTCTTCTCCGCCAATGCTGCCAGACCTGCTGAGTTTTTCCAGGTAAGCCTGGATATTGTCCACCTTATTTTTAGGTATGCCTGGTGCTGCTCCTGGCACGCCCTCCTGCACTCTTCATTGAACTAGGGTTAATCCTGTGGCTTGATGGTAATGGTAGAGTGTCAGATATGTTGGGCCATGAGGTTACAGAATGTGCTCACTACAATTCTGCAACTCCCATAATTCAGCTCCATGAGCAAGCAGGGCCAGTCATGCTTAGTAAATGGGGTCATTGAATACTTGAATATTTCCCTTTATAGTTCATCTTTCTAATTTATAATTGTTTCATCCCTGATCCTGTTCCAACTATAGTGCACTCATTGCATCAGAAAATCCCAAGCCTGTAGAATTTTGTTTGGGAGCTGAATTATGAAACACAGCCTGGCTTTCTTTGGCGATGTTAGAATAATATTTGCATATCCCCACCTGCGCTGAGTAATAAGTACCTGCCACACATCAGTATTATGAATTTTGTTCAGCTAACAAAACCACAGGGGAAATTATACCTCAGACATTCCATAATAATTGATGCTAAGCTGTTAGTGCCATCCAGTTATTCTGCCTGAAGTGTTTCAACGGCAGCAGCAGCAGTTTAATGAGTTTGGCTGCGCATTCAAAGGAGACTAATTTACGCAGAGATTCTACAGGCACTGCCGTTTGTTTCAGGGAAGCCTCAACTTGTTAACTGCTAGGCCTCCATTAGCAGTTTACAAGGAATAATGCAATATAGCATGCTGTCCCTAATCAGTGGCAATCACTGTTGTCTTTTCAGAACTGCCAAAACAAATGTAGTCTTGAGAAGGATTCCTAAAGACGTATTTTTAATATTATGGCAGTAACATGTTCTCATTTACATGGCACCTCCTGGAGAAAAGTGAGCAGAATGTTAACAGCATATGGCGTGACAGTAAATATTTTACAAAAGGTATTATTTCAACAATTCGCAAGGTTGATGCCTTAAGATAACTGTAAAGCTGACAATTAGTTCACTAAATAATCTATTTTAATGACAGAAGTATAATCTTGCCTGAAAAAGTACAAGATAAGCAGCATATATTTACTTATCAATGGAAAGTTCAATAAAAATCCCTTCTGCTATTTTAATCAATAGAATACATGCTGTAAGCAATATTTCAGATAACGTATTTCCGTGTACATCTAAGCTAACAGGCAAAATAATTGATTTGTGAGATAGGCGAACTTGGATGTGCTCAGGGTCATGTTGCAGAGCTTGGCTGTTTTGCCATCAGAACCTCGCTCTAGAACATTCTATTCCAGTCAGACACTTCCACATCATCAAATTAAATTAAGTTAAATGAACACAACTGGATTCGCAATGAAAAATCAGAAGCATTGCATCTCAAGTACCTGCTACAGAGTATCATCTGTCAGATTCCAATACCCTCCCTCCTAAAGAAAACGTCACCTCTAAATCCCTCGTAACCTGGAAACTGAATTACAATAAAATTGCAGCTGTCATTAAACTATATTCTTGCAAGATAATAGTACTTTGTTCTGAAGGTCTATAGTTGCAAAACCAGTTTTAAAATATTTTGCAACACCGGCAAATACTTCAGATGAACAGAGCAAATGTAACAAAAACAAAAATACCTGGAAAAACTCAGCAGGTCTGACAGCATTTGCGGAGAGGAATACAGTTAATACTTAGACTCTTCACCAGATCATGTGGGTTTTAAGGATTTCGATCCTTTGGATAGGTCAAAATGCTGCCTTCTTCAAATTCGCTATCCAACCATTGATTTTGGATCCCCATTGCTCCTCAGTTACCCCCGCCCAGGGGTCGATTCTGGCCAGATATTTCTCCATCTCTCCTGGTGTTATGTAAGAGATCGGACCTCCTTTTAGCTGCCAGAAGAGTCATATGGACTCGAAACATTAACTGTATTCCTCTCCGCAGATGCTGTCAGATCTGCTGAGATTTTCCAGGTATTTTTGTTTTTGTTTCAGATTTCCAGCGTTCGCAGTTTTTTGCTTTTATCTTAGAGCAAACGTAACAATGGACAATCCAGCATAAAGCCTCAAAAGTAGCTTCTTAGAAAGAGACTATCGTGGGCAGAAAATTGCATTCACTGAGATTCTTAATGAAATACTGCAGGAAGATCCCAACTGAATAAATATGTCGTGTAAGTATTGAAAAACTTGAATCATTAATTTATCTCTTAACAAATAGGCTTTGCAGAAAGAAGTTTATAAAACTCACCTTTTGGGCATAAGCTATTAGACTGCACACTCTAGGATTTTATTTTACTACAATAGCAAAAGGTTATGCAATATGACTAAATTTTAATTAGCAATAATCACAAAATTACTAGTGTTTGATTAACTGGATTTAGATTAAACTCTAGCTGCTGCTTTGGTTAATTTTGTAGTAAGTGTTTTTAAATAAGAATTTCATTTGGGGGAGCAACTAAGTTAACAGTTCAAGATTTGTCATTTTAATGACGGAATTGCACTGTTGGCTAAGGATTCTACCAATAAGACATCCCGATCTGAACCAACATGTTTTCCATAAAACAGATAGAAGATTATGAATGGCACCAGTGCTGGGGAAAGAGGGAGCTGTACCAATGGGATGGCCTTCAGCTGAACCATGCTGGTACCAGTGTCCTGGCAAGTTGTATAACTAGGGCTGTGGAGAAGGTTTTAAACCAAATAGTGGGGAGGAGGTTCATGTGAGGGGAAATTGGAAAGTTAAAGAGAAAGGACAAGGCAATAGTGCAGTGTGGTAGTCTGATGTGTAATATACCTTTAAGAAGAATGTTATAATGTAAGATCACACGACCTTAGTATCTAATAGCAGAGTAGCATAAGCTACTTTAGTAGACAGTAGTCAGTAGGAGTAGTCTAGGGTTAGAGTTTGCAATGCAGAGATCGGATTTGAGTTTAAGCACACAAGTGTAGCTGCTGAGTTCCTTTGTAAATAAAAAGAATGTGTTCTATATAAGAACCGTCTGCTGATCTGCTATGTCTATGGTCATCCCGAAACAAGCATGCAACCCAGATCCATTAGCTCAACTAAACTAAGGACCAGGATCCAACAAACTGGCAACAAAAAAAAAGCAAGAAAAAGTGAAGAAGGAAATCAAGTGAACCGAGATGGGGCCATACCTTGTTTGATAATTTTGAGTAGAATTTCCATCCTAATCATCAAATCAGTGCCCTTGAAGCATGCCACAGTTTGGAAGAGTTGATTCTTTCAACCCCACCACAGACGGTTGGTTTCATTATGTTGAATGCCTTGCATTCTTTTTCCAAGTTAATGACTTTGCGGGGCAGGAAAAGAGGTGAGTGATTCTCTTATCCATGTGTGAGAGTAAGGCTTATGGATTGATTCGACGTTTGAAGGCACCCAGTGCCCTGGATTTGAAAAGTTTTGATGACTTAATGAACCTTGTGAAAAGTTATTACCAGCCCAAGCCCTTGGTAATGATACAACAGTGCAAATTTAACTCAAGAAATAGAACTCCAGGAGAGACAGTTGCTTGTTATGTGGCAAGTCTGAAATGGTTAACAGAATATTTCGAGTTTGGTACATCTATAAATGATATGCTTAGAAATTATTTGGTGTGCGATATAAATGATGATATGATTCAGAAGAGATTACTGTCTAAAACAGTCTTAGATTTTCAGAAGGTGCTAGAAATAGCACTGGCCATGGAAAGCGCAGTGTGAGACTTGAAAGCCATACAGGGAGCACAAAGTGGCAGGGCCATGTGCGGGGAATCTCAGCCAAAAAGGGCGCAAAAATACACAGCTCTGATGAGAAATGGGAAGCAGCCGCCACTTGCAGACAAATAAGAAGAAATGACTTAGCAGCAAAAGCATGGAATAATGGTAACAGAGGTGGAAGCAGACAACCTTGTAATGAATGGAAATTTTAAAAAAGTCAAATGTTTTTACTGTCATCAAAACGGACACCTCACAAGATATTGCAAGGATAGAACCAGGCAGACTTTCAATCAAAAGAAAAAACCCTGTGAGATTTTTAACGTAGAAGAACTTGAATTAACAGATTCAGATATTTATTCATTGTATAACTTAAGGTAAGAAGAACAGAACCTATCTCGGTAACATCGAGGGTGAATGATAGGCCTATCAGAATGGAGATAGACACAGGAGCATCCACTATGGTAATAGGTGAGCATACCTTCATATACCTGAATTATGGAGAAAGTAAATTAAATTTGGAAGAACAGATACCAAATTGAAAACTTACATGGGAGAAGACATCAGAATCAAAGGCACAAGCAGGGTTACTGTACAGTACAGAAGTCAATCAGTAAAATTACCCTTGATGGTGGTAGCAGGTGAGAGGCCAAGCCTCCTTCGATGAAACTGGCTGAAAGAAATTCAATTGGATTGGACCAAGATCTTCCAACTGAGAACCAGTGGGCTACTTGGGCTACTACAAAAATACGCCTCAGTTTTCCAAGATGAACTAGGGAGGATCCAGGGACTACAAACAAAAATTCATGTGGATCCAGATGCTACCCCCCGATTTATGAAGGCAAGACCAGTATCTTATGTAATGCGAGAAAAGGTAGATGCTGAATTGGTAGATTAGAGAAACTTGGAGTTATACAACCTGTGTAGTTCTCAGAATGGGCAGGACCAATAGTCCCCATTCTGAAACCTGACCAAAGTGTTTGAATTTGTGGAGACTACAAATTGACTGTTAATAAAGTAGCTAAGTTGGACAGACACCCTATACCAAAAATTGAAGATCTGTATGCTCAGCTGGCAGGTGGAACCACCTAAACAAAGCTTGCTATTAGTCATGCTTATCAACAATTGGATTTAGAGAAGGCCTCCCAGAAATTCATCATAATTAATACACACAAGGAGTTGTACCAATATACCCGTCTGCCTTTTGGTGTATCATCAGCATGTGCCATATTCCAGAGGACAATGGAAAGTTCACTGCAGGGATTGCCTCACATTGTAGCTTATTTAGATGATGTTCTGGTGAAAGGAATCACTGAAAAGGAGCATTTAGCAAACTTGGAAGAAGCTTTGAAACATTTCTCACAGGTGGGAGTGCATTTAAAAAAAAGTGCACGTTACAAGTGAACGAGGTAGTTTATTTAGGTCACAGGGTAGATTTATAGGGCCTCCACTCAGTTGAAGAAAAAGTGAGAACCATTAGCGAGGCACCAGTGCCAAACAGCACCACCGAGCTCAAATCGTTCTTGGGGTTGATCAATTACTATGGACGGTTTTTGCCTAATTTGTTGAGAGAACTGGCACCCTGTGTTACCTACCCAAGAAGAACCAATGTTGGTTTTGGCAAACACCACAGAAAGAAGCTTTCGCAAAGGTGAAACAGCTGTAACACTCATCCACCCTATTAGTACATTTTGGCCAAAGAAAAGAATTAGTTTTGATATGTGATGCATCACCCAATGGAGTGGGAGCAGTGCTCTCCCATTGAATGGACGATGGTTCAGAACCACCTATTGGATATGTATTAAGAACATCCAACACAATGGATACTCACAGATAGAAAACGAAGGCTTATCAATCATCTTTGGTGTCAAGAAATTTCACCAGAATGTACATGATCATCATTTTACTATCATTTCGGACCACAAACCTTTGCTAGGATTGTTCAGCGAGGACCCATAGCCTCAGCAAGAATACAGAGGTGGGCATTGATCCTGGCAGTGTATGTATATACTTTCATCCACAGGCCTGGAAATCAGATTGCAAACACTGATGCACTTAGTCGTTTGTCTTTGAAAGAAATTGATGAGGATGTTCCAGTTCCTCAATAACTTGTTTTATTATTGAACTTCTTAGATTCATCACTGGTATGTGCGAGACAGATTAGGGATTGGACAAGTCAAGACCCAGCCTTATCCAAAGTACGAGAACAAGTTCTTCACGGTTGGTCACAAGAACAGGAATCTAATGAAATGAAACTATATTTTCACAGAAGGTATGAGTTAAACAGCCAGGATGGTGTCTTATAGTAGGGAGCATGAGTGATTGTTCCTCCAAAGGGATGAAACCCATTGTTAACTGAACTACATAGTGCATATCCAGGTATTTCCCGAATGAAGGCCATCGCACGCAGCTACCTCTGGTGGCCTGGAATGGATGGAGAAATAGAGTGCTTAGTGAGAAGTTGTATGCAGTGTCAGCAAGTGCAACTTCAACAGCTCCGTTACACCCTTAGGAATGGACAGGAAGACCACGGGTGTGATTACATATTGACTTTGTGGAACATTTTATGGAAACAATGTTTCTCCTTATTGTCGACACTCGCTCAAAATGGATGGACATGTATGAGGTCTGCTATCTTCTGCTACAATTGACAAAGCTATGTCAAAGTTTTGCCATCAATAGACTACCAGACGTGGTCGTATCAGATAATGGCACGGCATTTACGAGTGCTCAGTTTCAACGGTTTATCAGCCTCAAAGGTATCACACATGTACAAACTTCACCATACCACCCTTCTTCAAATGTACTGGCCGAGAGAGCAGTTCAAAAAGTAAAATATGGCATGAAGAAATTAACCGGAGACTCCATAGCAACCAAGCTAGCATGTTTTCTTTTCCATTATAGGACCAGTCCTCACATGACCACAGGTGTCACACCTGCGGAATTGTTGATGAAACACCATCTCTGAACGAGATTGAGGTTAATAACACTAAATGTAGGGGTTAGGTGGAAAGGAGTCAGGGAAATCAGAAAACTGGACATGATTGGCATAGTCATGACAGAAAGTTTACCATAAGAGAGATGGTATATGTGAAACATTTTGGAGAAGGACCCACATAGTTATCAGATGAAATAACTGCAATGATTGCACCTCTTTCTTACCACGTGAAAGTGGAAGCCTGAGTCATATGGAGACTTGTGAACCATATAAGGAGGAGAGAAACAAAGTATCAGGAAATGATTCCTCCAGTGTTTACAACTGCGTCAACTCTCCTGTTGAAAGAACTCAACTGAGTACTGATGTGTCTGAAAGATTGGGTGTACTTGCAAGAGTTGAGGAAACAGATGTGCAGATGTCCACTGAAGAACCTGGTGTTGGAACAACACCAGAAAAGCAGGTTCCTGACAAAATTTCTGAAGCTGTAGAGCTGAGACATTCTACATGCATAAGGAAACCCCCAGAAAGACTGAATTTGTAAGTTACTTATCTGTGTAAATAATTTGATATTTTGAGATAAATTGTAATTGTAACTGTGAAAAGGTTTTCTGAGTATAGGGGGAGGGATGTGGTAATCTGATGTGGAACATACCTTTAAGAAGAATGTTATAATAGAAGTTCACATGATCTTATTATCCAATGACAGAGTGGCGTGACAGAGTCTATAATGTAGAGATAGGGTTTGAGTTGTAAGTACACAAGTGTAACTGCTGAGTTCCTTTTGTAAATAAATAGAATGTGTTCTACAGGAGAGCCGCCTGCTGATCTACTTTGGCTATGGTACGAACTCGGTCATCCCGAAATAAGCATGCAACCCGGATCCATTAGTCCAACTAAGCTAAGGACCAGGATCCAACATGCAGGGTAACAATATGGGTAATGATAAGAAAGGAAAGAGCATAGAAATATAAGACTGCACCGGTAAGTAAGGTCAGTGTAGGGAAAAAAGGTCTTAAACTAACAGAGGGGGAGGAGGGTTCAGGGAAGGGAGATTTAGTAATCCAAAGGTAAAAGCTGAGGCAACTGAAAATTATTTCGTTGTGGGTAAAGACATGCTGAGTGGGACAGGAAGGCTCAGAGAGTTTAATGGTAATAGTGCATCAGAGAGTAAGATCGAGGCAGGAAACAGTAGTAGAAAGTAAAACTGGAGTCGCTTTATCTGAATAAATGGAGCATCTGCAATAAGATAGATGAACTAATGGCACAAATACAAATAAATTACTTAGATTTAATTACAGAGACATGGGGCTGAAATTTCCCCCCATCGGGGGGGGGAAGTTGAAGGGCGGGCGCGCACAGGTGCACTTCCGATTGGTGCCCCCGATTGGTGGTGCGGCGCCATTTTATGTGGGCGGGCCAATTAAGGCTCCCAACGCTCTGATCTTCAAGCAGCAACTTCTCCCAGTGTTCTGATCTTCAAGTAGCAACTTCTCCCAGCGCTCTGATATTCAAGCAGCAACTTCTCCCAATGCTCTTATCTTCAAGCAGCAACTTCTCCCAGCATTCTGATCTTCAAGCAGTAACTTCTCCCAGCATTCCAATCTTCAAGCAGCACCTTCTGCCAGCGTGCCGATCTTCAAGCAGCATCTTCTACCAGCGTTCCGATCTTCAAGCAACAACTCCTCCTAACGCTCTGATCTTCAAGCAGCACCTTCTGCCAGCGTTCTGATTTTCAAGCAGCAACTTCTCCCAGTGTTCAGATCCTTAAGAAGCAACTTCTCCCAACACTCTGATCTTCAAGCAGCACCTTCTGCCAGTGTTCTGATCTTCAAGCAGCAACTCCTCCCAGTGTTCCGACCTTCAAGCAGCACCTTCTCCCAGCATTCTGATCTTCAAGCAGCACCTTCTCCCAGCGTTCCGATCTTCAAGCATCAACTTCTCCCAGCGTCCTGATCTTCAAGCAGCACCTTCTCCCAGCATTCCGATCTTCAATAGCAACTTCTCCCAGCGTTCCGATCTTCAAGCCACTGATGTTAGACTAACTGGTCTGCAATTTCCTGTTTTCTTCCTCCCTCCTTTTTTAAATACTGGGGTTACATTTGCCACACTCCAATCTGCTGGGACTATTACAAAATCTGCAAAGTTTTGGAAGATGACAACCAACGCATCCACTATTTCCATGGCCATCTCCTTTAGGACCCTGGAATGTAAATTATCGGGCCCTGGGGATTTATCGGTTTTCAGCTCCATTAATTTCTCCAGCACAATTGTTTAGTAATAGTAATTTCCTCCTTCTCACTAGCCCTTGATTCCCTGGTGTTCCTGGGGAGTTATTTCCTCCGTGAAGACAGAACTAAAGTAGTTGTTTAATTGCTCTGCCACTTCCTTGTTTTCCATTATAATTTCTCCCGTTTCAGACTGTAAGGGATCTACGTTTGTCTTCACTAATCTTTTTCTTTTTACATACTTATAGAAGCTTTTACAGTCCGCTTTTATGTTCCTTGCAAGTTTAGTCTCATACTCTATTTTTCCCCTCTTAATCAATCTTTTGGTCCTCCTTTGCTGAATTCTAAACTGCTCCCAATCCTCAGGCTTGCTACTTTTTTGAGCAACTTTATATGACCCCTCTTTGGATCTAATACTATCCTTAAGTTATTTTGTTAACCATGGTTGGGCCACTTTTCGTGTTGTGTTTTTGTGCCAGGAAGGAATGTAACACTGTTGCAAGGCATACATTCATTCCTTAAACATTAACCATTGTCTATCCACTGTCATGCCTTTTAATGAAGTTTCCCAATCTATCTTAGCCAAATCATGCCTCATACTTTCGTAGTTTACTTTGTTAAGATAAGACCATAAGATGTAGGAGCAGAAGTAGGCCATTCAACCCATCAAGTCTGCCCCGCCATTCAATCAGATCATGGATTCATGAGATTTAGGACTCTAGTTTCAGATTGGTCTACTTCACTTCCCTGTCACTCTATCTGGAGGCCTATAGACAAGTCCCACTAATATTTTCTGCTCGTTGTTGCTTCTTAGCTCCACCCAGACTAATCCTAGATTTTCTGAGCCAATATCCTCTCTCACTATCAAACTGATTTCATTCCTAACTAACAACGCCATGCCATCTCCTTTTTACTTTTAGTCTGTCTGTCCTAAATATCAAGTATCCTTGAATATTCAGTTCCCAGCCTTGGTCATCCTACACCCATGTCTCTGTAATTACAAACATATTGTACCTGGTTACAACTATTTGCACTGTTAATTCATCTACCTAATTGCGAATGCTCTGTGCATTCGGATACAATGCCTTTAGACTCGTCTTTTTAATAATTTTATATTTTTTTTGTACTATGGCTCTATTTTCTGCTAGCCCTTATCTCCTCTTCCTTCCACTTTTGCTTTCTACTTTTCTGTCTTTCATTCCTTTCTTTGTTTCCCTCTCTTGTGTTTCCCCGCTCAGGTTCCTATCCCCTGCCAATCTAGATGAAACCCTCCCCAACAATACTAGCGAAAACCCCTGCAAGGATATTGGTCTCAGCCCTGCTGGAGTGCACCCTGTCCAGCTTCTACAGGTCCAATCTTCCCCCGAATCGGTCCCAATGCCTCAGGAATCTAAAGCCCTTGCTCCTACACCTTCTCTTCATCCACGGATTCATCTTATCTACTCTTCTATTTGTGATCTTGCTAGCATGTGGGACTGGGAGTAATACTGAGATTACTATCTTTGAGGTCCTGCTTTTTAATTTTTTCCTAGCTCCTTATATTCTGCTTTCAGGACCTCATCCCTCGTTTTACCTATGTCGTTGGTACCAATATGGACCACAACCTCTGACTGTTCACCGTCCCCCTTCAGAATGTCCTACAGTTGCTCAGTGACACTCTTGACTCCAGCTCCAGGGAGGCAACATACCATCCTGGTGTCATGTCTGCCATAGCAGAAACATCTATCTGCTCCCCTTACATTAGAATTCCCTATCACTATTGCTCTCTTACTCTTGCCCCCCACCACCTTCGACTCCCCACTTTGTGCAGCTGAGCCACTCGTGGTACCATGGACTTGGCTCTTGCTGCATTCCCCTGAGAAACCATCTCCTCCAATATCCAAAACAGAAAATCTGTTGGAGAGGGATATGGATCCAGGGTCTCCTGCACTACCTTCCTAATGCTTTTACTCTGTCTGCCAGTCACCCATTCCGTCTCTGCCTGTACACTCTTTACCTGCACTGGTAAATACACTGTACGTACCATCCACAAAAATCTCATCCTTGCAGATGCTCCACAGTGACTCCAGGCACAGCTCTGGCTCTGAAACATGGATTTTGAGTAGCTGCAGCTGGAGACATTTCCTGCCCACATGGTCTCCCTGGACACTGGAAGTGTCGTTGACTTCCCACATGGCACAGGATGAGCATTCCACTTGGCCGAGCTGCCCTGCCATGATTTACCCTTAAATTACTCCTTTTACTTTTAGTGCCTCTAGTTTAGAGAATTTTAAGGATAGAAGAAATACTTACCAGGTCCTAGTAACCAAGGCCACCGCTCTTCTTACCGAGGAAAGTTAGAAAATGAAAGGATCACCTCCTTCTCTCTTCAGCAAACTCCCTCTCACCAAATTCCAACTGAAGCACTTTAATACTGCCAAAAGCAGCACTCCAGTGCAGACAAAAGCAGAACTGTAGATGGCTTGCTTTTATACTGTCTGAATCTAGCTTCTGAAAAATTGTTTAAGCCAGTTAACTAATTTACTAGCTGCAGCTGTAAGTAGAGCCTGTATAACCCCTGTTGTATAGCTGGACTAAAACTCGCCTTCTCCCAATCCAAAGAGCAACTTAGTTAATTGTTAAATTAAAGCAAGATTTGATTTTAGATAGAAATTAATCCTTAAAAGTCCTTCCCTCACCAAACTCCAACTGAAGTAATCTAATGCAGCCAATGCAGCACTCCAGTCATCGCTCCTCTCCAGGCTTGCCTGAGTGATGGACAGAGCTTCCTCACATTTGGGCTATTCCCTCTTCCTGCTGGCACCTGTGAGAGAGGGCAGGCTGAGTGACTGCATGAGCTGCCTCCAACATGGAGGCACCTTTGACCCTTAGGTTTCTATGGCCTGCATGGATCCTTACTGGATGGAGGCCACAAGGCTATCTCTCCATCTCTGATGGATCTGTCCTGCTCCACCCATGTCAGCCGGGCTGGCCACTCCTCCAAATCAGTCAGTTCTTTTATGGCTTAACTTCTGTGCAAAGTGAGAAGATGGGCTTGACAGCAGTTGGGTTTCATGCATTTTTCCCATGCTTTCAGTCTTACAAATAACCCACTGGGTTGTGTGCTATGTGATTCATGCACTGCAGGTTGTCCACATGGGTTCTGGAGCAGCCTCCTATGGTGCAGTGAGCCCACTCAGGAAGTAAGGATAAGGCTCAGACAGGCAAGTTGTTAGTGGTGCTTGCTGGTGCCCTCAATGCCTGAGCCCCTTTAACCTTCCCCTCACCCCTCCACCCCCCTCACCCCAGACAGCATGTGAGCTTTTTGTATAGAAGGGTGATGGACCCACAGTGGCCTCTTCACCTGCAGAGTAGATGGACTGCAGTGGGGCTATGAGGCATCACCTTATCAAGTTGCTATTGAGGCCCCTTTCCCCTGTACCATTCATTGACGTGAGTGTGAGCAGTTGAAAGTTCACTTATCCTGGCAGTGCGGGTGATGTAATTCATCCTTTTCTGGCATTGCAGGGCAGTGCTCTGCTAGAGGTCCTGGGCACTAATTGTCCTGGAGACTTACTCCCATTCAGGATTTGTCTCACTGCTGTCATGATGCTATTAGTGTATACAATATTTTTGGAATTTTTTTTAAATAGAGGTTTAGTCTGTGGGTGGGTCTTAGTTGGATTAAAGCCAACTAGAGTGGGTACTTTGATGTATACCAGTTTTGAGATGGAAGAGAGGTAGTTTGCAATTGCATTTTGTTGAAGAGCACATTCAAGAAGGGGAGTGAAATCTGGCACCTAGCTAGCAGAGACAAAGCAATGTTTATATTACTAATACAATTGGTACTATGAAAGGGGTTTTATTGTTAGAAAAGGTGGAGTTCAAAGGGGCTGGTGAGAATTTACATTCAATGAGATGTGCTAGGTGTAACAGATAGCAGTTTTGTGTGTGCAGGGCAGAGGCAATGTAAGAAACCAAAGTGAAAGGAACCTCTTTTTGAATTTGTAAGGCAAAAATGCTTTGCCTGGTCTCTGCTTGAAGTCCATGGGTTGCTGTTGCCTTAATGGAGATTAGTTTGGGAATTTGTTAAAAGTTATGATAGTAGTAATTTGAAGCCATGTGTATATATTTAACTAGCATAAATTAATAAATGTCATATTTAGTTTGATATAAAACCTCTCACGAACTGACGGTCTAATTCCTGAATTTAGAGTTGCATCTCAAACATACCACTTAAAAATATTGGTTATGACAGTTGTTTTTTTAAAAATAACTCACCCTTACCAACTGCTGTTTCATAAACTGCTCAGCCTCCTCCTCCTATCTGGTGGGTAGAGAAAGGCCCTCCTTGCCACGAGTTGGTCCAGCAGGAAGCCGAGGGAGGTGTCGCTGAATTTGGGCACAGGAGCTCTCTGTCATCTTCAGACCATCTCCTCAATCAGTTTGTGCAGGTTGGTGTCCGGGTGCTTATTCAATATGGTGCCCAGATATGACAGTGGGGTGTGTGCTATCTAGCCCACCCCATGCATTAATTTTGGGAAACCTGCAACTGCATAAGTAATGAGGGCAAGTTTGCACCATATCACATGAATTGCAAGCAGCCTCTGTGGCAGGAAACACTCCATGTCCCGGCTCCCACCATAGGACTTAGTTCCGGAAGGGAAATTTCTGCCCATGGTTACAAGGTGACCAAGGTTGAGAAATAAATATTCCAGGGCACACAACATTTCAAAAAGACAGACAGAATAGAAAAAGAGTAGGGGTAGCCCTGATAATAAAGGGTGACATAAGGATATTAGTGAGAAAGGATTTTGGCTCAGAAAATCAGGAAGTCAAATCAGTATAGGTGAAGATTAGGAATATCAAAGGTCAGAAAACACTGACAGGAGTAGTTTATAGGGTCCTTAATAATAGCTATAACATTGGACAAAGCAATAAATGATAAATTATTGCAGCTTATAACAAAGGCAATGTAATCATAATAGGGGACTTTAATCTTCATATCGACTGGACCAATCAATTTGGCAAAAGTGGTCTGGAAGATGCATTTCTAGAATGCTTATGTGACAGATTCCTGGAGCATTATGTTGTAGAACCAATTAGTGATGAAGCTATTTTAGACCTAGTTTTGTGAAATGAGGCAGGTTTAGTTAATAATGTCATAGTAAAAGTTCCACTGGGAAATAGTAATCATAATACAAGTGAATTCTACATTAATTTTGAAAACAACATACTCAAATCACAAACAAGTATCTTAAACGTAAACAAAGCCAATTACACAGATATGAGTGGTGAGTTGGCTAAGGTTGATTGGGTAAACAGACTGAAAGGTATGGTAGTAAGTAATAGTGGGAAACCATTTACAAAAACAATTCAAAACACATTCCATTGAAAAACAAAAACTCAATGAGCAAAATCCAACTGTGGTTTACTAAGGAGGATAAAAATAGTATTATATTAAAGGAAGAGGCTTATAATGTTGTAAAGAATAGTAGTAAGTCTGAGGATTAGAAGTGTTTTACACCAACAAAGGGCCACCAAAAAAAAATTGGAAAAAATAGAATATAAGAGCAAACTAGCCAGGAATATAAAAACAGATTGTAAGAACTTTAACATGCCTGTAAAAAGGAAGAGAGTAACTAAAGCAAACGTTAGTTCCTTATAAGCAGAGACAGGAGAAATTATCATGGGAGATGAGGAAATGTCAGTAGAAAATACAAGTTACATACCAGAAATAGAAGGTAACCTAGGGGCTAATAAGAGTGAGGAAATTAAGGTAATTAATATCATCAAAGAAAAAGTACTGGAGAGACTCAAGGGGCTACAATCTGATAAATCCCCAGGACCCGATGGCCTATATCCTATGGTTCTAAAGGAGATAGCTGCAGAGGGGTAGTGGATGCACTGGCTATAATTTTCCAAAATTCCCTAGATTCTGGAATAGTCCCAGCAGATTGGAAGTGAGCAAATGTAACACCGCAATTCAAGTAAGTAGAGAGAGAGAAAAAATGTCAGTTAGTCTGACATCACTCATCAGGAAAGTACTGGAATCTGTTATTAAGAATGTCTTAACAATGCACTTATAAAAGCATGATATGATTTTACAAAAGGGAAATCCTGTTTGAAAAATTTATTAGATATTTTGAGAATGTAATTAGTAGAGTAAAGGAGAACCAGTAGATGTAGTATATTTGGACTTCCAAAATTGTATAGTTAAGGTATCACGCAATATCCATACCACAAATGGATAGAGGATTGGTTTATGGATAGGAAGCAGAGTGTATGGATAAATGGGGCAATTTCAACTTGGTGGGCTGTGACTAGTGGTGTGCTGCAAGGATCAGCACTGGGCTCTCAGCTATATATATATAATCTATATTAATGACTTAGATCAAGATACAGAGAGTTGTGTATCTAAGTTTGCTGATGGTAGAAAGCTAAGTGAGAATGTAAGCTGTGAGGAGGACACAGAGAAGCTGCAAAGAAATATACACAGATTAAGTAAATGCGCAACAAAGTGGCAGATGGAGTATAATGTAGGGATGTGTGAGGTTATTCATTTCAACTGTAAGAATAGAAAAGAAGGATATTTTTTGAAAGGTATGAAATCTGATGTTCAGAGGGCTTTGGGTGTACTCATACAAAGAACGCAAAATGAAAGCATGCAGGTACAGTAAGCAATTAGAAAAGCAAATGGCATATTGGCCTTTATTGTAAGGGGATTGGAGTACAAGAAAAAAGTTATATTGCTATAATTGTATGAGGCTTTGGTGGGCCCATACCTGGAGTAGTGTGTGCAGTTTTGGTCTCCATATACTTGTGTTTGAGGCAGTACATAAAAGGATCACTGTATTGGTCCCTGGGACAAGAGGGTTGACCTATGACGAGATGCTGAGTAAGTTGGGCCTATATTCTCTGGCGTTTAGAAGAATGAAAGGTGATCTAATTGAAACATTCAAGATTCTGACGGGGCCAACACTGAGAGATTGTTTCCCCTGGCTGAGGAGCCTAGGACAAGAAGACACAGTCTCAGAATAAAGGGCCAATCATTTAGAACTGAGGTGAGGAGAAATTTCTTCACTCAAAGGGTTATGAGTCTTTGGAATTCTCTATCCCAGAGGATCGTGGATATGCCATCATTGAATCTAGTTAAGTCTGAGATGAACAGATTTTTGGTCTCTCAGAGAATCAAGGGATATGGAGAGCAGGTAGGAAAGTGAAGTTCCAGATCAGCCATGACCATTTTGAATGGCGGAGCAGGATCGATGGGCCATATGGTCTACTCCTGCTCCTATTTTCTGTGCTCCAGTGTTCATCCCCGGCCACCGTAAATCACTCTATGAATATGCAGGGTGCAGGCAACTTGTGTGGCATTAGGCTTGATATACATCGTATGCAAATTTTAAAGTGCAGCAGTGCCTGGTAATTTGTACAGAGTGTCCTGCAAGTACAGAATGTACTTGTGCATTTGGATAGGGGATAGGGAGTGCTGTGCATGACGGCTGTAACGCCACACAAAACTTACAGTGAAGTTCTGATGGCATATGGTAATATTATAAATGGAGGCAAATTGCACACACACATACTCTGGCAACCTTTTAGCAATCAACTCATTTATTCCATGTCTGTGCCCTTGACTGGGTTACATGTTAAACCCCCTACATGAGCGCTTCTCAAACTATTTCCCAATATGACCCCATTTTAACACTTGAAAATTCACATGATCCAGATGCCAACAAAAAACTCTAATAAAACAATAGTAACATGCAGTAAATAATTATGAAAGTTCATGTATTGTAGATCAATACATAATACATGGTATAAATATGAAAATCTGTGTTTTTAAAGTAAGATCATGAAATCATAAAAAATTGACTAGGAGTAGGCCATTCAGCCTCTCATGCCTACTCTGTCAATCAATAAGATCATGGCTGATATGATTGTGGCTTAAGTCCACATGCCTGCCTGCTCTCCATAACCCTGGACTGCCTTATAGGTTAAAAATTTGTCGAACTCAGAATATGTTCAATAACACTACCTTCACTCCTTTCTGTTGAAGAGAATTCCAAAGATTAATGACCACCCCACCCCCCCCACCCCCCCCGCACCCCGAAAGGAGAAATTCTTCCTCATGTCTGCCTTAAATGGATGATCCCTTATTTTGAAACTGCCCCTAGTTCTAGATTCCCCCACCCAGGGGAGGAATCCTCTCAGTGTCCACCCTGTCAAGTTCCCTCAGAATCTTATATCAATATGATGACCTCTTATCTTCTAAACTCCAATGAGTATTGGCCCAACCTGCTCAACCTTTCCTCTTATGAAAAGTACTTTGTAAAAATGTTCTAATTTTATGAACTCAAAACGTCACTTCTTCATCTGAGCCACTCCAGCTCATGGGCTTCAGCCAGGGAGCACCTGAAGTGCAGGTTGAGGGTCTTGAGGTGGCTGATGTTGGAACCTAGGTCATTCCACTGCACCAGCATGAGATTGGGCTCAAGACAGGCAGCATCTCAGCAGCAGAGGCATCATTGCCAGGTTCAGGGTCAGTGCCGGGCTTTGACACTCAGTGATGCACTCACAGGCAGGAGCCTGTGGCCTGGAGAGAGAGAAAGAGAGAGACTGAGAGATGAGCAGGGGAAGGGAAATGTTGGTGTGAGGCACAGTTTCAGAGGAGAGGAAGCTCGCAATCCCATTCACTGATTCTGCAACCACATTTAGAGTCATGACCCACTGTCAGGGAACTGCTGCCATGCATCATTTCTGCAATTTTTATTTAGGTTGCACTGGTGCTTCTCTTAATTGGGGGATTTTCTCTGTTTCAAACAGGATGGAAGACCTTCTGAAAGCTGCACCCTCAAGGAACAATTCTCTTTTATTCTGTTAATAGAGCAATTGCTCCCCTTCAATAGCGTGATAGCTTTAAAGGTGACAAGTAGTCCTTAAAGAGCTACTGTTACTGGATATCCACCTCCTTGATCTTAGTGCACTCACTCATTGGATGTGTGCTGAGAAGGCTACTAGATCAAATTGATAACTTAGGTGACTTCAAGGGATGAAGAGGAACAGTCCTAACATTGTTTGGCTAGGACCGCATTATGGGCTCCATTTTCCAACATTTTAACAAGCAAGATATTACTTATTGAATGGCAGCATAGCACTTAATGAACTGGAATAATGACCAATTAATACGTTATCAGGTGGGCTGAGGGGGAAAATGACAATTGAAGGCAGCAAGTGCTTCTTCGCAAGGAGGGAGAATTGGAAGCTAGGCCAACATTACCATCTTCACAAACCTCCCAGAATCTAATGACAAAGCATGATTTGCAGAGACCCTGAGGGTGCCCACTCTCTACTGCAGCAGGAAATGAGCACAAAATGCCATTGATTTCCTGTAAATCGTTTTGGTGTCCATATGGTCATCAAAGGAAGAACTAATGCTGCTTTCTAATGGGGCAGATAGAACCCAGGTCATATAGCCCTGAGCATTGTTTCTCACAGATGGTCAGTTATTAGTGCTTAAAATGTCTTAGAAATAACAAATCTATGCCATGCTGTGAATTCAGGCCAATTAAAGCTAAGTTGTGACCATGATAAAAGCTAGAGAGTAGTCATAGCAACCAATATCGGGAACAGGAGCGAACACTTTATGGCATGTACATTGATCTTGGGTGGTCACAGAACCAAGTGGGAAGGTGACGAAAATGGTAAAGCTGTAGATGGACAACCACAGAAAACATGGCGTGAATGGGAGGCCTGCTACTGAATACAGACCTTCCTTTTCTTGTAGTTGCTGTTATTCTCAGAAACTAATTTATTTCCTTGTTGTGTAAAGCAAACAAGAAGAACTCAACAGCAGAAAATCAATAGCTGTGTTGTAACAGCTCCATCTACAGTTCAGGCACTGTCAAATGCTACTCGACTGAATCAGACTAATCCTAATGAGATTTTATTTTCCTTCGAACAATTATGTACCTGCACTGGTGTGTATATATAATCACATGGTTACTGTAGCAAAACTATGAAGACAGAGGAGAGGAGTATTTGTGTTCTTAAAAGTTAAAGGCTGATTTACAACACTTAGCAAGTCAGATGATGTGTTCTGAATGTTAAAGTCTCTGACTGCATCATCTGTCTTTGTACTGCAGATTATTTCAGCAGTTACCAGTATATATCCTTGTGAGGCTATATTTCCAATGGATGACGGTATGGAACTGACAATGTTCCTGTTTTCTCTGCATACATTCCCCATCTTCCTCTGACACTGAAAGTTAATCAAAGCAAATCTCCAGGATTCCCATTCAGTATTACCATCCACATTATTTGACCCTGACCTTTTTATTTCCATTCTACAAATAGCATTCACATAGCGTTGCATTCAGCAAGGTTATTCAGAACATATTTAATTTGCCCTGCGAGCTCCCATTCTCCAACCCAAGGCCACTTTTCTTTCTGTCTCTATGTCTGTGCACACAAGTTTTATCTGCTATTGTCATCACTTTTCCCAAGCCTAGATTAGAAATGTCTCTTTTTTACCACTTTGGATCAATTGGTGTGGGGGTCAGGTAGAGAAATCTCTTGGGGATCAGCTTCTACCAATCTTAGGGGCCTAGGATATTCAGGTGAAACCAGGAGCACATTCCAGCCAAGAAGGTAAGTGAGCACCAAATTTGGATGAGAATTTGGATATTGTGCATAGGCTGGTTTGTGTGTGTGCATTAGAAGCGTTCTCAACATTTATAAATCATGTAATTTTGAATCATAAAATCTTCCAGCACAGAAAGGCCATTTGACCTAACGTGCGCCTGCTGGTTCTTTGTAAGGGCTCTCCAATTTAGCATTGCATCCCTGATTTTTCTCAATAACACAGCACATCTTCAAGTACGCATCCAATTGCCTTTTGAAAGTTCCGATGTAATCTGCTTCCAACACTCTTCCAGGTCATGCATTCCAGATTATAACAACTCTGCTGTGCGAAAGAAAAAAATCTCCTAATTTCCCCTGTAGTACTTTCAATTATTTTAAAACTTTTCCAAAAAAAAATTGTTTAAATGTCCATGAATCACATGGGAACCACAAAATGTTTTCTTCGTATGTGGCCCTTTCAATAGTTGGAAACCCCTCCATAAAATAACTGATCATGTTATATTTATAGATGTCCTTGTTACATAGTTCTCCCGATCCCAACTAGATATTCATTGGGCTCCCCTTTGAAGGAGGATTTAAAGGATATTTGTCAAACCTCGTTACATTTGGGGAGAAGATTCAGGTTCCATCTATGTGATAATAGCATTAAATACAAGTAAAATGATGATTTGGCACACATTGTGAACTAAAGCTTTAAAAATATGGTGTTCCTTTAAAAAGAATCCATCACCACATCATCAACGCCTTTTAATGGCACTCTACTTCATGCAATGACTTATCTTTGGAAAAAATATATCTTTTTTTTAACACACTAGCCCTGCTCGATGTCTGCCAATTTTCAAGCCTCCTGTCCCTGAACAGTGCTTTTTTTAACAAAATTTTCCTTCCTGTACATATTTCCTGTGTATGGGGAGAAACTGAAAGGACAATTTTAACTGCTTATCCGATGCTTGACAAGAATGAAATGTGCAGAAGGTTAAACTAGAGGCAGGTAACAATTAAAATGCAATGCTATGGTCTGATAACACACTATTGGGAGTCTGCATTTTTTATTGATTCACAGGGTGTGAGCATTGTTGGCAAGACCAGCATTTATTGTCTATCCCTAACTGCCCTTGGAAGGGTGGTGGTGAGCTGTCATCTTGGACCGCTGCAAACCATATGGTACACACACACAGCACTCTGAAAGCAGGGGAGAGTTTACCCTGTCTGCACTAATTTTGTGATGGGCTGATTTGTCCCTCCAGAGTGCGTTCATTGTGATACTGGGTCTGTCCTTTCTCGGAGGCCAGTTCCCAGTGATATTTCTACTGCACTACTCCAAGGCCATCTGCTGTTTCCTGATAGGTCTGTTGGAGACCCTGTGCTTCAACAGGTGGCAATCCTACACAATGCAGTCTGTACACCAGCTGCTCCAGCTGTGGAAGCTTGGCTGCTTTCACTTGCCCGTTGTGAAAAGGCAGATGCAGACGAGAGATTGGTGTTGAGTTCAATACCTGTTGCCTGTTCCTGTGCCTTGTAGACTGTACCCCATGCTGGAACTGAGTCCTCACACGAGGACACAGTTCTCACTGTGTATCCCGCTGCCACGCAGTTTCTGAATGCTCCACTTTCTACTTCTTTCTATAGCAAATTGTCGCATCATGGAGCGTGGATGAGAAATCCTGTTATGATTTGTCCTGCCTGCTGGCTGTGCAAATGTCATTTCCTTCTATGCTGTGCTATGGGCTTTGCAAGAGGGCAAGTCACTGGTGAAGCTAATCTTGCTCATGCATTCTTCATTTCGTTACTGGCCCACTGCGAGGTCGCAATTACCTACCGCAAGCACCTGCAAAGAGCTCGAGCAACTATTGCAGTCACTCCCTTCTGCAGCTATGAAAAGTGACTCAGCAACATGTATTCATACAGTGACTTTAACATAGTAAAATGTTCCTATGCACTTCACAGGAGCTAAACAAAATCTGACATGGACCCACATAAGGCAGATGAGAGAAGATGGCCAAAGGTTTGATCGAGGCAAGCTTCAAGGGGGCGTCTTAAAGGACGAGGTTGAGGTAGAATGACAGAGAGGTTTTAGGGAGGGAATTCCAGAGTTTGGAATTGTAGGCACAGTGACTAATGCTGCAGCAATAAAAATCAGGGAGGCTCAAGAGGCCAGAGTTAGAGAAGCACAGAGATTACCTAGAGTAGTGGGTTGGAGGAGCCTCCAGAGCTAGGAAGTGGTGAGGCTGTGGAGGGATTTGAAAGGTGCTGGTCTGAGAGCTAATGTAGAGTAACACCCTATATCTTCTCTTCTGAATGACTAAAACCTCCAGTGTGCATGTCTCAGATTTGTTGCATGGAGTTGGGATGTCAATTACTTAAAGGGCTGGTTTGTTGATCTTGCTGGACATGCCTCTACTAAGATAAGGACACATGGGTAAGTCGGTCCATGTGCATTGTTGCTGGGAGATAGTACATGGGTCTGATGTAACAGACAACTCCTTATTAGCTGTTTTTGTCATGATGTGTACACCTGAGGTTTGCATACACTCAAGATATCTTGCAGTGTAAAATTGTTACTTAACATTTAACAAAAATAAACATTAGTGGACCTTGAATGTTTGCAGTTGTTGCATATTACATGGTGCAAATGATAAGTACAAAGACAGACAAAATTACAACATAATATCTGCACTGAATGCTTAGTTAGCTTATTTTGTCAAGATTTGTTCTGCTACAATTCATTTGTTACAAAATAAATAGGTGGTAACTTTTGAAGCTGCAGGGGAATTGAATATTGAAGGGACCTGGTACTTGCGAGTGAGATCTCTGAGAGAAGGCAAATCTGTGCCTAATGTTGAAATATTTACACAGTTTAATGCATCTGTAACCAATCGAAAGAATAAGCTTCCCACATGTTGGATTTCCTTTATCCTCAATGCAGATAGAGTGCAGTCATCAGAGTGTCTAACTATAGATCGATCATTTCAACAATGCACCTAAACTGCCAGACACTCAATTCTGCAGGGCACACGTGTCGACATTTAAATTCATCAAAAGGTTCATTTACACATGGTTTTGAAGCAGTGCTCAAAGTTTATCCTTTTGAATGTGAATTAGGTGTAAGTACACAGTTGCAATACCTGTCATAGAGAACTATCCTTGTACTAAGCATTTTGTGAATTAGAATTAATCGCCAACTTCCCCCACCACCACCATCCCCCCTTTCCCTAACCCACCAACTATACTATGTGCCCTTTGCACTTTCTGTAATGAGGGTTGAGTTGCAGGCTGATTGTTTTTTAAAACAAGGGTCAAAGTCTGTGTAAGAGCATTACTCTTAACCTTTGTCACAGAGATAGGGAAGAATATGTCCCCCACTCTCTGACCAGGACTCTTCCACTATTCTCCTCACCCACACTGCCTTTCCTGGATCTCTGTATCCTCCTCTCGGCCTCTCTCTCTCTCATCCCTGCTCCCTCTGCAAACTGCGTCCACTCATTCTCTGCTGCCCTTTTACTCTTCATCTCCAAACTCTGACACCTTACCTTCAGCCCCAGTTGTTTGTCTCCAGTTCTTTTTGGCATTCTGTCTCAGAGTTATCTCTGCTTCCTCTCAAGGTGGAGTTAAATTCATGCTATAAGGTCATCCATAACTTAAAAATGAAACTAAAATAATTGTCAATTATGCAGTGATTTTGTTTGAATTAAGGGCAATGCATATCTTTTTTTCTTCTATAGGATTAACCTCAGTCACTGTCAGGACAATGAGAGGAAACTGGGTAATTGGCATTTTGAAAGTGTCAGCCACGTCTTTCGAACAAAAGTACACTGGTGACATTTGTTCCCCCTTCAATGCCAATCCCCAGTCTCCTCTCCACAAGTGGGTGATCTAAGGAGCCTGCTATTGCACCTGAAACTGCCCAAACGTCATGCACAAACATATGCAGTGAATGCCAATGAGTTGCTTGATCATGGGCAGCATCACAGCTGATCCTGATTCTGTCCTTTTCCTGAGCAGGGGCCAAACATATTCATTTTCTAGTAGGGGTCAGTGGATACCTATATGGCAATGCTGAGTCTTAATAGGAACTTTTTTCCCCTTCCTTCTTAGCCTGAGGACAGACTCCAACTGCAATGTTCCACCTCTTACTCTGACTGAGAATAGCTAACATACAGGGCCTTGGGCCATCTGGTCTCTATGGTATATGTATCCATCAAATGAGCAGAGTATCTCTGCCCCAACCCAATTGTGAATTGCTGAATTCTTGTATGGGCTGAATTAAAGGTGCAGTACTGAAAATAATTGGCACAAAACAGTCTGTGTTAAACTGATCATTAGAGTGTATGAAATATTCATCCTTGGATCCTGCATCACAGAGGTCAGTATTAGAGATGTGTTTTTTATGTCCACTTTCTTGCTGACCTCAGTCAGCCCAGCCAACGATTCTAAAAGGGACCCCTGATGGTTATCACCAAGAAGGTCATTTTTAAAAGAAAAAGATTTGCCTAAATGTGGGGCGCAGAAACGCTATGCAAGCACTACTGTAATGCAAAAACTACTGCTGGCCCCTCCCAATTTCATCTTTCCTCCCTTCCAGGTAGGGTTACCAATCCTCCGTGGTTACTCTGGTATCTCCAGGACAGTGCTGGCTGCAACCAAGGAGAAAAATCATAGGGGCATTAAAAAAGAGCCTTTTTGTTTGTTGCATGTAGATAATTTAGAGTTGAGAGAGAAAAGACTGTTTGACTTGACAGTCAAGAGCCGTTCGATCAACTAATGAAGAATCTGCCCGATTTCCAACTGGCGTGCAAAGGTGTTATTGGGAATGGACGTGTTGGCCGGCCAATAGTTGGAGTGGGGTAGTCGGAGGCAGGAAGTCATGTGATGAAACCTTCAGGAATACTTCCAGCCAGAGTTGGCAACCCTGCTTCCAGGTCCCACCTGAAGGCCGATGCTGATCATACAGTAGCCCAAAACGGATAGTCCTCAGTCCTCAGGCCTTAGGCCTACATTCTGACACAAATATTGTTCCCATTTCAAGGCCGATAAATGGTGCTTTTTCATGATTTCTTTTAACAAGCTGGAATAGATTTCTCCAATGATTTCTTCCAACCCTATTTCGATAATTATTGTGGAGTGGTATAATAATTCATTAGTTTACTTCATGTGTATGTAAAATACGGAATCTTGCTTTATAACATGAACTTATAGTTGAAGTCAGTAAAATGGCATTATAGCTCGTACTTCCCAGGGTTCCTGTGAGTAGTTTAATTGGTTCTTTTGAAGTAACTGCAGGGGAAGAAGTGAAAAGCTATCAAATAAAATGTCACCTGTCCCCTATTCATATTCTAATTCATGTGGGCTTGAATTTGGGAACATGTTCTTATGTAGGAATCCAACTCCTAATACATAAATTAAAAGCTGTGTATGGCCGCTATATATGAGATCACAACCATAAATCGTGAATTTCTTCTTTCTTTCATTGTGAGAGCTAAAAATAATTCTAATTAGACTTCATTCAACTTTTACAATGTAAATTTGATTATACTTATATCAAATCAAGTGTTATTAACATTGGATGCAGCAATTCATTTTGTCAATACCGGTTGCAATCATTGCTTTTTAAAATTTGAATCTATTCCTAAAAAATATCCTGTCATTGTAAAATTGACAAGTACTTTTGTGTAAATCGTCACTCATCTTGAATACTTAATTAGACCCTGTCTCTTCCCTGTGACAATTGTTCTTTACATATCTTAAAAAGCAGCAGTAGATCAGATAATTTTTAGTACAAGAGTTTTCCTCTGTAACTCACTGTAAGGAAAATAAACTGGTGTTCTATGACACCATTTGCCATTTCACGCCATCATCTGATGGCAGGAGCAATAAAGAATTGGTGACAGAGGCTTAAAAAAAAATGCCACGCCAAATCAAAAATGCTCGATTGGAGGCCAAGGATTTGAGGCAGCAGTTCATTCTCGAGATACAGATGGCTGGCAAACTGCTGAAGCTGAACTCGCATGGTTCAAGAGGTATAATCACTTCAATTGGATTGATGCCCTGTAATCAATTCCCACTTTCTTGTTCCATTATTTTCCTTTGGTATTAAATTACATTTTCCCTTTGAGTAACCCACCCACATCTGTGTTTATCCTCCTTGGTGAGGACAGTGGGACATTCAAGCCTGTGGACATCTCCACACCAACTGCCAATGTCAAGTCTTGGTTTTTTTTAGCTCGTTGGTGCCCTTTGAAAGTGTGGGAGGCGACAACCTCTTTACCTCACTGGCCTTTGACCCTGTCCCAAATCCAAATCCTTCCATTCCTTTCTCCACCACAGCTTACAACAAGGAGGAATTTTGCCATTTTATAATCTCAAGTTTACTAGAGATGGTTTGGGGTTTAAAATAAAAAGCAAAAACCAAACAGGACTTTACCTAATAACTTAAGAATCAACAAAATGTTATTGCATTTGAACATAATTTCTACTTGTGCCAAACATTTTTCACTTTGAACTTGTGTCCCGTGTGAAGGTTCATTCATCATACCAATTCAGCTTGAGTCATGGTCTCATGTACAATGCAAATACAGAGCAGGTTGAATAGCAATATTTATTCAGCTGTAAATGACAGTAACAACTTAGTTTGCGCATATTTATTTAACTGTGCTATGAATAATCATGGTGTATGGACTCACAAACTATGAGAAGCTGTTGAATTTGATTATGAATATGATTATGTATTCATCTTGCAGAATCTCCCTAACAGCACAGAAGTACAAAATGGCTGACAATTAACTACTGAGGATGAATTGCTGAATGAAATGGAAGTACATGGCAGAGAAGATAAAATCGAAAGGTAAATGACAAGACTTAATTTTAATTAGGAGCAGCTCTGATCATGTAAATTTTCAAGGAAGTACCCAGTTACAGCTCAGTTGCACTGAAAACATACATAACTGTTAGCAAAAATCCTTTCGTTTAGCTACAAATTAAAGGCAGTCGGGTTATGCAAGATACGCTGCAATAGTAATGCAGGACAAAAGTATATTGATCATATTTGGAAAGAAAAGGATACACGGAAATATATAAAGCAGCAGGATATTCATTAGAATGAGCTTAATAAAGCACAAAGGCTTACAGGCACAATGTGAGAAAAAATATATCCATCAAACACAATTGGATGTTCATATTTCTCATGGGAATGAAAGACTCAAGGAAAAGGATTAACAAAATTAACACTTTCTCATCAATAGAAACTGAAAACATTGCAAATTACTATTTTAAAAGGCATACCACACCAAAATAGTCAGCATTTCTTTTGACAGCAAGTAGCCACATTTGTGTTCTATGATTTCTATATTTAATATTTGAAATCATAATTCCACTCCAACCTCATCTCCATGTCATACATTAATGTCATTTCAGTCTTAAACCCTTTATCATGTGGTTGTTACAATTTATTTACATCCTTTCTCTTTTCAGAACATTCTGAATCAGTAATATTTTTAGCTGCATTATTTCTGTTTGAGACTGTGACACAAACTTGCCCAGAATATTGGCAATAATGCTTACAAAATCCTCTGAAAAGACATGCATGTATAGTAAATGCATGTACATACTTTTATGTGTTTAATAAGCACAGCACCATGGATCATTATTTGGACATGTCTAACTCTAACTCAATTTTTCTCTCTACAATTCAGTAGGCTGTGTTAAAATGTGAAAGAAAATATGCTGAGATACCAGCATTTTGAGCATTTTAGTTCAGGGTGTCCAAAAATCAGTATTTCATTCCATTTTATTTCTGAATTACATGCATTGGGATGAGACATTTGTTCAATTCGAGCTATGAAGAATTCTTAAAGACCTTGCATTACTGTATTGAATTTTTATATTGTTTATATATATATATATATAGATATATATATAGTGTTTATATTTATGTTTTTATTGTGCCAGGGGCTTTAATGCACTCAGTAATTTATAGCATATACTGTGCATGTTTCATAATGGGTAGTATTAGTTGGCTCTGTTATTAACCTATATAAAGCTAAACCAGATTCTGCATTTCTTTATTGACTGGCCAGTGGTATAGAACAATACAGTCAGGGGACAATGTTTAAATGGGACTGCAACTGGATGCAAACTGTTCTAAACCAGGAACTAAATGATGACACGTAGTATATTCTATCCACTTACTACACAAAGGACACAAATATGTTAATGGATGATTTTGAAAAAAGATACTCATTATGAAAAATTGTATGGGTCTTTGTCCAGTATTATGCTGTTAAGGAAGCTCTTTTATTTGTAATGTGTCAGAGCACGTATGTAATAACATTAGGCCGTGATGCTGGTGTTAATGAGCACAACTGCTGTCATGGTAATGAAGCAAGCTTCTGCTCTGCATTTCGCAGATTATCAATAAATGCAATAAACAGACTTTTTTTCCATTTGAAAAGGCCATAGTAACCCAGATCATTGATATTTATAAGATTTCCACCCCCCCCACAACCCAACTCCCATCCCAACCCCACTGCCCCACCACACTCCCCTTTATATAAGAAAAAGAGACATTACATAGTTAATGAAATGACCTAGCCTCATATAATCTGACCAGGGTAGTGCTTTGGAGACCGATCACTACATCCCCAGGTCTTCAGTCCTTCCTGCAGAATGAACTGATGATGGAAGTGCATCCCTGCTGGGAAAAGAAAGCAGAGCTTCTATGAACCACATCATTCACTCTAACACCCTGTGGCATTTCATAATACTTTAACACCTGTGTCCATCAAAGTTGCCCACATATAATTTCTGCCCCAGTTATGGTGAACTTTGTAATTTCACTGACTGACAGTCTAATATCTGTTTGGTTTCACATCTGACAATCATTGTAGATAGGCCTGCTTGAAGAACGTCAAAGCATTAAAGTGACAGCCATTATTTTGTAGTTTGGGAATCAGTGTTAAGGTTCATAGGAAATGTGTTCCACTAAGATCCTTTGTTTACTCCAGATGACACAATACAAAAAAGATTACATTAAAATGCAGGGGTCATCTGCAGCAGTCTCTCTTTTACTGGCCTCTCGAGGTGGTGGGGGGCGGGGGTGGGGTTTGGGGGTGGGTGGGGGGAGAGGGGGTGGCGGGTGGTGGTGTTGATTCCTACTTTGTCAATCTAAAATATGTTGTCCCTTAAAATAATAAATAAAAGTGAGAACTATGGGTTTTATCAGACATTTTAAGGTACTGCTGTATTTCGAATAGAATTGACATAAAAATGCTTGGAATATTAGAGAAGCTTTCTTCTAAAGAAGTAACCTGTTCATAAAAGAAATTTTCACTATGTGCCATAGTCTTAACTTGCTTTTGACAGCAGAATAGTGTCAATGCGATTGTTAACCTTTCATTTTTTTTCTTTAAATTATCCTTAAAACTAAAGTGCTTTAAGACCATAAAGCTTCTTTTCTCATCAAGATGATTGTGACCTAAGAAACATTTGGTGCTTTTGTAATTTTCCTTAATTTGGCTTCAATAATATGGACACTTTGTACAAAATCATTTTCAAAGGTATTGTGCAAGGAGATGGATTCTCTTTTGAGTTTAGCAAAAAGCATTCGAAATTGACAAAAAAATGAAAACATTGCATTTTCAGAGGAGATTATGCAAGACAATGTAGGATATTATAAAGTATTCGATACCAGATGTCCTTCCGTGTTGCACAATACTGTAGTTGATCTTGGAGATTGCTGCTTTGCTTAAGAAACCAGGCTGCAGAGTTTAAAAAACATCTTTAAACATTTGGCCTCCAAATATATAATAAAACAATGGGAAATAATTTATTATAACCTATTGAGCCTAAAGGGTAAAAAATGATTAAAGTAGTGATGACCCTTAAGAGATTCATGCATGCTTCAGAGAATAAGCTATTCATTTTTAGCTAGTGGGGTTTATGGAAGTGAATGTGCACAATATATGCACATGGCTTTGTAAGTGTGGCAATATGCCTTTTTAAAGCTGGTGGATAGATTGTAGTATATTTGTGATAATGGAACGCATTTGAAATACCTATAACTTTACGCTCAGGCAGAAGAATAATTAAAGATCAGAGTTCTTCTGTAAAAAATGAACATTAAGTTGCATTCCCCTCATTGCTGTTACCCAAATAAAATAGTCAGGCATCAGGTTGATTGGGGTGAACTGACTGAGATTGATTTCAGAGCCAAAGACACAAACAATGTCACTCCAGATAAGAGCGAACAAAATTTATCTCTGAGCTCCAGAAAGTTTACTTGGTGCGACCATGAGATCATAAAAATAAAATAAAGCAAAGATTAACTTTGCTGACAGACTATGTAAAATATACTGTACATAACAGACAGATTTAGCAGCAAATCATCTTGTCTGACATACAGACATTCTCTCTCCCTTTCATATTACCACCTGCAATGTCAACTGTTACATAGAATAATAAAACAGGTCATTCAGGCTCTCTTCACTCAGCCACCTCTTAAATTTTTATTCCTGCAATAACTATGGCAGCATTTAAAAGGCAGGGATTACAGACTTCTACTTTGCAGGATAATTTTGAAGGAAAAAGAAGCCTATAGTCCTGTGCATTTCCAGAATTCCATTTTACAGTATTGCACATTTACATTTCAGCACAGTTCAGTTTTCAATGAGTTTATTGAATATGATTTATTTATTAAAGATATACATTTACACAGGATATCTCAGTTTTTACTGAATTGTTGCCTAAAGGAACACAGTGGGAGACACAAATGGATACACTCAAAATATAGCATAAGGTATTCATGAATAATATGTTTTCTTCCTTGAGTGAATTATTTTGTTCTATGCAGAAAGAAATAAAGATGTCATACTTCAATTCCTTCTGCAGTATTCTACATATTCAATATTTGAGTGCAAATGTTATGTGGCATCACAACTTCTGTGCTAACAGTACCTTGTTGGCATCGTGGCCTATTTTTACTGCAGGCTAGAATATTATGAGGTATAACCCAACAATAATTAAGGTCACCGCTTATGTGGGGCTTCCAATTAATTTACAAACACAATGGCCCAGATTTAGCATTTGTAATGATGGTTTGACATCATTACAACTGTGAAACTGATAACCACTTCTGGGGCCGAGTTCTCTGGTCGGTGAGCAGAGGGCAGGGTAAAATGGCAGGTGGTGACATCGGGTGGGTGTCCTGACGTTACCGCACGTCATTTAGATTTCCAGTTCGGCAGGCCCGCACCCGAGTTGGCAGCGCACCCGCCGGACTGGTAAAGGCCTGTTAAAAACTAATTTAAGCAATTAAATGAGCTGCCTGTCCAACCCTAATGTTGGCGGGCAGGCGAAGAGCCCAGGCGGCCTTCGCATTTTTTATGAAACCTCATCCACGGGTGGAATAAGGTTTCATGAAATGTTTTAAAATTCAATAAAAATTTCTAAAATAATTCTTTCACATGTCCCAGCTCATGAGGGTCAGTGTCACATGAGGGGACATGTTTTAAAAGTTTTTAATTAGTTTATTTCAGTTTTAAAATATTAACCTCTGCGCTCAATTTCTGCTCCCTTAAATGCGCATGTGACTCAGTGAATCCGCCCCGCCTGATCGGGTTTGCGCCCAGCTCCACCGGCCCTCACACAAGCCTCCCAATGGGGGGAAATTTTTCCCCTGGTGTCTGTGCATTCACAGTTAAACACTGAGGGCTGGATTGTTGCGTGGGGTGGGGGGGTGGGAAGTAGGAGGCGGGACTGTCTCTGGGTCCCAAACCTGCCCATGGGGGCAACTGTCAATAACCTGGGATTTTCACAGCGCGTCCCTTAATTAGCATGGAGACGAGAACCTGTCAAGACAGTGGCCAAGATTTTACAGACCCGCCTCAGCATATCTCCCCCCCCCCCCCCCCACCGGTGGGTGCAGCAAGCCATTAAAATCTCCATTCAGTTCGGCAGGGCCGTAATATCCCACCAGCCAGAAGAGGCTGTAAAATCCTGGCCAGGGGGTGGGTGCTCGAAGCTGGAGAGCCAATCAAAGGCCTTCCAGCTTGAGGGGAGCAGCTGGTTGCAGTGGATGCTAAGTAAGCGAGAGGGTGCTTCAACATGGACTCACTTTCTCCCCAACATTTTCAAACCTTTAAGTAAAGAAGAGATACAGCAGCCAGGCCACCACTGTGGAGGGCAGAGGCGAGAATCCCTCTACAGGCCTGTGGCTACTCCTGTACCCTGGCAGGCAGGGGGGGGAGGGCCTCTAGGCCTGCCTGGAGTGCTGGCTCCCCGGCCTGTCACCGGGTGGCCACCACTATGCCAACTAAACCAACCCCTGCCATTGCGGAAAGCTGGAGACTGGCTGGAAAATCCAAGTCCACCTCCTTCATTGGCCTTTATTGGATGCTTAATAAGCCTTATGGGCCTTTCACTCCAAGGGACTGGTTGGCCCTGCCTGCTCCAGACCCACGTCTACAAAAATGGCCAGAGCTGAGAACGGTGTAGGGAAACCGACATACTGGCTGGCGCCAATATCTTCGGACCTCATCCGCCTCCATTCCCAGCCTTGGCAGGGGCTGAAAGTGCAGCCCTGAAATTCAGAAGTTGCTGTCAATAATTCTCCGATCCTCTACAGGATGCGCTGTTGATGTCACCGCAGACAGCAATCTTTGAAAATTACTGATCTGACAAGATTCCCTATCCGCAGTAATATTGCTGTTAACCCCAATCCCATCCCACTGCCTCAACACCACCCCCCCCCCAACACACACAAAAAATGATACCTTTTAAATGAAGTGTAACTGAGCTTTTAAAAGTGCATTAAGTCAGAACTACTGCTGAAAAGCCTTTCTGGCCCGGAAAATTAATTTTATATCTCTTTACTGTCAAATGTTTCAAATATGGCAGTTACTTAGTTTTGTATTTTTGTTTTATAATTTACGATGTTTCAGTTTCGGATGCATGTCCCAATCTTTATTTTACTCTCTGTAAAATGTTTCCATCTTGCCACACTTAAGGAAAGATGTGAAGCATTAGAGAGGGTACATAAAAGATTCACAAGCATGGTTCAGTGGGGTGAGGAACTTCATCTACTTAGATTGATGGGAGAAATCAAGATGGTTTTCCTTGGAGAAGAGAAGGTTGAGAGGACCTTTGAGAGAGGTGTTCATGAGGGGCCTGGACAGAGTATATGGGGAGAAACTGTTCCAGTTGGTGGAAGGATTGAGAACGAGATGGCACACATTTACGGTAATTGCCAAAAGAAGGATCGAGATATGAGGAGAAACTTTTTCATGCAAGCGAGTCATTAGGATCTGGAATGTGCTTCTTGAGAGTGTGGTGGAGGCAGGTTCAATCGAGGCATTCAAGAGGGAATTGATTATCTAAAAAGAAGGAATGTGCAGGGTTAGGGGGAGAAGGTGGGGGAATGGCAGCAGGTGTATTGCTCATCCTGAGAGCGATGCAGACACAGCGGGCTAAATAGCCTCCTCCTGTGCTGTAACAATTTTGTGAATTTATAAAAGCGAAGCATAATCTGTGCAGTTTAATCCTTGGTTTGAGTCTGTGGGAATACTTCAAACTGGCTGCTTACCCATTGTGGTAATGTCCCAGTTGCTGGAAGCCTGGACATTCACTTAACTTTGCACCAGATTCAAATTAACATCAGGAAAGGGGAAATCCACGTTGTGGCAGCTGTCTTTGAAGTCCATTCTGCATTCGGCACGTATGCGGTAGCAGGCATGTTTTGCATAGTGTTCTGGTCTGTGGATGGAGGAGTATAAAAATTAAATGTAGTGGAGTAATCAGGTTGGATATAACACAGTATTGGAGATGGGCATCATACATCTGGGCTAATGAAGTGCAGGTATGTACGTGTGTTGATAGTTAGAATTAGATTTCGTAGGAAGACGCAATCAGTTCTATTTCTTATGGGCTTGTCATGTGTAAGTTTTTCAGAGCTGAGCTACATAGCACAGTAAGGGCTGTTGATGGTCTAGATGCTAAGGAGTAACCACAACAACATCAACATACATTTATATAGTGCCTTTAAGTAGTAAAATGTCATAGGGTACTCTGATGGAGTGAAAATGGAGTCAAAAATTGATACTGACCACAAAAGGAGATACCCGAACAGGTGGATGAAAGCTTGGTCAAAGAGAAAGTTTTTAATGGACATTTTAAAGGAGGAGAGTGGTACAGAAGTGGAGAAGATTAGGGAGGGATTTTGGAATGATTGCTATTTGGCTTTTGTTGATGGTGAGCAGCTATTTTTGGCACATCTTTTAAACTACTGGTGGCTGTTTATTCTTTCAAGGGATGTTAGCATTGTTGGCAAGGTCAGCATTTGTTGCCCATCCCTAATTACCCTTTGAGAAGGTGGTGGTGAATTGCCATCTTGAATTGCTGCAGTCCATGTGGTGTTAGGGAGGGAGTTTCATGATTTTCACACAGTGACAGTGCAGGAACGGTGTTATATTTCCAAGTCAGGATGGTATGTGGCTTGCAGGTGAAATTCCAGGTGGTAGTGTTCCCATGTAGCTGCTGCCCTTGTCCTTCTAGATGGCAGTGGTCGTGGGTTTGGAAAATGCAGTCGAAGGAGCTTTGGCAAGTGGCGGGGTTTGTAAAATTGGGTAGATTAAATTTTGCATCCGGCATATGTGAGATAATGAACATGTAACACCTGGCATTTTAGGCTCTAAACATTAGCATAAAAATAAAATGCAGTAGATAAGTCAGGCTGGATACAACACAGTATAGGAGATGGGCTGGATACATCACATATCAACCTGGTATTTGAGACTAACTGATTAGAACACTACACTGACACAAGGCAGACAGATTACAGCAGATCAAGATGGCTCAGGAGATGGTCAGGATACAGCACACATCAACAGACTGGATATAATAAGCCAATTGGTTAAAAACTTTGATTTATGATCTTAGCCCAATTCCCCCATCATTTTTAAAAGGGTGGGAGCGTGATCATACTTAGAAAGCTGCAAAGAATATTCAGTACTCAATCAAAGTTTTTAAGAGAGTGCTCTATTATCCAGTCTGTAGCTGACTTTCAGTCTAAGCAATGAATATTACAGATCCTGATTAAAATGAGCTCATTGTAAGTCTGAGTAGTACGCTAAGAGATTCGTTTTCTACAAAGTCTTAAGGTGGCACCTTGGCAGCGGAAACAATAACTGATCCTAATTAGTGCGACAATGTGAACAACACAGGGTTGAAATATTCATTAATATGCTGTTCTTGATCACTGTTGTCTCATAAAAGAAATTGGAAACCCCCTGAGCGTTACACAGACTTTGATAAGACATTCTCTGTAGTGCCCATAATCAGTTACAGCTAAACAAAAACTCTATGCTAATTAAAATGCATTTTATTGGCAGCATATCCAGACATATCCAGATTTTGAATCTGACTATCTGAAATGCATATATTATTAATCACTGAAATCAAATGAAATTACAATGGTACTTGCTAATATGTACATGTTGGTGCTGAAGAGACTTAGCTTCAACCTAGTGCAGAGTCTTTTTATTAAATGCCTTTCTCCTTTGTCAACTGTCACTGTGTAGGGCAATTGTGCTGTACAATGGCTGCCTTCTTCTTGGCACACAACGTGACAGCAATGTCATCATTCTTTCCCTTAGTGCACATAATTACCTCACATATGGAAACCTGTGATAGCCTAAAGGCGTCGAGGAGAAAAGAGAAACTGTACAATCTGTCCACCGGCAGGCTTAATCCACAGGCAAAAATGCCATTCGAAGAGCACTGGCTGGATTTCTTGTTGGGTGTTGGGTGGCTGGGGGGTGGTGGGTGGAATTACAGGTCAGACAGCTCTTGTCACTGGGACTGCACTTAAGTAAATATCATCATATTAATAGATTCTGGATAATTGTACAAGCAAATGCCCACAGAAGGCAGTTGACCTTAATTTCCTGCAGGACTGCCCTTCACGCGCTCCTGTGAGAAGATTTATTTTGGAAATGTTATCACTATGCAACAATGATCCTAGCAACCATACATAGTTATATTTGTCAAATATTTGTGTCTCTGAAGCTGCTTCCTAATCAATGTTCCCTTGCTTCATTTACACAAAAGGTGGTAATGAAAATCATGTGCTTCCTTTCAGGGCTTTATATAGTTCAATCTCACTTTTGATTACCTATTTTTAAACCACCAGCCCATAAACGTTAACTGTTTTCTTATGCTCAGAGATTGCAATACTGGATTCTAAACATGCCACACTTTTCTTTACTTGTTTTTCTTTGTGTGGATGTGTGGCTGTCATGCCCCAATGCTGATCACAATTTTCTGATGAAACCGTAGAATTAAAATTTGTTTCATTGCATCCAGACGAAATAAAAGAATCTTAGAACATGGCAGTAAACATGTAAAAATGACTTTACCCGGGGAGTTGGATAGGATTTACCTGCTGCATTGATCAGAATTCACTTTAAGAATTAGTTGCGTTTCCACAATCGTAAAAAATTCAAACCAGACAGAAAGCCCTAGATCTGAATGGGATGGCCAGTTAGCTGGACAACTAGCCAACTAGCGCAGGGTTCAATCCACATTTGGGCTGATGTAGACTGGAGGCCTGCCTCCTCACCCTGCCCCATAGTAAAATCATGACATTAACCGTGATACAGTGACCTTCGAATAATCGTGGGTTCTATCTGGGGAAGAAGCAGACCTGAATGAGCGTCTTGAGTGAGGTTCAGTTTAATTGATAAAAAAGAGGGAAGGCATTATTTTTCTTTAGTGATGGTGCACTGTTGAATATCACCTGTGTACTATACGTTGCACAGTAATGGCAAACACATATAATGGAGGTCTTCTTCATTTTGCACATTTGTAGGGACAGAGTCTTGGATGAGTCTCACTGGGTTTTGATCTTGGATGGCATCTGTTCATAAGACCATAAGACATAGGAGCAGAAATTAGGCTATTCAGTCCATCGAGTCTGCTTCACCATTCAATCATGGCTGATAGGTTTCTCAACCTCATTCTCCCGCCTTCTCCCCGTAACCTTTGATCCCCTTACCAATCAAGAACCTATCTATCTTGGTTTTAAATACACTCAATGACCTGGCCTCCACAGCCTTCTGTGGCAAAGAATTCCATAGATTCACCACTCTCTGGCTAAAGAAGTTTCTCCTCATCTCTGTTCTAAAAGGTCTTCCCTTTACTCTGAGGCTGTGCCCTCGGATCCTAGTCTCTCCTACTAATGGAACCATCTTCCCCACGTCCACTCTATCCAGGCCTTTCAGTACTCTGTAAGTTTCAATCAGATCCCTCCTCATCCTTCAAAACTCCATCGAGTATAGACCCAGAGTCCTCAAACGTTCCTCATATGTTAAGCCTTTCATTCCTGGCTTCATTCTCCTATTGTTCCTATGGCTCCTGGGGCAAGGGGCTGGTTAGAAAGATGCTGAGACCACACTGCTCATCAGTTTCTCTGGATTGTCTTTCTTGTTCATACAGGATGGGGAGAGTCAGACGGACATTAGATAAACACCTTCTACAGTAATGGGGTCCTAATGTTCTGCTGCTTCTCAATTCCAAGTGTTGCTTGTGCATTTCTTGCTCATGCTGCCAAAGGTCCCACAGATTCTTTTATGAGAAACGGGCGCTTTGGATTATGTCACATCTCGGGCTACGGCTCTCACTTCTGGAACCGGTGATTAGCTTTCAGGCGGCTTTTAAAAGCAGAGGCAGTGGTGGAAAAGTTTAGTGAGAGAATTCAGAGACAACAGCTGAGGGAGCTGAAGGCTCGGCCATTAATCTGTGCAGTAGTGAGGCGGGGGGGGGGGTGAACAAAACGAGTCATAGGATATTGAGGACAGAGAAAGGAATGTAACACGAGACAAAGCTGCAGAGTTAGGAAAGGGTAAAGCTGTAGAGGGATTTGCAGCTAAGAAAAAGGATTTTAATTCTGATACTTGGACAACCAGTGTAAGTGAAAATGATGAGGTGATGAAAAGGGGGGCTTGGTGCAAGATAAGGTGTGGGCAATGAAGTTTTGGATAAATTGTGGTTTGTGGAAGTAGGGAGCAGGTTATCTGGTCCTGAATGGATCTATGGGCCCGTAACTTCCTTGCAGTGGCAATCAGGGTTGGACTGCTACTCTGCTCCTTCTTTTTTCACTTTGAAATCCACGTTCCTGAGGTCTTGTGTTGAGGGCTGAACAGCCGGAGATAAGGGAGCAACGGCCCCTTTTTTTACGGCACTAACTGCCATAAAGCAGGTAAGTTTAAAGGTCAAGTCACTTTGAGAAGCCAGGGAGAAGGTGAATGGGTAGGCTTGGAAGGTGGTGTGGGGGAGTCCCATAGAGGGTCAGGGGTTGGCAATTCCTGTGGGGTTCAAGGGGTAGTCAGGAGGGTCCCTGGGGAACCAAGGGAGTGGGCGGTATCCCATGGAGGGATCATGGGGGTAATCAGGGATCCTATGGAGGGATCGGAGGGGTAGCTGGGGTGGAGGGGGGTTAATGGGCAAGGTGGGGGAAAGTCGGAGGGGTGGGGGGGTTAGTGGGGAATGTGGAGAATAGCTGGGGAGTGGGGGCAGTACCGGGGGAGTCAAGGAGTAGTTGGGGAGTGGGGGGGTTAGTGGCGGGGGTTGGGGACTATTTGGGGGTGTCCTGTGGGGGGTTGGGGTGAGTCAGTGTTATAGTTACCCAGAGGTTATAAGTGGTTTTAATTCTTCTAACTTTTTCTGGGTCACTATTACTGTCAGACAGTGGAACCATCTGAAGTTTGCGTTTTATATCGTACTTTTGAATCATTCTTATTGGGGCAATTATCCAATAGAAGTTTGAACTTCCCAGGCAATTGCCATGCGTTCCTTACTGGGGGACTTCCAGGGTTTGGGGCAGGGGTGGAGTGTGGTTCCCCAGCACAACTTTGGGCTATCCTGCCATTATGATGCCCCAGAGCTTGGAAGTTACAGGTCATGATGTTGGGTTGCACAGATGGAGAGTTCCTTCATTGCTTTGGTCCACTTGGTTTTATTGGTAGCCTCACTATTGAATTAGCAAATTATGGGTTCAATCTGCACCCCAAGACTTAGCATAATTCAGGCTGACACTTAAGTGCTGCATTGCTGCAGAGGCCATATCTTGGATCAGACATTAAACAAATCTTAGTGCCCATCTTAGTGGTATGTTAAAGATCCTATGGCGCTATTTGAAGAAGTGCAGGTAGAAGGGCAGGCATGCCAAGCACAGCCCTCTAAATTGTGGCACAGATCCACAGGACTGTCAATGCTTTCTGGCCCCAACTAATCCTCCACCTGCCCCACCCCAGTCATATGTCTGTGTGCACTGTTTATCCTGGGCTCCATCGCCATACCCCTCCACCCCACCTTCAGTCAAGCCTTTGCCTTCCAGACCTTTCCCTTGCCTCTGTCTTGACCCTTTCTTTTCTTTGTCCAACCCCCCAACTCAAGCCTTTGCCCTTCAGCGCCACTGCCCACCCCGTTGCCTCCCTACTGAGCTCACATGAGAAGCCTTGGTTCTGACCCCCACTCCGACCCCCACCTCCCCTCCCGGCCCACTGTTCCACATTGTCTTTACACTGGTCTTGCCTGAGCAGCCTTAGAATGGAGTTGGAACATCGGCAACCACAGCGCGAGAGCTGTACACACATACCGCGAGGTCACAAGGTGAAGTGCAGTTTGCCAGGTTTAAGTCACTTATATACGGTTGTGAATCACACTAGTATAATTAGCTGCTGGTATGACCATTTGATCTGGAGTGGGGGCGTGATCCCAGCAAGCTGGGTTTTTAATGAATATTCATGGTATTCAAATGTATGCAAATGCAGTTCCTGACAAGACGCTGCAGGCTGTTTGGCCCACCATGAAAGTCAAGAGTGGAAAATTTGAAACCATTTTCACGCTGGCGGGACTTTTGGGGCTCTCCAAATTTTCCTGTCTCGCCTGCCCATGGTGTCCGCCCTTGAGGGACGGGAAAATCCCATCCTATGGATTCAAGGAGCATACATTTGGAAGACTAGGCAGTTCCTAAACTCTATCTAAACCCCGACAGCACTACAAAGCATGGTGGCAGCGAGTGAAAGACCCAGCAAAGACTGAAAGAAACTACAGGGCTGGCAAGAAAAGAGATCCTCCAAGGAACGACAAAATAAAAAATTCCAAGCCTCACCAAGACATTGGAACATTGTGGGAGCAGCAGAGGCAAGCTATGATACAGACCCAGAGGTCAGACAGCAGTGGGCATGGGCCCAAAACAGCAAGCAGCAGTGGAGAAGCAGGATCAAATGCAGGAACAATTCCAGTGCTCAGCAGAAATGTGAAATCCACCCGACCACTCCTAGAACCAGTTCAGAGTGTGGAAGGCCCACAACAGGCCCAGAAGTGGAATGACTGGAGAAAAACTTTCACAAGGTACATAGTACATATTGCTTAAGGATTCCATAAAAAAAGACTGGAAAGACCAGGTCAGCACCCTACACTATGTTGTAGGAACCATTGTTGTTGACATGATAGTCAGGCAGGTGGCTGATGTGACTTCAGCTTCTTCTGAAGAAGCCATGCAAGTTTTTGACTCTTATTGTGTTGGCACTTAATAATTGAGAGGGCAAATTTGAGAGGCCAGGCAAAAGTATGGATTCGTTTATCAATGATATCTATAGGCTGGTAGAGAACTGCACTTATGGAATTTTGAAAGATGAGATGATTGTTGTAGGGGTGTTAGATGAAGCATTATCAGATCTCTTATAGACAATGTAGGATTTAACCCTGATGAAAACAATGCCGATCACGAGACAAATGTTACTTAGAAAACAGAATCAGATGCTCGTTTGCAGGGAAGGAGAGGTCCCGTGGCAAAGATCAAGCAAGACCATTCAATTTGTAGGCCATAAAATGGAAAGAGTGCCAAAATCTAAGCCCAACAAAATGGGGAAAAGCGTACCGAATGCCATTTTAAAATGTTTCAGTTTTGGCAGCGAAAAGCTGTGCAAATAAGAATGTCCATCGGTGGTGGGGGTGGGGGGGTGCAGGGCAGAGACACAACTGTGGAAAAATAGGCCATTTTAAAATGGGTTGTCAGTCAAAAATGCTGACAGCCTGTAAAAAAAGAGAAAATTTTAAAGCGGAGCCATGTGTAAGAAATGGAAGAACCACAAGGATAGAAGTTAACCTTCTGAAGGGAGGTAAATGACATTGAAAACAAGTATTGAAGTGTTAAACATGAAGTTTAAATTAGACACAGGAGCAGGGGTTTCTTCTTTATCAGATGAAGTAAAATGGCTCAAACAGATTACATCGCAACCCTCATCTATTAAATTACAGAGTCCTGGGGGAGTACATTAAAAGTGAAAGGCCAGCTTATGGCAAAGCTGAAATATAAAGATCGAGAAATCCTTGAACTTCTCTATGTCATGCAAAATCAAGAATGCTCTCCACTAAGCAGAAAGGCATGCCTAAAGCTGAAATTAATCTATAAGTTGGATGAAGTTACTGGTGAGAATTACAGCACTACATTCTGAAATGAATTCCCAAAATTGTTTACAGGGCTGGGGAAATGAAAGACTCAGTAATGCATCATCCCATGAGCTGATGCTAAACCAATTTGCCTCTTTACTATGAGGAAAGTTGTTCACCCAGTCACGGACAGAGTCAAGGTCAAAATAGAAAAGATGTAGCAGCAAAGGGTTGCCTCACTGGTCACCATGCCAACAAAATAGTGTTCTGGTATGGTTAGGTCCCAAAACCCCGATGGCTCTATAAGACTCAACTAATCAAGGCAGTGGAACATGAGATAAAAACAGAAAATGCTGGAAAAACTCAGCAGGTCTGGCAGCATCTGTGGTGAGAGAAACAGAGTTAGCATTTCAAGTCTGTATGACTCTTCTTCAGTGGATGAGAGCCTAGCAAAACTAGCCAAGAGCACTGTATTTACCAAATTGGATGCAAACAGTGGATTTTGGCACTTGCCTCTGGACAAAGAATCCAGGGCCAGAATATTGTGCTTATCAGGTGGGCACAGGCCTATGCGTGATATTTTGGTTGGCGGGTGCGCATGGCAATTGGCAGTGTGCCCACCAACAATTAACAGGTCTATTAAAGCCATTAAAGATCTAATTGAATTACATTTTTCACTGCCTGACCAACCTTACGGTTGACAGGAAGGCAAAAAGGCCAAGCGGCCTTTGGATTTTTTTGCAAAACCTCATCCGCGGGTGGGATGAGGTTTCGATTCATCATTAAAAAAATATATTTTCAGACTAATTTCTCACATGTCCCTGCTCGTGTGAAGAGTCACATGAGCAGGGACATGTGAGAAATTATTTTTTGATGACAGAGTCAAATGTGGGGACGTTTTAAAAACCTTTCTTTTTCATTTTCATAAAACTTCATCCCCTTGAGGCAGCTCTGTGCCTCAGGGAGCTTTTCCTGTGTGCATGCACAAGTTTCCACGGTCACCCTCCTCCCACCCCCACCCCCACTACTCAGGCAGTGCTGAGCACTGCAGCACGCGTTCCATGCTGGGCAGGCCTTAATTGGCCCACCAGTGTGAAACCGTGGTCGCGGCCCCTTCACTGGAGGTGGTGGACTTCCCGACTGCTCCCGCTGAGCCTGCCCGACGAGGGCAAAATTCTGCCCTAGATTGCTGACCACACCTATAATGCCCTCCAGTCATTATTATTTCAATAAAAGGCCCTCTGGAATCACGTCTGCTCCAGAAATATTCCAGGGAATGATGTCCAACACTTTAGAAGGCGTGGTAGGAGTAATATACGGATAACATATTCATACTGGGATCCACGAGGCAGGAACATGATTGCAGGGTCATAGCAGTCCTGAGAGTCTTACAGGACGCAGGCCTAACACTGAATAAAAAATGTGAGTTTGCCAAACCCATGATCAAGTTTCTAGGTCGCATAGTACAATCCACTGGAATCACAGTTAATCCGCAAAAAATTAAAGTTATGAGAATTTCTGCAACCCAGGAACATGACTGATCTTTGCAGATTTCTAAGGATGGTGAACCAAGTAGGCAAGTTCCTACCAAAATTGCAGAGGTCAACGAGCCCTTGAGATGGGGCCAACACTGGTGCTGGAACATGGACCAGCGCAATGCTTTTGAAAGGAATAAACGACTTTTAATCTCTTCTAAAGTCTTGACACGTTACGACCCAGACTTAGTCCGCCTAGTAATGGCGGATACATTGTCTACAGGGCTGGGCGCAGTACTATTTCTAGTGCAGGCAGACGGCAAGCGTAGACCAGTTTACTTTGCCTCTAGATCACTAACAGAAATGGAGCATCGGCACACCATGATGGAAAAAAAGCTTTGGCAGCAACGTGGGCATGTGAAAAGTTTTCAGACTATTTTATGGGATTACATTTCAAAATCAAAACAGACCATAGACCACTAGGCACCCTTCTGAACATGAAAGCAATTGCAAAGATGCTGCCCGGAATCCAACAGTTCAGATTAAGATTGATGAGATCCGACTCCATTACAGAGTAAATGCAAGGAAAATGTCAAACAAAAGCAGACACACTGTCAACAGTACCATCAGAAAAAACTGAACAAGAAGATTTAAACTTCATTGAGGAGGTTGAAGCATAAACATCCTTAATCGCTCAGCACTTACCAGCTACTGCAAGCAAGTTGCAGGAATTAAGGCAAACCCAGAAACGAGATGAGGAATGTCTTTGAATCCAAGAATATTGTCTGAAAGGATGGCCAGACTATATCTCCACTAATCCAATGCTGTGCCAGTATTTTGAAAAGCGCCTGCACCTCACTGTCATTGATGACTTGCTCGTCTTCAAAGAGAGATAGTCATACAGAGAGCCCTTTGGCTTGATATTCTTCAAAGACTTCACCAAGGACATTTAGGAATTACGAAGTGTGGTGTGAGGATGCAATAATCAGTCTGTTGCCAGGTATTACTAGCTCTACAAGAGAAATGATTTCTAACTGTATTACTTGTGCTGTGAACAGTCAGGAACAGAAAGAACTACTATTACCTTTCTGTTTTCCATCAAGGTCGTGGGATTTGAATTTAAGGGGAAAACTTTCCTTATCATTATTTGATTACTGTTCATGGTGGATTTTTAAAAATTCATTCACGGGATGTGGCCTTCGCTGGCTGGGCCAGCATTTATTACCCATACCTAGTTGCCCTTGAGAAGGTGGTGGTGAGCTGCCTTCTTGAACCGCTGCAGTTCCATATGGTGTAAGTACACCCACAGTGCTGTTGGAGAGGGAGTTCCAGCATTTTGACCCAGTGACAGTAAATGAACGGCAGTATATTTCCAAGTTATGATGGTGAGTGACTTGGAGGGGAACTTCCAGGTGATGGTGTTCCCATCTATCTGCTGCCCTTGTCCTTCTAGGTGGTGGTGGTCATGGTTTTGGAAGTGAAAGTTTGTGGATGTGGTGCCAATCAAGCAGACTGCTTTGTCCTGGACAGTGTCAAGCTTCTTCAGTGTTGTAGGAGCTGCACTCATTCAGGCAAGTGGGGAGTATTCCAATGCACTCCTGACTAGTGCCTTGTAGATGGTGGACAGGCATTGGGGAGTCAGGAGGCGAGTTACTCATGGCACGATTCCTAGGCTCTGACCTGCTCTTGTAGTCAGTATTTATATGGCTAGTCCAGTTCAGTTTCTGGTCAATGGTAACCCCCAGGATGTTGATAGCGGGGGCTTCAGTGGTGGTAATGTCATTGAACATAAAGGGGTGATGGTTGGATTCTCTCTAGTTGAGGTGGTCATTGCCTGACATTTGTGTGGCGCGAATGTTACTTGCCACTTGTCAGCCCCAAGCCTGGATATTGTCCAGGTCTTGCTGCATTTGGGCGTGGCCTGCTTCAGTATCTGAGGAGTTGTGAATAATGCTGGACATTGTCCAATCAACGGGGAACATCCCCACTTCTGACCTTATGATGGAAGGAAGGTCATTGAAGATGAAGGTCATTGATGAAGCAGCTGAAGATGGTTGGGCCTAGGAACACCTGCAGTGATGTCCTGGAGCTGAGATGACTGACCTCCAACAACCACAACCATCTTTCTTTGTGCTAGGTAGGACTCCAACCGACAGAGAGTTTTCCCCCTGATTCCCATTGAATCCAGTTTTACTAGGGCTCCTTGATGCCACACTTGGTTAAATGCTGTCCTGATGTTAAGGGCAGTAACTCTCATCTCACCTCTGGAGTTCAGGTCTTTTGTCCATGTTTGAACCAAGGCTGTAACGAGCAAGGAGCTAAGTGGCCTTGGTGGAACCGAAACCGGGCCTCAGTGAACAGGTTATTGCTAAGCAAGTGCCGGTTGATAACACTGTTGACGACCCCTTCCATCACTTTACTGGTGATGGAGAGTAGACTGATGGGGCGGTAATTGGGCAGGTTGGATTTGTCCTGCTTTTTGTGTACAGGACATACCGGGGCAATTTTCCACATAGCTGGGCAGATGCCAGTGTTGTAGCTTCACTGGAACAGCTTGGCTAGGAGCGCGGCAAGTTCTGGAGCACAATTCTTCAGTACTATTGCTGGAATGTTGCCAGGGTCCATAGCCTTTGCAGTATCCAGTGCCTTCAGCCGTTTCTTGATATCACGTGGAGTGATCGAATTGGCTGAAGACTGGCATCTGTGATGCTGGGGACCTCTGGAGGAGGCCGAGATGGATCATCCACTTGGCACTTCTGGCTGAAGATTGTCACGAATGCTTCAGCCTTACCTTTTGCACTGTTGTGCTGGGCTCCTCCATCATTGAGGATGGGGATATTTGTGGAGCAGCCTCCTTCAGTGAGCTGTTTAGTTGTCCACCACCATTCACGACTGGATGTGGCAGGACTGCAGAGCTTAGATCTGATCCATTGGTTATGGGATTGCTTAGCTCTATCACTTGCTGCTTTTGCTGTTTGGCATGCAAGTAGTCCTGTTTTATAGCTTCACCAGATTGAAACTTCATTTTTAGGTATACCTGGTGCTCCTGGCATGCCCTCCTGCACTCATCATTGAACTAGGGTTGATCCCCTGGCTTGATGGTAATGATAGAGTGGGGGATATGCCGGGCCATCAAGTTACAAATTGTGTTCGAGTACAATTCTGCTGCTGATGGCCCACAGTGCCTCATGGATGCCCAGTCCTGAGTTGTTAGATCTGTTCAAAATCTATCCCATTTAGCACGGCGGTAGTACCACACAACACAATGGAGGGTATTCTCAGTGTGAAGGCAGGACTTCATCTCCATAAGGACTGTGCGGTGGTCACTACTACCAATACTGTCATGTGGCAGGCAGGTTGGTGAGGATGAGGTCAAGTATGTTTTTCCTCACCACCTGTTGCAGACCCAGTCTAGCAGCTTTGTCATTTAGGGTTCGGCCAGTTCAGTCAGTAGTGGTGCAACAGAGCCACTCTTGGTGATGGACATTGAAGTCCCCCACCCAGAGTACATTTTGCACCCTTGCTACCCTCAGTGCTTCCTCCAAGTGATGTTCAAAATGGAGGAGCACTGATTCATCAGCTGAGGGAGGGTGGCACATGGTAATCAGCAGGAGGTTTTCTTGTCCATATTTGACCCAATGCCATGAGACTCCCAGTGTATACCACTGTGCCACTACCTCTGCTGGATCTGTCCTGCTGGTAGGACAGAGCATACCCAGGGATGGTGATTGTGGAGTCTGAGACATTATCTGTAAGATATGATTCCATGAGGATGACTATGTCAGGCTGTTGCTTGACTAGTTTGTGAGAACAATTTTGGCACTAGGCCCCCAGATGTTAGTAAGGACTTTGCTGTGATTGCCGTTGTCAGTGCCTAGCTCGATGCCGGGTGGCTTGTCCCGTTTCATTCCTTTTTTGTGTCTTTGTAGTGGTTTGTAACAACTGAGTGGCTTGCTAGGCTATTCAGAGGGCATTTAAGAGTCAACTACATTGCTGTGGGTCTGGAGTCACATGTTAGGCCAGACCACATAAGGACAGTGAACCAGATGGGTTTTTACAGCAATCAACAATGGACAATGGTTTCATGGTCATCATTGGACTTTTAATTCCATAGTTTTAATTGTATTCAAATTCCACCTTCTGCCATGGCAGGATTCCCCTGGGACCCTGGATTACTAGTCCAGCAACAATACCACTATGCCATCGCCTCACCCCCAGTTAAAGTAAATCATTTGCCCAGTATCACAGCGGAAGCAGTCATTCAATCTCTCAAGAGAATTTATTCAATGCATGGTGTCCCAGACATTGTAGTGTCTGACAATGGGCCACAACTCTCAAAAGAGCTATTCTAAAATTTTGCAAATGAATATGGCTTTGTTCATTTAACCAGTTTACCTCACTATCCTCCAACAAGTGAAGAAACTGAGGGGCACAAACCCTTAAGTAGTTATTAAAGAAAAATTAAGACTTTACTCTAGCCCTTCTGAGCTATTGATGCTCACCACTGCAAAATGGTTTCCCACCATCAGAGTTACTAATGGGAAGGAGATTGGGAACACAGCTTCCACCTCTGACACAAAAACTCAAACCCAATGTCAGCATGAACGACCACGAGAGCGTAAAACAGCATGAGAAAGAGCAGAGAAGCAACTAGGCTCGGAACTTTAATCACAGGCACAGAGCACATGAGTTACTAATGCTGAAGCCCAGGCAGAGAGTATGGGCCCAAGGCTAACAGAGGGAAGGTACAATGATTGAAAAAACTCCACAACCAAGATAATACAGGGTTGAGACAGGCCACGATATCATAAAGAGAAACCACAGCGTCTTAGTATCCTTGAAAAGAAAGCCAATCGAAACTTGGGCTTACTGCACAGATCCTGAAGAAGATCTAAGATCTACTACCCACCATGCGGCCACCCAAGAGAAGAAGGGAAATACCTAAAGGGCTGAATTTTCACCTTGGCAAGCGGGCACGTGCCTGACATGCACGAGCGTGAAATTGCACGTGATGACATCTGGCGAGTGTCCCGACGTCATCGTGCACTCGTCTGGCATGCGTGGGAGATGGCAGCCCACACCCCCCCGACAATTAGGAGGGCTGTTAAGCCCATTAATTCATTAATTAAATGAAACTTTTCCCTGCCCGTCCAGCCTTATGGTTGGAGGGTGGCTGAATAGGCCAAAGCGGCCTTTTGATTTTTGAGGAAACCTCATTGACGGATGGGATGAGGTTTCCGACGTTAATTAAAAATAAAATAAAAGTTTTCAGAACTCATTTGTAACATGTGCCTGCTCATGTGGCAGAGTCACATGAGGGGTCATGTTTTCCTGATTTTTTAAAACTTTATTTTTAATGTAGAAAATCTTCAGCTGGACCTTGGAGACCAACCCTATAAAGTCTGAGACTTTGTGGGGAAATGTAGAAATATGCTGGGGATAAAGACTTATGGGGAGATATAGAGTAAATGGTTAACATCAGAAGCATACCTGATGCCGATGTAATAACGATGTCAGATTACAGTAATAAGAGAGATCCTGAAGAGGACAGAATCTCTTACCTCGTTTGGAGGTCCAAATGTGTAAATACTTGCTGTAAATAAATAGTTCTGTTTATGGACTTGAGCAGCATACTTTTGGGAAGAGTAGTCATCCACAAACCAAATTCTAAACCACTATCACACAACAAACAAATTGTAAGTTTACTTTCACATCTTCAGATAATTTGGGCTACCTGAAACTCTCCACTGAAGCAAAGCAAGACCATGATAATTGAGGGGGCCTGATCATTGCTTATTTCCATGAGTTTTAAATGCCCAGCGCCCACAGGTTCTTTCTTGCTTACTGGTGGGAAAGGGATTTTTCACAGCATTTTTGGTGAGAGTTTATTTTTCTACACTTTGGGGGGTTTTCTGAAGCCCCAACACAGATCCTTACAGGACACCATTATTCATATTCTGCCATCTTGATTACTTGCCTATTATGCCAAGTCTCTGTCTGCTACTGCTCAGCCATTGTCCTGACCAGGTCAATAATTTGTCTTCAATTTCCATGAACTTCAACTTTAGCCAACAATCTCTTATGGGTGACTTTATGAAATGCCTTCTGGAAATCCAACTAAAAAGCATGCACAGATAGTTCCCCTGTCCACTACTTTAAAAAATTCAGTCAGATTTGTCAGATGTGACCTTTACAAATTCATGTTGATTGACTCTGAAAATTTTCAAGGTATTCAGTCACTCTATCCTTATTTACAGAGTCTAGTAATTTCCTGACAACAGATATTAAACTAACTGGTCTATAATTCCCTCTGTCACGTTTCTTAAATAGTGGAGTGACGTGCAATTTTCCAATCTAAAGGAACAGTTCCAGATCAAGAGAACTTTGGATGATTATAGTTAGGGGATCTGTAATGTTTTCACCTACATCCTTTAAATTCCTGGTATGGAAAACACCTGGTCCCTAGAGCTTGCCACTATTTAGTGCCATTATTTTCTTCAATTCTGTGGTTTTTCTGGTGGGTCATTAACCCTGACTCATTACTAGTTTCCTTGGGATGTCCGGCACGCTGACTCTATCCTCCATTGTCAGTACGAATAAAAAGTAATTATTCAACATGTCCGACATTTCCTTATTTTCATTGACAATATCACAGTCGTCAGTTTTCAAGGGGCTTATATTTTTCCTGTTCACTTTTTCTCACCTAATATAATCATTAAAAATGTTGTATTGATTTAATATCCCTTGCAAGTTTCTTTTCATTGTCTCTTTTTGTATCTCCTACGATTTTGCTATTCTTCCTATCTCTCCCATTCTACAATACCTGTGCAATTTTTTTGCATTTCTGTAATCTTTTCTTATAATTTTATGTTGACTCTTATCTCATTGTCCATGGCAGTCTTTTTTTTTAGTGAGTGGAGCTTTTTCCCCTGAAGGTCGTTCCTGTATCATATTAAATTATTTCTTAAGCTCTGCTCACTGATTGTCAGTCATTTTATCCATTAACAGATTTTCCCAGTTTATTGTGGGCAGTCTCTGTCACATCTCATTGAAATTTAGAAACTTAGGCTGGAATGTTCCGGCCTTGTCGCGAGCGGGACCCGCTGTGGGTGAAGGGGCGCCCCAGACAAAAATTCAGTGACTTGTGGCGAGACCTGAAGATCGCATTGGTGGTGGGCGAGTGTGGAAAATCCTGTCCCGAGGGTTGTATCTTGTTGCAGCGGCGAGTTTCTCAACGGTGGGACTAGGAGTGAGTGGGGCTTCCTCTTGGAGGCATGATGACTGGCCATGAGCAATCATGCGGTGCCCAGCCAATCAGCTATGCATACTCCAAGGGCAGAGCCAATTATGCAGTGGGGCGGCAGGAAGTTGCCGACCCTACTGTTACTTCGCAGTGATCTTAGGTCTGGGCGCCATATTTAATTGGCACCCGAACAGGCATCTATCCCCTGCAAGACAGTATCATTCTGCCTGTCAGAGAGGAGGATTTTGAACTTGAGCTACTGCCACCGCCTTTCCGCCCGCCACACTTGGATCCTTTGGAGCTGCCAACTATTACCCCGACCCCTGCCTCAGTCACCGTTGACCTTGCCTTCGTCACCCTCGACCGTCCCTCCATTACCCTAACCCTGCCTTCTGTGACCCTTGAGCCACCCACCATCACCCTCAATCAACTGTCTGTTAACCTAGAGTCTGTCAACAAGAAGGCATGTCACGTAGATGTAGCATTGACCAATGCCAGATTTAGTTAACAGATTTAGTTAACAGTCTAACCATGTAAGAACATTCATCTAATAGCGAACATAATATGATCAAGTTTAATGCAGTGTTTGAAAGGAAGAAACATGAAACAGCTACCAAGGGCAGAATCTAGTGAAGCTCCCAGGAGGGAAGAATAAGGCAGGCAGGGGCACTTGATAGTGCAGGAGGTGAAACCCCCAGCACCCTGGACCTGCACCTCCCCACCCCCTGCCACCCTCGATCTGCCAACTGTCATCCTTAACCCTCCCTCTATCACCCTTGACCTGCCCTCGGTTACCCTCGACTTTCCCAGCCTCACCATTGAACCGTCCTCAATCACCCTTGATCTTCCCTTTATCGTGCTTGAGCTGCTTTCAGCAGAGATTGACCTTCCCTCTGTCATGCAGCTCCCTCCCTCTGTCTTCCATGACCCTTCTTAGAACCAACACAACCCGATCCCTCTCACTCCTACAGCCATGCCCAGACCTCCTTGGACAGCCACTACCCGAGCTCAATGCAACAACTCAGCCTCCTCTCCCCTAGTCCAACAAAGTTCCCCATATAAGAAAAGCAGCTCCTCCTCACTCCAAATCCATCAGGAAGACCATCTTGTCTGGTCCATGCCACCCCTAACCAGTCATTAATCTGAAGGCACATGCTTCTCGTTTGTTGCCGATTTAATCGCGAAAGGACAATTTGATCTGGCGGCCATGCATTTTAATGAATATGCGTAACATGCTAATGCATTAAAAATAGGTTCTCACTGTTTGCCTCTGGCAACCACCTTTAATCTACCCAACTCATTCCCAACTTCCATATTGTCTTTGGAAAGCTGGCATTTCGCCTCCTGCCCGATTAAGTGCCCCTGCCTGCCTTATTCTCCCCTCCCGGGAGCTTCACTAGATTCTGCCCTTGGTAGCTGTTTCATGTTTCTTCCTTTCAAACACTGCATTAAACTTGATCATATTATGTTCACTATTAGATAAATGTTCTTACATGGTTAGACTGTTAATTAAATCTGGCATTAGTCATTGCTATATCTACATGGTATGCCTTCTTGTTGGCTCTCAGAAATATTGTTACAGAAAACTAATCCAGACATACTCAAGAAATTCGTTACCTTTCTGAAATGTGCTAGTCTGCCTGTCACAATCTTTATGAAAGTTAAACCCCCAATAAACCCACTCTGCTTTTGATATAATCTTGTCTAATCTCTGCATTTATACAATCCACCACTTCACAGCTTGCTACCAAGTTACAACTCCCACACAACCTTAAATCCTTGTCTATTTTTTAATTCTGCCCACTGGCTGCTTATTATATGCTCTCTTATTATTGAAGTGATTTTATCCTTAATAGCTAAGGCTATTCTTCCCCCTACACTTTTTTGCTCTATCTTTCTTGTAGACCTGATAACCAATGTTCCCTGTAAGTTCAGTGTGCATGTGGTCTTGCAGCAACCCAGAAGGTACTGCGCAGGTCACTCATAAGTTTTTCCCTCGAAGGTACCAAAAAATTGTGTTAAAAAATTTAAAGGTAGCGTGCATTCAACTGAACAGGCCGCACACAGCAAAACAAGTCAGAGCGGTTTTGCTTATTCCCTCATAACTTTAGTTCCCAGTCTTGACCATCTCGCAGCCATGTCTCAGCAAAGGCTATCCTAAAACTCCAAGTTGAATTTATGCTTGCAATTGATTCAGTGCAATCCTTATACTCTGAGCATTTGTACAAAAAAAGCTTATTGGGCCACATCTCCTGACCTGTCCTTCTGCTCTAAAGTTTTATTGACGTGTTTTTTTTATTTCTCTCTCCTGGTTTATTTACTTTTCATCTTTTAACTTTCTCTTTAGTGCCTAAGGCAGTGCCTAAAGGAGTTTCTGAATGTTATTCTTCTCTCTTCCCTTTCCTTTGTGTTGGAGTCATTATTTATACAACCTTTTCCATCTGAGTCCTCCCCTCAATTTACTTAATTTAAAGTTCTTGCGATGGCTCTATTTATCCTCTCCATGAGGTCCCTGACCCCAGCTTGATTCAGGTGGAGCCCATCTCAATGTTACTTTTCCTTCCAGCCCCAGTATTGGTGCCAGTATCCTATGAAGTGGAACTCCACTTGCCCACACCTTTCCTTTGGCTATTTGTTCACCTCCAAAACCCCTGCCCATCCCTACATCAATGTGCATGTGGCTCAGAAAATTCCAAGATTATAACCCTTGAGGTCCTGTTTGTTAATTTAGCTCCTAGTTCCTGCTACTCTCCAAACAGGACCACTGGTTTACTCTTCCCAAAGTTGCTGCGACTGGATCCTCTCCCCACTACTCCCCCATTCCCCTTAATGTCCTTCTGTGCTAGTTCGAGGCGTCTCTCACCTGTGCCAGCTGGCACCAGGTACGCAGCATATCATGGGACTATCTATCCTGAATTACCAAAAATGACCACATGATGTTTTCCCTCCCTTTCCCCCTCCTCTTCCCCTTTGGACAGTCTCCTGTTCCAAATACGATGGTCCGCGTTCTGGCTGTCCTTTTGACAGTCTTTATGCTTACCCCAACAGGTACTGCACCTGTTGGATAGGAGCAGTTTTTGTGGATCCTTGTTTTCTTTCTCGTCTGGGTTTCCCTTATGCTGCACTCAGGACTCTATCCTGAACATGCGCCCTTCTATCAGGTGTGACCAAAGTCTGGAGCCAATTGTACAGGGACTGTTTCCCTTCTTTTAATGTGTTGGAGTTTCTCCAGCTCACACACCAGCTCAATGACTTTGAGCTGAAGGGATTTGAGACAGAGCCTTCGAATGCAGATATGTTCACTTAGGACAATATTGTTGTCTCTTAACTCCACATACTGCAGTCCAACGCACACAACCTGCTTTGCCATATCTTAGGGCAGACTTTTACAGCCCCTACGTGGTGTGGGCGGGGCCAAAAAATGTGGTGAGCTGTTCAAAATTCTATTGACTTCGACGGGACCAGAAGATCCCGCCGGAGGGAGGGGCCGTAAAATTCCACCCTTAGTTTAGATTATTTATATCGACCTTTTAGTTTGTAACAAAAACAAAAAATGCTGGAAAAACTCAGCAGGTCTGACAGCGCTTGTGGAGAGAAAGTTAACGTTTCGAGTCCGTGTGACTCTTCATCAGAGCTTTTAATTTGTAAAGCTTTTTTCTTTTACATTAACTTGCACTAAAACACCAAATACTGCCTTAAGCTTATATAAATCATTACAAGTACTGGAGGCAAAAAGTAGCACCTCCTTCACCAAATTCCCAACTTTTTCACTCTATTCACGCTGCACTCCTTTTACCCACTCTGCATTGTCTGAAGGCAGCTTGCTTTCTACACCTTTTTGAGCCATGCCCACGTTATGAGTGCTCACTTAGATTCCTGCACACAGTAATTAGTACCTATTCAGACAGTCACTTACAGCTGACAAGTTAGCTGCCACTGACAGGCAGATTATGTTAACTTGCTCACAGTTTCTTTTATCGATTTTAGAGTTCTAATTTAAATTCAAAAGTTAAACCAAATTCAGTCTGAGATATACTCAACAATAATTTCCAGAGAATTCTCGCTCACCGCAAATTCCCAACTTTTGTACTTTATTTACGAAGCATTGCTTTGAGTCCCGCTCTGTCAGAAGCCTTTATTCAGGGCTGTTTTTGAGCTGTCAACTAGTTTGGAGGCTGTGACAGCTTTTTGAAGATACTGAGCATTTTTTATGGTTTTTTTTCTCTAGAATGTCTTGTAATCAGAAATACTTTTTTATTCATTCTTTCATGGGACGTGGGCATCGCTGGCAAGGCTGGCATTTGTTGCCCACCCTAATCACCCTCGAGAAGGTGGTGGTGAACCACTTTCTTGAACTGCTGTGGTCCACCAGGTGTAGTTACACCTGCAGTGCTGTTAGGAAGGAAGTCTCTGGATTTCGATCCCATGACAGTGAAGGAACAGCAATACAGCTCTGAGTCAGAATGCTGTGTGGCTTGGAGGGGAACTTGCAGATGATGGTGTTCCCATGCGTTTGCTGTGCTTGTCCTTCCAGGCGGTTAAGGTCACGGGATTGGAAGGTGTGGTCAAAGGAGCCTTGGTGAGTTGCTGCAGTGCAGATGGCTCACACTGCTGCTACTATGGTGGTGGAGGGAGTGAATGTTGAAAGTGGTGGATGAGGTGCTGATCAACTGGGCTGCTTTATCCTGGATGGTGCTGAACCTCTTGAGTGCTGTGGGAGCTGCACTCATCCAGGCAAGTGGAGGATATTCCATCATACTCTTGACTTGTGCCATGGAGATAGTGGACAGGCTTTGGGAAGTCAGAAGGTGAGTTACTCATTGCAGAATTCCCAGCCTCTGCTCGGTTCTTGTAGCCACAGTACTTATATAGCTAGAGTTCAGTTTCAGGTCAGGTAAACCCAGGATGTTGATGGTGGGGGATTCAGTGATAATACCATTGAATATCAAGGGAAGATGGTTGGATTCTCTCTTGTTGGAAATGGTCATTGCCTGGCATGATTGTTACTTGCCACTTACCAGCCAAAGCCTGAATGTTGTCCAGGTCTTGCTGCATTTTGGCATAGACTGCTTCAGTATCTGAGGAGTTGTAAAAATCACTTTCCTGATGGTCGAGAGTAGACTGAAGGGGCAGTAATTGGCGGGATTGGATTTGTCCTTCTTTTCGTGAACTGGACATACCTGGGCAATTTTGTACATTGCTGGTTAGATGCTCACATTGTAGCTGTACTGGAACAGCTTGGCTAGGGGCGCTGCTAGTTCTGGAGCACAAATCTTCAGTACTACAACCAGAATGTTGTCAAGGCCTATAGTCTTTGCAGTATCCGGTATTTTCAGCTGTTTCTTAACACCGTGTGGAGTAAATTGGATTGATTGAAGACTGGCATCTGAAGACCTCAGGAGAAGGCTGAGATGGGTCAGCCACTCAGCACTTCTGGCTGAAGAAGGTTGTAAATGTTTCAGCCTTGTCTTTTGCAATGAGTACTGGGCTCCCCCATCATTGAGGGTGGGGATACTTGTGAAGCCTCCTCCTCCTATTAGTCATTAAATTGTCGTACATTATTCCCAACTGGATCTGGCAGGGCTGGAGAGTTTTGATCTAATTCATCAGTTGTGGGATCACAGTTCTGTCGACTACATTCTGCACCTGCGGTTTGGCAAAAAAGTAATGCTGTGTTGTACCTTCACCAGGTTAGAGTCTGGTAAGAATGGCTAGAGCTAAGTGGATGATCAGAATGCATTACACAAACATAGTGCTTTGGCCCCAGTCCCACCAATGTCTTTCTCGAACTTGCCCCTGTTAATGGATTCCTCTGTAGATTTTTCATGTCCTCCGCTGACATGCATAGAAGAGTAGAGGGAGGAGATGTATTTTCAGATAAGCTCAATGTTGTATAGTGGTAATTCCAGGGGGTTGGTTTAGGACACTATGTTTTGAGAACAAGGATCTGGGTACGGTGGTGGATCTGCACCTAATAGAAGAATTTGGGATAATTTTCACTTGCCGTGTGGGCGGTACACTTTCTTGCACATCCAGATTGCTCTTTGGGGAGAGGCCTTGATCCTGGCAGTAATCCCTTGAAGTTTTGGAGACTTAACGCGTCTTCTCTTCTGGGGAGTTCGAACCATTGCAGGCTGACCCCAGCTCAAAGGAATCTGGAGATATGTCCAACAAAGCCTCAGGATTATTATGATTGGGTGAAAACAGAGCGCATTTCCCACCACCACATGTCAGGAAGGTCATTTTAATGTAGTCGCATCTAATTATAAGCCAGAATCATGCCCCGACATCAAAATTACCGCCCACGTCAGTGTGATTCGAGGACAGCCTCCTTCACGACTGCCTTTAAAAGGTGTGCACCTGGCAACGTGATCTTCAAGGGGAACTTGGAGGTGAGTGCACACAGCCTTGCGCAGTGCTCACGAGCATCGCCAGTAGGACATCAAGGGAGAGGCACTGCACATTTGTAGGGGGCACAGACAAGTCGCTTTTTCCCAACTGGGTTTCAGTGCAGTGCCAGGGCAAGGGCTTCAGTGCAGGGCAGGCCAGGGGTGGGGTGGGGGGCTGGTGAGTGGGGGCAAGGCAACACAGACTGAAGGAAGTACCCAAGCACATGCCGGGGGTTGGGGGTTGAGGGGGGTGGTGAGGGGAGCGGCCATGTGCTTGGAAAAGCTTGTCAAAAGTGAGCATTCTTCTGCAGCTGAGACCCGTTCAGCTGCAGCTCTGTTGACATGCTTAGAGTCGGGCCTCTGAAGTATTTTTGCCCACACAAGCAACGCTAAAGCACGAAAGTGCCATCAAATGCTCCGGAACTTTTCACCCCTCGGGTGCAGGCTGCAAATTAATGTGCGTTTTTGGGGGCAGCAGAACAATTGGCTGACTGGGCAAGTTGTACAATCCCCTTGCGAAAGGGGACCATGGCTCAGTCACTGGTGGAGGCGCTCACAGGCCCTTGCAATGTATTCATTAAGGTTTGGACCAGTGTCCCTCATGCCTCAAGCTAACAGTGCAGCCTTGCAGTGCAGGTTAGGAGAATGCCTGTGCCTGAGCTGAGAGCACAGTGTGCAGTCCAGTGGCCGAAGCTGCCATCGGTTGGTCAAATGGAGTAGGGCAGAGGTGTGTGGGGTTACAGACAGCCAATGAGCGCACTATACACTGGCCATCCAAGTGGTGGCCTACACTCTCCAGCATGCGTGAAGGGGCCTTCAGACTTAACCAAGAAAGGTTCTTAGGACATACCCCACGTGGATTTCAACTGAAATTCCACCCCTCATGTTTCGAACCCATCCAGGATTACAGGTATCTCCGGGACATAAAACGTTTCTCGGACTGCTGTTCCCGTCACATTCTGAAATCCACACTCAGTGCCATGCGCCGCCATACTCGACCTCTCCCTCCAGCAGCACCGCCGTACCCTTTTTCAAAGCTGCGCGTGCCCCCAGTTTCATTTTATCCTTCGGCTCATCCGACGCCTCTACAAGAAACTTTTTCTCTTTCTCTCAAGTGCTAAGGAACGCAAGCTCCAACAACTCATCGACACCAACACCCATCATGGACCCTCCACCCCTGCCTGTCCCTCCGTCCCCACCCTTTCTTCCAATCCCAACCCCAGCCATGTATTCACTATACCCCCTGACCTTCCCCTCTCCGATGCTGAACGTTCAGTGCTCAACAAAGGACTTAGTTTCATACCCTTACGCCCTCACCTCAATGACTTTCGGGCTCGGCATGATACTAAACTCTTCTTCCGCCGTCTTCGTCTCCGGGCTCACTTCTTTGGGCAGGAGTCCTCTCCCAGTTCAACGGATCCTTTTACCCATCTCCAATATTCTCCCTCCACCTGGACCCCTCCCTCTGGATTCTTACCTTCTCTCGATCTTTTCATTGAGAACTGTCGGCGCGACATTAGTCGTCTCAATTTCTCTGCTCCTCTCACCCATTCTAACCTGTCTCTCTCTGAACTTACTGCACTCCATTCTCTCAGGTCCAACCCTGACATTGTCATCAAATCCGCTGACAAGGGTGGTGCTGTTGTTGTCTGGCGCACTGACCTCTACCTTGCGGAGGCTGAGCGTCAACTCGCAGACACTTCCTCCTACCTCTCCCTGGACCATGACCCCACCACTGAACATCAAGCCATTGTTTCCAGGACTGTCACTGACCTCATCTCCTCTGGGGATCTCCCTCCCACAGCTTCCAACCTGATGGTCGCCCAACCTCGGACGGCCCGCTTCTATCTCCTACCCAAAATCCACAAACAGAACTGCCCTGGTAGACCGATCGTCTCAGCTTGCTCCTGCCCCACAGAACTCATTTCTCGTTATCTTGACTCCCTTCTCTCTCCTCTTGTCCAGTCCCTTCCCACCTACATCCGTGATTCCTCTGACACCTTACGTCACATCAACAATTTCCAGTTCCCTGGCCCCAACCGCTTCCTCTTCACCATGGACGTCCAATCCCTCTACACCTCCAACCCCCACCAGGATGGTCTGAGGGCCCTTAGCTTCTTCCTCGAACAGAGGCCCGAACAATCCCCATCCACCACTACTCTCCTCCGTCTGGCTGAACTTGTTCTCACGCTGAACAATTTCTCCTTCAACTCCTCTCACTTCCTCCAAATAAAAGTTGTGGCTATGGGTACCCGCATGGGCCCCAGCTATGCCTGTCTCTTTATGGGGTATGTGGAACATTCCTTGTTGCAGTCCTACTCCGGCCCCCTTCCACAACTCTTTCTCCGGTACATTGATGATTACTTCGGTGCCGCTTCATGCTCTCGTCGGTACTTGGAAAAATTTATTAATTTTGCTTCCAATCTCCACCCCTCCATCATTTTCACGTGGTCCATCTCTGACACTTCCCTTCCCTTCCTTGACCTCTCTGTCTCAATCTCTGGTGATAGACTGTCCACCAATATCCATTACAAACCCACCGACTCCCACAGCTATCTCGACTACAGCTCCTCACACCCCGCTTCCTGTAAGGACTCCATCCCATTCTCTCAGTTCCTTCACCTCCGTCGCATCTGTTCCGATGATGCTACATTCAAAAACAGTTTCTCTGACATGTCCTCCTTCTTCCTTAACCGAGGTTTTCCACCCACGGTCGTTGACAGGGTCCTCAACCGTGTCCGGCCCATCTCCCGCGCATCCGCCCTCACGCCTTCTCCTCCCTCCCAGAAACATGATAGGGTCCCCCTTGTCCTCACTTATCACCCCACCAGCCTCCACATTCAAAGGATCATCCTCCGCCCTTTCTGCCAACTCCAGCATAATGCCACCACCAAACACATCTTCCCTTCACCCCCCTTATCGGCATTCCGTAGGGATCGCTCCCTCCGGGACAGCCTGGTCCACTCCTCCATCACCCCCTACTCCTCAACCCCCTCCTATGGCACCACCCCATGCCCACGCAAAAGATGCAACACCTGCCCCTTCACTTCCTCTCTCCTCACCGTCCAAGGACCCAAACACTCCTTTCAAGTGAAGCAGCATTTCACTTGCATTTCCCCCAACTTAGTCTACTGCATTCGTTGCTCCCAATGTAGTCTCCTCTACACTGGAGAGACCAAACGTAAACTGGGCGACCGCTTTGCAGAACACCTGCGGTCTGTCCGCAAGAGTGACCCAAACCTCCCTGTCGCTTGCCATTTTAACACTCCACCCTGCTCTCTTGCCCACATGTCTGTCCTTGGCTTGCTGCATTGTTCCAGTGAAGCCCAACGCAAACTGGAGGAACAACACCTCATCTTCCGACTAGGCACTTTACAGCCTTCCGGACTGAATATTGAATTCAACAACTTTAGGTCTTGAGCTCCCTCCCCCATCCCCACCCCCTTTCTGCTTCCCCCTTCCTTTTGTTTTTTTCCAATAAATTATTTAGATTTTTCTTTTTCCCACCTATTTCCATTATTTTTAAATATTTTAAAATCTTTTATGCTCTCCCCACCCCCACTAGAGCTATACCTTGAGTGCCCTACCATCCATTCTTAATTAGCACATTCGTTTAGATAATATCACCAGCTTTAACTTTAACACCTATGTGTTCTATTGTACTATTGTCGTTGACATCTTTTGATGATCTGCTTCTATCACTGCTTGTTTGTCCCTACAACCACACACCCCCCCCTCCACTTCTCTCTCTCTCTATCTCTCCGCCCCCCACACACACACCTTAAACCAGCTTATATTTCAACTCTTTCTTGGACTCGAACTCAAGTTCTGTTGAAGGGTCATGAGGACTCGAAACGTCAACTCTTTTCTTCTCCGCCGATGCTGCCAGACCTGCTGAGTTTTTCCAGGTAATTCTGTTTTTGTTCTGGATTTCCAGCATCTGCAGTTTTTTTGTTTTTATCCTAGGACACCCATGCTAATCCAGACATCTCTCTCTTTGATCCTGCAGGAGGGGAACATCAGGATCATGGAGCCTGGTGAGTTAGGATATGCCTCATGGCTTACAGGGAGCAGAGAAGAAGAAGAGAGCGGCAGAGATGCCTGGGTCACCAAAGGGAGGAGCACCTCTGTCAAGATGAAGGGGCGGCAGGGCCTGCAGCTCATGTAGCTGAATATTCACAGAGAGCTGTCGCACAGAGGTGCCTCGTTAGATCCAGGGTCTATAGATGGCACTTGACATTCCTGCAGATGACTGAGAACCAGTGTCACTGAAGACTGTGCATGTCGAGGGAAGTGGTTGGTCACAAAGGCCACCTGCTGCAGGATTTAGCGCCATGAAGACATGGAGGGCACCCACTGCCAGTGGCCATGAAAGTGACAATGGTGCTCAATTTTTACACCAGTGGCATCTTCCAGGGTTCCACAGGTGATATGTGCAGGATCTCGCAAGCCTCCATGAACAATTGTATCCAGGAGATCACGGACGCCATCTTCACAAAGACACAGAACTTTGTGCAATTCGCCCAGGATCAGAAAATCCAGGAAGCAAGAGCACTGGGATTTGCGTATATCTCAGTCTCCACAGGTGCAGGTTGCCATCGGCTGCACCCACGTGGTGCTTAGATCTCCATGGCAACAAGCAGACAACTACTTCATCTGCAAGGGCTTCCACTCGCTGAATGGTCAGCTGGTGTGCAACCACCACAAACCCATCCTGCAGGTCTGTGCACGAATCCCAGGGAGTGCCCACGACTCCTACATCCTTAGCAGGTCTCAGGTCCCTGACATCTTCCAGGGTCCAGAGAGGCTGCAGGGTTGGCTCCTTGGGGACAAGGGCTGCCCACAGAGGGTGTGGCTGATAACACCTGTGCGGCGGCCTCAGGCTGCAGCAGAGCGATGGTATAACGAGGCTTATGCCGTGATCCGGACTTTGGTGGAGCAAACAATAGACATTTTGAAAATGTGGTTCTCGTGCTTGACAGGTCTAGAGGAGCACTGCAATACAGTCCCTAGAGGGTGTTGTGCATCATCGTCACCTGCTCCACAACCTTGTGTTGCAATGGGGTGGGGGAGGACCTAGCTGAGGAGGTGATTGAGGAGCTGCATGCCCCCTTTAATGAGGAGGACTGGCCAAAAGAGGCAGGTGTGCTCAGATGGCCCTCATTGCCTCAGGATTCGCGGAGGATGATGACAAGGTGCAGTGAGGACACCCCTGACATCCTCACCTTGCATCTTGAATGTTTGACGGCAGAGCACATACCCTCAGTGTCTGGCTCATGTTATCAAGACGCAGCAGAAGCCCTTATAATCACTAGACTATAGTTAAAGATGACATGCACTGAGGACACTCCATAAATCTTCACATAGCCTCTGTGAATATCTGACTCCTATCTGACTGAGGGCAGTTTGCTTGCACTCTGTGACCTGGGCCATATTATGGAGATGCAGCTATGAAACTTTAAATGCACCTAATACTTTGTTAGCCTTCAGCACCTGTCCCCTTCAGGAGCACACCGTCACTGGTCACAGTTGCTGAAGAAATGGGGGTCAGCCTCATCTCAAAGGTGCTGAGAGCACACAGAGAGAATGATGGAACTCTGTGATGACTGCCACGACATTCTAATAACAATAGCAAGCACCAGTGAGGTGCAGGTATCATTAATGTGTCCAGTGAATGTGAAACTGGACCATGACTTTGGTCAAAAGGTTACACATTGCACAGGGAAGTGGCCCTGGACTGAGACACCTGCCTTTATCGTGTGCAGGAACCAAGGTTTCACACCTGAGTGACACGAACACTGCTTATTATAACAAGAAACTATAGGCAAGGAGACATTCTTGGGAGTTTATTTACAATAGTGAACATTATGTACAAGTGATTAACACCTGTGCCCAGGCTGTGCAACTATATCCCTTTAGCGCTTGGCCTAAATAGACAAGTGGTTATGGTACTGGGTTTGTAACCCCCAGATCAAGTGTTCAAATCTCACAATGGCAAACTATGGAACAATGTGACTTCATCTGAAACAGATGGAAACAGGTTTGTACTCGAAAGAGTATCAAGAGTTCATTTTCTTAACGATCTCGTGGAGGTAATTGTGGATTCAGTTGGTTTCCTGATACTGAGGAGAGAAGGTGTGTGGTGTTGGTGTTGCTGCTCCTCAGTGTTTCAACTGTTTCTGCTGCTGCCTTTGGGGTTGTTGCTTCTGCTGTGTGCTGCTGCTGCTGCTTCTGCTGCTGCTCCTCCAGTGCTGCCAAAGGAGAGAGAGGGAGAGAAGAGAACAGTTGCTACTGTTGCTACAGGACAGGAAGGCCAGGAGGCCAGGACTGAGTTAAAAAACAACATCCTAGGTGGGTGTCTGAACTGTGTATTTTTGTTTAAGGTGGGGGCAATTAAGGACTGTGTTTTTGTAGGGGGAGGCAAGAAGACTGCCAGAGGAGTTGGGGAAGGAAGAGAGGGAGGGTGTGTGTGTGTGCTGAAACCATCTTTCTACCACCCCTCCCCCCAACCCAGCCCTTTTCCCAGTAAGGCCAGCAATAGCTGGTGAAGACATCGCCTCCCCCTGCCTGAAGAACATCAGGCCCCCACCCACCGTCCATCCACCATCGAGGACACCCACCAGGACATTTACCTCTTTCCGTCCTGTGCCTCCCTGTCTTTTACTCCTCTCCCTCCTCTCCTCTCCTGCCTAAAAGAGGGGAGGTTGTTTCTACCTCTCTCCCCCACCCCCTTTCCTCCCTATATTTCTAAAAAAAAAATAAAAAGAAAAAACCAAAATGGCCAATCCTTCCCGGGGTGGGCGTGGCTCTGGCCCTAAGGCCAATTCACCATCGCCTGTGGCCGGGCCCTCGAGGGCTAATGTGGAGGCGGTTTTGTCACCGGTGGCAGGGCCTCAAAGAAAGAAAACTTATGCGGGGGTGGTTGCTTCTGCGGCTCCAGCTGCTCCCGCTGCCCTGTCACCTTTCCGCCTCCTGACCAGGGCCCTTGGGGTAAAGAGCTATGCTCACCCTGAAATGACAATAGAGGCCTGCGTAAAGTCTATGGCTGGGGTCGTCGGCCCCTCAGCCATTGTCGCGGCCTCTAAAATGTATGGGAAGGCCATATTCTTCTTGAGGTCCGAGCGGGCGGTGCGCCTCGCCCTGCAAAAAGGACTCACTGTGGGCGGGACTTTTCTGGCGGTGGACCCCCTTGAGGCCACCGCCCAGAGAATTATTATTTCGAACGTCCCGCCTATTCTATCCAGTGAGCTCCTCCTCCCCCACCTTAATAAATTGGGGGAGGTCAGGTCGGGGGTTGCACCAATCCCGCTCGGCCTCAAAGACTCGGCCCTCCGCCATGTGTACTCCTTCCGGCGCCAGGTATTTGTCCGCTTGGCCCAGGAGGAGTGCCTGGAGGGGGCCTTCGTTATCAATTTGAGGGGACCGCCTATCGGGTCTTCTGGACCGTGGAGGGCGTGCGGTGCCATGCTTGTAAGGAGGCGGGGCACGTGAGGAAGAACTGCCCCGCCTCCAAGGCCACGAGCCCCACCCAAGCGGCCACGGCTGGCACCGCCCCTCCTCCCCCCGCCACCACTCCATCTCCCTCCCCGCAAGGGGAAGCGATGCCGGCGGCCACTGCCATCTCGGCTGCCGGTGAGGCGGGGGGAGAGCCCCCACGCCGTAAGAAGGCGCAGAGGAAGACCCGCAACCTGGAGGCGGCCCCTGAAACGCCCCAAAACCCCCAAACACCTGCAAGCACCGGCTCGGGGGAAAAGACATCATCCGGCCCCGGCGTCGTGTCCGCGTGTGCTCCCGGGCCCGTGGGTGCTAAGGCGCCGAGTGCTGGGCCCGGCGTCGTTTCTGCGCGTTCTCCCGGGGCCGGCGGGGAAGGGGCGCGGGACCCCGAGCCGGGGTATCTAACACCCAAAACCCAGAGGGTGGAGTGTCCGGGAGGGCTGGACAAGGAGGAGGGGGCCTCGGAAATGGAGGTCTCCCTAGCCCCCAGCCTGACCCGGAAGAGACGTCACGCTTCGGAGGAGGAGGTGGGTGATGCCCAAACTGAAGAAGTTGGGTGTGTCCCTTCCCCCGATGAAGAGGTGGTGGCGTCTCCACCAAGTAAAATCTCGCCCTGTCCTCTGGGGGAACTCAAAACCCCTGCACCGACTCCCACCACTATTACCCCTGTCAACCTGCTGCAGTCCCCTGAACAGGGCCCCTCGGGGGTCACTGAAGGCACCTCCCTTGAGGTGGTGCCCGACTCAGAGACCCTCGATACCCCCGAGGTACCTTCTGGCTCATCGGGGGACTGCAACTTTCAAAATTTAAAAAATGTCAACGGGTCATTGGGTGGCGGTGAAAAGGAAGGCCTTCCCGCTCCCTCCCAAACCTTAGCACCGGGCGTCCTAGTTTTAGGTCAGGAGCTTGTCCTGAGCTCCCCGGACGACCCGGTGCCGGGAGGAGAGCGGGCATCAGAACTGCCGCTGCCCTCTGACCCAAAACGTTTAGAGGAGACCAGAGAGGACCCCTCTGGCCTTGATCCTGGGGGTGGGATCGAGGTACAGGTGGGGCCAGCTGGCAGCTCCGAATCAGCCCCCGTACTCAATGCGGGGGAGGGGTCGGAAGCTGGAGGCGACGACCTGGAGGAGGACGGGGTGTCCGTGGTGAGCGCTGGAGATTACGCTGAGTCGCTCTCAAGCGAGGCGGTGGATCCCCTGGTGCCCTCCACTGACTCCCCCCTCATCCCCCCAAGGGAACTCCGGGACTTTTTGGCGAGTCATCGCGGTCGCCGAGACAGGGTTCAGTTGGCCTTGGACCGGTGGCATTCTTTTCCGCTGGTGTTCTGGTCCACTCGCGAGGCTCTCAAGTCTCCTGAGTTGGATAGGAACGCGCGGCGGAGGGTCCAAACGTTTCTCGCTGGGCTCCTGAAGGAGAGGAAGGACTAAAAAGTCCTCTTCTTCTTTTTAATGACTTAAGGTGAAGATTTGATGTACCTTTGACAATGAAGACGACTATAGCCAGCCTCAACATCCGCGGCAGCAGGGCCGCACAGCGCAGGTTCCAGAACTTCTCGGTCCTCAGGGACGGGAAGTATGCGTTGTGCTTCCTGCAAGAAACCCATACCGTTCCGGGAGACGAAGCCACGTGGCTCCTGGAGTGGCGAGGGGGGGTCTACATGAGTCACCTAGCCTCCAATTCTGGCGGGGTGGCTATCTTGTTGGCCCCGCATTTTCAGCCGGAGATCTTGGGGGTCAAGGAGCCGATGCCAGGCCGGTTGCTGCACCTGACTGTGCGTCTGGGGGTGGCGGTGCTTCACTTTGTGAATGTGTACGCTACCCTGGGCACGCAGCAGCAAGCGAGCTTCTTTGAAGAAGTGTCCACTCATCTTGGCTCCGTCGACGCTGGCGAGTGCATCGTCCTCGGGGGGCATTTCAATTGCACCCTCGGGGTCCGGGACCGTCACGGTACCCCGCACTGCACGCGAGGTGTGAGTAAGTTGCGGGACCTGGTCAGGTCCTTTGACTTAGTGGACGTCTGGCGAAATCTCCATCCTGACTCCAGCGTGTTCACCTTTGTGTCACCTGGAGTCGGAGCGTCCAGACTCGACCGCCTTTACGTTTCGAAGGCGTACGTGTCCTGCGTTCCGGCTGCTTCTATACAGCAGGTTCCGTGCACGGACCACCGTCTGGTGTGGGCGGAGCTCACTTCGTTCTGCGCTCGGACGGGGTCCGCGTACTGGCATTTTAATAACCTGTTGTTGGAAGACCAGCGGTTCCTGGACTCGTTCCGTCGCTTCTGGGCCGGCTGGAGAAGGAAGCGGGGAGGCTTCCCCTCCTTGAGGCTATGGTGGGACGTGGGCAAGACTCACGTCCGAGTTTTCTGTCAAGAGTACGCGAAGGGGTCGACAAAGAGACGCAAATCCAGGGTCGAGGAGTTGGAGAAGGAGGTGCTCGACCTGGAGGCACGTCTCCGTCAGCCCGACGTGGACCCGGCCCTGCGGTCGGTGTACGATGAGAAGAAGGGCGCGCTGCGGGACCTGCAACTGGTCGGGTCTCGGGGCGCGTTCGTGAGGTCGCGGATCTGTTTCCTTAAGGAGATGGACCGTGGCTCTCCCTTCTTCTACTCACTGGAAAAAAGGCACGGGGTCCGTAAGCAGCTCTTTACGCTGCTGGCCGACGACGGATCCCTTGTCTCGGATCCGGAGGGCATCAGGGCCATTGCCCGAGATTACTACACTGCCCTGTTCTCTCCGGATCCGTCCAGTGAGGAAGCTTGCAGAGTTTTGTGGGAGGACCTGCCACAGGTTGGCCTGGAGTGCGCCGGAAAGCTCGACTCCCCTATAGGTCTGGGGGAGCTGACCGGCGCACTCGACGGTCTTTCTAGGGGCAAAACCCCGGGACTAGACGGGCTGACCGTGGAGTTCTTCAGGGCGTTCTGGGACGTCTTGGGGAGCGACTTCGCGGGGGTCCTGGGGGAGAGCATTGCTACCGGGGAGATGCCCCTTTCGTGGCGCAGGGCCGTGATTGCCCTGCTGCCGAAGAAGGGGGATCTCCGCCTTCTTAAAAGCTGGCGCCCGGTCTCCCTCCTCAGCACGGACTACAAAATCTTCGCCCGAGCCATGTCTTCTCGGCTCGGCACCGTGCTGGACCACATGATCCACCCTGACCAGTCCTACACCGTCCCGGACCGAACCATTTATGATAACATCCATCTGGTCCGGACATCATCCACCATTCCCAGAGGGCTGGTCTGTCGAGCGCCTTCCTGTCTCTCGATCAGGAGAAGGCGTTCGACAGGGTGGATCACGAATACCTACTCGGAACTCTGCGAGCTTTCGGGTTCGGGATGCATTTTGTCACCCGGATCCGACTTCTGTACACCGCCGCGGAGTGTCTAGTGAAGGTTAACGGGTCTTAGACGGCGCCCCTTCGCTTTGGGAGAGGGGTACGTCAGGGCTGCCCCCTGTCTGGCCAGTTGTATTCTATTTGCGTGGAGCCTTTCCTGCGCCTCTTGCGGAGGAGGTTGTCGGGCTTGGTTCTGCGCGGGCCGGGCATCGGGGTGGTCCTTTCGGCTTACGCCGATGACGTGCTCCTTATGTTTAGTGACCCGGCTGACCTGCGGAGGATGCGCGAGTGCCAGGAGGTCTACTCTGCCGCTTCTTCTGCCAGGATCAACTGGGGTAAGTGTTCTGGACTCCTGGTCGGTCAGTGGCAGATGGATCCCCTACCCGAGGAGCTCAGGCCTTTCACCTGGAGCAGGACCAGCCTCCTCTACCTGGGGGTCCATCTCTGCCCCGCTGAGGAATCCTGGCCGGCAAACTGGCAGGAACTGGAGACGAAAGTCACCGCTCGCCTGCGGCGATGGACAGGACTGCTCCGAGTGCTATCTTACCGAGGTCGAGTTCTGGTCATAAACCAGCTGATCGCCGCCATGTTGTGGTATCGGCTGGTCACTTTGACCCCTCCCCCGGACTTTGTCACAAGAATCCAGAGATTGTTAGTCGACTTCTTCTGGGACAAAAGATTGCACTGGGTCGCTGCCGCGGTTCTGAGTCTCCCGCTTAGGGAGGGTGGTCAGGCGCTAGTGTGCCTACGCACACAGGTGGTGACTTTCCGCCTTCAGACCCTGCAGCGATACCTCTACGTCGAGCCTCCTCCTAGATGGTGTGCCCTGATGACGTATTTCTTCCGTCAGGTGCACGGCCTGAATTATGACGTGCAGCTCCTGTTTATAGAACAGCTGGGCCTCGGTGGCTCCTTGCAGGCGTTGCCCGTCTTTTACCAGGACCTGATCAAAGTCTGGAAAGTGGTCGCCTCGCGACGCAGCTCTCCCCCGTCAGGAGTAGCGGCTATCGTCAGAGAGCCGCTGCTCAGGAATCCGCCCCTCCGTCCTTTTCAGTCGTTGGCGGAGAGGAGGGCTGTGGCCAGAGGGGTGACCAGGATCGGGGACGTGCTGGTTGGCGGAGGACTGGGCTGGATGCTCCCGCAGGAGTTGGCGCGACGCGCGTCTGTGAGTGTCCAGGTCGCAGCCGATGCCATCCAAGACCTGAGAACGGTCGTGCTCGGACCCGACGTTATTTTGGGTCTTGAGGCGGCCCAGGTGCGCGGTGGTCTTCCGTCTGAGCGTTCCCCTGTTCGGACGGAATTCCACATTGGCCCCAAGCCCCGAACCCTCCCTCGGGTGCTGGTGCCCCGCAATATGAGCCGCCTCGGGGACATGCCCTCTGTGCCTTTTGGCACGGCAAAGAGGAGCTTTTTGTATGGACTGCTGCTGCACACCTTCCATTTTCTCGCCCTTGTCCGTCGACCGGACACGCCCTGGCGTGCCTTGTTGCCGTCCGGCGGCGGAGGCCCCCGATGGGAGGCCCTCTACGGAGGTGTCCTCCCCCTTTCTATCGGCGACCTGGGTTGGAGGGTGTTGCATGCAGCAGTCCCTTATAATAAGAGGATGCATTGGTTCACGGACTCTCAGGACACGTGCCCTTTTTGCGGTCTTGTGGAGTCCGTGGACCATGTATACATAGGGTGTTGTAGGCTGCACTCCCTTTTTAGTTATTTGAAAAACCTTTTATTGATGTTTTGTTTGCACTTCAGCCCCACGCTCCTGATCTATGGGCACCCGGTGCGGAAGGGGGTCAGGAAGGAGGAGGACCTCCTCGTGAACCTGCTCCTGGGCCTGGCCAAGTTGGCCATTAACAGGTCCAGGCAGCGGGCGATCGACGGGGGAGTCCCGCCCGATTGTTTGTCCCTCTTCCGCGGCTACGTTCGCTGCCGGATGTCCCTGGAGAAGGAGCACGCGGTGTCTGCTGGCACTCTCGATGCCTTCCGTGCTCGGTGGGCACCGCGGGGACTGGGGTGTTTTGTTGACCCCTTTAATCACATTTTGATTTAAAGTTTGTAAGTTTCCTTTAAAACTTTGTTCTTGGTTTTACAGCTGACCTGAATTAGGGGCTGTGCCTGATTTTTCCCAATTTTGTTGATTTGGTTTTCATTTAAAAGATTATCAAGAGTTCAAATCTCACAATGGCAAAACTATGACATGTGCCCTTTTTGCGGTCTTGTGGAGTCCGTGGACCATGTATACATAGGGCGTTGTAGACTGCAGTCCCTTTTTAGTTATTTGAAAAACCTTTTATTGATGTTTTGTTTGCACTTCAGCCCCACGCTCCTGATCTATGGGCACCCGGTGCGGAAGGGGGTCGGGAAGGAGGAGGACCTCCTCGTGAACCTGCTCCTGGGCCTGGCCAAGTTGGCCATTAACAGGTCCAGGCAGTGGGCGATCGACGGGGGAGTCCCGCCCGATTGTTTGTCCCTCTTCCGCGGCTACGTTCACTGCCGGATGTCCCTGGAGAAGGAGCACGCGGTGTCTGCTGGCACTCTCGAGGCCTTCCGTGCTCGGTGGGCACCGCGGGGACTGGGGTGTTTTGTTGACCCCTTTAATCACATTTTGATTTAAAGTTTGTAAGTTTCCTTTAAACTTTGTTCTTGGTTTTACAGCTGACCTGAATTAGGGGCTGTGCCTGATTTATCCCAATTTTGTTGATTTGGTTTTCATTTAAAAGATTATCAAGAGTTCAAATCTCACAATAGCAATCTATGAAACCGTATAACTTCATCTGAAACAGATGGAAATGGGTTTATACTTGAACGAGTTACATCCCATTAGCCACGTGGTTATGGTACTGGGTTTGTAACCTCAAGAGTTCAAATCTCACAATGGTAAACTATGAAACAATATAACTTCATCTAAATAGGAATAGATGGAAACGTGTTTGTACTCAAAAGAGTTACAGAATGAATACTGATCACTCTTTTGGCTTGGCCTAAATGGCCAAGTGGTTATGGTACTGGGTTTGTAACCCCCAAGGTCAAGAGTTCAAATCTCACAATGGCAAACTATGAAGCAATGTAACTTCATCTGGAACAGATGGAAATGTGTTCGTTCTCAAAAGAGTTATAAGTAGGGAGGAGGGCTTGGCCTAAATAGCCAAGTGGTTATGGTACTGGGTTTGTAACTCTAAGATCAAGAGTTCAAATCTCACAATGGCAAAACTATGAAACAATGTAATGTCATCTGAAAAAACAGATGTTAACTTGTTAAGCTTGGCCTAAATAGCCAAGTGGTTATGGTACTGGGTTTGCAAACCCAAGATCAAGAGTTCAAATCTCATAATGGCAAACTATGAAACAATGTAACTTCATCTGAAACATATGGAAACGGGTTCGTACTCAAAAGAGTTACATCCCCTTAGCCAAGTGGTTATGGTACTGGGTTTGTAGCCCCAAGATCAAGAGTTCAAATCTCACAATGGCAAACTATGAAACAATGTAACTTCATCTGAATAGGAACAGATGGAAATGTGTTTGTACTCGAAAGAGTTACATCCGCTTAATTTTACAGCTGACCTGAATTAGGGTCTGTGCTTGATTTGTCCTTCATTTTGTTAATTTAGTTTAATTGTTTTAACTCCAAAAGAGTTACATCCCCTTAAACTTAATAACCCTGACACTATGTCTTGGTGCTTCCCCGACATCTACAGCGGAGGTGGAGACAGACTGCTAACTATTGTGCCTTGTCTGTGATGACCTTGGCAGGTGTCGTCTGGAGGGCCAAGACCTGGAGGGCCCCAACGTGCTTTTGGGCCCTGCTGTGTGGCAGTGGCACCCTCCTTGGCCTGTGGTGCTGGAGCTCCTGAGGAAGAGGTGATCCTGAGTCACCTGGATGGTTGGCCCCGGGGTGTGCACCTGCTGATCCTCCTCCCTATGGGTGCCCAAGGGCCCCTGGCTGATTCCTTGGGGAGAAGGGGAAGCTGGAGTGAGATTCAGCTGTCTCAAACTCCTCTCGCATTCACACTGTTGGAGACCAACTATGACATCAGCGATGGAATTAAGCCCACGCAGCAGTGCAGGACCTGGACCAAAGTCTCAATGGTGATCTTCTTCCAAAGTGGCTTTTGGGCTTGAGTCGAGGATCTGGCTTACGAAACCCCTGGGCTGCTTCCCAGGTTGCCTGTGATTGCAAGGAGAGATAAGTAGTGCATGGCAGCAGACTGCAGAACAGGGGAACTCACTCACAGCATGGTTGTCTGATGGATGTTGCAGAGCTGGATCCTCACTTTGTTGAGTACCGCTGACTCACCTTCAGCACAGGAACATTCCAGATCGTCACTGGCCAGCTGTATGACTCCACTTTCAAGGTCTGTCAGGACCTTGATGTTGGGCATTCCTCCACCAGTCTGCAACCTTTCCCTTTTGTTCTGTGCCAGCTTGTCCTGCATGAAGACAGATGGCCACATTGTAAGCAGGACACTTGGTTGAATGGAGGAGATCATTCATCCTCTTTCGGCACTGGGTGGCTGTCCTTTTTTGCAGGGCGTTGGCGCTGACAACTGCTGCCACCGCCTCCCATGCTGGATTGGCTACCTTGCTTGCTGGTTTTCACCCAGAGCAGGGGTAGAGGACTTCATGTGGACCTCCACTGCGTCCAGCAGGCACCTGACGGAGGCATTGCTAAATTTGGGGGCAGCATGTTTCCTCTCTTTGGCAGACATGACTTTGCAGCAGCTTCCGATCCCTTAGAGAATGCCAACTCAGTGCAGGGGTGGCCTTTAAATATGACACCCCAGATTACTATAGGTTTGAAGTGACAGTGGGGCAGGTGAATCAGAGGCCACACCGTCAGCGATCCAGTGTGCTTCTTGGGGGTGAATTATTAATGAGGTGGGGCACTGGAAATGGGACAATATGGCGTGAAAACCTGTCATTGCGGCCGGCAGGTAAAACATCCTTTCTCCTGGCCTGAGGGCAAAATTGCACAATGTCTTTCAGGGAAAGATGAAAATCTCAATGTTTAAGCATCCCCAAAAATCAACCCCCAAACCTCACAATCGACTTACAAATGACCCCAGACCCCTCTCTGGAGGGTCTCTCTCCTCCATGTGGACGGTCAGGCATTTTTAAGTTGTAAAATTTCAAAGGTGCTGAGAGGGAACCTCGATCTTGAAGAACCCTCTCTCTCTCTCTCTCACTTACCTCCATTGACAGGCTATAGCTCCTTTAATGCTCGAGAGCCTCTTACTGGCCCTTCAACTTCCAGACCCCATCCCTTAATTAGATGATGAGTGAGCCCTCTGGCCATTAATTGGCCTATCAGTCAAAAAATCAGGGCTTGTGTATCACACTGATGCCGTGCAGGACTCAAGAGTTATTCTGACATCCGATCACGGAACAAAAATTCAGCCCAGTGTTTCCACTTTTGGGGATGACAAAACTAACAATTATCAATATAAGACAATCACCTAGACACCAAATAGGGAATTCAGAAGTAAATTCTTTACTCGAGTGGTGAAAATGTCGAACTCACTAACGCGGGGAGTGATTGAGGTTATTAATGGCGATACATTTAAAAGGAGGCTAGATAAGTATATGAGGGAGGAAGAGATAGAAGGATATGTTGATGGGGTTAAATGAAAATGGGTGGAAAGAGACTTGTGTGGAGAATAAACACTGATATAGCCTGGTTGAGCTAAATGTTTCTGTGCTGCATATTCCATCTAATCCTATGCAATATTTTCAAATATAGTAATTGAAATCAAATCTTTCTGGTTGAAATGCTACTTTAACAGAAAATCAAACTGATTGAATATCCACATTTTCTGCTTGCTCCATAGAAGCTGGAGCAGGACTAAACACTGTAATGATCGATTTGGCTTATTGCCTAGTATTGGAGATGCTGCTGTTTATTTTGCAACACCTGGTCCTTTTAATTAGCTTGTAAGCCTTAAGCTTTTTGTAATTTGTTTGGTACATTAAGACTTGAAACAGTCTCTGAAGAAAATAGCAGAGGCTTAATTCAAATGAAAATGAGGAGCCTCTAATGAGCAGGAGGTTCAGGTGTCACACGCTGCTTTTTACACTGATTGTTTCAGGGAAGGATTCACAGCTCTTGAGTTATCTCACCTTTAAATGAGGCCAGGCTAGCTTTGATTCTTGTTAAATTATATTTTAATATTCTAATGTATAATCTGTAATTTTGCTTGAGATTTGATAATGTATTGCTGTCAAATATTTGATTTGGAAGAAACGCTTTAATTTAAAAAAAAATCCAGTAAAAATTATAGCCTCAGTATCCACTTTTTACAAAAAATTATATATCGTAGCTTTATTTTTAAAAGCGATATCAGTTCATTTGACCTTAAATGTAAACAGACGCTGTTTATATTTTTGCTTATGTGTGTGTGGGAAATGATCATGGGACAGAATTTTCACTTTGGCAGGCGGGCGCGCACCTGACCCGCTCGAGCTTGAAATGACGTGCGTTGATGTCAGGCAAGTGTCCCGACGTCAACGTGCAGCTCTGTGCCTCAGGGAAATTCTCAAACGTGCACTCGCGTGCGTGCGCAAAGTTCTCACTCACCCTCCTCCCCCACCACCACCACCTGCACAGGCAGTGCTGAGCGCTGCCGCTCGCGTTTCACACTTGGCGAGCCTTAATTGGCTGGCCAGCGTGAAACTGCCTTCCGGGCCCGATCGCGGGCAACAGTCGGCTTCCCGACCACCACCGCCCGCCCCTGCCGAGCCTACCCACCGAGGTCAAAATTCTACCCATGGTCTATCAGAAGATATACTTCAGTGTGAGGTCTGAATTCTGATGCCTGAACTGTGATAGGGAGCAACTGTAGCTCTTACAGGAATTGTTTCTCAGCAATGACACTTTTAACATAATAATAGTTTATCCCCATGACACTGCTCATGAGGAATCAAACCAAGTGTCGTCTTCAGGTGAATACAAATTACAGGATCGGATGATTGGACCAGGTTGTAATTCAGATCCTATTTTAAAGTCAGATAATCTGACAGAAGAGTATACTTACAACATATTAAATTTATGTGGATAACTTCCATTATAAACCTTGACAAAATTTATGCTGGAAAAGGTTGACAAAAAAGTCCAGGGAGTTAAGATTTTAAATATATTCCTAGTAGATTTTCTAATGCTTTTCTCAGTGGGTCAGAGGTTTTGTTGTTTTATAACCTTGGGTCTCCATTTTACACCCCACCTAACATGACTTCCCATTGGATTCAGAAGAGTAAGGTTAAAATAACTTTCACTCTCTCCGAGATTATTGCACTTCCTGACGTATACAGATTACAAAACACACCGTGGCAGTGGTAACAATTCTGATTTCTTAGGCTCACTGCTTCTATGACAATTCAAGTTTCCACAGACTGAGGTCACCAAAATATTTCAGTTTTAAACAAGCTATAACAAAATAAAGTATCATTAATGACACATTTAAGATCTTTGTTGTACTATTCTATCCTGAAATATATGTAGTATACGTGGGTGCTGTACATTCATGCTGGAGATAGACGTCTTCTTCCTAACTCAATGAAGCTCACGCTAATTTTATAATCACTTAATTACTGATTGTAAAATTAATGAGAGTTTCATTGATCTCCAGAGCAGAATGTATCCTGTCTCTTCAAGACATGGTGGCAATAATGGCTCAAGATGGCTTGTGGTGATACTGTGCTTTTCCCCATCAGAACTTGATGTGTACACACCTGCTAGGAATTTGTCTCCTGCATGTTATGTCAGCAGCACTGGCAGCTGGTTGAACTCAATTGGAAAAGGGTCCATGACAAGCAGGATGACCTATCTTATTTTGCCACTGGGGACTCATTCGTGTGAATACTTCAAAAATATTTTAATGCGAAACCGAGAAGCAAAGTGGAGAGAAAGAGAGAACCAGTAAGTTCCTCAACATGAAATGTTTCTTGAATGTACTGACAGTGAAGTGGTTTCATTTTTTCCAGGCTTTTTCTTTTGTATCTTTAGATCTGTGATATATAATTTTCTGGGAGGAACTTTCTTTATTCAAAGTGAGTCAGTGAACAGAAGTTCTTCTGTTCTCTGCCCAAAGGCAGGTCCGACTTACAGTGCCACAACCTCCACCACAGGTGGAAGCATGTCTTGAATCCACCCCAGCCAGAATAGGAATTGAACCCCATGCTGTTGGCACTAATTTGATCCACAATGGTTGTCCAGCCACTTGAGCCAAATGCCCCACCCCCCACCAAGGAGTCCAAGTTGCTGTGGGAACAAACACTTTTAACTGCATGTTGTGTCTGGAGCTATGAATGGTGCTGGCAGAATTATCTTTCCATCATATGGTTGACCATATGATGCTTTTACATCCTGCTATTGGTGCACGTTGGAAGAATTTTCAACCTGTTTGGCCACATTCTGAAGGCACCTTCCTTGGCCATCAAGTCCTGGGGTTGGATTTGGACCCAGAGCTTCTGGCAAATGAACATGTAAAGGAAGCAGTATTGGTGCCAGATGAAGCCTTCAGAATCTTTTGGTCAGACCAGCTTATGTCATCGCCAATGAAATGTGTCCTACCAAAGTCTATGGATCGGGCGTCTTCAGTAGCACTGGTACAGATGTAGGTGCGCACACCTAGGGCTGGATCTAATGCCATCCATGGCAACAGCAACAATGGCAGCCAAGCCTACTTAATCTTGGGAGAGGCCCCGTGTCAGCCTCCTGGCAGCAGCCAAACCGCCCTTGATTAAGTACGGAAGGGGCTGACTCGGAATTTCTGGCTGCCGACAGCTTTATGATTGACTCAAAATCTGGCCATTATGTCTATTTTCCAACTGTCTGTCTATTCCAATTCTGGCCCGTAGAGATCACTGATTAGACACAGGTATGGATATGCCAATACCACTTTAGCCACATGCATTAATTTTTATCAAACCAGGCCACACACATACACACACACACACACACACACACACACACAAATTCAGGCAAATTACTTCACTTACGGATATTTACTTGATAATCATCTAACACCATTCAATAGCTCAAGCAATGTGTTTTATGTAATTTTATTAACAAACACATAAAAAAGTGAAAGTACCAGTATTGAGATTGCAGGCCCTGTCTATCATTCATTTCCTTTTCATTTAGAAATTAGACATGCCATATTAGCTGCATCCGGATCCCCACTTTACCATTTGTACCCTGCATTGGCTAATGTGTTGGAAAACACTGGACTATTCAATGCTCAGAAAATAGCAGACTTGTCAATGATGGCAAAGAAGAGTGGCTTTAACTAGTCAGCTGACTGCTGTGCCTATGTGAGGAAGATGGAGGCCACTTAGAAAAGAATGCACAAAAACACAAGAGCACCAGTCGAACTGGTCAAATCTCATCAGGCTGTAGTCTTTTAAGGAGGTAGGTTGAGAAGAGTCTGATACAGAAAAACAGGCCTCAGAAGAACAAAGGGAAGTTTTGTCTCCTGCTACAGCAGTGATTGCACAACAGGCCATTATGTAGAAATCCCTGCTCCAAGTTTATGACCCTTGTGCAATCAAAATATTCCAGAGATCAGACATACTTTCCCCTGGCCAAGGATTAAAATGCTGCACAATGCAGGGGAATATGAAATAAAAATCATGATGGAGCAGTAGAATTCCACTGGGAACACAGCATAACTACCATAAGGTTATCGCTGCAGGCAGAAGGGGAGAGCATTGAGCAGGTGTCCAGCGTCCTTACATAGGTTTACAGGGACAAGGCATCTATTAGTATCTGTTTGTGAGACTTATTTGCACAGATGCTCAGAGCCTTTGCTTACCAGCGACAACCAGCAGGCAGGATACAAAAGGTCACGGGGAGGAATATCATGCACATACTGAACATGGATTGTAAACAAGCATTCCCACACAGACAACATGAAGCTGCCTGATCTGACCCAGCATCACGGCTAACCCATCTCAAAGCAGCCTGATTATGGTAAGAATCTCAGAAGCTCATTCTGCCAGTAACCAAGTGTTATTGTAGAGAGATGTTTAGGGCCTTAAGTCCCTCGGGCGGGGCAATCAGCGCCGGAATGCCACTCCATGTCCAATTAATTACGTGATTTTTCTTCCGATCCTGTCTCACCCGACCTTGCGATTCAGGCGGTAAGATCCAGGCAGTGCAGCTCGTCCCTGAGGCCCAGCAACAAAATCCAGCTGTCTTGGTGAAGGAGGACACGCCCCTTCTTTTAAGGCATTAACTGCCGTAAACCAGGTAAGTTAAAGGTCCCAGTGAAATTTAAAGTTTGTTGACCGGCCAGGGAGACAGTAAGTGGATGGAATTTGAGGGATGGGGGGATCAGAAGTCGGAGGGGGTGGGGATCAGAGGTCATGTGGGTTGGGTCTTGGGGGATTGAGGAGGGTCGCTGGGCCCCAGGTTGGGTCAGGCCTTGGGGGAATTATGGGCCTGGCGGGTGGGAGGGGTCAGACCTCGAGCGGGGGTTGGGAGGGTCAGGCTTCATGGGGGTTTGGGGCTCAGGGGATGGGTTGTCTAGTATCGGGGTGTTGTGTCTTGGGGGGTGTGGAGGAGGGCGAGCCTCGGGGGGGGGGTCGGGCCTCGGTGGGGGGTTCCTGCCTTGAGGTGGATGGGGGCTTTTGCCTTGGGTGGGAGGTTTGGGCCTCATGGGGCGGAGAGGGGTGTTGGGCCTCGTCAGTGGGGTGGGGGTGGGCGGTTTTCAGGCCTCAGGTAGTAGCAGGGTAGGAGTGAGGCCTCATGGGGGAGGGTTAGGCCTTGGGGGATGGATGTTGGGCCTTGGGCAGGGGTTCGGGCCTCGGGGCGGTTGTCTTCAGGTGGGGGTTTGGATGTGGGGGTGGGGGGGGTCAAGCCTTGGGGAGGGAGGGGGTGTCAGAACCCGGGGGTGTGGTGGGGTGGGGTTGGGCCTGCGGGAAGGCGGGGTCGGGGTGGTGGTGTCGGATTAGATCAGGGGAAGTGTCGGGTTGGGTGAGATCGAGGGGACATTGGGTCGGGTTGGGGTGTCGGGTTGGGTTTGGGCCTGGGGCTCTTGTAAGGATTAGAATCTGGCCCATGGGATGGGGGGGCTGGGGAGTCACGTGCGAATGGAGGGATTCCCATGGGGGTTAGGGGACAGAGAAATAGCATGGGAGGGTGGTTTATGGTTGCAGCAGGGTGGGGGTGGTGAGTCCCCTAGGGTGTTGGGGGTATGGCGGATCAGTCTGTGTCTTTACATTAGTTACCCAGAAGTTAGAAAAGATTTTAATTCCCCTGACTTGTTCTGGGTAACTATTGATGTAACACAGTCAGAAACATCCAAAGTTTGCCATTCTAATCACATTTTTGGATGGTTCCCAGAGAAGGGCAAACCCGTACCTGGGAACTTCTGAATGGGATTCCCCAGCACATCTTTGGGATACCCTCCAAACCCGACGCTGGGGAGCTCGGAGGTTTATGGCCAATGGTGTTGGAAATGTAAAGTTATTCTGGGAAAGTCAGATGAAGAAATCCTTCATCCAGACACACAAGCAGACCTAAGTAAAGAAATCAAGGAGCTTAAAGCACTTGCTCAAAATTGGGCAGATTTAAAGTTAATAAGGATGAGCAGAAAAGAATTACCTCGAAAGAAGAGAAGCCAATTTTAAAAGCGTCGCGGATGTGTGTGTGAGACAAAAGATTTTTGCCAAACAATATTCTAATAAAACTTGCTGTTTATATGTTAGTGTTAATTTAGCATATTGCATTCCTATTTAGCACTCATGCAAAGAGGATGTATCATCCTATTTGGAAGAAAACACAAAGCCACTTAAACGTACAAAAATATGAACAAGGAGCAGGAGTAGGCCATTCCGCCCCTTTAGCCGGCTCCACCATTTAATAAGGTCATGGCTGAAGTGATAGTAACCTCAAATCTGCATCCTGCCCACCCCCGATAACCTATCACCCCCTTTCTTACCAAGAATCTATCCACCTCTGCCTTAAAAATATTCAAAGACTCTGCTTCCACTGCTTTTTCAAGAAGAGAGTTCCAAAGACTAATGACCCTCTGAGAGAAAAAAATTTGCCTCACCTCCGTTTTAAATGGGCGACCCCTTATTTTTAAACAGTGACCCCTAGCTCTAGATTCTCCCACAAGAGGAAACATCCTTTCCCCATCCACCCTGTCAAGACCCCTCAGGATCTTATATCTTTCAATCAAGTCGCCTCTTACTCTTCTAAACTTCAACGGATACAAACTTAGTCTGTCCAACCTTTCCTCACAAGACAACCCGCCCATTTCAGATACTAGTCTGGTAAACTTCTCTGAACTCTTTCCAACACATTTACATCCTTCCTTAAATAAGGCGAGCAATGCTGTACACAGTACTCCAGATGTGGTCTCACTAGTGTTCTGTATAACTGAAGCATAACCTCCCTAGCTTTGTATTCAATTTCCCTCTCAATAAATGATAACATTCTATTACCTTCCCTAATAACTTGCTATACCTGCATTCTAGCCTTTTGCGATTCGTGCACTAAGACACCCAGATCCCTCTGCATCTCAGAACTTTGCAATCTCTCACCATTTAGATAATATACTTCTCTTTTATTTTTCCAGCCAAAGTGAACAATTACATATTTTCCTACATTATACCCCATTTGTCAGATCTTTGCCCACTCACTTAACCTATCTATATTTTTGCATAGCCTCCTTTTGTCCTCTTCACAACTTACTTTCCTACCGATCTTTGTGTCAAAGGAAATTTGGCAAAAATTCCATCCATCCCTTCATCTAAGTTATTTATATAAATTGTAAACAGTTGAGGCCCCAGCACTGATCCCTGTGGCACACCACATGTTACATCTTGCCAACCAGAAAAAGACCCATTTATTCAAACTCTCTGCTTCCTGTTAGCCAGCCAATCTTCAATCCATGCCAATATGTTACCCCCCTGTACCATGAGCTTTTATTTTCTGCAATAACCTTGGATGTGACACTTTATCAAATGCCTTCTGGAGATCTAAGTACAGTACATCTACTGGCTCCCCTTTATCCACAGCACATGTTACTTCCTCAAAGAACTCCAATAAGTTGGTTAAACATGATTTCCCCTGCAAAAAATCATGTTGACTCTGCCTGATTACCTTGAACTTATCCAAGTGCCCTGCTGTAGCTTCATTAATAATAGCTTCTAACATTTTCCTTATGACAGATTATCCTTCTTAATAAAAAGCAAAATACTGTCGATGCTGGAAATCTGAAATAAAGGTCGGGTTTTTCCCATGTCAGGCAGGCTTGGCGGGGCAAGAGGGAGCGGTCGGGAAGCTGACCGCCGCCCGCGATTGGGGCCAGACCACGATTTCATGCTGGTGGACCAATTAAGGCCCACCCAGTGTGAACAATGTGCTGCAGTGCTCAGTGCTGCCTGTGTGTGGGGGGTTGGGGGGGGGGGGGGCGGGGTGGCAGGGTGGGAAGGAGGGTGAAAGTGCAAGTTTGTGCATGCGCTGGAAAAGCTCCCTGAGGCACAGAACTGCCTCAGCGAGATGAAGAGTATTGAAAAGTCAAAATAAAGAATTTTTATATGTTAAGAAACATTTTCCCTCAGGTGACTCTGTCACATGAGCAGGACATGTTAGAAATTATGATGAAATTTTTTATCCTTTTTTAATGACGGATCGAAACCTTATCCCACCCGTGGATGAGGTTTCGCAAAAAATGCAAAGGCCATTTGTCCTCTTCGCCTGCCCACCAACTGTAAGGTTGGACAGGCAGCGAAAAATCTAATTCAATTACATTCTTAATGGCCTTAATAGGCCTTTTAATTGTCGGCGGGCGCACTGCTGACTCCCATGCACGCCCGCCGACTGAAATGTCACGCGTTGACATCGGGATGCTCGCCCACCGTTATCGCGCGTTATTTTACACTCGAGCAGGTTGGGCGCATGCCCCGCCTGTTCCGTGAAAAATCCTGCCTGAAGTTCTGAAGAAGTCATATTCGACTCAAAATGTTAACTCTTTTCCTCTCTCCACAGATGCTGCCAGACCTGCTGAGTACTTCCACACTTTAATCGGGATTTTCCAGCTCCACCCGCCTCTGAGATCGTCTGGTCCCGCCAAAAGTCAATGGGCTTTCAGCTGAGCTGTCACATCCCCCGAGGTGGGTCCCACTATAGCAGGGCCAGAAAATCCCAGCCTTTGTTTTAATTTCACCTTGCCCTTCTTTTTAACTTTTACATTGATGTTGGATGTGAAACAATTGTGTATAGTTTTCACTTGTGATGTAAAATGGCACTAAATTATTCTTTGTGAGGCTGTTAATTAAAAAGGGAATTGTTCTGAGTTTCAGTGTGGTTATTATTCTAACAGTTGAAGATTCTTGTTAAAGGCAATCTGTCTTTAGCTGCCACAATAATTATTATTCCATGGGAAGTTAGTTATATGGTGAAAGGGTTAACGAGTGCACAGCAGGAGTCCAGTTGAAACACCACGAAAAATTTCAGGTCTTTGGAGCAGCCTGAATTCTAATTCTATATATTACCAGGCCTCCTCCTCTTAAATTGTTGCTGACCTTTAAATTCTATGGTTACACTTAATTTGCTGCCCACAAATCGGTGAGCTGCCAATCACTCATATTTTGTATGACATGGTTTCACCCACGTAACGTGGCTGACCCATGAAACAGTCACAGGGTTCGCATATTAACTAATGAGTGGGTGCTCTCTCTGAGCGGGTCCACCTTCTGGTCGAGCACATGCCTGATTGGAGAATCTAGACTTGTAGGTTCAGCGTGTGCATGTGACAGCTTATGGAAGACACTGTGTGAAAATATTCATGTTCCACTCTTGGAATGAACTGTTAACGCTCTTGAAGAGTGATGAAGTTTGAGATGAATTATGGCCATCACTACGGGTGGGATTTAAATTGTACCCCATGGGGCCTCATAATATAGCCTATTTGCACCACACATTAGAAACAAATTAGATAAAAATTTAGTTCATGTCTAATTGGATACATTATAGTCCTTGCGGATTGATTCCTGCGCAGTTGCAGGCAGCAAGGGTGTTGATTAGGTCACTGTTGTCTGATAATGTTCAAAATGTTTATGGTGGGAACATTTCAGTAAAATGAAAGTAAAAATATTTCCAGTAATTAGAATGTGATATCATTTCCTTGAAGAATGATTACAGCAACATATATGGTGTACAATGTGATGGCAATGACTTAATTGCTCAGTGCCAAAATCATTTTGTTTACCTATGACTAATACAGGTGGTTTTATGAAGCAGCTGTTTCTTTAGTTTTATACCGTCAAGTAGGTCAATGTAGACACACTTAGTTCAATCATAAAGCAGACTGACAGGGAGCAGCTATCTGTGGTTAATGCTGTCCCACAGAGCTCCTAATCAAATAAAACCATGTCTGCAATTAAATTTGTTAGTTGTAACTGAAAAGGAGACAGTTAAAATGATATTGTTCTGTAGAATTGGTTGCTTAGTCTGCTTATTTTTATTAATGACTTGGGTATGCATATTATTCTAATATGATAGTTGTTGTATAACAAACTTACATAATTAATGTACATTATTTCATCATCACCAGTCAAACAATATAACATGTAACTGCTATTGGTTTTTAAAAAAATGTTTGTCTTCTGTCTAGGCATAACCTGCCAGACTCTAGCACAGATTGGCATCAGATGGAGCCACAGGGAAACCATCATATTTTCCTCATAAGTTTGCATTTTATTTTTACAACCAGCATGGGTTATTGTGCAGAGTCTCATCAGTTCCCAGAACTTCCAGTAAAAGCCTATCCATAGGGCAGGGTTTTCCCTTCGTTGGGCAGGCGCTGTGGACGGGCCGGGGAGCGGCTGTGAAATTGACCATCGCCCGCGATCGGGCTGTGATTTCACGCTGGCTGGCCAATTAACATCCAGCCAGCCAGTTTGAAACGCGTGCTCAGAATCTCAAAACTGCGAGGGTGGAGGCGGGAGGAGCGCGAGTGCTAAAGTTTGCGCAAGCGCAGGGGGAGTGTGCATTGAAAGCTCCCTGAAGGTACAGAGCTGCCTCAGGGAAATGAATAAATTTACAATCAGAAATAAAGATCTTAAAAATAAGGGAAACTTGTTTTCACACGTGACTCAGTCACATGAACAGGACATATTAAAAATGATGTTTAAAAATTTTTATTTTTTAAAATTACTGTTAGAAACCTCATCCTGCCCATGGATGAGGTTTCCTAAAAAACCCAAAGGCCTCTTGGCCGATTCCCCTGCCTGCCAAACATAAGGTTAGACAGGCAGCAAAAAATACTACATTATTGATTAATGGGCGTAATAGCCCTCTTAATTGTCAGTGCGCTGCCAACTCTCGTGTGCGCCCGCTGACTGAAATATCGCGCGAGTATGCATTGCTTAACGTCATCGTGCACTATTTTACACCTGATCGAGTTGGGCGTGGAGCTGCCTGTGGGACGTAAAATTCTGCCCTTAGAGTCTCCACAGTGTTCACCATAGAACAGTTTGCTAAAGCAGACATTCCCTCTGCTTGGGTCAAGCAATTCTCAGCAGCTTTCCAGAAAATCGTACACTTTAACACTTTCTCCGATGGTGCCCACGTGAGCTGTATGTGAGTGTACATATCACACACACACACACACACACACACACACACACACACACAGAAATTGGTTCAGCTCAGCAGCCCAAATCAGAGATCAATCACTAAGCTGGAACAGGTAGGCCTGAGGCCCATTTACACCTGTTGAGGTTCACTTACGCCTGCGGGTTACATGCCCAGGCAGCTCACCGGTGAAGTGAATTTTAATTGCAATCAAATCCGGGGAAATGATCAGGAAAGGGCATTATCCACTGGATGAGGGAGGCAGTGATCCAATGAGTAATGTGTTCATGCAATGGCTGCCATATTGAATGTTATAGGTGCACATTTTGCACCTGAAAACAGGCATGCACCATTGAATTCCAAGACCATGATCTGTGTAGTTATGAAGTCAACTTGCGGAGGAGGGGCTGATAACAAAATTTGATGGCAGCATACTTTTAAGAATCATTGTGCAAGAGTGAATTCTGTTTAATGATAATTGGGGTGAGTTCAACTTTTTTTCTCCCATTATGCCATGCTGGGGGCTCCATAATGTGGTGACCCTTGACTTTATATTTTGAATCATCTTTTATCAATAATTTCAAAGATGCTTTTTTTCTGCCGTTGCTGCCTTTTTATTGAATTATATGGTTTTTCAATGGATTTGCCTTTTTAAAAATATGTTAATACAGTTTATTTTAACTTCTTCTTGTGACTTGGTAGTATATGTAAGACTTGCATTCACTCGGGCTACACCCCAATCACTGGCATTTTGTGGTTCTGCCTGTGGTGAGACCTCTCTGTGTACAGTTATTTTCGCATATCTGGTTAATGAGACATTTTACCTGCTGGAAAATCTGAATAAGTGTTGGGAATAAGGACAGGTGGCTCATCTACAGGGTCTTCCCCCTCCTCACATGACAATTACAGACTTATTATTGTGAGTTATGTCATGAGCAATCTTTACAAAGGTAGCTAATTGTTCAGCAGTGAAAGGCGCCATGGTAACGCAATTGGTGAGTCACAAGGCTGTAACTAAGGGAATGAAAAGAAAGTGCAGAAACCTTCATAGTAAGCAAATGGAGGGAAAGGTGATTAACTAAAACAATTTTTTTACTGCAAGTTCCATGGGCATTTATATCACTTTCTTCAGCTAAATGAATCTGATTCTATTACGAAACACTTTTCTTTAAAAAGGGGCCAGAGAATCTTACCAGCATGCTGTGGGTTCTGATGTTAGGACCCAACGAGGGCCCCCAGCCTGCATGGGCGGATAGTATGACCTTGGGGGCAACTTTACCAATGGTGGCCAATTAATGGTGATCCACTGTGACCACCTTCCATTTTGGGATGGCGGTCTGGTTCTCTGAACTACCACAATATCAAGAGAGGTAGCCACTGCTGAGGCTGTAGGGAGAAGGAGAGGGTGGCTTCATGTTGAGGCACCCTTGACGGGTCAGTAAGAAACATTCTGATGTGCCAGGGGTAGGCAGGCATTGAGAGGGGTAAACCGTCCAGCAGCGATGTCGGAGCTATGGGGCAGCCATTGCCATTGGGGTGGGGGGTGGAGGGGTGGGGTCCCTCCATGGAACATGGTGCCTACAAGAAGAAAGTTCCCCACAATACCCCAGGAACCCACTAGGAGGCCACCACCTTGTAGCTGGCAGTCTCTCCTCATGTTGGTTGCGGGGTGGAGGGGGTGGGATTCATACCGATGTCAGTAAAATCCTGGCGCATGGTAAAATGGCCTTCCACAGGTCAATCAATTGGATTATTTGGCCACCCTCCTCCATTTGGCAGGCAGCCAAGCTTCCATGCTCAATGCTGGGAAATTTGGGCCAAATGGTCTCCTTCTACACCGTAACAATTCTGGGATTCTGGAATTTTGAATAACCTTGATGATGGAAACAGGTCGGGCTTCCTTCCCAGTGCCATTTTATCACCTCTCCTACCTTTCAGCCCATCTTCAATAAGCTGGTCAAATCCAGCCCAAAATCTTAAATCATTGGGACTGAAAGATGAAATTACCCTATGAATGGTGTTATGATCTGGTTAGGAGCCAGTAATTTTTTGTTTAAAGTGGACAAATGTTTGATTCAGCAAAACCTCCACTGCTCATTAACATAGCTGTTTCCCACCCTCCCTCTTCCCCCCACTCCCCCCCCCTCTACCACTTCCTCCCCTCCGCACAAGCAGAGAACGCATCTTTCCTGCAATTACACCAGTTCTGAACTGGCTGTAAATTTGCACCTAAATCTTAGACAAAACCCAAAGTCATAACTCTGGTGTTTAAAGAGAATTTATTTTTGATTTCTCCACAATGAGGCTTACACAGTATTTTTTGTACCTTTAAATGCAATGTTACAACCTCAGAATGAGTCACAGTAAAAAACGATAAGCTTTATGGTTACATTTCCTTATTCAGCCCAGTGAAAATCTATCCCAATGCTTTAGGCTCATGTTAAAATTAAAGCAAGTTGCACCTGCTGAAATGCAATTGCTATTTAAACAACATGATTACTTTGCTTAAATGGTATTCTAAGCTACAGAGAAGAATATGAATATTCAGACAATTAAGCAAATCAAATGTTAGGAATTTGTAGGCAGCTCATTTATTCTCAAACTGCAGGCTTAAGTAACTTGGGGAAGAAGCAGGTTTCTAACTATTTCACTAAAGTCGAACTAGATTCACAAACTAAGGCTCGGTCTGAAGGGAACCCATTTTCTCCAGGTCTTCCTAGATGGACAGGGGAGGGCAGAAGCTTAACAGATTTCACTGTGTATGGGGAATGAAACTTTCTCTTGACCTTGGTGTAGATTAACCAGTTTGAGAAAAGTGTGCTCCTTATTGTCTGATCTAACATCAAGCTGATCTGTCCTTGGCTGAACACGGTGAATAATATATTGCTGCCTCTCCCCATGTTCTGTTCATGTGAAATGCCAAATAGTGATGAATAGTGATGAAGAGCAACAATAGCGTCACATGGACATTCTGCTATAATGCTGTGCTTTGTAAATACTGAGGAATGAAGTCATAAAGTATACCATAGCTTTTCATATATATTTCATCCATATTTAAAATTCACATTCTCGTCTTTAAATGCCTTATGGCCCACCCCATCACTGTAATTTCTTTCAGCTGTACAACCGCCCCTCCACAGCTTTCTATTCCCCTGCCTCTCCCCCTCCCTCTCCTCCTTTAAAAGCCTTCTTAAAATCCGTATCTTAGACAAAATATTTGGTAACCTTTCCTCATTTTTTCTTTGGCTCAACATACATTGTTTTTTTGATGACATCTCGTGGAGCACCTTGGAGCATTTAAGATATTATATTGCTGAGTTGCTGTTATTGTAGTTTCTACATTAGAAAATGGGCTGAATCCCAGGTGTGCATTGAAAAGTACAAGCACAATGAATCCTGCGTGTAGAAATATATATAGAGAGGAAGAAAACTGTAAATGTGAAATAAAAACAGAAACCGAGAAACACACAGCAGATTAGTCAGAATCTAGAACTTTCCAAATCATTGCCTAGGCCTCAGCTGGAGTATTGTGGACAATTCTGGGCACAACACTTCAGGAGAGGTGTAAAGGCCTTAGAAAGGGTATGGAGGGGTTTACAAGGAGGCTTATCAAAAACAGCGAAATATTGTGGATGCTGAAAATCTGAAATAAAAACGGAAAATGCTGGGAAATGCTCAGCAGTTCTGGTAGCCACTGTGGAGAGAGAATCAGAGTTAACATTTCAGGTCGATGATCTCTCATCAGAACTTCAGGGTCAGAACAGAATTCTTGGGTTGCCAGCCCTCCTGGAAGGGCTGGGAGTCTCCTGGAATCGGGATCAATCTTCCGATGGCTTTCAAAAGCAACACAAGAGATTTTAAAAGGCATTTTTACCCCTCCTTGCACCAGTTAGCTGGAAAAGAACGAAACAAATTGATGACATCAACAAATTTGGCTTTTCAGGGTTATTTCCCTACGTTATCTTGGGAAAGACGCTCATTTCTGAAATGATATAATTCACCTCATTCAGTGCTTAGTAAATCTCAGATCAGATATAGAGTCTTCAGACACGATGGAGTAGGAGATAAAAAAGGAGGGGGTAGCACTAATGGTTAAAGAATCAATTCCAGTTGTGAGAAGGGATGATATACTAAATGGGTCAACAAATGAGGCTTTATGGATTGAGCTTAGAAATAAAAAAGGGGCAGTCACACTACTGGCAGTACACTACAGACCACCAAATAGTGAAAGGGAGATAGAAGAACAAATATGTAGGCAAATTTCTGCTTGTAAGAACAAGAGGGCAATAATAGTAGGAAATTGGATAAAAGGTTGGCTTTGAAACAGGAAACAAAAGGTAATGGTTGATGGATGCCCTTGCGAATGGAAAGTTGTCTCAAGTGGTGTACCACAGAGCTTGGCGTTGGGACCCATGCTGTTTGTGTTATATATTAATGATTTTGACGTGAACATGGGGGGGCACGATTGGGAAATTTGCAGATGACACAAAGATTGGCTGAGTAGTGGATAGTGTAGAGGACAGTCATAGTCTCCAAAACGATATAGATGGGTCGGTGGAGTGGGCGGTAAAGTGGCAGATGGATTTTAACATCGAGAAATGTGAGGTCATACATTTAGGGAGGTCAAACAGTTACAGGGATTACACAATAAATGGGAATATACTAAGATGGGTAGATGAAGTGAGAGATCTTGCATACAAGTACACAGGTCCCTGAGGGCAGTAGTTCAAGTAGACACGGTTGTAAAGAAGGCATATGAAATGCTCTCCTTCATTGGTAGAGGTATAGAATATAAAAGTAAGGATATAATGTTGGAATTATATAAAACACTGGTGAGGCCACAACTGGAGTATTGTGTGCAGTTCTGGTCACCACATTACAGGAAGGACATAATAGCTCTGGAGAGAGTGCAGAGGAGATTTACAAGACTGTTGCCAGGGTTCGAAAAGTGTAGCTACGAGGAGAGATTGGATAGGTTGGGGTTATTTTCCTTAGAACAAAGAAGGCTGAGAGGTGATTTGATTGAGGTGTACAAAATTATGAGGGGAATAGATGGAGCGGACAGGATAAAATTGTTTCCCTTGGTGGAGAATTCTAGGACCAGGAGACATAGATTCAAGATAAGTGGCAGAAGGTGTAGGGGGGACATGAGGAAGAACTTTTTTACGCAGAGGGTAGTGGGTGTCTGGAATTCGCTGCTCAAGTTGGTGGTAGAGGCAGAAACTCTAAACTCTTTTAAAAAGTACCTGGATCTTGAAGTGATGTCACAGGAAACCGGCAGCGTGGTGTGAGAATTGAGTTAATTCACTGGCCCAATTCTCAGCCACCCATCTGTCTCACCACACTTCCCTTGGACGCTCTCCCAGGTCAGGTTTTTGACCTTAAGTGCTGCACCTTAAATGCTGTAAGCTGCAGGGCTATGGGCCAGGTGCAGGAAGGTGGGATTAGAAAGGGCACCAGGGTGTCCTCAGGCTGGCATGGACAAGATGGGCCGAATGGCCTCCTTATTTGCTGTGACTTTTTAAAAAAAATCAGTAAACGTTACTGAACAAGCTCTGCAACAGGAACAGGCCGAGGGTGGGCCGACAGGGTGGAATCGCAGTTCTGAGCCACTGTTGCATTGTGGACTTGGTTCATGTGCTGAACATTCCGTAAATGGTGTTAGGGTGGAGTGCAGCTCTGGCAGTTTGTGCTACAAATATGGGTGTAAGATTAAAAACAATAAATATCGACATTTCAAACACATCTCAGTTTGTATGGATCCGTCAGATGCAAGATAGCAGACACAGCTTTCTGTATCCATACTAAGGCTCCATCTGCTAGTTAAAGGCCCTTGTTCAATGATTCATATCACTGAATTGGGAGGGTAGTATGAGGACTTTTGTAAAGTTTAGCATCACATCAGTTGCAGTTGTTGCCAAACTTGATACAACATTAACTCAGTCAGTGCAGCGTAAGTGTTGTTTTTGGTGTTTTCTTCTCATCTTGGGACATTGAACACAAACTCATGTTGTAAGCCAGAATTCAACATTTAGAAGTCCCTCATGTGGTTGTTGGGGAGGAGAGAAAGGAGAAAGCAAAAAGAGAAATAAATGTTGTAAACTTGAACCTGGGAGAGTGTCCTAGGGAAGTGTGGTGAGACGGATGGGTGGCTGAGAATTGGGCCAGTGAATTAACTCAATTCTCACACCACGCTGCCGGTTTCCTGTAACATCACTTCTACCAAAGTCTCCCCAAATGTCCCCAGCCTGAGTTGGCAACCCTGTATTGACCTGAAACGTTAATTCTGTTTCTCCCTCCACAGATGCTACCTGATCTGCGGATCGAGTATATTCTGTTTACTGGGTTGTTACCAGGGATAAGAGACTTCAGTTCTAAGGAGGTAGAGGGGGTGGGTGGGGTAATTGTTAGAACTGCTCTCCTTGGAACAGAGAGATTGAGGTAACCTAAGACAGGTTTTCAAGATGATGAGAGGTTTTGATAGATTAGATAGAAAAAAAATTATTCCCCCTGGCGAGTGGGTCAATAGCCAGATTTAAAGTCATTGGCAAAAGATCTAGGCCGCATATTTCGGATCCATAGCTTCCAAATCCAATGTTTATATCCCGGCAGATGGTGAGGGAGCCAGAGGCCCTCTGAATGGGATATGCTGTGCCTTCAATTTCTCCCGGTGCAGCTGCCTAGCGCTCCATGCTGAGGTGGGTGTTCTTTGCTGGCATTCCGTCACAGCCCAATAGATTTACTTCCTTGTAAATAAGGATGTGGCCACCATTTTATAATTATGCCACACCAATCCAATGTGTACAAGTGTTTTGAGTCCGCCACTATAAGACAAGCAACTTATCTGATACAATAAATTGAAATTGTTTTGGGGGAAGAAAAATGAGCATCGCTTGGGTGTTGCAAACTGCTCATGGGAAATTGGAACATGAGGACTCACAAGTAACTTAATTTAATTTTTAATTGAATTTTTTTAACATGTTATCTGAGAGATTAAGTGAGATTAAGCATGATACAAATGTAAAAAAAATAGAAAGCAGGAAGCAAGAATACAAAATTAAATTCACTGTTCAAGCTAAGCTGCCTTTATGTGCCTGAAAAAAATGTATGGGAATATGTGCCAACAGTGAGAGCTCTGAGCCGTACTATTCCATTTATACTGTCGGGTTTGTGCTAGAATATTCTAGTATTTACGACGATCTGACACACTTCTGGCAGTGTAAACCCTGCCAAATTATACTCTCTAGTCAGACGCCAGCATAAAAATGGATTTTCCTGTGGTAGTTTTCATGCTGGGATGAAAGCAGAGGTACTACAGTGTAAATTACTGACAAGCTTTAAGCTATCTCAGTCTGGCATCTCCAGGTTTTATATTGTCATGCTGTTTAATGGATCAGCAGTCTAATAAATAGTCATGGAATTCAGTGTTTTGACCAATTCTTACAATAAGTCTGAATCCTACCTTTTTCTGTCTCCTCTCTTCCATTTTCAACTTATGACCCTTGGATTTGTGGGGCTTTATTTGGAACCTTGGTGATCTGCTATTTTAATCTTCTCTTATTATGTGGCCGGACAGGAGGAAATAGGTTGTGCGATGGATATTTGCCATTGGTTATCAAACTAAACTGACTTTAACTCGACACTGAAATGCACAAAGAAAGCAGCTATTGCACATTGATTTTAACATTTCTGCTCTGTTTGGGTTGTATTTTGGCCTGTATAGTGCTTAAAGGAATATACTATAGGCACCAAATATTAGATAGGAGGATGAAGGAAATGATTTGAAAGGATGCGGGAACAGAATTTGTCAACATGATTAGAGCTATTGCTGACACACTGGCTGGGCTGAATACTCAGTTTCCAGTAATCTTTATGTATTTTAAAACATGAAATAATCATTTAAATGAATAATAAATTGGGTAAATTTTCCAAAGGGAAAAAGCCAGGTTATAAAGACAGTCGAATAAGCTTTTGAGACAAACCTAACCTAAACCAAACTTACACTAATAGTTAAATTAAACTTTTACTACATGATCATATAACTGTTAGAACAGCTAAGGAGCACTTTTGGAAATATTGGATTTCCACAGAGTCGGGAGACTTCACAGACCTTTAAAAATGGTGGCCAGGACCAGATTCCAGGATTCCCAACCCCATTCCCAGGATTTCTGATTTTTCACAGTGTTGACTAATGGTGCACGTAGGTTTCGGTCATGAGCCCACTCTCAATATGGACATACTGTTGTCCACAATTTTCATGGAGTAAGGTGCCCCTCAGCCACATGGCCCCTCATGCCAAGTTTTCACTTGGCAATTGATGGTAGTTTCATGGTCACTATTAAAGAGATTAGTTTTAAATAGCAGATTAAAAAAAATATATTAATTGCATTTAATTTGGTCTCCACCAGCTACCATGGTGTGATTTGAACCCATGTCCCCAGTGCATTAGCTTGGGCCTCTGGATTGCTAGCTACCACTACCATGTTACCACTATGCCATCATCTTCCCCTTGTTTGTGCATTGATTGGAAAGACAATCGTTTGGGCTTTCTATTTAATATTGTGCCAAAATTAAAATATATGTTGCAGCAATTTTTTTTGCAAGGAATATATAAACTGTCAGGTTGGCTCTGTTGGTAATATTTTTGCCTCTTTGTAAAAAAAATTAGTGGATTTGGGTGCATTATCTAAGATGACACTCCAGTGAAATGCATTGTTGAAAGTGCTGTCCTTTTGAAGCCCTGTTTGTCTGGTCAGGTGTACATTGAAAGGTCTAATGGGAAGTTATAATGAGGTTAGTATTCTGGAAGCATGAGATCAAATATGCCACAGGGCCTTCTTTATCCAAATCTGTCCCTGATAAAGATTATATGTGAAAGCCTTTCCTTTCTCTTGTTTCTCTGGTATTAACTTAAATTCAGTTAGAGGAGAGTCCATGGAATTGTGTGTGCTCACATGTGTCTCTTTTTCCTGAATGAGTTTTCCATGATTTGCAGTGGAAGAGCCTGATTGAGAATGCACAGTGTAAACAGGAATTGTCTCCTTCAATCCATATGAGCACGTTAAAAACAGACTTGTTTAGACACTGAGTAAGGTGATCTCAAAGCATGTTTCAGAATTGATAGTACAAAAGGCAATTCATGGTGTCAGGATACTAGAAGACCCCTTTAGTTAGTGACGCATAACCACATGATTGAACGTTTATCTTGACTGATGCTCTTAAAAGTGGTGGTGAGTTTCCATGTGACACATTGATTGACCAACCAAAGAAAAGACAGTGGCCCAAGGCTTAGATAGGGAATGAAGTAAATTAGTTGTCAAATGTTGACATAAGTTAAGATCCAACCGAGGAAGAATAAGCTCAGCAAAAGTAAAAGACTTGCATTTATATAGCAACTTTCAAGACTACTGAAAGTCCCAAGCACCTTACACCCAATGAAGTACTTTTTAGAAGTGTTGTCAGTGGTGTAAAGCAAGAATAAAACAAAACCTTTAGAAGTGAGTGGTGCAATTCTTGCTATTAACAAAGCCCACTGGCTTTCCCTAATTAGCTCAAACTTCAAGGCCTGAATCTTCTGGTCAGTGAGCGGAGGCGGGGCCTGCTCGCCGAGGCCTAAAATGACGCACGGTGACGTTGGGCGGCCGTCATTTAGATTTTCAGCTTGGCGGGCCCGCAGAACTGTCACAGGCCTATTAAGGCCATTTAAATATCAATTAAACTAATAAACTGAGCTGCCTATCCAACCTTAAGGTTGGTGGGCAGGTGAAGAGCCCAGGTGGCCTTTTGCATTTTTCATGGAATCTCATCCACAGGAGGGATGAGGCTTCATGAAGGATTTATAAATTAAATAAAGTTTTTCATTAATGTTTATTGACATGTCCCAGCTCAGGTGACGCTGTCACATGAGGGGACATGTCTTAAATTTTTTTCTTTTCTTTATTAAAATTTTGGGAACTTAAACTAATCTCCCTGAGGCAGCTCTGTGAAGAATGAGAGGGGATCTCATAGAAACCTATGAAATTCTAACAGGACTAGACCGGAAGGATGTTCCCGATGGTGAGGGTGTCCAGAACCAGGGGTCACAGTCTGAGGATATGGAGTAGACCATTTAGGACTGAGATGAGGAGAAATTTCTTCACCCAGAGAGTGGTGAACCTGTAGAATTCACTACCACAGAAAGTAATGGAGGCCAAAACAGTATATGTTTTCAAGAAGGAGTTAGATATAGCTCTTGGGGTGAAAGGGGTCAAAGGATATGGGGAGAAAGCGGGAGCAGGCTATTGAGTTGGATGATCAGCCATGATCATAATGAATGGTGGAGCAGGCTCGAAGGACCGAATGGCCTACTCCTACTCCTAATTTCTATGTTTTTATGTTTCTTATGCAATTTCCTCCTATACTTCCGTTGATACACTTGGGTGATACCATCAAGTTTTGAAGGTTATCTATCCAAGGTCCCATTATTTTCTCCATTAATATTTTACTTCTAACAGCTGTTACACATTCCAAGAACCAGCAAACTACTCATGAGCAGGTGGAGAAGGGAGACTAATGTTGGAGAATCACAGAACTGTTATGGTGCAGAAGGAAGCCATTCAGCCTTTCATGTCTGCACCAGCTCTCCGAATGAGCATAATGACTCAGTGCCATTCTCCTGCCTTTTCCCCGTAACCCTGCACATTATTTCTATTTAAATAATCATCTAATGCCCTCTTGAATGCCTCAGTTGAACCTGCCTCCACCAGACCTCCAGGCAGTGAATTCCCAAACCACTCGCTGTCTGAAGAAGTGTTTTCTCACGTTGCGTTTCCTTCTTTTGCAAGTCGTTTTAAACCTATGCCATCTCATTCTTGATCCTTTTACGAGTGGGAACAGTTTCTCCCTGGGCATAATTTTCTGTTTGGGGGTTGGGGGGGGGGGAGCAGGAGTGGGCATGGAGCCATTTTACGCAGGCGGGCCAATTAAAGCTCACCCAGTGTATTTGCCGACTCCCATGGATAGCTGGAGTGGGCAGGCAGTGGTGGGCGTGCACAGACCTCTGGGTCCAATGGTGTCCTGGCAGTCTGTTTAAAAGAAAGCCTGGCAGCCTTTTGTAGGCTGCTCACAATGGCCAGTTCTAGGCTGCACCAGAGGTGCTTTGGAGAGCGGTCCAGGCTGAAGGGAAGGGCAGGGGAGCAGGGCAGGCTGCAGGGTAGGCCAGCAGGAGGCTAATGTGCCCCTTGCTTTTTTGATGAATGGCTTTCTGCCCTCCTCGAGGAGGTGGCAGGATGGCGAGAGGTGTTGGACCCCCAGGTCGGGAGGAGGAGCCCCCCCCCACTCCCACCAACCACCCCCCCCCCCCCCCCCCCCCCCACATGTCCAAACTTTCCTGGGAGGATGTGGTGGAGGTGGTGAGCTCCCGCGATGTGGTGTGGTGCACCTGGGTCCCATGCCGCAAGCGCTTCAACAATTTGTTGTGCTCTGGCAGGGTGAGTACCATGTTGGCATTGGGCATTTAACCCAGGTATCCTTACCCTCCGAGGTCCCCACCAACAAATCTTACTGTCATGACTGCATTGAATCATGTAGGGCATTTTTCCTTCACTGGGTGGCCAAGCAGATGGTGCCCATGCTGAGGTCAGCCTGAGTGGGTGATGAGGATATGAGTTCTCCCCCACACCATGTGTTGTCCTTAGTCACACATGGCTAGTTTGGGGGCAACCTGGAGGAGATGCAGCTAGGTGCATACTGAGAACTCTGGGACATGTCCTATTCAGGGTGATGAGATGGTGGAAGGGGAGCCACAAGGTCCTGTGGCAAAGAACCATCTTGCTGCCCTCTACCCTGCATGTAGTTGTGCCGCCTTACTATGAGAGGAAATACCGTGTGGTTCCTAATGTGATGTAGGCAGTATGTGTCCAAAGGGCCATTGCAGGGGTAGGGAGCAGGGGTACCATCTTTGTCCGAGTGATCAGTAGCAGCTGGGAGAGGAGTCACTGGAGGCCTGATATGCCCCGCTGTGGTTGTGGTGGGCTGTGTGTGAGCAGAGTCTACATGCAATTTGCCCTAATGAATGGTCTTCTCTCTTTCTCAGGAGAAGAATTCTCATAACGCCTTCGAGCGTGCGAGGACTGGAGGGGGCCAGGCACACCTCCCCATATTAACCCAGCGCGAGCAGGTGGCCATTGAGCGGGAGAGGCGGCATGCACCCAGGTCTACTGGTGTCGGTGAGGCTGGGGTGGCATGGTCAACAGTGAGGCCTTGTCCGCATTGTCCTCCCAACAGCCATAACACTGATGATTGTTAAATTTGTTATTGTTGCAACATTGCTGGGTCATAGACTCATACAATCATTGAGGTCTACAGCCCAGAAAAAGGCCCTTTGGCCCATCGAGTTTGCGCCAGTCAAACAAGTACCTAACTATTCTAATCCCATTTTCCAGCACTAGGCCCATACTCTTGTATGCCATTGCATCGCAAGGGCAAATGCAAATACTTGTTAAATGTTATGAGGGTTTCTGCCTCTACCACCCTTTCAGGCAGTGAGTTCCAGATTCCCACCCTCTGGGTGAAAAAATTCTTCCTCACAGCCCCTCTAAACCTCCTGCCCCTTACCTTAAATCTATGCCCCCTGGTTATTGATCCCTCCACCAAAGGGAAAAGTTCCTTCCTGTCTACCCTATCTACGCCCCTCATAATTTTATATACCTCAATCATGTCCCCCCTCAATCTCCTCTGCTGCAGGGAAAATAACCCCAGTCTACCCAATCTCTCCTCATAACTAAAACTCTGCAGCCCAGGCAACATCCTGGTGAATCTCCTCTCCACCCGCTCCAGTGCAATCACATCCTTCCCATAATGCGGATTCCAGAACTGCATGCAATACTCTAGCTGTGGCCTAACCAGCATTTTATACAGTTCCAGCTTAACCTCCCTGCTCTTATATTCTATGCTTCAGCCATTAAAGGCAAGTATCCCATATGCCTTCTTAACCACCTTACCTACCTGTCCTGCTACCTTGAGGGGCCAGTGGACATGCACACCAAGGTCCCTCTGATCCTCATTACTTCCCAGTTCATCGTATATTCCCATGCCTTGTTTTCCCCGCTCAAATGCATCACCTCACACCTATCCGCATTAAATTCTATTTGCCTCTGATCAGCCCATCTGACCAGCCCATCTATATCCTCCTGTAATCCTCCTCACTATTTACCACCCCCAAAATTTTCGTGTCAACTGGTTCTGGAAGGTTGAGCGCATAATGATCCAGGGGGAAAGGGATGAAGTTTGTCAGTGTGTGCACGCTAACTGATCCACTGTCCTTGTTCTTCCTTTCAGCATCATCGGAGCAGGGCTGGGAGGAGGAACTGCAGATGCTCCCTCTAACACCTGAGGGACCTGAAGTCTCACCAGCCTCACACCTTTTCTGCCAGGCAGGCACCAGTGCAGATACTAGCACCTCGGTGGGAATTGGAATGTTGGCTAGTGTCCTGGGCCACAGCAGTGAGGGCATTTCACAGTCGCTGGAGGTGCTGGCAGAGACAGAGAGTGCCCATGGAGGACTGCAGGGGACCAGGCACATGCTCAATTGGTGCCTGATGATGTGTCTCTGGAGTCATCCGCGATGTAGTAGCTGCAGGTAATGTGGCCGGGTGTGTGGGAGCATCTGGGAGTGATACATGAGGCTGTGTTTGGCTTTGTGTCCATGGTGGAGGAGTCTACATGGATGCTCACGGAAGCTATGAGCCGTGTGTCTGAGCGCCAAGCTCCCAGTGACCGTATCATCCGGTGAGTCTGCGACGACTGGGGAGATGCCAGCTGTGGAACTGGCAGCTCCCTCCCAGGCAGGGCCAGCACAGGCTTCACGGGCCAGAGGACGACTGCCAAGGTCATCGAGGCCAACAAGACAGCAGAGTCAGCAGGCTGTCTCAGATGCCACTCCGAGCGATGGGGCGACACCAAGACGTAGCACCCGGAAATGAAAGCATAAGGCACATTAGACACACCACTGGTTTTTCACTGGTGCTTTTACATTGGCACGAGATTAAGTCCTTATGATTCATTTTTGATTGTTTACACTAGTGTTTAAGAATTGTGAGAATTTGTGAATCACACATTAAATGCCAAATGTGTGACCATGGCTGAGGGTGGCTCATTTCTTCTGCATGTGTATGTTTAAGAAAAGTGTCATGAGTGTTCCTTTGGACTTTCAACTTTATGTACAAGGCCCTTGGTTCCTGCTGAAGACCTGGCAGATTTTGCACTTAGGTGTCAAGTATCGAGGCGCCAGGCAAGGCTGGTCCTGGTGACCCATCTGTGTTGTGCTAGCTGAAGGTTCGTTGGATTAAAGTCTGCCGGGTGTCCCTGCCCCCCTGGAGTATGCCCGGGTCAGCGGCTACCCCCTCAGCATTTCCCTGTGCGAGTTCATCCTTGGAATCATTGATGGACTCATCGTGTGCAGCCACAGCCACTGCGTCAATGTCTTCATCGTCCATTGCATCCCCTCCCTTTCCAGCGCAAGATTATGGAGAGCGCAGCATGCAACCACTATCACCGACACACGATCTGGGGGGTACTGGAGTGTGCCCCCTGAACGGTCCAGGCATCGGAAGCTCATCTTGAGAAGACCGATGGTTCTCTCCATGCAGCCCTTGTGGTGCTGTGGCTCCTATTGTACTGCTGCTCAGCTTCTGTTCTTGGATGGTGGAGAGGCGTCATGAGCCACCTTCTGAGTGGATAGCTTTTGTCACCCAGCAGCCATCCATCCAGCCAGGCTGGAGCACTGAAGAGCCCCAGCACCTGGGAGTGTCTGAGGATGTAGGCGTCGTGGGAGCTGCCTGGGTACCTTACATAGACTTGTAGAGTCAGCATCCTGTGATCACACACTATCTCCACCTTCATGGAGATGAAGGCATCGGGCTCACCTGCTGGCACCTTGATGGCCACATGTGTGCAGTCTATTGCACTCTGGACACGGGGGAAGCCAGCCACAGCTGTGAAGTCTCTGGCTCACTGTATCTGGCTTGCCTGATCCCAGTGGAAATGGATGAAGGTCAATGCATGCCTGAACAGAGCGTCTGTGACCTGCTTGACACAAGTGTGGACAGCTGATTGGGAGACATCACAAAGATCACCCACCTACCCCTGGAGTAAGCCAGAGGCATAGAAGTTGATGGGAGATGTGACGTTCAGAGCCACTGGCATGGGGTGTCCATCCACACAGTTAAGGGAGATCTCAGGCTCAATCATCTGACAGATATAGTTGACTGTCTCCCTTGACAGTCGGAGCCTCCTTCAGCACTGCACCTCAGACATATTGAGGTAACTGCTTTGCTGCCTGTATACCCTGGCAGCAGGATAATGGCGTATTCTGCGGCCTCTTCCACCTTTTACTACCTCTTGGCCCTGCACCCCTTGTGCCTGCACCTGTCCTCCCAAAGGTGGCTCCCCTGGAGGCTGAATGTGCACTCCTGGCCTCCTCCTCCTTCTAGCCCTCCCTTCCTCCTCAGAGGAGGTGCCTCCAGTGGAGAGTTCAGCAGACTAAGGGAAGGCTTCCTGAAAGCTACAGGCCCACAAAAGATTCGTCACTGCAGAGTGCTGACCTGAAGGTTAAAAGTCCAGAAAAAGTTGCTGGGATGCGTTCTGAGGTACTGCAGATCACACAGGCAAGTTTAAAATACTTTGTGCAATAAATACTTGACAGAGCAGATTCATGGCCCCACGGATCCCTCTTATCCCGCCCGTGAATGAGGTTAATAGAAAAGTCTCTTACCGGCCTGCCTGTTACGCCCGTGCGCCGACTCGAAGATCACACGGGCTCTGAAAAATTGGTGTCGATTGAAGACTAAAGGGCCTTAACTGGCCCTTTAGTTAATGGGCATGTGTTGGATTTCATCGTGAGCTCATCCAGCGAAATATCAGGATGGCGCGCGGTGGCATTGGGACGCTCATCCAACGTCACCATGCATCATTTTATGCGCAGACGTGCAGGGCCCAACCCCCTCACGTCAAACTGAAAATTCTGCCCCCTATCTACTCTGTCCAGTCCCTCATGATTTTGAACATCTCTACCAAGTCTCCACTTAGCTGCCTTCTCTCCAAGGAGAAATGTCCCAACTTCTCCAATCTATCTTCATAACTGAAGGTTCTCATCCCTGGAACGATTTTTGTAAATCTCTTCTGCACTCTCTCCAATGCGTTCACATCCTTCCTATTTGTGACGCCCAGAATTGTACACAATACTCCAATTGAGGTCTAACTAGTGTTCTAAACAAATTCAGCATAACCTCCTTGCTCTTGTACTCTATACCCCTATTAATAAAGCCTAGGTTACTGTATGCTTTATTAACTGCTCTCTCCACCTGTCCTACCACCTTTAATGACTTGTGCCCACATTTACTAACTTATGCAAGAAGATGGTGAGGAACATGGATTCCAGCAATAACTAATATCATCTCACTGAAATTACATTGATGTCTAATCGTAACACTCAGATGCCCCTCATAACTAACTGGAATGGAATAACTCACTGATAACCTACATGTCACCAGCAGTAATAGGTGCAATGCCCTAAAATTCTAATGTAGCTTCTAGTAATAAACTCAAAACCTGGTGATATTGACCCTGAAACTATAATCAGAATCACCCCTGGAACATACGGTTTAGGCTACCCAGTCAAGATCACTCGTAATAGGCTATATTTCTTTCCCTGGGGCTGAATTTTACCATCCCCAATCAGGACAGAACAGAGGCTGGACAGGAAAAAAAAAATGACCACAACATCACGCAGCCAGGAATTCTGCCCTCTGCCATTTTTCCGAGGGCAAGGGGAAAGAGCAGGCCCCAGAACCTGCCTATTAAATAGACCCAAGCCAGATGGCAAATTATGAGTCCAGACACAAATTATTTTCTGGACGGTTGGTTTATTTACAGAATGCAACATTACATATCTCTACCTACTAACTAACCTAGTGTCCCAGCAATCTATTTTTATACTCTTTTGAACAACCACTAAACAAATAAACCATTTAACTAATTGACAGCCCCTTAAAGGGGCACTGTAACAAAAAACAAATATTTAAATTAAACTTATCAAAATTAAGTTAAAATAGTAATTTGGGATGCATTCCATTTTTATACTCTTTTGAGTAAAATCAAATAAACAAATAAACTAATAAACAAGTTAACAAATCGAAAGCCCTTAAAGGGGAAGTTCTTTTTTTATGAGCTCAAGATACTTAATCAATCAATACCCTCCAACTGTTCATTCTTAACCTTAACAATACGATTAACATAACATTAACACAGGCTTCATATATTAACAAGGGAATTTAGATCATTGTGGGTTCATTAAGAGCACGTCTCTGGTAAATTTTCCTATTTTCAGCGAGGTGACCAAAGTTCAGCAGCGATTGAGAATCAGACCAGTTCAACGGAGGCAGGGATAGGGTTGGCTGTGAGCTTATGTAACAAGATGCAGTTCGAAGTGGCACTAAATAGGCTGAGCATAGCAGAAGGGTTCTACCCCATTATATAAAAATTCACTCATTTTAAAAATGTGTTACCAGCCTCCCCTGTTCCGGGTTCCAGGCCTGCCCTTGCCCCCTGAAATCCTGAAATTTTGAGCTTTGGCAACTTTTCTCCTAAAACATTAATTTGCAAATGGCAGCCACAACAATGGCTGCTGATTGAGGCCAGAATATGGCCCACTTCTCTGGTGTATCAAACTCATCACGCCCACCCCTCACCACCCCCACCCCAACCCCAACCCTCACCCCCGCCCCTGCTCCCAGTAACTAATTGGGCAGTAGGTCAGTTGACCCCTGGAAAATTCCACTCGCAGATAGCTGACTACCATGGCAGGTTTGTGACCCAGAAGTGAACTCGATAATCCAGCCCCCTATCTCCTTGAGTTGTAGATTGAACTCTGGTTTTGTATGAAATTCTTTGGGGAATCAGAAATTGAGCTATTTTCTGCAGAATTCCCAGCTTCTGCAATGCTCTTGTAGCCAAAGTCCATTTCAGTTTCTGGTCAATGGTAACCCCCAGGATGTTGATAGTGGGGGATTCACTGTTATCACTCAGTGCAATTTAGTCAAATCTACACATCACACATCAAAACTGGACGACACTGACTGACCTAAACCAAAGCGAGAGGTCACCAAAGGGTGGCAAGCTCTGTGTTTGGGTCGCTTCTCAGAGCATGGAGCCTTAAACTCAGTTCAGCACCAACATTTCTAAATCATTGCCTGGGCTCAGACTCAATAAAGCAGAGTTTTCATAGAGAAATAGAAATGACAGTGCAAGAGGAGTAGTCGGGCTCAACTGTTACTGACACAGACTTTCTGCTGTAATTCCATTACCCTGATCCCTTTTATTGTTCTTCTTTTCAAATACTTATCCCATTCCTTTTTAGATGATGTCCGACTCTGCCTCAATAGCCACTCATGGTGAAGCATCTTACAGTCTAATGGTTCCTTGCTGAAGAACCTTCCTTTCCTCTTTGGTTTTTCCAGCGATAATCCTCAGTCTCGCTCTTTTCAGTTTCCCATTTGGGCTTCAGTGGAAACATTCATTCACTATTAACCCACAGTAAGGTCCGCAGGTTTCATTCACCCATTTACTGGCTGCTGTTCTCACTGCCTCTCCTTCTCACCATGTCACTGCCGTTTCCCTTTAATGCAGATAATATTGCTCCATACCCTTCCCCACTGAAGTCCCATTCTCTCCTCATCCCCAGTTAAAAGTGCTATAAAAATGCAAGCTGTTCCTATTATAACAATTTTTAGGCAATTGGGACTCAAAAGTCAAGAGATGTTGAAACCATTAGTCCTTCAATAACCACTCCCAGTGTAAGGAGAAAGGAACAACATAGAATATTAAGCCTTGGATGTTTGGCCATTTAACAACATAGAGATGATTGACACCAATAGGATTGTCATCAAACCTGTCATAACATGACTCTGTATCTATAAAAAAGAAAAAGTGTCTTTCAAACTGCTTCCTCCATGCCTGTGATATTTTAGTACACTCCACATACATATATGTCAATTTTAGTTAAGATTTAATGTAATGGATACAGAATTCTAGATGAGTCGAGACTGCCATGCATGAAAATGAAAACATTGCATCAATGCAGAGTACTTACTAACAGCCTGAATGCAAAATGCCACAACCTGTGGAATCCAAATCCCATTAGTACCATGTTGATTAGACCCTTAAAAAATCTGCATTTTTAATTGAAATTAACACAACTAGATCCTAATTATACATGTGAGAATTGAGGTTTCACAGCAGTCACTGCTGCACCCCCACAGCAAGAAAGAATATCCTCCCAGTATGACTGTGGCTCAAGTTCTAGCTATAATGCTGCATGAGCTACAATATGACAGTGGACCAATCCTGGTGGATTTATATTACTGACCCTGACATGGCACCACACTGTGACTGCTCTAACCCTGAAGAGCAGTGTCAACAGAACAGATGTTGACTACTTTAACAAAGAATTCATATGGTGCCTGAGCAGCAGACTCATTCTGGGCCCAAACTCAGAAGGGTTTTAAGCTTTTATGTGATATGTTGTCATTTGCTTTGGTTATGTGAATCATGTCTGCATATAAGACCAAGAGTTAAATATGGAGATTAACAGAATTTTAAACTGTTACCATATCTTTTAATGTGAATTCCTTTTTTTAATGTTTGTTATGTTACAGTACTCCATTTGCCTCTCTGATTTGTGGGCAAGATTTTTCAGCGTTGATCTTGCCGTCAGATTGGTGGGTCAAGGGCATGATTTACTTCCATCTGACTGGAGATGTTCAACTCACAGGAACTTCCATGATCAGCCTAACTTTAGCAGTGTTAATGAGCATCCTGCCCTTTTTTGGATCTGACACTATGATTTTCTTGGAGTGTGAGTGGAACACTAGGTAGCTGTCATCAGAAGCCCATCTTCTAGGGCTGTTGGTAAAAGGTGATGGCTGAATTTAAAGGAGCTGGCCATTTAAAGAAGACCAGGAAAAGCTGTGCTAACCTTTAACAGAAAGACTAGAAATATTTTCAAAATGTCGCCCGACCTTTCCAAATGTTGCTTGAGTATGAACAGTGGATACTATGGTGACAGGCACAATAATTTTGGAATAGTACAAAGAGTCTGGGGGCTGGTAATAGAATCTCACCCCCTGTATTACACCCCCACCCACAAACGCCCACCACTAAAGTTTGAAGAGTCTGGTGGAAAGAAGGTACGTGAGCTTGGTTAAGGAGGGATGCCCTGTTTGTTACCCCCAAGCGCAGCAGGAGGTGAATCTTGGGTTTTTCCACAGAGCATCATGTCTCCAGAAACCATTTCACCATCTCCTCTCCTCAACCACTGATCCCACCTCCCGCCAACCCCCACCCCCATGCCCCCACCCCACCCCACCCCCACCCCATCCCTCCCATCGGACCTAGTTCACTGGGACCAAAATCCCACCCGCTTAAGAAACATCCTCTTCCTCCAAACTCACAGGAGCCACTGCCATTCCTTTTATCTTTGCATTTCAAGTTAGCACTTTTCTACCTCTCCTGCCGCGCATCATGCCACCACCCTCCCTTCCCCACCCTGTCACAATTACACTGACACAAAGATGGAAAACTGTAACTTGTGGTACCTCTGATCAAATATCAGAAGTTTGAGGGAACCTGCTTATAGCCTTTGTTACCTATTTGTATCCAATCATTACAAACATAATTTCCCCATGATCTGGTCCACAAAACATGAGGAAAACACATTTACCATTAACTAGGAAACTAAAATGAAGCTGACAGGCAGATAAGAAGGAATTGCAAATTTCCCACACTCACCACAAGGAATTCAAGGTAGAATTTCATCTCGGGCTGTATTGTAAACTGGGTGGTATCACACTGACCCACCTGCTCTACGCACCACTGAACGTGCAGTTTTATTGAAGCCAATAGAACTTGCTAAGGAGGCTGGAAAGAAAAAAAAATGTTCTTCCTATCTCATTGAATTTGCTGCCTGCTTGTATTACAACCAATAGCAGGAGTCCTGTGTGTGTGGCCACAAGGACTTTTCAGTGCCGAATGCTTGCAACTTGTCTCTTCTGCCTTAACAGCACCAGAGTTCATGTTCCTGTTGGGCGTTTATACCTATTTAACTCACTTTACTGTTACTGATATTTCAGAGAAACTGACTTTACAGAAACACTTACCTGGAATTCAGCAGAACATTTAATGAGCGGAAACTTATTTTTCTATTACAGGTAAGTAATTTACTATTTCAAATAAAGGCTGTTTTGCAGTAATTGTGGCCAAAGCTTGTGTTTATTTTCCTAATCTCAACTCAATTGTGCTGGACCAAGCTGCCTTTGATACTTGCTCTGCCTTTAATGATTTTTTTTGAGAGGTGTGTAGAAAATTGAATAATTCATGACATACATTAGCCAGAAGGGGGCACTCATATTCTACATTACGGGAAGGATTTAAAAAAAAATCTTTCCAGTCTCCTTAGCAAGTCGGGGTGGTCACCTTAACATCTGGCAAATTCCCAAACAGTTGGTAGATGTGACCATGGGGGAACTGAGATCATAGATGTTCTCATCACGGGACCCGTTTGCAGACACAGGTTCAATATTGAGTCAGCTATGCTTTTGCATTCATCATTTAAATTGTTGGCCTTTGTAATAGGGCCAATAGGCTCCAAGTTGATACTCTCTCTGGTTTCTGGACTTGTTGAACATGAAGACCTGAGTTGCCGAGTTTGCCACAGTCGGCAATCCAAGCGCTGATAGTGCCCAAAATTGCTCTAGTTTTGAGACGTATTCTTTCCCTCCAAGTTTTCGCCCAACTTCATTTGCATATCGCCGAATGTAAAATCTGCAATGAACCAGCACAATTGGGCAGCAATTTCTGAATGTAATCTCGGTTCCATTTTCTTTTGCTTTAGAAACTATTCCTTGATATATTTTAAGAGTGGTAACTAGGTGCAGTTTGATTAATGGGTTTATTGTAGCAGAAAGTATTTTAAATCGATGTGTTTAATCCATCAGCTGTGAGTATCCTGATTTTAAATAATGGGGAAAAATTTTGGAGAGACCATACAGAACCATTTGCTAGTTATATTGGTGTAGTCAAGTTCTTAGTAACATAAATACTCAAAGCTTTTAAAGTATGCCTAAAACTAGCTTAATATTTAGAGCCTCTTTAAAGGCCTGTAAAAAAAGCACAATTACCAGAAATGTGTAAAGGTGATTAATTCAATCTGGGGGGCACAGCCAGTATCCAGCACAATGTTTATCTGAAACCAACTCAAAAGATTGCAGGAGCTCGATTTACTCTAGGGATTCTGCCATCTTTCGCACTGAATTTGGGTGAATTGCATTGAGAAAGCCAGTGTCACTTAACAAAGATTCCAGGCCAGAATCTCTAAATGTGAAAAGCTGCTCCTTGGTCATGAAATTACTTTTTAATCCTGAATTTAACCTACATCTTTTGTTTTTCTTTTAGTAAGCATCACAAGTTGAAACCAAATGGAATTGCTGCAATAGTTTAATCATTGATGTATGAATGAAGGAGGGAAGTAATTTTCATGAGTGCACTGTTTCAACATGGTTCTTTTCTCTTTCTAGGGTGGAATTTTCCATTTCGGGACTCCCATGGCGGAGACAGGAACGGTGAGAGCTTCCCACTGCAGAGGCCAGTGGGAATTCATGCTGTATTGCGTGACGCTGCCCTAATTAATTATGCAGCCAGGGGATTCCCTACATTTTGTGTGGTGGAGCGGGCTAGATGGGCTGCACCACACCATTATATCCGGGTGCCATACTTAAAAGGCGCCAGGACATCAACTTACCCACTGTTGAAGGAGAAGAACCACCTCCTGGAAGGTCCTGGAATCAGAAGATCCACATCGTAGATGCCCCACCCATCCACCCACTGCTGCACGTGGTGTTCCATAGCCTGGTCTCTGAAGGCCTCCATCTTCCTTTCCGATCTCCGCTAGCTGCCCCAGGCCTTCTTGCAGGTCAGCCTGACATTTGCAGGTCACGTTGGTCCAGACGTGTTCTGGACCTGTGTGAAAACCCGCTGGCGGCGCGGATGATTGGGCGGGAGGGAGGAGGGGGGAAATAATTCCGGTCAGGCCTTCGCCTGATTCCCATTAACGGGATGCAAAACGATTTTTCATGCTGGCCACGGGTGGGAAATGCAGCCAGCCCTGACGGGTGGGAGTGCACGTTCCCTCCTGCACAATGCTCCCCTTGTCGCCCGCCATTAAACCTGCCGCGGTGTTGGGGGGGTCTGGAAAATTCCGCCTCTAGTCTTTCCTTTTTCTCTGTTTCCTTTACTTCGTTAGTTTTGTTTCCTTTGTCAGAATCCCTTATTTTAATTGTTTTTTTCTCTCTCCCTCGCTCTTTCTGAATCTGGTGCTTCTTCTTTGCCATTTTTCTGTCTTGCTTTTGATTTCCCTCTGTTTCACTCCATGCTGATCTCCTATTTCTTGACTCCCATTTAAATCCCAGAAGTGCCAGAATCAAGTTATCACTTATGCGGGACTCAGCACCCCATCCAAGGCATGTGAAGGATCAGATGTGATTGGCAAGCATGCTTTGTGTTTTGTATGAAATGCAGAAGGTGCCAATGATCCAGCAACACATTGTTTTTAGTTTTCTGCTCAGAGATTCCCTACTGCACCGTGATCCCATCACAAATGCCAGGCCGTTTAAATATTTAAATAATGCGATGTGAGTGTCCAGGTACATAGTGACACAGTGCGGGTTTGGGTGTTGGGGCATGGGGGTTATCTGCCCTTCTGAGGCAGTATAACCTTGGCTGTTTCGTGAGTGGCATTCATAGACCACTTGGGCCGAACCTGGAAAGGGTTCTCCAAGCCCTAAGACACTCTCAGACCAACAGTTATACAGCGTAGACTTACTGTTCAACAATGTTCCTTGGCTTCCATACAAATGAGAAGAAGACTTCAGGAAATTCTGATGCTGAGACCCAGTAGAAGCCCAGAACACCAGTGTCATCTGCATTCTGTAGATGTAGAGGCTATCAAGGGTCCATCTGCTGGGGCTCTTGAGTTAGCTTAGGAATGCCTCATTGGTACCCCCAAAATATTGGCAAATCATAAGCAGGGTGGCCAGAGGAAGTTGACCAATGGAACAGGAGCCCAACATTAAGCCAAGAACACTGTTGAATTTCTGCCCTTCTGTGTGTTAAATTACACTGCAGCAGTCTCCCATTCCATGCTGCACTGTTCTTGGCCAATAGCTTACTTAGTTTCTGTGACATTGTTGGATATGGCTTCTTTTGTGCAAAGGTATTATGGATGAAAAATCATCTTGACATGATTACTTGCCCCTCCAAAGACAGCAATTTGTTTTTTTTCCCCAGAGCTACTGTCTATAAAAGGCTATAGAAATTAAATGCCATAATTGATATTAATAAAAAAAAGCTCTTACAATTGGTTTATCATATAGTTATGTCACCGTATAATTTTTATTCCCTCCATTGAACATAGGGAAGACCAAAACCATTGGCATTGGCTCAAACTCAATGCATATCCTCCAGCCCCCTCCGTGACTACTGCTCAATCTGAACCAGAGCCTATCTCTCACCAAGCCCCTCTGACCAATCACTCCTAGTTACACTGTGACTTGTACTAAAAATTCTCTTCCTCATGTTTAAATCCCTTCTTGTCTCTGCAGCTGCCTATGGTGATTTGATAAAAGATAATTATTTCATGATATTTTCAGAACTGTAGGTGGTCAGTCATAATGGAAAAGGAAAATCAAATGAACATGTCTCAAAATGTTATTCTGAGCTTAGAAAATAATCAGGAAAAAAACATTGAAACGAGATCAAAGGATAGGCCTTTAAGTCACAACAGATTTTGAACTCCTATTCATGAGGTAATATAATATCCATTATGTGCAATAGATCTAGATAGAAGTAAGATAAAACTCAATCACATCATGGCCCCATCAATATTGTATAAATTGCCAATTACAAGACCCATGCATAAGCTGCTCACTTCTTCCATGGTTGCTATTGTAATTTAAACTGATGTTAGTCACTACTCTAAGTTTAGATGATAGACAACTGCATGAAGGATGAAGGGCCTGTACATTGGAATATATACTCAGAGAAATAAGGGTATAAAATATGGATCAAGAGTTACAATAAAAAATATCCTCACAGCAGATACTGAAACAATTATCTCCATTTCATTGTATTGCATAAATATTATAATCCTGTACTGCATAAGGCACTCTGCAGAGATGCAAGAGCAAATTATTGAGTAATTGAAGTTATTAAATGGTTTTTCTAATATATATGTGCCAACATGTACAACCTAAACCTATAAGGTATCAAAGTTCATATTGCTAAACCATTCCATTCAAACCCACATTGATAAATTAAGAGCAAAAGAGATTTTCAATTTTATATTAAATAATATCCTATTAGTTGTATTCTCAGTGTGAAGTTCTGAGCTAGGCTGAATTGCTTTCTCTCAGGGAGGGAAGACTAGCAGGCAAGTCTCCCTTGACATTCATATATACTTCTTAACATCTCCGTAAAGAGTAATACTGACAGAGGTCTGGGGCCTGTCCATCCTCTTCAATATAGAATTGTATGTAGTGCAGGAGAGGTACTTAATAGAATCTCCTGCAGTGTGAGAAGTGCCAGCTTCACAGCAAAAATACCACTTGTTAGTTTTTCCTTTAGGTTTTAAAATAATTGTGAGGCAGTGTTTTCTTTTTCCAATTTAAATCTTGCCTGCTTTGGGTCAGGCAATGTTAAGTACATTTTTCCTTCAATTAATGAATTATTTTAAGTAATTCTCTCTTTCTACCTTTCAGTGTGGCTCTATATATTTGCTCAATTTTAACTGTGTGTTTTGCCCTTATTATTTATTTGCTCTCTTGTTTTGTCCACTAAAGACGATTCTAAATTTCTTATGAGGTTAAACGGAGGCAATGGGGGGCTTCATAATAAAATAAAGAAGCCCACAATTGGTATTGGGTATAATATTGCTCCTTGTTAAAGGAGATTTCTCTATATATCTAGTTCATACCATTTTTGATTTCATTACAAATTAATTTTAAAAAACCAAGTAGGTCATACATCAGACTGTACTTGATGTGCTTCTTATTGCATAAACATCACAGGAGAAATGCGTCCTTCAAATTATCCTACTATTGAATAAAAGACCCTTAAAATCATTCTGCATTTTCACAAAATTTAAAGCAGAGTTCAGCACAGATTGTAGGATGTGCTTATTCTTTATCAGGAACCTGTATAGTGGGCAAATGGGGATTATTGTAACTGTTATGGTAACACATGAGTTAATACTGATGTTGTCATATGCTGACATCATATGCATAAATCATAGGAGTCATGTCTAGACAGTCACAAGACGATGACACAGCTGGAGCTTGAGCAAGCATTACCCAGAACATTTTAAGCCTGATACAAAATGAGATATCTATTACAGCACATTTAAAGGGAATTTGCTTGCCTGTGTTTTATTTTTAAAATAATCACTTTCTGGCAGCTTTTAAAATGTAACAGGAGTAATTTCAATAAATTATCAGCATTTAGAATTGAAGAAACACAAAGGGCCAAAATACATTTAAAAGGAACCCAGTTGTGTATTTCACAGCTGGTAGCAGTGCTAGCACAGGGTTATTTACCCACACTTTCGTACTGACTGGAACTGCAACAATAAACTATATAGTATGAGTTTACCTTTAATCGCTGCATGCAAATAATATGAGAATGTATTGTCTTTGAAAAGAAGTTGGTATTGTGAACAGTTGTACAAGAAAAAATCTAGCACGCACAAACTTTAAGTATGATATTTGATTTTAATATAGATGACTAGTGAAAGCATTTATAAAATAAGTAATGTTCAAAGTTTAATTTTTTATTACCCTTTGAAATCAATAGTTCAATTCAATAGCACAAATGCTTTAGTGTATTCAGAGACTATACATGGTCTGATTTTGAAATAAATGACTTTTACTGTGCAATTATGCCAGTTATTTCTGGAACATTGTGTTGGTTTGAAGAATGGCATGAAGGCTCATCACCCTGCCATTTAATTGAGATGATAATGGTGCAAATGGCATTGGAACATGTCATTAGCTTGAGAACTACCAGTCAAATGAGCACACAACATATAAGGTGCAGGTCTGATTGCAGGAGGCAGCATTTGACTCATACAAAAATAAAATACAGAAGATACTGAAAATCTGAAATTAAAAAAAGACCTGGAAATATTCAGCAAGCCAGACAGCATCTGTGGAGAGATAAAAATGTCACTGTTTCGGATCAGTGACCTTTCATCAGATTCATTAACTCTGTTTCTCTCCCAAAGTGGAAAAGTGACCACTATAACAGTGCCACACCTCAATGTAAAATGAAACAATTACACCATTTCCCAAGACTGTGAACAACCTATTCGCAATAGTAAGTTAAAGGCAGGAAATATTGAATCACAACACTGATGAAAGTTTATTGGCCTTAACTCTGGAGATGGCATGCTGTTACCCCACCTACTGAGTCTTTCCAACAATTTCTGTTTTTATTTCAGATTTCACTGCTATCTTGCTTTTGTGAGTTAAAGGTGCATGAGCATAGCTGAATTTCCAAAACAGTTTGGGCAGAATCTTCTGGCTGATGCGCAGGTGGCGGAGCCCGCACATCCGTGCTTAAAATGTCACGCGAGCGTCTCAACATCAGCGCGCGGCTTAGTGATATTTAGGTTGGCGGGCGCTATGAAGTATGATGCACACCCGCCATTAATTAAAGGCCTTGTTAAGGTCTTTAACTCGGCAATCGATGCCGATTTTTAGGAGCCCGTGTGATCTTCGGCTCAGCGCACAGGCCCAACGGGCAGGCGAGTAACTGATTTTTTAACAAACCTCATCCACGTGCAGGATATGTGGGCTCAGAGAGGTTATTCATGTTTTTTCTGAAGTATTTAACGCAGAAAGTATTTTAAACTTGCCTGTGTGATTGTTAGCAGTTCAGATTGATTTCCAATAGCTTTCTCTGTACTTTGAAGCTTCAGCTCACCAGTCTGCAGACTGTAATCTTTATCGGGCCTGCAGCTTTCCGGAAGCCTCCATTTAGCCTGGGTACGGGTTCTGACATCTCCACTGGAGGCAGCTCCTCTGAGGAGGAGGGGAGAGATAGAATAAGGAGGAGGCCAGGAGTGGACAATCAGTCTCCAGGGGAGCCACCTTTGGGAGGCCAGGCACAGGCACAGGGGGCGCAGGGCCAAGAGGTTGTCCAAGGTAGAAGGGGCCGCAGAAGACGCCACTATCCTGCTGCCAGGTTATACAGGCGGTGAAGCATCCACCTCAATATGACTGAGATGCAGTGTCAAAAGAGGCTCCATCTCTCAAGGGAGACAGTCAACTATATCTGTCAGATGATTGGCCTTGAGATCTCCCCTAATTGTGTGGGTGGACACCCCATGCCAGCAGCTCTGAAGGTCACAGTTGCCCTTCACTTCTATGCCTCTGGCTCCTTCCAGGACTCGGTGGGTGATCTTTGTGGTGTCCCCCAATCAGTTGTCCACACTTGTGTCAAGCAGTTTACAGACACTCTGTTCAGATGGGCATTGACCTTCATCCACTTCCGCTGCAACCAGGCGAATCAGATACAGCGAGCCAGAGGCTTCGTGGCCATTGCTGGCTTCCCCCTCATCCAGGGTGCAATTGATTTCACGCATGTAGCCATCAAGGCACCAGCACGTGAGCCCGGTGCCTTCATCAACAGGAAGGGCTTCCACTCCATGAACATGAAGATAGTGTGTGATCACAGGATGCTGATTCGGCAAGTCTGTGCAAGGTACCCAGGCAGCTCCCATGACACCTACATCCTCAGACACTCCCAGGTGCGGAGGCTCTTCAGTGTTCCGGCTTGGCTGGATGGTTGGCTGCTGGGTGACAAGGGCTATCCCCTCAGAAGGTGGCTCATGACGCCTCTCTGCCATCCATGAACAGAAGCTGAGGAGCGCTACAATAGGAGCCACGGCACCACAAGGGCTGTGGTGGACAGAACCATCGGTCTTCTCAAGATGCGCTTCCGTTGCCTGGACTGCTCAGGGGGAGCACTTCAGCACCCCCCAGATTGCATCTCTGTGATAGTGGTTATATGCTGCGCTGTGCACAATCTTGCGCTGGAAAGGGGGGATGCAGTTGACGATGAAGACCTTGATGCAGTGGATGAGGCATGATGAATCCAGCAGTGGCTCAGAGGATGAGGAAACACAGGGCGATGATGAGGGGCAACACACTGACCCGCATTTACACCAAGGAGGCAGGGTCACCCGGGACACTTTAATCCAATGAACCTTCAGCTAGCTCCACACACATGGATCAGCAGGACCAGCATTGCCTGGCGCTTCCACATGTGACACTTAGGTGCTACATCTTCCACCTTATCAGCTGCAACTAAGGGCTTATTATAGAAACATTAATGTCCACTCAAACACTCATGAGATGTCTGTGAAACATACAAATGCAGCACAAAGGAAACACCCTCAGCCATGGTCAGAAAAGTGGACCTTATTCCCACCAAAATAAACCATAAATGTCACTCAGATGTGCATAATGATATATTCCCTAATCAAGGGCCAACACAAAATCACCAGTGACAAACCCATAGAGTGCCTAATGTGCCTTATGCTTACGTTTGCAGGTGCTACATCTAGATGCCGCCCCATCGCTCGGAGTGGCTTGTGAGACAGCCTGCTAACTCTGCTGTCCTATTGGCCTCGATGAACTTGGCAGCCGTCCTCTGGCCCGTAGAGTCTGTGATGGCCCCGCCTAGGAGGGAGTGGCCAGTTCCAGAACTGGCACCTCCCCAGTTGTCACAGCCTCAACGGATGTAACAGTCACTGTCAGAGGGGTGGAGGAGCTGCTGCCCTCATCCGGAGCGCCCTGAGAGGAGCTCACAGCAACGACAGGCAGCTGCTGCGCTGACGTGAGGTCCAAATCTACCTCCCTGCTCACCACAGATGGATGGTCACCGAGCGGCGACACTTGGTGCCCAGAACACCTCCCACATTGCGAATGACCACTTGTGGCCATTAGTGCTGTGAGGGCTTGCAGGTCAGAACGTCACCCAATTAGAAGGGTCTCAATCCAATTGAAGCCCCTCTCCATAAGAGTCGCCAAACTCTCAATGGAGGAAGCCTGAAGCTCTGTCCTGAAGTTCATGCCTTCACTGACACTCTGCCTGGATTCCTCCACCACAGAGGCCAAGGGAAGCACACCTTCATGCAACCCTGCTAGATGCTCCCGCGCACCCTGCTGCTTGTCCTGCAGCTGCTGCATGGCTGACACCTCCAGAGGCTCATCATCATTGCTGGACTCAGCATGTGCCTGGTCCCCTGCAGTCCTCTGGCTGCTGGCGCCATTGGCACTCTCAGTCCGTGCCATCTCCTCCAGCGATTGTGAAGTGCCCTGTCCACTGTGCCCCAGGACAATAGCCAACGTCATAATCCCCAACGATGTGGTAGTCGCTGCGCTGGTGCTTGGCTCACTGAAAGGATGTGACGCAAGTTGCAAGTCTTGGCCCTCAGGTGTGGAGGGGGGGCTCTGGACATGTTGGTGGCGGCCATGCGATGGTGATGCTGAAATTAACAACAAGGACAGTGCATCAGTTAACGTTCAGTCAGTAACACCTTTCACCCCTTTCCCCCCCAGCCTCATAAGTCGCTCACCCTTCAAGAACCTAAGGAGACGAACATTGGTGGGGTGGTAAATAGTCAAGAGGAGGCCCAAACATTACAGGCGCATACAGACAGGCTGGTCAGATGGCCTAAGGAATGTCACATGGAATGTTATGTGGATATGTGTTCGGTTAAGCACTTGGGCAAGACAAGCAAGGTACATACATGACTAATGGTAGGACCGTGGGAAGTCATGATTACAGGGACCTTGTTGGGTAGACCCGTTAAGGTAGCAGAACAGGAACATAAGGTGTTTAACAAGGTCGAAGCCAGACTTGCCTTTATTAGCCAAGGAATAGAATGTAGGAAAAGGGAGGTCATGTTGCAAGTGCAGAAAACGCTGTCGAAGCCACATCTACACTTCTGTGTTCAGTTGTGACCTGCGCTTCATGGGAGGGATTGGAGTGGGGAGAGTGCAGAGGTTCCTGATCTGGATGCATGCTAGCCTGGAGAGTTGGAGTGATGAGGAAACATTGCAAATACTTGCGACATTTGCTGTGGAGCACAGGAGATTGACAGGTCACATTGTTGACCATCATGCTGTTATGAGGGGCATAGAATGGGTGGAAAGAAGGCAATATTTCCCCTTGGCGCAGGGATGACTAACGTGGTGACATTTATTTAAGTTGAGTGCCATGAGGTTGACAGGTGAGGTGCTGAGGACCTTTTGGACAGAGTAATGTGGGACGCACTGGCTGAAAGGATGGCGGAGGTACAAACCCTCCAAAGATGCAGTAAGTCTTTAGATATGCAGCAGCGATGCCATGGCATGTTAGGCCATGGGGATAGCAGTCACAAATGGGATAAGGTGACTATGGAAGGTGCTAGAGACGCGCATCCTCAAGGGGCCGAGGGACCTTTGTGTATGACCCACACGTCTGACTGCATCAGTCTGTGAATGAGCAGTGTTGCTGCATTAACGATTGCAGCAGCCATCAATGGTTTGGATGGTGGGGAGACAGAGTGGATGGGACTGTTGCCCTCAAATGCCTGGCCGCTGCACCCCAGCCTCACCAACACCTGCTGACCTGGCCGCCTGCCTCCTCCCCAGCTCCATGGCCTGCTTCTCATACGTGGTGAGGTGCTGCAGCATAGTGTGCCCACCTCTAGTCTGCTGCCACTCCCGCATATTGCTCTCAGTTTTTGCCTGCAGAACATAGAAAAGCATTTATTGGGGCTGATTGCTCATGTACTCTGCACATGCACGCTGCACTCCAACCACATTGGCCCATCTGAGGCCTCTAACGGCTCCTGTCCACACTACTGGTGATCAGTCTCCAGAAGATAGTACGGCTGCTCCCAACCCCCTCCCCCAATGACCACCTTGGACACATTCGGTGTCCACCACTTTGAATATCACACGGGTCTTAGCGCCCATGGCAAGGAGGCACAACTAGGTGCAGCGCCGAGGCCAGCAGATGGCTCTTGGCCACAACACCTTGAGGCTCCCCTTGCACCATCTCATCACCATCAAAAAGACATGTGTTGGAATTCTGAGTATGTGTCTAGCTGCCTCCCCTGCAGGTTGCCCCCAGACTACTCAAATGCGACAAACACCAACATATGCTGCAGAGAGAACCCATCTTCTCCTGAACCACTAAGGATGATGTAAGCATGGTCACTATCTGTTTGCCCACCCAGCGTGCGCCAAATGCCCAATGTAGTAATGACACTAAGACATGGTGGGGATGCTCAAAGGCTAAGGCTACCTGCTGGGTTAAATGGCCAAGGCTGACATGGCACTCACCCTTCCAGAGCACAACAAATCATTGAAGCGTTTGCGGCACTGGGTTCCGGTGCGTCGCACAGCATCATGAGAGCTAACAGCCTCCGCCACCTCCTGCCATGCCTGCCTGGTGACGTGGGAGGCCCTCCTCCTCTCATCCTCCAGAAACAAGATGGTTGGACACCTCTTCAAGGAGGACAGCAAGGCAGGCATCTGAGAACCCAGGGGCACAGTGGCCTCCCGCTGGCCTACCCTGCCGCCTGCCCCCTCTCCTCCTCATCTGCCCTCAATTATTGTGCTGCCTGATGACTGGACATGGTAAATAGCTGAAAGGAGGCTGCCTGGCTGCTCTTTATACAGACTGCCAGTTCCCCATTGGAACTGGCGGTCTGAACGCGCCTGCTTTAATTGGCCTTCCCACGCAAAATGGTGGCACAGCCCGTTTTGGCGGTGGGGATCAGCTGCTTGCCCACGGCTGAGTCAGTCGGGCCCGCCCATCTGTCAAGCGCAAAGTTCAGCCCTTTATTTCTGTTCCTATGACATGATAGGAATAGCCTAATTTCCCAAGCACACTAGCCCACTTCAAAATACCAGAAGGACAGGACTATGGAGCAGGGGGTTAGACAAAGATTTCCAGCCCTGGAGCCTGGGTTCAACTCCATACCAGAAGAGATTAGATGAAAGTTCCCTTTATTTGTTAGCTGTAATGATCTTATGTGAAATTAATTTAGGATGTCTTATTTCATTTCTTAATGGGTAAATTGGTCCAGAGTAAAAATTCCCACTGATTGGCAGTCTTACTCAGAAAGATGCAAGATGTGGGAGATAGACAAGATACCTCACTGGTGCAGTAGGGAGTACTATTTGAAGTTGGGTTGAGGCATTTTGTTGGGGAAGAGTAGAGGAGATTTCCTCTACATCTGGTTGTGTTGTCCCTGATCAGAGACTCTAGATACTTGAAATTTTCCATCGATGAACACAAAACCGGATGCAAGGCTAACTGTACTGAGAGCATAATTGTAATGTAACCATAGTCTTAAAGATAGCCTGACAAGCACTACTGTGTTCAGTTATGTTTGACAATCTGTGTCAGCAGTTAATAAGAGAGGGGTCGTCCCAGTATCTTGAGTGTAACAAAACAATGCCAATGTACGTAGCAACATTTAATTTATTTACATGAGTTTGAAAGAACAGGGATTACTCATTGCTGTTTTGTGATATTCATGCTGAGATGGTGAAGTAGCAGGCTTGCTGTCTTTTAAATGGCACCAACAGGAGATTGCTATTTTTGCTTAAAATTTAGCTTCAGGTTTAGTGGCTGATGCAAGAGGTAAGAAGGCCAATCACAGACAATGGAGCACTAAACATGCCTGTTATTAGTTCATCCTTATTGACATGCAGTTGCCTAACCAGACTGGCTATATATTTGCCAGTTCATCTTTTCACATTTCTGGCTTTGGAGTTCCTCCATGATGACCTCCTTCAACTACCTCTCCCTGTTTTTCCCCAGCATCATCCCATGCAACTGCAAGAGAAGCAGAACCACCACTGAGGGACCCAAACCCCTTCCAAGTGAGATAGCAATTCACATCTACTTCCTATTTATCGATTATACTGTCCATTATGCTGTCTCTTCTACATTGAGGACACAGATTAGATGACTGAATGTCTCTGTCTCTGTTGTGCTTGAAAATGTGATTACCACTTAAGCTTCCCCTTTCCCATCCCCACTCTGACTTTTCCATTTTTGATCCACCATATTCCAGTGAAGCTCAGCACAAGGTTAAAAACGGTATCTGACCCTTTCCAATGGGGATTCAGATGTGACCTGGGCCTTAGAATTGACAAGTGTCAGGCAATGACCATCTCCAACAAGAGAGAATACAACCATCACCCCTTGATGTTCAATGGCATTACCATCACTGAATCCCCCACTATCAATATCCTGGTGTGTCACCATTGACCAGAAACTGAACTGGACTAGCCATATAAATACTGTGGCTACAAGAGCAGGGCAGAGGTGAGGAATCGTGTGACGAGTAACTCACCTCCTGACTCCTCAAAGCCTGTCCACCATCTACAAGGCACAAGTCAGGAATGTGATGGAATACTCCCAACTCGCCTGGATGAGTGCAGCTCCTACAACACTGAAGAAGCTGGACACCATCCAGGACAAAACAGTCAACTTGATTGGCACCACATCCACAAACATTCCTGCTACACCACCGATGCACAGTAGCAGCTGTGTCTACCATCTACAAAATGCACTGCAGGAATTCACCAAGGCACCTTAGACAGCACTTTCCAAACCCACAACCACTACCACCTAGAAGGGCAAGGGCAGCAGATAAATAGGAACACTACCACCTGGAAGTTCCCCTCCAAGTCATACACCATCCTGACTTGGAAATATATCACTGTTCCTTCACTGTCGCTGGGTCAAAATCCTGGAACTCCCTCCCTAACAGCACTGTGGGTGAACCTACACCAATGCCATGGAACATCAAGGGGCGATGGTTGGATTCTCTGCAGCAGTTCAATAACGCAGCTCACCACCACCTTCTCAAGGGCAACTAGGAATGGGCAATAAATGCTGGCCCAGCCAGCGAAGCCCACAGCCCGTGAATGAACTTTTAAAAATTTTGGTAACTTCAGACCTTATTCATTCTTTGCAAAGAGGTAGGTACTTGCAATGTGGGAAGGGTCTATCAGTGTCTGGGAGAAGATGATGTCAGTGGTGGGAGGCTGGGCTCTTGCTGTCAATCCATCGTGTGGTTGGAAGAACCACCATGTTTCATATACTTAATTTCTGCCACACCCACAGCCCTTTCCTTTAATAAATATTTATTCTTCGTTGTTTGCAATTTTTAAAATTTTGATTGCTCTTGTATGTGGAACTCTTTTGTTTATTCAATAATCTCCTCCACCATTTGCACATCCTTTTGTCCTTTCTGTATTTCTGCATTATCTCACTGATATCTCTTCCATTGTACAGCCATTTTCCATTTAGCAGTTCTCTGGTTATTTAAAGCAGTAACTCCCTCTGTGATTAGAATACCTTTTGATTCTGTACCTCCTCCTCTGTTATATTTTTTAGTCTCTTCCAACATTATTAAAATACCTGTTGATCTTTTACCCATTAGTGTGATAAAGGATACACTATACAAAATGTCACAGCCTCTCCTTGTTCTTTACAGAGGTTGAATGACCTGCTGTGTATTTCCAGCAATTCATTTTCTTTTTCCTCTCCTAAAAAAGTCACATTCATTGTTTTTCAAAAACCTCAGATTCAGATTACAGCCCAAGATTTACATTCTTATGCAGAGAGTGCGGAAACAAGCTTGTGTGCAAAACAATTGATTCAAAAGCCATTCATATATTTTTGAAAACAGATCTTATATTGAGATATATTTGCCTTTGTACATCAAGTATTTGACATTTAGAAGACATTATTTTTGAAGGTGCATAATGCCTAGTGGAAAGCGTATATAATCTTTGAAAGCTGCAAAATCAAAATCGGTTCTCACTGAAATAAGGGTTTCTTGGTGAGTCATAACACATTTATATAAATTTTAATTTTAAAACAAGGATCAACAGATTATTTGAAATATTTGGAATATTTATAAAACTCATGATAGGCTTACTGTAAATTACCTACTGCTGTGCATTAAACTCTAGATATCAGGGTGATGAGAGATAGATATTGCCCTTTTTAAAATTAAAACTGCAATTTAATTTTGTAGTAAAGATGAGACGATTGAAATTAATGAGGTTTCAGAATGTCATCTTTAGTGTGGTTGGAAATAATTATGCTAATCAGCAGTCATTTTTCTACTGTTGGTGTGAAGGTGCTGGTATTAAACATAATAAAGATCACAGCCTAAGAAGTGCAGAATTGTTTGGACAATGTCTGCCCATTTATATGAAGAATGTACTGTGTGCATACGGATTTTTAAGAAATCATGTCGAACAACAAATAGTGAATTCTGAATTTGCCCACGACAGATGTGGGCAAACCATGACTTGGATTTTAACTTATAGAAGAATGAACACTGCAAATTTTGAAAAGGAAATCGATAGCTAAAATAAAAGGTTTTTGTTGCCAATGTCAGGGTAAAGCATTTTTATGATGATGATTTTGAAGCTAATTCCAAGAGCTAAGATGCAAACAAACAGGAGTGTTTGTGTGTGTGTATATACATTTTAATTTCATTTAATATTCATTGATGGATACCCATTTATCTTTGATACTAACTTAGAAATGTGGGAAAACTGCTCTATAAGCACAGAAAGCAGGTTACAAAGTGGCTTGCTTCAGACAGCATCAATGAACAGATTATTGCAATAAAATATAACTTATTATTAGAGGCCATGTGGTTTCATTGCTAATTTCAGTATGGAGAAGGTGCCTTAAGTTTTCCAATTATCACTAGATTCTATGTTTCCTCCAAAAAGTCTCTGCTTGCAGACTACTTGGCAACAGATGTAACTGGCCAGTCGCGTGGATGGGAAAGTCTGGCAGGCAACAGAGACGATGAAGTGCTAACATTTTAAAAAGAAAATGACCACCTCTTGATAATAAGAAGCAGCTGGTATTTATAAATATATACACACACACTATATATAAATAATATATAGAATATATATATATAATATATATTAATTATATATATTGCATATAATTACACAGTATACATTTTAACACTTGGCTTCAGAGTAGAGTCACTATGGGTAGCACAGAAAGATAAATTATTAGATTTTCGAAAGAAAGAGTTTAGGAAAAACAAGTGATGGAAGGTCTCCCTAACATGTCTTTAGTTATTGAATTTATGGAGCAGTTCTAGAGGATGATTGTCAATATCATTCATAAAATGTTGCCACTTTTTTCTCCATGTTCCCACAATTTACCAATTGGAGGATGCAGCTGAACACTTGCTACATTATGACCCATTCAATGTGGATATAACAGTGCTACATCTGCCAGTACCACAGGAGAATAAACTTATTGGGTTGCTATGTGACTTCTGTCTATTGACCACCTTCACTACACTGCTTCACATCCCTCTTGGCCCCCATGCTTTCTCTCTGCATACTCCTCAATCTCTCTCTACACTTCACCTCCCTATCTCTCTCTCTCTCTCTCTCTCTATGCACTTCCCTCTCTCAAAATTGTGAACATTTTGCGACTCCCTTGATTTGTGAATCTGTATTCTCCATCATGACACTGATAAAAATAAAACCTCGACAACATTTGTGCAAGTCATTTCAAACTGGGCCTATATCACTCCAGTAATGGGTTAAATCATCAGCAAGAGGCAATTGCAGTTTCACATTGAATTTTTTTTTAATTCAATTCACGGGATGTGGGCATCGCTGGCTAGGGCAGCATTTATTGCCTATGCCTAATTGCCCTTGAGAGGGTGGTGGTGAGCTGCCTTCTTGAACTGCTGCCATTCATTTGGTGTAGGTACACCCACAGTGCTGTTAGGAAGGGAGTTCCAGGATTTTGACCCAGCAACAGTGATATATTTCCAAGTCAGGATGGTGAGTGACTTGGAGGGGAACTTCCAGGTGGTGGTGTTCCCATCTATCTGCTGCCCTTGTCCTTCTAGATGGTTATGGTCATGAGTTTGGAAGGTGCTGTCTAAGGACCCTTGGCGAATTCCTGCAGTGCATCTTGTAGATGGTACACACTGTTGCTACTGTAGTGAAAGGAGTGAATGTTTATGGATGGGATGTCAATCAAGCAGGCTGCTTTGTCCTGGGTGGTTTCAAGCTTCTTGAATGTTGTGGGAGCTGCACTCATCCAGGCAAGCGGGGAGTATTCCTGACTTATGTCTTGTAGATGGTGGACAGGCTTTGGGGAGTCAGGAAGTGAGTTACTTGTCGCAGGATTCCTAGCCTCTGACCGGCTCCTGTAGCCACAGAATTTATATGGCTAGTCCAGTTCAGTTTCTAGTCAATGGTAACCCCCAGGACATTGATAGTGGGGGATTCAGCAACGGTAATGCCATTGACTGTCAAGGGGTAAAGCTTAGATTCTCTCTTATTTGAGACGGTCATTGCCTGACACTTGTATGGTGCAAATATTGCTTGCCACTTGTCAGCCCAAGACTGGATATTGTCCAGGTCTTGCTGCATTTGGACATGGACTGTTTCAGTATCTGAGGAGTTGCGAATGGTGCTGAACATTGTGCAATGGTCAGTGAACTTCTGACCTTATGATGGAAGGAAGGTCATTGATGAAGCAGCTGAAGATGGTTGGGTCTAGGATGCTACTCTGAGGAACTCCTCCAGTGATGTCCTGGAGCTGAGATGACTGACCTCCAACAACCACAACCTTTATGCTAGGTGTGACTCCAACCAGTGGAGAGTTTCCTCTTGATTCCCATTGACTAGTTTTGCTTGAGGTCCTTGATGCCACACTTGATCAAATGCATCCTTGATGTCAAAGGCAGTCACTCTCACCTCAATACACCTGAATACTTTTTTTACTGAGCATGTCATGTGGTGAACATTGTTAAATTATAACATGTCGGTTATAATATATGCCCACGAGATAGCAAATTGTGGTCATAACCTGCCCCATCTACTTTGGTAAAAGCAAATATAGATGCTGGAAATCTGAAATAAAACAGGAAGTGCTGGAAAATCTCAGCAGGTCTAGCAGCGTCTGTGGAGAGAGAAGCAGTTTAACCTATCGAGTCCAATATGACTTTTTTGGAACTCAAGGAAAAGAAGTTATATTCAACTCAAAACATTCCCTCTGTTTCTTTCTATGTTTCTCTCCACAGATGATGCCAGATCTCCTGACTTTTTTCAGCATTTTCTCCATTGTTTTGGATTGCTTTGTGAAAGGAGTTGAAAGCAGCTTGTACAGCAGAAGGAGTACTGCTGTAGGTTAAAAGGATATATGCAACAAGGTGACATGCCTTGACTTATCTCTTGGATATTACAATTATTTACAATTAATAATATATTTATTATATATTTATCATATTTATAATTATGGATTATTGCACAGTGTGGCCATGTAAACTACAAACTGATCTAAGCCCTAATAGGGTTTGAGCCCTAATGAAGGAGCAAGGATTTGTTAATACAGGCGATTGTAACTTGCTGGAAATGGCATCGTAGGTTGCTAGGACTAATCGCTATAAATTAGTAGAGACACACACACACAGCTAATCCTTCTGTTCATTTCTCAAGGCAATTATTCAACAGTCTAGCTGCTTACCATTGTTCAGTGAGGTGGCAACTAGCAAGCACTACAGATTTTTTGTAGTTTGTTAATGGAGAAAAGTGCTCAAACCTACATCACTTTTCTTTAATTTGGTTTACCTACATTACAGGATTCAAATTAGAATCCATTTTCACTTTGCAGTCAGTGCAGTAGTTTAATGCATTTGTAATTGAGATTACATTTAAATTAAGGGAATCTGCAGCATTTTCAGGGTTTAGGAGGTTTTAGGATTTTAATTCTGTCATATGTTAGAACAATAATGTCAATATGTAGTACTTTAAGAAAACAATTTCTGGGAAGAAATTGTGAGTGATGCAAGGTAGTTGGACTTGGTGAAAAAATAGTTGCACTGGATTAAATCATTTTTCAACATTATTTTGTCGAAAAATTTGGATTGTCTTTAGCCTGCTTTATAGCTCACAATGATTATTAGTATTCAGTAAGAACAGCTTAACAGTGTATTTGATTTCTGTCTCCATGCCAGCTTGTAACAAATTGATTACATATTTATCAATTTATTATTTCACTGTATGGGAGGTGTTACTTTAATTATGAGTAGCACAATTACTGCTCCATTGTGGGCATGCAATATCAGTAAAATACTGTTCACATTTATTGAGGACCTTGTTAAAACAGTTCTGTGGGGGGGGGAAATTGATGGCTGCTTTATAACGCTCTGATCGCTACTGCAAGACGAGAGAAAAAAAAACAATTGTGACTGTCACATTTTGTTCGATTTTATTTACGTACGGAAGGTTTTCCAAAGCAACTTCTGGAAAATAGCAGTTATTGCTGCTTTACTTTTTATTGTCAAATGATATCTGTTGATATGCTATAAGCAACCCTTTCTAGATTGAAGTTGCATGGCTGCACTTCGCTCTTACTTTGTTCCATGGCCCTTCAGTTCTTTACAGTTGCTCAGCAGCACTTGCCAGTTCCCTCTGGACCCACTCTTATGAGCTCTGACTAAAAGCTCCTCCAAATGCCTTCTCCACTCCAAGTAGCTTTTCTTTCTGCTTCAGATATAATGAACCCGTGATTTTAAAGGTCTCAGTAAATGAGAGGGTACCGCCAAATAAGAAAAATGAACTTTTAATGATGCACTGTGGTTTTAAACGCTGAAAGCTGCCTGCATAAAGTGACATTAGCATTACAATATAGACTTGTCATTTGCAACATAAGCAATCATGATCACTCGAGTTTGCACTATTAAATACACATTGGTCTTTTGTTCAAATGAACCTGAAATATTTCCTTCAGATATCAACCCAATATGCGATCTTTTCTGCAATTGTTCTAAATATCACATGGTCACATCCTGCAGACTTTGAAGTTTGTAAAGCACATAAGAACAATAGGTAATTAATAAAAAAACACTTATTTGTAAGTGATAATGACCAACTTATTGCTTTTTGCTGCTTAATTTACTGCCAACAATTAATAATGTCATCCATTGAGCAGATATTTTCAGTAGTTGCCTTAAGCATTCAAAAAAAATCAGAGATGAGGCAGGCGCCCTTCTTAAATGGTGGTATTGGCACAAATTTATACCCGCCTGAGACAGAAGGTGGGGGGGCATATTGCAGAGGAGGTGATGAGACAGCATACCCATATTTGGAATCAAACTGAGCCCAGAAGATGCACAGCAGCCAAGGAAAAAATAGCTGTGTAACCAAACTTTAGTTCCCAAAGCGACCATGCCACTATACAGAAATTTCCAGACTAGATTTGCCGAGGGAAATATTGTATTTAAGTATCAAGAGTACAGAAGCACAGAAAAAAAAGGCACCTCCAGATCTCCTGAGAAATATGTAACTACTGTAAACTATTTTCCACCCAGTCTGTGAGACAGGTTGCTACTAAAGTGGTGATATTGGCTCTATGTATATAAATTTACAAATAGGTTATGGGTCGTATTGTTAAATGGAAACTAATATACAATGATCATCCAATCATATATATTCCCTGCAAGTTTTAGTAAGGGACTCTGTGTACGTGTTAAATATATGACACACTAGGACAGTGTTCTTCATAGCAAGGCCCTTGAGCCAGTGGCAGCTCCCATTGACACCACGTGCAGCTCCTGACTCCATCCATCCATTTTCAGTAACTGCTTTATCCTCAGAGGGTTGCGGCATGTTGGAGCCCAACCCAACATCATATCCCTAATTATTTTATTTTTGACATTAAAAACTATGTACCAAGCCTATCAAAAATCAGCCTTCTTTACATGTCATATTGTTGCATGTGCCAATAAGTATACCTAAGTATGTGTGTTGCATAGTAACAGTTATATTACCATAGCAGCCACCATAGAAAAGTAGAAAATTGGTGTTGTGTACTTTCTGGCCCAAGTGAGTTACTGGAGTAATAAGCAATGATAATTTAGTGGTAGATGTGACTCTCACACAGCAGGTTTTTTGCTAAAGTGGCCCTTGCTTGAAAAATAGTGAAGACAACTGCACTAGGATAAAAAACACTCTATACATATACCAGAAAGTAATTGGATTCTTAAGTTCATTTTATTCTCCATATGAATTATCAGCATCCCTGGGAATGTAGAGTTTTATAAACAAACTGGCACTAATGTGAGCATTTCCAACACCATCCTTACCCCACAAAGTATGTAGCAGGGTCAGAGAATCTGTAATATGCTGTGGATAAAGCTGATGCTGGCCCATATGTAAGTGATGACAGATATCATTACTTAGGTGACATATTACCGTAGAAAGTGTTTGCTCTGCATTGAAAACAGAGGAATGAGGCATTGGCTCGATGTGAACTTAGGTTTAGTTAATCTATGGATTGCAATACAGTTCACATAGTGCAATGACGTACTCAATGTATAGGTTATGCTGCAGAATGAAGTATTAATTGGGGATCATATGCCTTATGCCGCACTTTCGATTAGCAGGGATTTGGGATGCCATTCAAACTGCTCTTGGCCAAGTAGATTGATACCTGAAAACTATTTAAGCACAACCTGAGGAAAACTTTGTCTGGTCAGAACTGCCACCAAGTTTGTGCTTTCTTGAAGTGGTGCATGCGGATCTAGGAAAATGATGGAATGGAAAAGACTTACTGGTCCATCCAGCTTGTCCCACACAGTTGTGATGCCTTATGCCTTATCCACCTACTGGGAGCCATGTAATCTCTGTGGAGAGGCAAAACAAACCAATAAAAACCTTGGTCAATTGTAGGGTGGGGACTGGAAAGTTCCTCTCTCATCCCTTTAGGTGATTAAGGCTTGGACATTAGCAACAACGGGCAGCCTCTTCATTGTTGCAAAAATGGTGGAGGAGGTTCGAGTCCAGAAGTCCTGCCTCGAACATGGCCCCTACCATTTTGAGGGGGCAGAATAGGCCCAGATGGGAATTCATGCATGTGCATTTTCCAGTGGCAGCTGTCCATAGCAATCAGCAGCTGCCTCCACTCATGTGATTTTGGTATGAGAAACTCCTGACTAAAACTGGTAAGAGCATATCTGAACTTTGTGGATTTGTTTGGATAGCCAGGGTATATTTTTAGAGAGGTAAGAAACCCTTTGGATATGGTCCCACAAAACCTTTTGGGGAGATCAAGTGTCCTTTGGGAGAGGTAAGATGCCCTTTGGGATTGCTAAAAGTTGGTTTGAATGTGTGGAAAAAATGTATAAACCCATTAGAACTGTAAAGTTCATTTGACCTGACAAAAACAACTGTCAAAAATAAAGAATTGTCAAGAAGAGCTGTCAAGTCGTAAAGGTATTTAAAATTCCTGCCCTTTAATTCTTTGAAAAACCTGTCTGGAATGTTAAAAAAAATGATAGAGTGAAACGCAAGCAGTCTGTTGACATAAGACTTAAGGGTACCATTACTGGATTACTGATGCATGGCTGATTTCACAACAGTCCATTATAGGGTGCCTGCCATTTCACAGCTTGATTGACAGCTTCAAGAGGTCATGGACTTTTTGAAGTGGGATTATAAATTCCATTAAAAACACACACCTTAAACCAGCTTATATTTCACCCCTTTCTTGGATTCACCTAGTTCTGCTGAAGGGTCATGAGGACTCGAAACATCAACTCTGTTCTTCTCTGCTGATGCTGCCTGACCTGCTGAGTTTTTCCAGGTAATTCTGTTTTTGTTATGAATTCCAATGCTTGTTTTTAAAATAAATTATGCAACTGATTGAAATGTTTGTTGTTATAAGGGATAATGTAGTTGAAGGAATGTAAATATAGTAAATGGGTTTCTATGAATTAGTGTTTTTTTTAAAAAAGTCTGCAATAGACTCTTGGAATTTTATTTTATTTAATCTCAGCATGAGTCCTGAGGTCTGTCCATGGTGGATACTGGATTAGTTGGTAATGGTAGGTATAGGGCAAAGGGTGGTGGGGGGTCATGGGGGTGGGCAGAAGGGCAATAAGTTGGCATAGGGTTATAAAGGACCATGGGAGGGTGGATGCGGGCATAGGTTTGCATGGAGGGTATGAGGGGCCATGGGGGTGGGCAGAGGGGTATAGGTTGACATGGAGGGTATAACGGGCTATGGGGTGTGTAGAGGGGAATAGGTTAGCATGGAGGGTAAGAGGAACCATCGGGGTAGACAGAGGGGCATGAGGTGGCATGGAGGCTATGAGGAGCCATGGAGGGTGGGCATAGTGGCAAAGGTTGGCCTGGAGAGTATGCAGGGCCATGGGAGTGAGTTTGGGGCATGAGGTGGCATGGATGGGGCATGGCACCTGTGTGGGTGGGTGGTTTTGAGAGGGTGAGTGTGCTGATGGTGGAGGGCTGCTTTATGTTTTTCTGTGTCTTTTAAAAAACTTCAATTCAGTGCCATTTAGCCGAGGCACCCAGCCCGCCTCCACACCTGGCATCCTCTGCGCTTGTTCTAGGGTCGCCCCAGCCTGACTCCTCGGGAACCCGGCGCCCTTCTGACCTTCTGGACCACTTTCTCCAAGATCTGGTTTTCTGGAACTGGAAAATGTCCTGACTCTGTGCTCCCAAAGTGGGAAAGAAAATCAAGGCCCAAAACTCATCTGGAAGATCATAGTGGCCATTGATTTACGTTGCAAGGTGATCTCTACCCGAGCCAGGAACAGGTCAACTCTTCATTTAAGAAATACAGAGAATCATCTCTGGGATGGGAAGTATTGCCCAACATCCAGCCTACTCCTGTTCATACATTACTAATAAGTATGGTTTCCTGATCCTGCCTAATTCAGTTGAAATAATTGGCCTACATGCACACAAATAATTGACTCAAATATTCATTGTGTGCATGAAGAAACTATTTTACCCATCTTAAGCATGCCATTAATTGCATTCACATATAACTGATATTTCAGTCTTTGAGCTTATTTGAGTCAATTATTGGTTTAGTTGATGCATTGCTGAACTGAAGACACAAATTATTATGCACTTCTGTGGAGGCACACATTTTCCATAGGCAATAACCACAGTAAGTGGCAATGATTTGTTGGGATGTTGATGGGCCTGCTCCCGTGGCTGGGAGAACAGAAGATGCATAAATTCACTTCAACATACTTTGTGATTAAATCCTCAGGCATTATGAGCCAGAATCACTAAATATTGAACACAGGGTGTATCATATGCAATATTTGTCAATTATTTATTGTGTCATTACATTGTGTCATCCAAATTCAAAATTCCACAGAGGGTTTAGCTAGTCTCCCAACATAATCTTATCAAGTTTGAAAAGAACAAGATAAAAAGCTTGCATTTATATTGCACCTTTCACAACCATTGTACTGACAGTCAAATAGAACTACTAACAATGACCGCTAGCTTAATAGAAATCAAGGAGAAAAGTCTGCATCAACCAGTTGTTGCTAAACCAGGAACTTAACAGCCCAGTCCAGTCCAAACTTTTGAAGTTTGGTTACCATTCTAAGGTAGAGCAATTTGGCAACCAAAGTATGAAAGAAGATTTTATAAATCAACAAGTGCCAGATAAGTTACACCAAGCTGGGACTTTAAAAGCTTATTCAGGAAGGGATAGAGTGACTGAGATAATGATGTCATATTAGAACTTAACATGGCGTGAGGTAACTTTGGAAACATTCATTATAAATTAAACTAAGTGTGGAGTACCAACATGTTGGTTCAATGTTGATGAACTTCTGTACACAGTTGTGAATGTTTGACTGAAACATCCCTTCACAATTTATCTACCTGAAATGATTCAGCGACATCGCTATTCATAGCAGAGTAAATGTTCGTATTAACCATGATGATTACTGCTGCTGGTTAAAATAGTGTTGATTGTGTTTGTCTGCAACTGGTGTCATGAGTCTGTTAAAACTTGGCTGATGAACCTAAATAGCACAAAAATAAAAAATGCTGGAATACTCAACAAGGCAGGGAGCGGCTCTGAATAGAGAACCGGAGTTAACATTTTAGGCTGATGGCTTTTTTTGGTCACAACTGATGCTTCCTGGCTTGCTGAGTATTTCTGCTATTTTCTGTTCTTTTATCTCCTATTTCAGAGCAACTAATATAGTATAATTGGAGGTCTTGTGGCAGTGTCCCTACCTCTGAGTCAGAAGCTCCAGGTTCAAGTCCTACTTCAGGACTTGATAGCCACAGAAATTGCATTCATAATGTGGCCAATCTGCTTGTAAATCCATCTGATATGCTTGATGGGCAGGAGAGTTTCCTGCTTAGCCATATTGCTGAAGGCAATGGCAGGCCACGGCAGTATTTTACGAAACCTTAACAAGGACTAATCCAATGGAAGTCCATGGTTGCTAATGCCCTCTTAGGGCATGGGACCTGGAGGAGGAATGCAGTATCAGGGTTAACATTAAATATGTAAATATATAGTCTACATCATTAGTAATGTAAGATCATATGACATCTGAGTATACTGAGAGAGAGTTCTGTGAAAAGCCTTGTGCTAGGCCTTCTACCCTACATGGTTAGTAGAATATTTGATATTCCAGCATTATCTATAAATCCTGACCATTGACATCCTCATCTAAGACACAAAATGATGATAAGAGATGGTGACAACACCATTCGTGACTCCTCAGATACTGAAGCAGTCCATGTTCAAATGCAGCAAGACCTGGACAATATCCAGGCTTGGGCTGACAAGTGGCAAGTAACATTCGTGCCACACAAATACCAGGCAATGACCATCTCCAACAAGAGAGAATCTAACCATCGCCTCAGTCAATGGTGTTACCATCACTGAATCCCCCACTATCAAAATCCTAGGGTTACCACTGACCAGAAACTGACTGAACTAGCTATATAAATACTGTGGCTACAGGTCAGAGGTTAGGAATCCTGCAGCGAGTAAATCACCTCCTGACTCCTCAAAGCCTGTCCACCATCTACAAGGCAATATTACAAGACTTTGTCTCTGAGTGGGATGTCTGGTAGAGGCAAAGGCAGCAAAGGTCTCTGTAAAGGTGGTGCTAAATGGAAAGTCCTCCGAGATAATATCCAGGGAATCACTAATCCTGCCATTCACCTCCTCACTCGATGTGGAGGCATTAAACGCATCACCAGCCTCATTTACAAGGAAACCCGCAGGGTTCTGAAGGCCTTCTTGGAAAATGTCATCTACAAAACACAGGTCCGGAGTATGATGGAATACTTTCCACTTGCCAGCTCCAACAACCCTCAAGAAACTTGACACCATCCAAGACAAAGTGCCCCACTTGATTGGCACCTCATTGATAAATATTCACTCCCTCCACCACTGACGCACAGTGGCAGCAGTGCGTACCATCTAGAAGATGCACTGCAGGAATTCACCAACGCTCCTTAGACCGCACCTTCCAAACCCACAACCACTACCATCTAGAAAGGCAAGAGCAGCAAGCACATGGGCACATTGCCACCTGGAAGTTCCCCTCCAAGTCACTCACCATCCTGACTTGGACAAATATATTGCCATTCCTTCACTATCACTGGGTCAAAATCCTGAAACTCCCTCCCTAATAGCACCGTGGGTCTACCTGCACCAAATGGACTGCAGCGGGTCCAGAAAGCTGCTCCTTCTCAAGGCAGTTAGGGATGGGCAATAAATTATGACCTAGCCAGCGATGCCAACATCCCATGACTACATTTTTAAAAAGACAGAAGAAGCACCAAGTAAAGAGCCAAGCCACTGGAAGAAGCAGCAGGAGAACTGACTGTGGGACAAGGACAGCATGGAAAAAATGCCAACAGAACTCAGAGAAAGCCTAGAGTAAAGAAAAGCCATGGAGAAAATCTTACCTTTACTGGAGTGCTTTGACCACTTGGAAGGCCTGGATCAAGCCAAGAAGTGGTAGAACTGGAATCATAGGTTTATTAGGTACAGAACAGCTTTGGGACCATCAGAGAAGAATAGCAAGGAATGGGTCAGTACCCTTCTCTATGCCATAGGCAGTAGTGGCAACAATGTAATGGTCATTCAGGGCATAAACGAAGAGACAGTGACATACAAAGAGGTTATCAAAGCCTTTGACAACTTTTTTAGCTTTAGAAGGAGCACCATTATAGAAAGGGTAAAGTTCAATAAACATAATCAAAGACCAGGAGAGAGCATAGATTCCTTCACTGATGATTTATATTGATTAGCTAAAAATTGCGAATATGGAGCCCTAAAAGGCAAATTAATTCAGGATCATATTGTTGTAGGATCTTGGAGGAGATATTATCAGATTTTCTGCAGTTGAGGGAAAATCTGACCCTATCGAAGGCTGTGCTGTTAACAAAGTAGACAGAAGTGAGAAAGCAAAATCAGATATTTTTTCAAGGTGGCAAAGAAATCTCTTGGGAGAAATGGCTGACACAGTGCTGTTTGTAGGGTACAGAAATAATCCAAAACAGTGAAAGAATGAAGAGGGTGCTGCAGCTGCCATTGCTCAGTGTTCTCACTGTGACAGGAAGAGGTTGCACCGACGTGAAGAATGTCTGCCAAAAATGCAGAGTGCATTCCTGTAAGAGGAGGACGTTTGAAATTGGTATGCCACACTAAAAAGCTTCTAACATAAAAACTAAGCGAGGAGCAACTTAAATCATGTTGCATTCAAGAAATTGAAGACGGAAAAGACAATCAAGTGCCATTCTTGGGAGAATTTCATGATTGAATGGGAACTTTTGGAGCACAGACATTATGGTCTAAAACAAAATAAAACAAACTTCAAATTAGACACTGGAGCAGGAGTCTTAATTCTTTCAAACACAGAACAATGGCTAAAATGAGACTGACTCCAGCCATCGACCATACAACTCTGCGGTCCAGAAGGCATTCAACTGAAGGTCAAGGCTGCTACAATTCAGTACAAAGGAAGAGAAATCACAGAAATTTTCAATGTGATCCAAAACTAAGAGTATTCACAGTTAAGTCAAAAAGCTTGCACAGAAGTATAAAGTAGATAAATTGGGAAGCCAAAAAAATGATAGAATTCAGGGCAGAATTTCCAAACTTATTCAGAGATAGAGAAGACTGGAGCAAGTGCTCTGAAGCGAGAGCACCCGGACATGAAAGAACCATGTAAAAAACCTCAAGAAAAGCAGGCAGAAAGTATCCCATGAAGAACAGGTTCAGTACTAAGAAGAGCAACTTGCATCATGCAAGAAACCGATGGACAAATGTGACTGAGGAAAAAACAACAGCAGATGCATTGTCACATTCCTGTTGAAAAGCCTGAAAAAGGGGACATAACTTTCATTGACGATGTGGAGTCCTACACCTCATTAACCACAAAACTTCTGCCAGCAACAACACAGCTGCTGAATGAAATTTAAAGGCATAAAAAGCAGATGAAGAATGTGCTACATTCAGGAATACTGCACCAATGGACGGTCAGAATATGTTCCAAATAATCTCATCTGAAGTAATACTTCGAGCAACAGAGACATCCCTGTGTCGTGGGTGACTTACTGATTTACAATGAGAGATTGGTCATGCTAAAGTCCCCAGACTCAAGATCCTTCAGAGAATAAAGGGACATTTAGCCATTACAAAATGTCGTGCCAGGGTGTAAAATTCTATTTGGTGGTCAAGGACTTCAAAATAATTAGAGGAAATGATTTTAAGCTGCATCACCTTTGCAATCTATTACCGGAGGAAAGGGAGTGACTGATGATATCCTCAGTTCCATCCAGACCATGGGAACCTCTCAGAATGGATCTTTTTGAGCTCAAGTGGAAGACATTCCTCATAGTTATTGACAATTATTCCAGATGGAGTGAGGTTAAACATCTTCATGGTCCCGCCTCGGAAACTGTCAATAAATTATTTAAAGAAACTTTTGCCACGCATGGCATTCTAAATCTTGTCATTTCAGACTATGACCCCCAGTTTGCAAACAAATATTTTAAGAAGTTCACAGGGACTATGGATTTGTCCACACAACTAGCTCACCCAGATACCCACAAGCTAATGGAGAGGCCGAAAGAGGAGTAAGGACAGAAAAAGCTTTGTTGAAAAATGACAATATCAACTTAGCACTGTTGAACTACCATTCAACACCACCAGAATGGTTTGGCTCTGTCAGAACTTCTAAGGGGAACACAATTACAGACTGAACTTCTTGTTCTTCCACACGCTTGTGTCATGTCTCAAAGCAGCATCAGTGATGTAAAATCACATGACAACAGGGTATGCTGAGGGATAGTTCTATGTAGAGCTTTGTGCTAAGCCTTGTACTCTACATAGTTAATAGAATGTTCAATAAAAGGTAATGTTTACCAACAACCTTGCCTCCAGCAGTGTCTATAAATCCTGACTATTGACAACCTCATCTAAGACCCACATTGATGATGCCTCATTGAATGCCTCATTCTCCACCTTCTCCTTCCTCATCTGATGAAAGACAGCTGCTGCCTTACAAAACTTCCATTAGCATTAGATGATTCAAATCTGTAAAGTGTTTAAAATACTGCACAAGGAATGATTATTTTACTCAACTTCATCCTACGCTTGTATGCAAATGTGGTATTTCAGGCACTGGGCTTATTTGAATTAATTATTGGTTTTAATTTGTGATTTTCCTATTTCTCCATTATATGCTTAATGCTTACAGTTAATTAATAATTATAAGTGGCATACCCATATGCAGTGCCACAGGATGGCAGGACACAGATTTGATCCCTCATTCTGTTGGGATGCCAAAATTAGATAGGAAGTCATCAGGAGGCAGGCAGAGCAACCTGTTGGCAGTCAACCAATAGCTGCCACTAATGGGAATCCTGGCTACATGCAGACTCGCTTGTGCCTGGCCATAGGAAGTATGTGGTCTAGAAGAGACAAGTAGAAGGAATAAAATTGAAAGGGAAGAAAGGTAGCTAAATGGACTAAATTCCAATAATACAGAATAAATTTGATGCTCCCTCCCACATATTTTGAATGGTATCTGTAGTAATTATGGTTTTATTTAGTATGCAATGTGCCTTTAAGAATAATACATGTCAAGGAAGATCACATGATCTGTAGTAACCAAAAGGAGAGTAGCACAGGCTGCCTCAGCAGTCAGTATAGAGATAGAGTTAAAGTTGAAAGCACATGTGTAGTTGCCAAAGAGCAAACTATCTCGGCATTTTTTTTTAACTTCTAGATTTATCGGACCAGTTATTAATTAATTAATTAAACTTAATCCGTAGAGAAGTCATTCATAATGCTGGCCTGGCACTATGCATACCAGAGCAGTCTTTGTGAATTTACGAGTTTGCTGCAGAACGTATTGATGTGTGATATACATCAATATTTTATATTTTACATCCAGAGGTCAGCATGCCTTGCACGATTTGCCATCCATTAATTTTAACTAATTTTAAAGGACAGAGTATTGGGTGGGATGCATTAACCTTTGTGCTCAAATTCCAAAATGCATTCTGATCATATGATGTTTGGGGCTGGGAGCTTTGACTTGTAAAACCTGCCCCACAGAGTCAGTGGCAACCATGAACGGGCAAGTTGATGTGCCTTAAATAAGGGCAGGCGAGCTGAGATTGAGCATTAATGTAGAATGTGAAAAGGCCAATGGGCCTATCAATTTCATTCCTTCTCAAATTTGCTCTATCATGGAACCTACTTAACCCACTTAATTTCACAAGGCAGTGACCAACCACAAGTACATTGATAAAATTATAACATCGCTCCCAGACTCTCAAAAGTAATCAAGCAAAAACTCCAAGATATCAATCTGATCTTGAAGAGGCTGAAAGCTTGCCCAGTTAATATATCTACTTTCAGAAGGCATCTCATAGCATTCATATATGAGGTCTCCCTTCCCCCACTTTTCACAAACCTCAGTTAATCTAATAGTGCATTGTGACTTGAGTAATCATTCTCTTGGTGCATCCTATACATTCATCACTCCTTTCCTTGTCAAGCTATCTGTTCCTCGGTGTATTGACTTCAAATTTCTCATCCCTTTTCAAATCCAGTGCCACCCACCCCCCGTGCTGCTGCCCGCACACCCCCCCTCCCCCCCCCTCCTCCCCCCACAACAATCACCCCCTCAGGCACATAATTCTTCAGTCTCAGTCCACTTTATCTTTTTCCAGCAATATACTCTTAAACTGCAACTGCAAAACACCCACATCCAACTTTAGGATGCTGCATCTTCTCCCTCTCTCTTTCTCGGCTACAGCATTGGAGACTGTTCTTTCAGTCAACAATCTTCTACTTTTGAGTGCTCTTCCAAATCACTTTGCCTTGCTACCTTTATCCTTCAAAAGTCTCTTTCACAGTTTTTTCAACACCACCCTTTAAGCTTTCCCACCTGAAGCTCAATGTCCTGCTCTCTTTGCTGTAAAGTACTTGTGAAATGTTCCTCTGTATGCATGGTGCTGTATTAAAAAAAATGCTCTTTGGAATGTATGGCTGACTAACAAATTACTGAAAAATTAGGTTGACATTGAACGCAATGAACAATTATAATGCAAAAGGAGTTAGTGACTGGTGGTGGTGTTCCAATATTTATGTTTTGCCCCCTATTGCGTGCGCTATTCACAACAATTATAGAAGAGGATTCTTCACATCAAAATTCATAATTTCCTGATCAAATTAAACTGTGGAGCGAGGAGGTGAATATAAAGTTGGTATGATGACATTCAAAGCAATCCAGGCCAATTTGGTGAATGACCCAGAGAATGAAAGATGATATTTAATATAAGGTAAATGTGCAGAATAGATGAAACATACACAATTAGCAAGATTGCTAAAGAAAATGAGTTGCTGTTATTTTTGATCCACTATTCAAAGTATCAGACTATTGTAAAGCTGTTTTCAAGAAGACTACTCGAATTTGAGAACTGTTGACTAAGATTTGAACCAGCGGGTGTTAACTTCACCATTGGAGTGGATCGTACATACTTTACGGAACCTGACTGATTTTTATTTGATTTAAAAAAGATTCAGTAAAACTGATTAAGGTCACCTTTAGGACCATGTACGCAATTTGTAATATACTAAAATCAAAAGAACACTGATCCATTGATCCCCTGGAGAGGAGCGATGAATGCATTTCTTAAGCTGCTTCTTCAAGCAAAAAACTGGCCAGGTAAGGAAGAGAAGAACAAATGTTAAAATATATTTGTGCAAATAAAATGTTCTGCCTCACTGGAGGATGTCATCGCCATGAAGTTTTTGAATTCCATACAAGTTACATCACAGTTGAGAATAACAAACATAAATTGCAGCAACATTAGCATTAGCAGGTCCATCCCACTACCTGCATCAATTTTTTTCGCATCTAAAGTTAAAGCTTGCATCGAACTTCTAAGCATTTTCATTTATTGCGTTTACCTGACAGAAGACAAAATGAAAAGCCATGGGAAATTATCTGGATTTCATTTGCGCCGCTAACTAAAACTTGTTACCAGAACTGCTCACGCATGGGATATTAATCCTATCAGACAACTAACTTACCATGTGCACTGAATATGTTGGGACACATTTTTCCTCAGGAAAAATTTATTCTCACAACAACTACTACGTCAGTGGAGATCTGTGCAGTTTGCAACTGTCACATTTTAGATGAGTGCATCCATATAACTGGAATGACCTGACTGAGGGAGGATGAGTTGCAGCTCATCACTCCTATTGCTGTCATTGACGCCTCTGCTGACTGATGAGCCCCTCAACTAGAGTCCCTTAAGATTGTGCCAACTAACTAGCTGCCTCTTATTCCATTTTTATGAAAGGTAAGGCCTTTTTGTCCCACAAGGACTTCAGTATGAAAAATATTGACTTCCATTTACTTACAATGTCCTATGTCAAATGATCTTTTTGGAATCGTTTTAACAGCTCTTTAAAACAAGAAAAAGAGGAAAGCTTTAAAGCCTCTATGAATCATGGTCATACATTGGCCGCTGGTTTATGATTCTCCAGGATATTAGGTAAAATGAGTTAATGCAATTGTCAAATCTAAGGTCAAGATACTGAGATGAAATCACTCCTTTAAAGATTGCTTTAAAACATGAAGGTTGTTGGCAGTTTGAGTGCATTTGTCTAGCAGATCACCTTTCCTCAGTGCTATTCTACAGAAATTTTCATCACTATTCTTGGTGGACAATGGTTTCAGGGTGAGCTGGTCGAAACACAAAATAAATATGTATCAGATGTAGGTAGTAATACATTGAACAAAATCACCCTCTGATAAACTAATGTGCCGCAGTACTAATATTTATCATTATAATGTTTCAGATTAATGTAACATAGCTGTTATGTATGTTGTTTATTAGCTGACAGTTACATAATGGTATGAGATCAACATTCATTAAACAGCATTAACAAAAATCGATCAGAGATTGTGCAACCATACTCTGTCTTGCCACAGACATGGCATATATTCAAAACAGAATGTTAAATAATTTAACATATTTAGATACATTAGTTTTCTGTTTACTGTCCATACTGGATGTAAAGTATATTTAGCTGCATGTAAATTGATATCAAACATTATAGTAATGTCTTCAATGTTTAAACTCCTGTAATGGGAATATCCAACATTCTTAACTCAGATGTATTTTCATGTATTTGCACATTTCTCAAAGTCTTCTTATTTTCATATATGTTATCCTCCAGAGGTAAATTACATATTTGCATATTAAACTGTGGCATTTCATTTGAAAGCTAATCTGAGCTAATGCAAAATCAGAGTTGCTCACTGGAAGGAATTCAACTCAAGTTGATTTTGAATGAATGTGTTACTGTCTATCTCTTGGAACTTATCCATGCAATTCACAATCACTTCTGTAAAAATAAGTCAAATGCCACAGTAAATAGCATAATCCATGGTCAATAATCGGTTTGGAATCCTGCTAATTGGATCAGCATGAAAGAGGTACATAATATATATTTTCTTTGTGAAAGCTTTGAGAAATGTCACAATATTAAATTCAGTCACAGCCGAACTTGTGGGCAACATCAAGCAAACACTTCTAATTCTCATACTTCTCTGGTGATTGCAAAGAAGGCATTTTTTCAACAGCACTGCAAAAAATAGACAAATATATAAATTTAAGATAAACTGTGAGCACTGTTTAATTATTGATGTTTTCAGGGTTTCAATTTTTGCTAATTATTTTTGTGCCTGCCTATCGTTTTAGCTGATTCCTTTGCCCTGTGTGATGAATTTGAAGACTGTGGCTGTGCAAATGGCACTGGTAATCCAATCTCCTGTTATTCTGGGAGACCAGAGTTGACATTAACAGCAAAATTGGCAGTAGAAAGGATGGGGAAAATCAAACATTTAAATCAAGTTTGTGATATTAAAATTAAATTCATATCCGTTGTTGGCCTGCCAGGTTAAGCAGTTGAGTCTTTTGCTCCTAACTGAAAGGTCACAAGTTTAACAGCCTGACCGTCATTTCTCTGTGTTGGGACATTATTTTCTACTCTCAGTAAAGCAGTATGTGGAAAAAACATGTGCAAGATCTCTGGAAGACTGGAAGAAGTAAATTCATAATTGTTCATGCTGAAATCGTCTTTACCAGCTCTTTTGATTGCTGTATTAGAAAAGCTCAGCTTTGCCGATATTAAACTTAGAACTGGCTGTATGTCCATACCTTACCTCCATGGAGAGAAAATAGGAGAAACCTATGAATAAATTAACAACCAGTATTCCGATTAATTTTTCTCTGAATCATGACAATACTAGGTAAAATAATATTACTGTGTTTTTTAATGTCATAAGATAAACCATTTGTATCTAGCATACTGTTAATGTTACTTATTGGGAATATGGATTTGGAAAGTCAATATGGGACTGAGCTAATATAAAATGAATCATTGTAGAGCATATTTTCTAGCAATAAGCAATCTGTAGAAACCTTATAGTACATCACCTAGAGCCTTCATAGCATGGTTCACAGACAAGTTTGCCACACCAGTACTTGTTGAAATGAAAAGTTAAACTCCATGGAATCTTACAGCACAGGAGAAGGGCATTTGGGCTATCAAGTCTGTGCTGGCTCTTTGAAAGAGCTATCCAATTAATCTGACATAAAAAAGAATGGGAAAATGGGAAAATAAAATTAATTTGAGGATCACCTGGATTAAGCCTCGGTAAATTTGAAGTATCAGAGATGGACACATTTCTGAAGATGTAGAAAGATGGAGACATGCATGCTTATTAAAATATATACTATTATACTGATGGTCAGGCAAAAACCATCTCCAACAAGAGAGAATCCCTTGATGTTCAATGGCATTACCATTACTGAATCCCCCGCTATCAACATCCTGGGGGTTACCATTGACCAGAAGCTGAACTGGACTAGCCATATGAATACTGTGGCTACAAGAGCAGGTCAGAGGCTAGGAATCATGCAATGGGTAACTCATCTCCTGATTCCCCGAAGCCTGTCCACCATCTACAAGGCACAAATCAGGAGTGTGATGGAATACTCTCCACTTACCTGGATGGGTGCAGCTCCTACAACACTGAAGAAGCTGGACACCGTCCAGAACAAAGCGGTCCACTTGATTGGAACTGCATCCACAAAAATTCACTCTCTCCACTACCGACGCACAGTAGCAGCAGTGTGTACCATCTACAAGATGCACTGCAGGAATTCACCAAGGCTCCTTAGACAGCACCTTCAAACCCATGACCACTACCACCTAGAAGGACAAGGGCAGCAGATGGATGGGAACACGAACACCTGGAAGTTCCCCTCCAAGTCACTCAATGTTCTGACTTGGAAATATATCGCCGTTCTTTCACTGTTGCTGGGTCAAAATCCTGGAACTCCCTTCCTAACAGCACTGTGGGTGTACTTATGTCACATGGACTGTAGAAGTTCAAAAAGCCAGCTCACCCTCACCTTCTCAAGGGTAACTAGGGACGGACAATAAATGCTGGCCCAGCCAGCGAAGCCCACATCCCATGAATGAATAGAAAAAAATGATGGTATGCTTTGGATTCAAAAGGTACAGCGTTTTTGGAATTTTTTTTATCAGCATATCATACACTTGAAAATTTCCAAAAATGTTGCCATAATAAAGGTCACTGTTCTGGTAGCTCATTGTTGGCATCAAGCCAAAGATTCTCTTTGTGAAACAACTGCAAAAATGTCAAGTTTTCATTTGAGTGTTATCAGTTGAATTCTTTAGCAATAGTTACAGAAATGTAATTGGAGACACAAACCCCTTGATCAAACTTGTATCAAATACTGACACTTCATTTGAGGGTTTCATTGTTGTGTGGTGAATAGTGAGTGGTGAATTACTTGACAGGTGTGTAGCAACATCACAATTGTGGGCCATGTGTACATCTGCAATCTATTATGCTGACTATCCCTTAATTCATTTAACTTGCAGAAAGCGGTGGTAAATTGGTTGGTTTAGTGCTGTTTTTTTCCCTCTCACTGGTCCACAAAATGTAAATGTACATTATCCTTTGTTCCTGATGATTCAGAAATAGTATCTTGTCTTCGCATTGTCAAAAGAACATAAGAAAATAAGAAATAGAAGCAGGGACGTACCATGCTGCCTGCCAAGATTATTCTGCTATTTAATACAATCAATGCTGATATAGGACTTCAGTTCCACTTTCCTACCCTCTCCCCATACCCTTGAATTCCCGAGAAACCAAAAATCTGTCTGTCTCAGCCTTAATTATATTCAGTGATGGTGTTTCTACAACTCTCTGAGGTAGAGAATTCCAAAGGTTCACAACTTTTTGAGATAAGAAATTTCTCCTTATCTTAGTCCCAAATGATCACACCCTTATCCTGAGACTGTGATCTATGTTCTAGATTCCACAGCCAGTGGAAACAACCTCATAGTGTCTACCCTGTCAAGCCCCTTCAGAATCTTGAATGAGATCACCTCTCATTCTTCTAAACTCCAGAGAATATAGGCCCAATTTACTCAGCATCTTATCAAAGGTCAACCCTTTCATCCCAGGGACCAATCTAATGAACATTCACTGTACTGCCTCCAATGCAAGTATAACGTCCCTTAAATATGGATATCAAACTGCACACAATATTCCAGGGGCAGAATTTTGCCCTCATTGGGTAGGCATGGTGGGCAGTCCCAGGAGCTGTGGGGGAGCCAAATGACGCCCATGATCGGGCCCCAACCGTGATTTCATGCCAGCTAGCCAATTAACGGCCAGCCAGCGTGAAACATGCACTGCAGCATTCAGCGCTGCCAGGGTTGGGGCAGGAGGAGTGCGAGCTCTGTAGTTTGTACATGCGTGTGGCTGTGCGAAGTAAAAGCTCCCGAAGTAAGAGCTGCCTCAGGGAGCTGAAGAGTTTCAGCACTCAAAATAAAGAAATGAAAAATAATGAAAACACATTCCCTCTTATGACTCTGTCAGGGACATGTTAAATAAGAATGCAAGATGTTTTTATTTTTTTAAATCACTGGTCGAAACCTCACCCTGCCCCTGAATGGTGTTTCGCCAAAAATGCAAAGGCCGCTTGGCCTTTCCATCCATCCACCAACTGAATGGTTGGACAGGCAGTGAAAAACTGTATTCAATTAATTGAGTACAATGGCCTTAATAGGATGCACACCCGACGTCAACGCGCGTCATTTTACACTTGAACTTGTCGGGCACATGCCCGCACATCGAGTGAAAAATTCTGGCCCAGGTTTGGAGTCAGCAAAGCCCCTACACACTTGTGGCAAGACTTCTTTATTCTTGCACACTAATCCCCTTGCAATAAAGGCCTACATGCCATTTGCCTTCCTAAGTGCCAGCTGTACCTGCATGCTAACTTTCTGAGCAGGGGTGCTTGGAGGGGGCGGTCAGGAAGCCGACTGTCCCCTGTGAACGGCTCCACACTGCAATTTCACGTGGGTGGGCCAATTAAGGCCTGCCCTGTGTGGATCGCGAGCGGCAGCGCTGAGCACTGCCTGTGCGGGCAGGGGAAGGAGGGAGACCCGGGCCGAGTGCGCAGTTTGCATATGCACAAGGAAGAGCAGAGGAAAGAGGGAGGTGATGGCGTAGTGGTATTGTTGCTGGACTAGTAATCCAGAGTCCCAGGGTAATGCTCTGGGGTCCTGGGTTCAAATCCCACCATGGCAGATGGTGAAATTTGAATTCAATAAAAATTTGGAATTAAGCATCCAATGATGACCATGAAACCACTGTCGATTGTTGCAAAAACCCATCTAGTTCATTAATGTCCTTCAGGGAAGGAAATCTGTCATTCTTACCTGGTTTGGCCTACATGTGACCCCTGACCCACAGCAATGTGGTTAACTCTTAAATGCCCCCGAAATGGCCTAGCAAGCCACTCAGTTACAACAAACTGCTACAAAGACACAAAAAAAGGATTGAAACCGGATGGACTACCCAGCATTGACATAGGCACTGGAAACGACAACAGCAATCGCAGCCCTGTCAACCCTGCAAAATCCTCCCTACTAACATCTGGGAGCTAGTGCCAAAATTGGGAGAATTGTCTCACAGACTAGTCAAGCAATAGCCAGACATAGTAATTCTCACGGAATCATCCCTTACAGATAATGTCCCAGACTCCATCATCACCATCCTTGGGTATGTCCTGTCTCACCGGCAGGACAGACCCAGCAGAGGTGCTATACAGTCGGGAGGGAGTTGCCCTGGGTGTCCTCAACATCGACGCTGGAACCCATGAAGTCTCATGGCATCAGGTCAAACATGGGCAAGGAAACTTCCTGCTGATTACCATGTACCACCCTCCCTTAGCTGGTGAATCAGTGCTCCTCCATATTGAACAACACTTGGAGGAAACACTAAAGGTAGCAAGCGCACAGAATGTTCTCTGGGTGGGGGACTTCAATGTCCAAGAATGGCTTGGTAGCATCACTACTGACCGAGCTGGCCGAGTCCTAAATGACATAGCTGCTAGATTGGGTCTGTGACAGGTGGTGAGGGAACCAACAAGAGAGAAAAACGTACTTGACCTCATCCTCACCAACCTGTCTGCCGCAGATGCATCTGTCCATGACAGTGTTGGTAGGAGTGACCACTGCACAGTCATTGTGGAGGCGAAGTCACACCTCCATTGTGTTGTGTGGCACTCCCACCGTGCTAAACGGGATAGATTTTGAACAGGTCTAGCAGCTCAAGACTGGGCATGCATGAGGCACTGTGGGCCATCGGCAGCAGCAGAACTGTACTCGAACACAATCTGTAACCTTATGGCCCAGCATATCCCCCACTGTACCATTACCATCAAGCCAGGGGACCAACCCTGGTTCAATGAAGAGTGCAGCAGGGCATGCCAGGAGCACCAGGCATACCTAAAAATGAAGTGTTAAACTGGTGAAGCTATAAAACAGGACTACTTGTGTGCCAAACAGCATAAGCAGCAAGTGATAGACAGAACTACGCCATCCCACAACCAATGGATCAGATCTAAGCTCTGCAGTCCTGCCAAATCCAGTCGTGAATGGTGGTGGACAATTAAACAACTCACTGGAGGAGGCGGCTCCATAAATATTCCCATCCTCCATGATGGAGGAGCCCAGCACAGCAGTGCAAAAGATAAGGTTTGAGCATTCGCAACAATTTTCAGCCAGAAGTGCAGAGTGGATGATCCATCTCGGCCTCCTCTGGAGGTCCCCAGCATCAGAGATGCCAGTGATCAGCCAATTTGATTCACTCCACGTGATATCAAGAAACAGCTGAAGGCACTGGGCCCTGACAACATTCCGGAAATAGTACTGAAGATTTGTGCTCCAGAACGTGAGGCGCCCCTAGCCAAGCTGTTCACAACAGCTACAACACTGGCATGTAGCCAGCTATGTGGAAAATTGCCCAGGTATGTCCTGTATACAAAAAGCAGGACAAATCCGACCTGGCCAATTACCATCCCATAAGTCTACTCTCCATCATCAGTAAAGTAATGGAAGGGGTCGTCAACAGTACTATCAAGTGACATTTGCTTAGCAATAAACTACTCACTGATGCCCAGTTTGGGTTCTGCCAGTGCCACTCAGCTCCTGCCCTCGTTACAGCCTTGGTTCAAACATGGACAAAAGAGCCCCAGCAAAACTGGAGTCAATATGAATCAGGGGGATGACTCTCTGCTGCTTGGAGTCATAACAAGTACAAAGGAAGATGGTTGTGGTTGTTGGAGGGCAATCATCCCAGCTCCAGAACTCACTACAGGAGTTCCTCAGGGTAGTGTCCTGGGCCCAACCATTTTCAGCTGCTTTATCAATGACCTTCCTTCCATCATAAGGTCAGAAGTGGGGATGTTCACTAATGATTGCACAATGTTCAGCACTATTTGTGACTCCTCAGCTACTGAAGCAGTCCATGTCCAAATGCAGCAAGACCTGGACAATATCCAGTCTTGGGCTGACAAGTGGCAAGTAATATTTGCACCACACAAGTGTCAGGCAATGACCATCTCCAACAAGAGAGAATCCAGCCATCACCCCTTGATGTTCAATGGCATTACCATCACTGAATCCCCTGCTATCAACATCCTGGGGGTTACCATTGAGCAGAAACTGAAGTGGACTAGCCATATAAATACTGTGGCTACAACAGCAAGTCAAAGGCTAGGAATTGTGCAACGAGTAACTCGCCTCCTAACTCCCCAAAGCCTGTCCACCATCTACAAGGCACAAGTCAGGAGTGTGATGGAATAGTCCCCACTTGCCATTAACAATCTCCTACAACAGCTCATACAACACTGAAGAAGCTGGGCATCATCCAGGACAAAGCAGTCTGCTTGATTGGCACTACATCCACAAACATTCACTCCCTCCACCACCATCGCACAGTAGCAGCAGTTTGTACTATCTACAAGATATACTGCAGGAATTCACCAGGGCTCCTTAGACAGCACCTTCCAGACGCACAACCACTACCACCTAGAAGGACAAGGGCAGCAGATAGATGGGAACACCACCATCTGGAAGTTTACCTCCAAGGACCTCACCATCCTGACTTGGAAATATATCGCTGTTCTTTCACTGTCGCTGGGTCAAAAGTCCTGGAACTCCCTTCCTACACCACATAGACCGCAGTGGTTCAAGAAGGCAGCTCACCACTGCCTTCTCAAGGGCAACTAGGAATGGACAATATATGCTGGCCCAGTCAGCGAAGCCCAGATTCTGTGAATGAATAAAAAAAATTCTTCCAGCATGGAGCTGCCTCAAGGAGATTGAAGCGGTATGTAAAAAAAATAAAGACAGTAAAAATTTAATAAAATGTCCCCTCATGTTGCTCTGTCACATGAGATGGAGCATGTTATTAATTCCTAAATAAAGTTTTTATTTAATGTTTATTTGCTTTAGGAAACCTCTTCCCACTCATAAAGGCCGCTTGGCCTTTTCGCCTGCTCACTACTGTAAGGTTGGGTGGGCATTGTAGAATTGAATTTAATTAGATTGTTAATGGCCTTAATAAGCCTTTTAATTATCGGCGGGTGTGCAGCCGACTCTGGCACGCGCCCGCTGACCGAAATATCACACGAGTGAGTGATGACGTTGGGATGCACGCCTGACGTTGTCGCATGTCATTTTACACTTGGGCGTGTTGGGCGCTGCCCACACACTGAGCATAATATTCTGCCCTCTGTGTTTCTTGTGAGTTCACCCAAGTGCCTCTGAACATCAACTTTTACAAGTTTCACATCTTTAAAAAACATTCCGCTTTTCTATTCTTACCACCAAAGTGGATAAACAGATATTTCCCCACATACTCCATCTGCCACCCTATTTCAAACTGTCTTAACCTGTCTTTTTCTCTCTGCAGCCTCTTTGTGTCCTCCTCACAGCTTGCACCTAGCTTTGTATCATCTGTAAACTTAGATACATTACTGTCAATCTCTTTAGTCATTTGAGTCATGAAAGTAACTTGTAAATAACTGAGGTCTCAGCACTGATCCTTGTGACACTCCACTGGTTACAGCCTGACAACTTAAAAATGTCCCATTTATCCCTGCTCTTTGCTCCCTGTTCATTCACCAATGCTCTATCCATGCTAATACTACCCCAACTCCATGAGCCCTTATCTTGCATATTAATCTTTTGTGTAGCACCTTATCAAATGCCTTTTGGAAATCCAAGTATACTATGTCTACTGGTTCCACTTCATATCTGCTACTAGTTACATTGTCAAAATCACTAATAAACTTGTCAAATATAATTTCTTTTTCATAAAACCTTATTGACTTTGTCTGATCATACAATGATTTTATAAGTACATTAAGGCTTCCTTAATAATATATTCCAATACCTTCCCGATGACTGATGTCAGGCTAATTGGCCTGTAGTTCTCTGTCTCTCTCCTTCCTTTGTTAAATAGTGGTCTTCCATTTTCTAATTGCCAATCCACTGGGACTGTTCTAGAATTCAGTCAATTTTGGAAAATCATAACCAGTGCATCCGCTATCTCTGCAGCATCTCTCCTAACGTTCTAGAGTTTTAGAACGCTAGGATATGTGCCATCGGGTTCTGTTTATTCTAATTGTGATAATTCCTTACAAGATTTTTCACAGTTTGTTAACATGCTACAAATTGTTCAGAATGATGGTTATAAACTCATAGACAAGAGAATTTTCATATCATAGGATTGTATAGAATTTACAGTAAGCCCTCATTTAAAGTTACGGTTGCATTCCTGAAAATCAAGATATTGAGTGAAACGACTTTAAGTGAAATATTGGTTCCCATAGGAATCAATGTTAGAACTGTAATTAGGTTCTGTATGACCTTCCTTATCAGAAAAAAACAAATAATTAACCACTATACCCTCTAAATTGAAATATTTTACATTGCTTATTTCTACATTGGTAAGTGAAATAACTTTTAAAATAAGTTTAAAAATATAAAAGAAAAATGTAACTTTCTACTCACAGTACCTCCTGTTCACAGTTAATCCTGCTTCCCAAACCTCCATCTAAGTGATTCTCCTGGTCCTTGCAGGTCCTCCTCCTCCCCAACGTCTGAATTGTTGCTTCTCCCTCTCCCCGACCTCTGAGCTGTTGCCTCTCCCTGTCCCCGGCCTCCGAGTTATGGTCCCTCCCCTTCCCCAACCTCCAAGTTGCGGCCTCTCCCCTTCCCTCACTTTTGAGTTGTTGTCTCTGCCCTCCGACCTTCGAGGTGTGGTCTCTCTCCCTCCCCAACCTCTGAATTTTTACCTCTCCTCCACTGACTTCTGACTTGTGGCCTCTCCTCGTCTCCAATAATCTGACTTGTGGCCTCACTCCCTCTATGCCCTTCGAGATTTGCCCTCTTCTCCTCTCTGACCTCCAAGATTTGGCCTCTTCCCATCCCCAACCTCTGTGTTGTGGCCTCTATCCCTCCCTACCCTCCGATTTGCGGCCTTTCCCCTCCTGGGCCTCTGGGTTGTGGCCTCCCCCACTCCCCAGCCCAACCTCTTGCCAAACCTCCCACTCCATGACCCACCCTCTCACCGAACCTCCCAGTCCCTGACTCGCCCTCTCACCACTTCGTTTTCTTGGACCAGCGCTACCATTGAATATCCAGATCTGACTGGAAGCCGGAGATCCAATGTTGTGGAAGTGCGAATCCCAATTGTGCTGAAGTGCACACTGGGGCTGCTACAATCCATGGGTGAATTGCTGTTGAATTGCCACTCTGCTCCTTTTTACTTACCCTAGACTGGAGCTGCACATTTCTTGCCCAGTCTTCCGACCCAGGCCTGCTGAGAAATGTGTAGTGTCGCTGCTCCCAGAGTCCCTTCAGTGCAGTGCAGGGTCGTCGGGGGAGGTAATGCCACACCGGCTTTTTACGGCACCAGCTGCCATAAGCCGGTATGTTTAAATGTACCAGTCACTGTGACAGAAGAGAAGGCAAGTATGTACAGTAAGTGAGTAGGATGGGCTGGGTGTTGGGGGTCAGGGAGTTGGTGGGGGGGGCGCGGTATTGGGTCAGTCAGTCAAAGAGAAGATTGGGTGGTTGGGGACGGGGGGGGTCGGGTGGTTGGGGGAGCCAGGTGGTCGTGGGGTGGTTGGGGGCATAGGTGGGTGATCAGCGGGGAGTGGGGTTGATAATTGGATGGTTGGGAGGTTGTTGGGGTTTAGGGGGTGCCAGGTGCACAGGTGTGGGTGGGGGGTTAGTTGGGTTAGGGGGTTGAGGGCAGTCAGGGGGGTGTGGTGGGGGTAGTTGTCATTGTAGTCAGGATATGGTTGGGGGGGGGTTAGTCAGGTGGTTTGGGAGGGGTAGTTGGGGGATCTAGTGGGGGTGTCGGGTGTGGGAGTGGGTCAGTACCATAGTTCCCAGGTGTTAGAAGTGGTTTTAATCCTACTAACTTTTCCTGAGTAAGTATGCTGCTAAGAGAGTTGGAACCATCTGAAGTCTCCGATTTAAGTTGGAGTTTCGGATGGTTCCAAGTGCAGGGTAATTTCCCATCAGATCTTGAAACTTCTAAAGCAATTCCCAAACAGTCACTGCATGGAGACCCCTGGGGGGTTTCCCAGCACATCTTCCGGGGTACCTCCAGGGTACAACCCTGGCCCCCTGCTGGGGAATGGAGGATATTGGCCTTTTTTAAAAAATGCTCACGCTCACTCTTCCTTCTCCTGAACCTTCACGGTGAGTGAGGGCTTGGAAGAAGAGCAGTGAGGCAGGCGCACTTAAAAAGAAACATGGATTGCAGCAGGCCCAGTCCAACACTTCTGCACCACTGGGACTCACACTTCCACAATCTGGATCTTGAACGGGAACGCAGGTCCAGGAGAGGGAAGCAGTGAGAGGGTGAGCCAAGGGTGGGAGGTTTGGCGAGAGGTTGGTTCGGGGAGTGGGAGGTTTGGTGAGAGGGTGGGTCAGGGAGTGGGGGAGGCTCCAACCACAACAAGGCTTAGCAGGAAACTTCACACAGAACCAGCCCTCAGTAGCTTATTGTCATCTGATCTCACATCACTGATGATGTAGACTGTCTATTTTTGTTTGATTTCCTAGATCTGTTAATATTAAAAAAAAACACATGTTCATGCAGAGCCTGAATATGATAAGTCTTGGATCCAGACCCTTGGAATTAGCCAGCTGTTTGATATAATTGGACATTGTACATTGCCATGCAAATTGGTCCAGCAGTTTTTCAAGCTTTGTTTTATTTCTTTCAATATAACCATCCTCATTAACACTAATGGTCATTATTTCCACTGTTGATAAAATGCTAAATTAGGGAATTGTATTTCACATGTGCACCTGTTATCGTCTAATGTGCACATAACTCTGCAATGCCAGTGAGGTTTATTCAGTAATTTTGAAGCATGCTAGATTTTTAAATAATCAATTACTCCTGCATCGCAGGAAAGAAGCAAAAATAGTCTAATAGACGCTGTAGATTATGATACTAAACAAGCTCCAGGGAAATCATTTAGTGATAAAGAACAATTTATTTTCATTTTGGAAATCTATGATTCAACTTTGCTGAAGAAGTGCTTTATTATTGCGAAACAAGTGAGGTGAAGATGTGTACTCACTAAATTGGAAGTCTAAATGAAGTGCAGGATACCAACAGCATAGAAAACCATAGGATGAAGGGTGAGATCAATTTAGAGGTGTAGTAATGGTGGAGCTACTGCCAAATCTGGGCTTGTGAAGGAAAGAAAGATTGTGGGAAATGCAAGAGTTCAACAGCATTATTGCCTCGGAAAGCAGTGAGTTACAGTAGGAGAAAAGGACTTGATTTGTGAAAGGATGCAGGGAGGAGTGTGTGAGATGTGTATTTTGATCCTGGGAGGAATGAAAGAGTAAAGTTCACATTGCAATCAATGACCATTAAAATGCAAACGTCATAGCATCTGTGATTTTCTTTTTGAAACAAATACATTTTATCTGCCCCTTCTTATAAACAAGATATGAATTTCCACATTAGATAACATGAGAGTTTGTAATCAAAAGGCTACCTGCCATAAACTCCAGGCAGCAGGTGTAACCTTAGCAAAAACAAAAATACCTGGAAAAACTCAGCAGGTCTGACAGCATCTGCGGAGAGGAACACAGTTAACGTTTCGAGTCCAATTGACTCTTCAACAGAACCAAGGAAAAATAGAAAAGAGGTGAAATATAAGCTGGTTTAAGGCGGGGTGGGATAGGTAGAGCTGGATAGAGGGCCAGTGATAGGTGGAGATAACCAAAAGATGTCATAGACAAAAGGACAAAGAGGTGTTGAAGGTGGTGATATTATCTTAAGAATGTGATAATAGGTGACATTAAGGGTAGAAAGCAGGACGAGCAAGGTAAAGATAGCCCTAGTGGGGGGTGGGGTGGGGGGAAGGGATAGGCTAAAAGGTGGAGATAAAACAATGGATGGAAATACATTTAAAAATTATGGAAATAGGTGGAAAAGAAAAATCTATCTTAATTATTGGAAAAAAGGGCAATCAGAAAGGGGGTGGGGATGAAGAAGATGAGGCATAACCTTAGGCTATTTCAGCTTTCAATGGACTGGTTAGCCTCAGCCTAGGAATATCAAGAAGGTTCCTATTACGTGCAGGATTCTTTTAATTCAACTAGGAACCGTAAAGCAAAGTATATTTACTTATTTGGCTTATGGAGTCGCCTGCATTTCTCAATAGTTAAGTTTCTGGCAATTTTTGATTTTGTTTTCCATCTAATTCATAAAAAATATTATTTTCCTGGGTTTTCATAAAATAAAAATCAAAGTGAAGAAGATGAATGAATGATTTTAGTTTTTGATCCTTTGTTTTTCTATTTTTTAAAATTTTTCCTTAAGGATGCTGAGCTGACTAATCCAGTGAATTAGCACCTGATGTTAAAATCTTTAACATCTTGGCTTCTGACTTGAGGGTTAATTAAGAGTGACTTGAGGGTTAATTAACAATCTATTGAGCTTTTTGATCTTAATTGCCTTAGACTAATATTTGTTTTTAACATGATACATACTAGGTACTAATATATTGAATGCTTTATAAATCATGTCTTTGCTGGCACTCTGCTATGCTACAGTTGGCAGTGAATGAATTTGAAGATGTCCCTTGCTGTGCTTTATTTGTAGGGACTAGGAATCCTGGAAATGTTTTGGAAAACTGACCTTTGTATATGTAAATTAAAATCTCACTTTTCACCTCAACAGAAGGATAAATTCAACTGAAAATTTTACTTAAAAACAAATTACCAATTGAAAAGTGAGATACAAAGGGTTTACAGACCAAAAAGGTTTTAGAAGGATCCAAGCTAAGCATACTAAGCATACGAGGCAACCACGGCTGACAAGGGAAGTTAGGGACAGCATAAAAGCTAAAGAGAAATCATACAATGCGGCGAAAACCAGGGGATTGAGAAGCCTACAAAGACCAACAGAGGACAACTAAAAAATAAATAAGGAGGGAGAAGATTAAATATGAGGGTAAACTAGCCAGTAATATAAAAGAAGATTGCAAGAGTTTTTTTAGATATATAAAGGGTAAGAGAGAGGCAAAAGTGGACATTGGGCCGTTGGAAAATTATGCTGGAGAGCCAATGGATGTTATCTACTTGGACTTCCAGAAGGCCTTTGACAAGGTGCCGCACAGGAGGCTGCTCAGTAAGATAAGAACCCATGGTGTTAGAGGCAAGGTACTAGCATGGATAGAGGATTGGCTGTCTGGCAGGAGGCAGAAAGTGGGGATAAGGGGGTCCTTCTCAGGATGGCGGCTGGTGACTAGTGGAGCTCTGCAGGGGTCAGTGTTGGGACCACAACTTTTCACTTTATATAGTAATGATCTAGATGAAGGAACTGAAGGCATCCTGGCTAAGTTTGCAGATGATACAAAGATAGGTGGAGGGACAAGTAGTATTGAGCAAGCGGGGAGGCTGCAGAAGGATTTGGACAGGTTAGGAGAATGGGCAAAGAAGTGGCAGATGGAATATAATGTGGGGAAGTGTGAGGTCATGCACTTTGGTAGGAAGAATAGAGGCATAGACTATTTTAAAAATGGGGAGAGAATTCAGAGATCTGGAGTGCAAAGGGACTTGGGAATCCTAGTCCAGGATTCTCTTAAGGTTAACTTGCAGGTTGAGTTGGTAGTTAGGAAGGCAAATGCAAAGTTGGCATTTATTTTGAGAGGACAAGAATATAAAAGCAGGGATGTGCTGCTGAGGCTTTATAAGGCTCTGGTCAGACAACATTTAGAATATTGTGAGCAATTTTGGGCCCCGTATCTCAGGAAGAATGTTCTGGCCCTGGAGACGGTCTAGAGGAGGTTCACGAGAATGATCCCAGGAATGAAAGGCTTAACATATGAGGAACCTTTGAGGACTCTGGGTCCTACTCGATGGAGTTTAGAAGGATGAGGGGGGATCTGATTGAAACTTACAGAATACTGAAAGGCCTGGATAGAGTGGACGTGGGGGAGATATTTCCATTAGTAGGAGAGACTAGGACCCGAGGGCACAGCCTCAGAGTAAAGGGAAGACTTTTTAGAACAGAGATGAGGAGAAACTTCTTTAGTCAGAGAGTGGTGAATCTATGGAATTAATTGCCACAGAAGGCTGTGGAGGCCAGGTCATTGAGTGTATTCAAGACCGAGATAGATAGGTTCTTGATTGGTAAGGGGATCAAAGGTTACGGGAAGGAGGCAGGAGAATGGGGTTGAGAAACCTATCAGCCATAATTGAATGGTGGAGCAGACTCGATGGGCCGAATGGCCTAATTTCTGCTCCTATGTCTTATGGTCTTATAGTCTAAGCTACCACCATAGTCTTCAAGGCATTATCCTACAACTTTCACAGCATGATGCTGTTTCACAATTAATTTTCACTGTCCTTTGTGTTGGACAAAGGCAACAAAGGCAAAGGTAACGATGTGATAGGACCAACTGGCAGCTGCAGAAATATCATGCAGTGGTGAACAGGTGGCCAAAGGCTAGAAGTTGAAGAAGGAAGGGAGATGTGAGTGTTGACGGATCAATGGAAATGATCAGAGGCTACCTTGTCTGTGATTGAGATTATCCCTCCCCGCCCTTTGTTCACCAAGACAATCTTCTCCCAAGTGCTCCCCCTACCCAAGCTTTGAACTCACATATTTCTATAGTTTTTCTTCCATGTGCCTCTGGGCTCATCCGGTTGAGGAAATCTATTCCCTGCTCTCATTAAAATGAGGATTTCCCAACTCCCCATCTCCGCCCATCCACCCCGCCCCCACCCCTGCCCACCTACCCACCCCCACGCAACCCCCCCCCCCCACCCCCAATCCCATCCTCTGCCTGACCCCAGCCCAGCTGCAATTATAAACTGCTCTGTCTAATCAGGTACTTGCCCCTCCTTTTCAAATCTGTCATTATCACAATCATCCTCAAAAAAGCATACCGTTATCCGTTCTTGAAAACTACTTCCCTTCTCCAACTTCTCTTTCTCCTCTAAAGTATTTGAACATTTTGGCACCTCTGAAACCTGTGCCCATTTTTCAGAATACTATGATTGAACATGTCGTTAGCTCTGCCACAGAGATGTTCTCAATCAAAGCCACAATTGACATCCTATATGGCTGTCTCTTCTCATCTTTTTCAACTTCTCTGTAATCTTTGACACAGTTAACCACAGCATCATCCTTCAGTGCTTCTCCTATGTTATGCAGATGAGTTTTTTTTTCATTCATGAGATGTGGGCATCACTGCCTGGGTCAGCATTTATTGCCTATCTCTCATTGCCCTTGCGCAGCCACATTGCTGTGGGGTCTGGAGTCACATGTGGGGCAGACCAGGTAAGGACAGCAGATTTTCTTCCCTAGGGGACATTAGTGAACCAGATGGAGTTTTTACAACAATCAACAATGGTTTCATGGTCATATTAGACTTTTAAGTCCAGATTTTTATTGAATTAAAATTCCACCATCTGCCATGGCGGGATTCAAACCCAGGTCCCCAGGGCATTACCCTGGGTCTCTGGAGTACTAGTCCAGCAACAATACCACTACACCATCTCCTCCCCATAGTGGGACTGTTTCCACTTTTACCAATCCAGTCACAGCTAGAGAATCTCCTGCAGCGGCTTCTCTTCTACACATAACTAAACTGCACAAAGTCCTGTTCATCCATTGGCCCTGTGCTTGCATGCCAACATTGGCTCCCAATATAAATATAGGAAACAGAGATCAGGGATAAGTTGATTGGTCTCTGATTAGCGAGATGTGACAAATGGTGTTCCCAGAGAACTGTACTGCAGCCTCATGAGTTTGATGAAGGATCAAAGAGTTGTATATTCAAGTTTGTAGATGTCTCTAAGGCCTGAATTTTGGCAATGACACAGAAGGTTACTGGCTTATGCAAAATGGCACAGGAGGCCTGATTCTGAGAGTACCTGCCCCGAAACCAGCACCTGCCATTTTTGCTGATCGTGGGGAAGGTGGGTTGTGGGGGGTGGTGGTCGGGGAATGGGGGTGGGTTGTAGTTTGCATATCCGTGGATCAAGGAGGCAGCTGGATATGAAGAGCAGCTGCCTTCTGTCAGATCCAATTTTGATGAATGGGATGTCCAAAATATGACCTGTACACTATACCTATCAGGGGAAAGTCTAAAATTAGTGGAGTTCTTTGGAGAGGCAGGGCACCCTTTTTGAGAGATAGGGTACTCTTTTGGAGAGGTAAGGTACCCTTTTGGATAGGTTGAGGGACACCTTTGGAAGAGACACGTTGCTCTTTGGGAGGGGTCAATTGCCCTTTGTGATTGTTAAAAGTCAACATGGATGTGCATATAAACTAATTGGAACTGTTAAGCTCATTGTAACTATCAAGCTGTTGTTACGACCGCAACTGATGTTATTTACTGAGAAAACCAAATCCTAGAGGGCAACTTGTCTTACTGATTGTCAAGAAGGTATAATAATGTTATTGGAATTTTTTTAAAATAGAGTTCTAGTGGGGTCTGTGTCTATGTGTGTGCCTTAATTGGATTAAAGCCAGCTGGTCTGGGTGCTTCGATGTATAGTGGTTTTGAGATGTTAATTACATAAACATAGAGAAATAGAAGGTAAAGTGTAAATCTGCATTTGTTAAAAGAAACCATTCAAGACTGCAGGTGAAATCTTACATCTAGTTAGAAGATGCCCGGCCATAGGCTTATTTTTTTAAGTTTATTAATGAAATTGGTGGAATGAAAGGATGTTATTGTTAAAAGAGGTAAAGTTAAAAGCCAAGTGATACAATGGAAAATTAACATTAAAAGAGAAAGATATGCATATAGGAGAATGGAGATTGTGTGTAAGGCATTTTAAGATCAAACAAGTGTGAGAAACCTCCAGCCTCCAGGACCCAGAGCAGAAAGAAATTCATTTTGAATGTGACTGTCCAGGGTATGCTTTGCCAGAGATCTGTTAAATCTATGAGTTTTATTGTTGCCTTAACGAAGGTGTAACTGAGAGTCAGGTTAATTAGGGGATTTTTGTAATTAGTATAGTAGTAATTTTGTAGAGACAAGTATGTGTTTACAATCTTTCTTGTATTAATAAATGTTTAATTTAGTTTTATAAAAAAAACCTCTTGAATTCAAATCCTGCATGTCGAAACATACAAATAGCAAAAATGGGTTATGACAGTTGTTTCAAGTTTCCCTCTGGGGTTTGAACAACTCAGCCTTTACCGTCGGCGGTGTCACAATAATTGGGAGCTCTTTGTGGGATATATTTGTAATTCCTTGATTGTTTTGGAATTGTAATTCTTAAGGCTAAGAGTACGAGAAGCACTTTGAATTCAAGAGTGGGTGTAAAATAGTTTTGAAGTTGTGAGACTGCAAAAATGGTTATATCCATGGCTAAATCTTTCTTGGAATTAGAAGATAGAACTCTGATTGGGTTTTAAAAAGTATCCAAGAGTAAGTTAACAGATTTGGTGGATAAATTACAATTGGGGTTACCTGTGGGGCTAGGAAATCAGACATAATTGAATTGATAGCACAGCATTTGAAATTTGAAGGAGAGACATTGTTCGCAGAATGGGCTCAGATTCAGTTGCAAATGAAAATGATTGAATTGGAAGAAAAGGACAGAGAAAGGACATTTAGAAGGGAACAGGCAGAAAGGTAGGAGAGATAGAGAGAGAAAACCATCAGAACACACAAGTAAACTACTTGGCAACAGCTCCCTTATAGATTTATAACCATAAAACTCAAGTAATATTACCCACGGCAAAAACTGCTGCTGCTTTAATAAAGTATACCACATGACTTCTCACTCTGTTCCACCCTGCTGTGGAAATCCTAAGAAGTTCAGAAACAGGCTGTTTTCTGAAAACAAAGACTTTTCTGGCTTCAAACTAGATGGCTGCTTCAAATTCTTTTCTCAGCACAGATCTGGTCTCAGGACATCGCCCCAACACAGCCTCCTCAACTCAACTAAACCTCTCTCCTTAAATATCTTTTTTTTCCCCTTTCATCTTCGACTCCATTGTCCTAAGCACCTCTTTGAAGTCAACTTTTCCAAAATATAGAAATCTTTCATATCTACCTATTGCTTCCACTTTCAGGTCAAATAAAATTTAATAACCTTCCCTTTGGCAGTATAAAACTTGAATATTGCTGAAAAAAGAGACATGTCTATGATAAGACACGTCTCTTTTTTTCAGCAATACTCAACCTTCCCTTGTTTATTTATGAAACCTTCGTAAGTTGTAAAATTCCATTAAACTCACTTTGAAATTTAACAGCTGAAAAGTCAAGTCCCTACCTCTCACCTAATGCAAATTTTAAAACCCAACCTATTTACTCATACATTCAACTTCAGCATAGACTCTCATTACAAATGCATGCATCTAGCTCCTTTACCTTACATCTCTGAGTTCTCATAGACAAGCTGTCTCTATGAACTTTCACCCAGTTTAATTAATCATGGACACACACACACACACACATACACACAGCCTTCTTTACAGAATAATTACATCCACCTTCACACTGTCAAGGGAGCTGTCAAAGATCAATAGAACTGTCAAGTTGTAAAGGCATTTAAATAGCCCAGCCTTTAAATTTTAAAATAGCAGTCTGCAGGCTTTTAAAAAATCAGTGCTTGCTACTTCACTCTGTCAGCTGACATAAGCCTGAGGACTATCATTACAGGATTTATGCTGCTTGACTGATTTCACATCCTACACAATGTGCTCCCTACCAATTCACAGCTTGTTCAATAGCTCCAAATGGTTATAAAATCTTTGATATGATGTTCTGAATACAAATGCTTGTTGTTATAAGGGATTATGTGGTTGAAGGAGTTTAAATGTAGTGAATGGATCTTTATCAATGAGAGTTTATTTTTAATTGTTAATTTAGTAGACACTTAGAAGCCAGCCACTGCCTTCGGTCAGGCCAGAAGGCAATTTCATGCTGGCAGGCCAATTAAGGCTTGCTCAGCCTGAAATGTGGGTGGCAGCGCTGAGAGCTGCCTGTGCGGGAGGGGGGAGGGCGAGCAGGGCAAGCGCGACCTTAATGCTTGCGTGTGAGTGTATGCTACATAATCTCCCTGAGGCAGCACTCTGCCTCAGGGAGATGAAGATATATGAAAAAAAAAATTAAAAATAAAAGTGTACTGAAATATGTCCCCTTATGTGACTCTGTCACATAAGCAAGGACATGTTATTAATAAAAAATTAAAGTTTTTATTTTCATTTGCTTTTGGAAGTCTCATCCTGCCTGTGGATGAGGTTTCCAAAAAAAATGCAAAGGCCGCTTAGCGTTTTTGCCTGCCGTAAGGTTGGATGGGCAGTGAAAAATTTGTTTTAATTAACTTTTTAATGGTCTTTTAATTGTCGGCGAGCATGCTGCCGACTCCAGCGTGTGCCCACTGACCGAAGTATCACGTGATGATGTCGGGATGCTTGCCTGATGTCATCGCGTGTCACCTTACGCTCGGTTGGGTTGGGTGTGCGCCCGCCCACTGAGCGAAAAATTTTAGTATAAGTGCACAAGTAATTAAAAAGGGTACTGAAATTCAAAGTGAAGAATTAAGCTTTGTCAGGACTCTTCTGGAGTACTGCTTGCAGTTTTAGCTCTAACTTTCCTTCAATGATCATTCTGAAAGAAGTCACAATATCAAAACAGCATAACAACTATCACCTACTTCAAACATAGTTGAACCCAGAATAGATTTGTTGAGCCAACTGTGTCTTTGCTGTAAATGCCATGCAATAATTCTCATCTTTAGCTGACATTATTCACATTTGTGTATGAGTTGAGATAAGACGGCATGTTCTTCACAAAATAGTGCACATGAGTATAGTGCGATTATCAAGGGAGAATGATATTTTGAACACATATTTAAGATAAACAGTCGGAATTTTGAAAAGAAAATCTACATGTATCAGAACTCCACCCAACAAAGCAACTGTGAAAGTATTAAAGAACAACAGGTGACTTGGAAGATGAAAACATAAAATGCTGGAAAAACTCAGCAGGTGTGGCAGCATCAGTGGAGAGAGAAACAGTTAAAGTTTTGAATCCCTATGACTTAGAAGGATGCCTTCAAAACCATACACATAAAATGAAAGGAATTATCATTAAACAATTCAGCCCGCTCTTCCAAATAAATAGGGCTTTGTACATTTTTTAAAAAGCTATACACTTTATAAGCTCAATCAGTAGACTATATTTATCATAGAGCAGTAATTGGTTTATTTGGCTTTTATTATATTTTCACATTCATAAAATGTTTCTTCAATAAAAATAACAAACCCAAAAACACAAAATGTAAGGCATAACAATGGGCTGAATTTTATGTTTAAGGATGAAGTCCCGCCGCTGGGGCTGAAAACAGGGGGCAGGTGGGATTCAGGGCTGCATTCTATCAATATCAGCCAATTAAATGCCTGCTGCTGTGGCTGCCGCCCTGTTAAGTAGAACGCCCTCTCCCCAAGAGCTGTCAACCCAATCAGAGGAAAGGTAGCTCAGCAGCGCCATTGCTAGTGGTGTCCATTGCTGGGGCTGCATCTGGAGGATGAAGGAGCATTGATGGCTGGTGCTCTTGAAGAGGCAGGCCCTAGTGATCAACAAGGGAGTCTCACTGGGCATTTAGCATCATTGCCACGGGAGCGCCTGTTACTGCCTGGAGCCCTTCCAGGGGCCAAAGAATGCCTAAAAAGCAGTCCCCCTGCCTCCTGGACTCCACTGGGAGACTGGGTGGTTTCCCCATGAGGCGTGGGCCTGCCAGCCATTTGAAAAATGCCCATGGAGGTAAGGAAGAGGATCCTAATTGGCCACTTAAGTGGCTCAGTTGGGCTCCAGGCAGGCAGTTCATCTGCCATCTGATGCCTTCCCATGCCACTTTGTCAGCTTTCTCTCCTCCCAGCCCAATGTCTCTGCAGCAGGTCAGCCATCTTGAAGCTGAGCCAGTATACAGGTTCAAATTGAGCATGTCATTTTCATTTGGTTTTGTTTGGAGTACTTTAAAATTGAATTCACACTGTGCCATACAGAACAATTTCATGTTTTTTTCCCACGTCACAACTGGCTGAGTTCTAATTCAAAGCACAACCTTGGAAACATTGGGCTTTTACAGCATTAATGAGTTTCTATTTTTATACTAGTGTTTTTATTCTTGAAACTTGAGCAACACTCCTATGCAATTATTAGTCTTAATACAAACATACGAAACAGGAGCAGAAGTAGAAGTAGACCATTCAGCCACTCAATCCTGCTCTGCCATTCAATAAGATCATGGCTGATCTTTTTGTGTTTTGCGTTCCACATCCCATCTATCTCCAATAACCTTTGATTCCCTTGCCTAACAAGAATCTACCTACCTTTGCTTTAAAAATATTCAATGACCCCATCTCCACTGCCTTCTGAGGCAGAGAGTTCCAAAGGCATACAACCCTTTGGGGAAAATATTTCTCCTCTTCTCTGTCCTATAAGGGTGACCCCTAATTTGAAAACAGTGCCCCCTAGTCCTGGACTCACCCACAAGAGGAAACATCCTTTCCACATTCACCTTGTCAAGACCATCCATGATTTTATATACTTCAATCAAGTCACCCCTCACTCTTCTAAACTCTAGTGGAATTAAGCCCAGTCTGTCCAGCCTATCCTCATAAGACAACTCGCTCATTCCAGGTATTAGCCTAGTAAACCTCCTGCGAAACGCCTCTAATGCATTTACATCCTTTCTTAAATAAGGAGACCAAAACTGCACACAGTATTCAAGAAGTGGTCTTGTCCACTATCAGATGTATTTAAATAACGTGCATGTCTTAATAGTATACCATTCATGTCATGCATTGTGATTGTTTTCAGTCTTGCATTATGTAAATACCTTACTAATAAAGGTGTTAACTTCAAAGATCACTAGTCAAGAATGGATACAAAAATTCTTGAAATGCTAAGTAACAGCAGGAAATAGTAAAACTTATTTTAACAAATGTTGGTCAAATTCCTTGCAATTTAGATTGACCAGCCAATCGATAAAATTGCACTGGTTCTACTCAGTAAGTTTTGTTCTCTCACACAGGTAACTGCAAACCTTGCATTATCACAATTCCAGAAACTCCAGCAATTTGGACATAAAGCTGAATGATGAAATGAATGTTATCAAGTCCATCTTATAAATTCACTCACAGTACAACTGCAGCTTTAGTTTGAAGCAGGTATTCATTGCATGGATATTGCAGTTATGGCATGACAACAGCCTGAATCTAGATCAATACTGGCACTGAAATAAGAAGTCTTACCCCATTTCATTTTAGAGTCAACCAGGCCACCACACTCCAGTGTTAGTGTTGGTACAAAATGGTTTCAGTTTTGTATCAACTGTAAACTTGTGGAGTATGAATGCCATAACAAGTAATCGTATCTCATTTTGAACCAATTAACTAAACTTTCCAGTTACAATTTTCTCATGCTGCAGGGTCAAGTCATATAAAGTGTGCAGCTTGCGAAATAGTGGATTATGGAAAATAAACTATTGAATGGTGCATAATTTATAAATGTTTCTTGCTTCCCAGTGTGTATTCATTGTGTTTACCATAAATCTGGGTTCAGCTGTGAATATATACAAATAACCCCTTCTGTTTTTCTCATGACTTAAAAATGTAATTTCTTTTTTTATTGAAGTGGGATTGCTTGCAATACATTGTTGATGTGGTTCATTGAGATTTCGAATGTGGGCGTTTGATGTGTTTTTTGAAGGTTACAACTAACATTGGTGAGTTGTTTAAGAAAGGTGAGAAGTGGGGGGAATGACGAAAAGAAAAAGAAAAGGTGTGCAAACAGGCAGAAGGAGAGAAATAAGCCAGAGGAAATGAGAACAGGCATGACAAAAGGTGCTTGACATACTCAGCAAAATGACGAAAAGGATTTGGCAATTCAAAGGCAGAGGAAAAGGTAAGAGATGGAGAATAAAAATGACAAAGCCAGCTCGTTTTGCATAATTTGAATGCTTGTTTACTGTAAAGAGGGAGGAGAGCTATTGGAGACACATGGAGGCTTACTTTTAGTAAGGTACTCCAGAAATGTAACCAAGTGTTGGATTTGTGAAACATTTAATATAATATGGAACATACAACCCATGGCATCTATATTACATCCAATTCATCCTTTCGTCTACCCTCCACCAAAGTGGGTTTCAAGCTGCAAATGCACAAGTCCAAATGAAGTTAATCCAGTTCCATCTGTTGTGGGTTCTAAATCTACTAGTATAAGTCTTTTTGCCAGCTCAATGCTCAATGTTGCTTTCTGCTGATGTCCCTATTTCTTTTCACTGAGCTGTCTGGCTAAAATTGTGTTTGTCAGTGAATCAACGCTGTCATGAATTTCAGGGCAAAAATAAGATAGTCTAGAAATCACGCTATAAGAATGGGAGCTGTGCCATCAAATTTATCAACCATTGACATTTTTACCTTAATGGGTTCTGCCCATTGACTTTCAACTTACATCCAATTCTTTAAAAATTGTGTCATTAATGGATTCCACTGTCCAGGGTGTTGCTACCCTTCTAAACTTTAGCTTAGCTTTGTATTCCAGAAATACATGATATTTGCGAAAACTTCCTACGCTATCCCAATTTTAAAGTTTCCTTCATCACTTATTCCTATATATTTTTCAAAGTAAAGTTACTTTCTCCACCGAGGCATTACTGTAAAATGCCACTAGGTTATCAACCATTTAAGTACAATGGTCTTAAACTATTAAATTAATACAAATTTTCATTAGTCTCCAAAAGTCACTAATATTGTGCTTACAAAATTCTGGGCAAGCAAAAAGTAATTGGTAAAGAACATGTGCCTTTTTTTGTGGTGATGGTCCTGAGAACAGTAGTATAAATAGCTCATCTGTACTCCCACAGGGACTTTTTAGAATGGTTTGTACTGTGCATTTAAATACATTTTGGAAATCTAATTTACTTTAATTTGCAGCTCTGCAAAGATAAAGGACTAGCAGTTTGGCAAAAGCCATATATCAGAATAGATGCAGAGAACAGAATTTTGAAAAATCTTTAGCTGGTGGCCAATGTGGAGTAGTTATTTCCTCCACTCCTTTTGAGCAGACTTATCCTTGAAAAAAACGTAATAAATTAGCTGCACCAGTCAACAACGCGAAAGTAGTTTGTCCAACAACCAATGCTCTGTATCCTCTTTGTGCTGAGGCAAGTGAGTCAGCATGTGTGAGCCACAGCAGTAACTTTAAAAATTAGCTGATAGTACTGCATGGTGACATCACGAATACTAAGTGTGTTCCTGGAATAGATGTATTTCCAGTTCCTGAATATCTTTTAATTACGTAGGTGGTCTGAGAGCCAAATATGTCTGCAACGAATGCCTTCCGAGCATTTGAATTTTTTTCAGAGAATTGCATGCCTCAGATTGATACTACTGAGATCTTGCTAGAGAAACAGGTCATTTATATCGGCTTAACAGCAAAAGCTCCAGATATTTTGAACTCACACTGGGACTTTGATGTCTGATTAATTTCTGCAGTGTCTGTCTCTGGAGAGGTTGGAAAGTTCCACAAACGTAACCATCCCCAAGGCCACAGTGACCTTGATATGAATTGTGAGTGAACGAGAATGGACAATGCTACACTCACCTTAATGCTTTTAATTTGTCACTGAGGTCCAGCTCTGCTTTGTTGTTATATAATCAATGTATCCTGATAACCCGTGATTCGGATTGCTCCCTGTCAGTAACCCTTGGCTTAAAGATCTCTCAGAAGTCTGTGTTAATTAGCCTGCTGTCTTTCCTGGATATGCAAAGCCATGGTGTAAGAATGGTGGCAATGCAATGTGCTATTCATGTTATTTTAACTGAACTAGGAGACTCCTGCAATTAGATTCCCTGCTAAGTGGTAATTTGCAAATCAGCAAAGTTTGGTTAGACATCTGCTTCAAAATCTTGATCCCAGAAAAGCTTCTAGTCTAATGGCATATGTGATCAGGATGTCAGAAGCTGATCTGAAGAATGAGCTGCTCCTCTGCCTCATATGTTTCAACCCGTTTTCCCCATCTGACTGAAAAGCAGTAAACACTCTGTCTGTCCACAAGGAAGAATCAAATTCACACATTAATAAAAATGGACAAGCATCCCCACCAGTCAGGTACAGACAACATTGAAGAGTAGTTGGACAAGTAGTGCATTATCTTCAGAGCTGAGAAACCAAATTAGTAATTCTGAGACTGTGATGTTACACACTCATTCCTTCTCTACGACATTGCCAAGTTACCCTCAGTTACAGCTGATTACTGCTGGACTACTTTGGGGAGAGTAAATAACAAAGGAGACTGAAAAAATCTAGGGACAAAAAAGGATCACCCCATCATCCCATCAGCGATTTTACTGACCCACAAATATATTCTATCCATGGGGACACTATCATGGTCTTCCTGTTCCAAAACTGTACAGACTAGAATAACAAGATGGGTGAGGATAGACTAATCCATCAGTGTATCTCTGCAATACTGAAAAGCTGTCTGTCTTCTAAACTGCAACTGCAGTAGAGAAAAAAGTAAAGCAGACTTTCATACCATTATCAGGAGCCCCAGAGAAACTGCAGCTACACTTCGTTCTATAATGATTGGAAAGATTCATTCAAAATATCAGCGATCAACCTTTACACATTACAACCTCTACACATCTTGACTTTTGCTACCCAGGGAGTGACACAGCAGGCACACACTGTGTGCACAAACTCAAACACTTTTTATACTCTGAGAGATCAAAACCATGGACTAAAATGTATATGTTGAATGTTTGGGGCCTTTTGAGGTAGGTAGGGAGTCAGTGGTTAATCTTGGCCAGAATATGCAGCGCAAAATCTGGCTCTTAAAAAAGGGACCCAATTTCATAGCAATGTCCTACTTCAGCTGAAGAGGTTGTGCTGTTGTCCTTTCTGCCAAAGCTAAATGCTTTCCTGGCTGTTGAATGGAAATAAAATCGATGTTTCCCAGTCTAGCCAGCTTAAAGTAAAAGTGCCAATAGGCTTCATTTCAAGCACTCTCTTGGGACTGTAACATGATATCAGCACCCAAAGGACCAAGGGTGGCTTATCTGGAGGTCGAAAATGGATCATGTTCGTAGGGACACAATGTACAAGCCTCTAGATAAAAAGGAAAAAAAATGTGCCCAATATTGCCCTCATCCTGTTGGCCATCTTTGTGTGTGGCTGCATCAGGCTGTGCATAGACCCTCAGTACGCAAACACCAAGGGCAGGATTTTGCCCTTGATGGGCGGGTGGGCTTCACCGGCTCGGTGGCGGGCAGGCAGCCGATCACTGCCGCTGAAATGGGCCTCGCCGCTATTTTAAGAGAGCAGGCCAATTAAGGCCCACCTACTGGGCTGCCCTACTATGTGCTTCCTGTGCGGGGTGGAGGGATTCCCCAACTGTCAAAGTGTGCTCTTACGTGCATGTGCACGAAAGAGCGCACATCTCCCTGAGACTAAGTGCTGTCTCAGGGAGATCACAGACTGCATTTTAAATGTGAAAAATAGAAAAATCAAAAAATTATTAACATGTCCCCCTCATGTGACAATGTCACACGAGATGGGGCATGTTAATAAATCTGACTAAAACTTTATTAAACTTTTTAAAAACAGACATGAAACCTCATCCCGCCAGTGGATGAGGTTTCATGCTTTTTCTATTTGCTGCTGGGGCTCCTGGCCTTCCTGCCAACCTTAAGGTTGGATGGGCAGGGCCTTTAATTGTTTTAATTATCGTCAATGGCCTCAATTGGCCATTGACAGGCCGGCGGGAGGATAGCTGATTTTGCTGTCTGCCCACTTTCCTGAATATTTAAATGGGGCGGGATGACATCGGGGGGGAACCCCCACATCATTTTTGTGTCGGTGAGCGGGCCCCGCCCCCAACTCGCCGACGGAAAAATTCAGGCCCAAGTGTCACTACGTGCTGAGGTTCTACCTGTCCCCGGTGTTGTGAAGGATGTTTCTGGCCACGCTGCTGCGGAATGCTCCAAGTAGTTGGACCACTTATCCCTTGTGGAAAAATTTATGCAGAGAAATATCTTTGACCACAAGTCCATCAGGCAGTGGTCTGCATGTAACATCCTAGGGGCCCTGCGGGAGAAGGAGATGGTGGATCCTGTGGGATGGTTCCCTGAGCAGACTGTCAAAATCATTTGGCAGAATGCCTCATCACCAGAACTTTCCAACAAGCGCCAAGATATAGCTTGGCTGGGGGTGAGCAAGGCCCTCCCTGTCAGATGCTTCCTACATGCCAGGAGTCTCACCCCCTCGGCACATTGCCCTCGAGGTAGCTGTGGTGGGGAAGAGACCATTGTTCACCTCCTTGTGGGATGTTCCTTTTCAAAGAAGGTCTGGAGATAGAAGCAGTGGTGTTTGTTGAGGTTCATCCTGAGCAGTTCCGTGACACAGGACTCTGTGCTCTACAGGCTGTTCCCAGGGACAGACACCGAGACAAACATCAGCTGCAGCTGGAGGATCATCAACTCGTGAAAGACACTCGTTGGCCTGCCAGAAACTTGTTGGTCTTCTAGCGCAAAGAATTGTCCCTGACCGAGGATTGCAGACTAGCACATTCCAAGTTCCAGGACTATGTGCTGAGGGATGCACTAAAGCTTGGGGCAGCTGCCACAAAGGCGCAATGGGGAAAGATCGCTGTCTAAGACCTTTCAGCCATAGTGCACTGAGGGGCTAGGAATTGTATAGACCCCTCGGGTTATATGACTCACAATGAATGTATACATTGAAAACGAAATGTATCATAATTGTATTGAAGACCCTCAGATCTATCAACATGATCTATGTTGATAACTTGAATTCCATTGCACTGTCTGACTGTCTGTAATGACCATATTGAAATGTCTGTAATGTTTATTGATTGTATTGAAGCACCTCATGATCTGTGTGGAAAAGTTGAATATGATTGCACTTTTTGTGATGGCCATTTTGAAATGTTTGATAATGTTCTTTCAGATATTATATGAATAATGTATATTTTTCCAAAAAAAATTGCAGAATTTTAGGGGAACTAGGGCAGGGTGGATGATCAGACTAGTACTGCTAACGGAAACCAGTAAGTACCTGCAGGATTTGAAAACTATTTTTACTGGTGTTAATGCAATACCGTTGGATGTGTTGCAGTCTTCCACTTCTGTCAGTGGGAACCATAGGTTCAAGTGCAATATGGGGCTTTTAGGTTCAATTCTATAGACGCTGCTTCCATTTTTTGTGGCTTTGAAATGCAGGCGAAGAGTTTGCTTAATCAACACCATTTTCATCTCTCAGGATGTATATAAGAAAGAAAGAACTTGCATTTATATAGCATCTTGCACAGGCTCAGGACATCCTAAATCACTTTACAGCCAATGAATTACTTTTAAAATGTACTCATTGGGCTAGCATTTTACGTGCTCCTTCCAGACGTGTTTCCAGTGGGGGAGAGGTACATAAAATAGGGCAGGTACCTACATCACCACCATCTCACCCACCCCCAGGCTCATCCCTATAATACGGGGAATGAGCAGGAGCCAAAATTGGCAGCCCACCTGCTATAGTTAAATAGGTAATCAAGGGTCAATTAGGCTTGATAACACACTGCCCACGCCATAAAACCTTTGGTGTGGGCAGTTCGTAGGAGCAGGCAGCCCGATTTTTAAAATAAACTCATGAAAGGGTGGGAAGGAAGGGGGCGTTCCATCTTAGGTGGGCTGCCGCAGCCCACTGTTTCTTCCTAAGCACGCATAGCCTTTAACACAACCCTTCCCACCCCCTCTGCCCTCCTCCCTGGCTTGCCAAAAGCCTCCATGCCCAAGACCCTGGACTTCCAGCTTTGGGGATCCATGTGCCTTCTTCCTCCTCTTCGTACAGTCCCAGCAGCAGCTACTAGCAGTGTCTCCAGGACTGATGGGGCTGCCGGCGAATCAGAGGGAGACTTCCTCTACCGTGAGGGACAGAAGCCCAACTTGGGGCAAGCTGTCCGCCCCAGTAGCCCCCCCTCCCCCAGTCCCTCCTACACTGTAGTAGTCGGCCCATTGCTGCAATGTCGGGAATTAGATAGTTGACCAGGAAATCTGTTTTAGTCATGCTGCTGCTTTATTCTAAGATCAAACTTTATGCTACAAAATGGAGAGTTCGGTCTTGCTATAAACCTGGATTCTTTACCTCCAATCAGTTTGCAGCTGTCAGGTAAATGATTAAAATATTCAAACAGGCAATTAACTGAGGATTTAACCCAGCAATTCTGGCTTTAACAGCCAACACACATGTTTCCTGAACTGTATGGAACTCGCCTGGGTGAACCAGGCAAGACCAGAGTGCTTCTTCAGTGAAATTCAAAACAAAAACAGAATTACCTGGAAAAACTCAGCAGGTCTGGCAGCATCGGCGGAGAAGAAAAGAGTTGACGTTTCGAGTCCTCATGACCCTTCGACAGAAAAAACAAAAAAACTGCGGATGCTGGAAATCCAAACAAAAACAGAATTACCTGGAAAAACTCAGCAGGTCTGGCAGCATCGGCGGAGAAGAAAAGAGTTGACGTTTTGAGTCCTCATGACCCTTCGACAGAAAAAACAAAAAAACTGCGGATGCTGGAAATCCAAAACAAAAACAGAATTACCTGGAAAAACTTATCTTCAGTGAAATTGACAGGCTGGATTGTATGACAAGGATTTTTAAAAAAATAAAGTATTGAAAGTTAATCAGCTTGTACTAGTTTTAGAAACACACTGCCTCAGAAGTTCCTGGAAATTTATACCCAAACAAAAGTATCTAAGTATGGCATAATGCCCATTGTCTGTGTAAAAACAATGGCATTTGACTTATTATTTTACAGTTTGCCCACATTTCATCAATGTTTGATTCCAGTTCTGCAAAACCTTTGGTGAAATTCCTTCTACTTATTAACAGTAGCTCTAGCTCCTACATAGCACCCGCTGCCCCTGCCACAGCCAATGCAATACAGATTATTTTTGGTACCGTCATTGGTAAAATTTGGTACCATCTGCAAGGCCCAGTGAAGCCTTTAAATGGCCCATTAACGGCCTCCTTGTCTATATTTTAACTGTTGCGAGGAGAGGCCTAAGTCATGTGGGAAGCTCAACAGCTGCGCGGGCTGGTGTTGGGCAATGGGGAGGACGCTCCAATGCAGGTCCAATGGCCTCCCCACTCCCCTTGCTGAGACCTCTGATCCCAGACTTAGCTGAACTCCTCAGCATGGTGGGGCTGCCAGCAAGGTGGCTATTTCTCCCAGCAGGCACTGTTGGGGTTTTTTTTCTTTATTCTTTCATGGGATGTGAGCATTGCTGGCAAGGCCAGCATTTGTTGCCTATCCCTAATTGCCCTTGAACTGAATGGCTCATTTCAGAGGGCAGTTAAGACTCAACCACACTGCTGTGGGTCTGGAGTCACCTGTAGGCCAGACTGGCTAATGATAGCAGATTTCCTTCCCTATGGAAACCAGACGGTTTCTTTTAACAACAATTAATGATAGTTGTCATCGTCACCATCACTGAGACTGGCTTTATATTCCAGGTTTATTAACTGAATTTAAATTACAGCAGCTTCTGTGATGGGATATGAACCCACATCCAGAATATTAGCCTTGGTCTCTGGATTACTAGTCCAGTGACATAACCATTATGCTACCGTCTCCCCACGATTGTCCAGCAGCTCTCTAAGCTGGGACTTCCTCCTGAGAAAGGGGTGGAAGTCTCACTTAAAAGCAATTAATGCTGCTCCCAGAAAACGCTGGGAGCAGTATTTGGGATCGTGAGTGGGCTACCTGTGCACCTTCCACCACCCCAGACCAACCCTGACCTGTTAGCCAGGGGTGGGGCAGGAATCACAGTGCTCCATAAATTTCAACCCGTGGAATAGTGTACAGTTTTGGTGTCCACACCCAAGGAAACTCATACTTGCCTTAGAGGTAGTGCATGAGTTCAATAGATTGATCCCCGGGATGAGCAGGTAGTCCTCTGAAGAGAGATTGAGTAGAATGGGCCTAATTCTCTGGAGTTCAAGAAAATGAGAGGCAATCTCATTGAAATATTTAAAACTCTGAGGGGGCTTGGCAGGGTGGATGCTATGTGGCTGTTTTGCTGGCTGAAGAATCTTGATCTAGGGTTCATAGTCTCAGGATTAGGAATCAGCCACTTAGGACCGAGATGAGAAGAAAAGTCTTCACTCAGGGCTGTGAATCTTTGGAATTCTCTACCTAGATCATAGTAGATGCTCAGTGGATGACTATTCAAGACTGTGATGGATAAATGTTTGAGCATTAAAGGAATCAAGGAACATGGGGGAAAGTGGAGTTGATGTAGACGATCAGATATGATCTTATTGGATGGGGAGCAGGCTCGAGGGGCCAAGTGGTCTACTCGTGCTCCTATTTTGCTTATTCTTATATTCTTATTTGGGAAAGGTACCGAAGACTAATAGCAGCAGTAATCAAGGAATGAAAGAAAATTAGAAGAACGGATAAAGGGAAAAAATAAATTCATTGAAATATTTGTTAATAATGCTTCAACATCCGCAAACTGGAAGGTAAACCCATCTGTCATTTTGTACAAAGATATCACACTATGATTATTATTTGCATCCCTTAAATAAAATAATTAAGAATTAGTCCATTGTAGCTGCTGCACGCCCTCTTTTGCTACTGAGAAATCACACTGAAAGATATAATAAAACTAAAAATTTGTGTGCACACATTAGAATGTGCACTGAAAAATGGCAAAAAAATGTAAATACCAGGAGCAGTTGAGTTGAGTGGATTAGGATGCACAGCTTGTAACTTGATTGTAAAAGGTTCTCATACATCTCACAGTAGCTATATAATAAACGATTATTCATTATCATTGATCACTGGGAATGTTTATATTTCTGTGCTACACCACCATCGAAAGAAATTGTATCAGGAAACATAAAATATCACAAGAGTTCTAAAACAGCAGCAGTTTCAGCATTTTGTGTTTTGATTGCCCATACAGATGTGTTGGACAATGAATCTTTATAAAAACAAAAAAACTGCGGATGCTGGAAATCCAAAACAAAAACAGAATTACCTGGAAAAACTCAGCAGGTCTGGCAGCATCGGCAGAGAAGAAAAGAGTTGACGTTTCGAGTCCTCATGACCCTTTGACAGAACTTGAGTTCGAGTCCAAGAAAGAGTTGAAATATAAGCTGGTTTAAGGTGTGTGGGGGGGGGGGGGGGGTGCGACGGGGGGGTGCGGAGAGAGAGAGAGAGAGAGAGAAGTGGAGGGGGTTGGTGTGGTTGTAGGGACAAACAAGCAGTGATAAAAGCAGATCATCAAAAGATGTCACCAACAATAGAACAAAAGAACACATAGGTGTTAAAGTTGGTGATATTATCTAAACGAATGTGCTAATTAAGAATGGATGGTAGGGCACTCAAGGTATAGCTCTAGTGGGGGTGGGGAGAGCATAAAAGATTTTAAAATATTTAAAAATAATGGAAATAGGTGGGAAAAGAAAAATCTATATAATTTATTGGAAAAAAACAAAAGGAAGGGGGAAGCAGAAAGGGGGTGGGATGGGGAAGGGAGCTCAAGACCTAAAGTTGTTGAATTCAATATTCAGTCCGGAAGGCTGTAAAGTGCCTAGTCGGAAGATGAGGTGTTGTTCCTCCAGTTTGCGTTGGGCTTCACTGGAACAATGCAGCAAGCCAAGGACAGACAGGTGGGCAAGAGAGCAGGGTGGAGTGTTAAAATGGCAAGCGACAGGGAGGTTTGGGTCATTCTTGCGGACAGACCGCAGGTGTTCTGCAAAGCGGTCTCCCAGTTTATGTTTGGTCTCTCCAGTGTAGAGGAGACCACATTGGGAGCAACGAATGCAGTAGACTAAGTTGGGGGAAATGCAAGTGAAATGCTGCTTCACTTGAAAGGAGTGTTTGGGCCCTTGGACGGTGAGGAGAGAGGAAGTGAAGGGGCAGGTGTTGCATCTTTTGCGTGGGCATGGGGTGGTGCCATAGGAGGGGGTTGAGGAGTAGGGGGCGATGGAGGAGTGGACCAGAGTGTCCCGGAGGGAGCGATCCCTATGGAATGCCGATAGGGGGGGTGAAGGGAAGATGTGTTTGGTGGTGGCATCATGCTGGAGTTGGCGGAAATGGCGGAGGATGATCCTTTGAATGCGGAGGCTGGTGGGGTGATAAGTGAGGACAAGGGGGACCCTATCATGTTTCTGGGAGGGAGGAGAAAGCGTGAGGGCGGATGCGCGGGAGATGGGCCGGACACGGTTGAGGACCCTGTCAACGACCGTGGGTGGAAAACCTCGGTTAAGGAAGAAGGAGGACATGTCAGAGGAACTGTGTTTGAAGGTAGCATCATCAGAACAGATGCGACGGAGGCGAAGGAACTGAGAGAATGGGATGGAGTCCTTACAGGAAGCAGGGTGTGAGGAGCTGTAGTCGAGGTAGCTGTGGGAGTCGGTGGGTTTGTAATGGATATTGGTGGACAGTCTATCACCAGAGATTGAGACAGAGAGGTCAAGGAAGGGAAGAGAAGTGTCTTAGATGGACCACATGAAAATGATGGAGGGGTGGAGATTGGAAGCAAAATTAATAAATTTTTCCAAGTCCCGACGAGAGCATGAAGCAGCACCGAAGTAATCATCGATGTACTGGAGAAAGAGTTGTGGAAGGGGGCCGGAGTAGGACTGGAACAAGGAATGTTCCACATACCCCATAAAGAGACAGGCATAGCTGGGGCCCATGCGGGTACCAATAGCCACACCTTTTATTTGGAGGAAGTGAGAGGAGTTGAAGGAGAAATTGTTCAGCGTGAGAACAAGTTCAGCCAGACGGAGGAGTGTAGTGGTGGATGGGGATTGTTCGGGCCTCTGTTCGAGGAAGAAGCTAAGGGCCCTCAGACCATCCTGGTGGGGGATGGAGGTGTAGAGGAATTGGACGTTCATGGTGAAGAGGAAGCGGTTGGGGCCAGGGAAATTATATAGATTTTTCTTTTCCCACCTATTTCCATTATTTTTAAATATTTTAAAATCTTTTATGCTCTCCCCACCCCCACTAGAGCTATACCTTGAGTGCCCTACCATCCATTCTTAATTAGCACATTCGTTTAGATAATATCACCAACTTTAACACCTATGTGTTCTTTTGTTCTATTGTTGGTGACATCTTTTGATGATCTGCTTCTATCACTGCTTGTTTGTCCCTACAACCACACCAACCCCCTCCACTTCTCTCTCTCTCTCTCTCTCTCTCCGCCCCCCCCCCCGCAACACACCTTAAACCAGCTTATATTTCAACTCTTTCTTGGACTCGAACTCAAGTTCTGTCAAAGGGTCATGAGGACTCGAAACGTCAACTCTTTTCTTCTCCGCCGATGCTGCCAGACCTGCTGAGTTTTTCCAATGAATCTTTATATCTGGTTGATTGCCAGTAGAAAATACCATTGCCATGATACACGGTATTTGCAGGTTATCAGCTTCTCTTTGGACAGGATCTTCCTCCCATCAGGGGTGTTGTGTGGGAGTGGGTGCGAGCGGGCGGGATGTCAGCTGGGTGCGCGCCACTATTTTACGTGGGCTGGCCAATTAAGTTCTTGCACGCATGTGCGTGGCAGAGCGCACAGATCTCCCTGAGGCAAAATGCTGCCTCACGGAGATCCGCTCAGGTTTCAAACATTGAATAAAGATGAGAATAAAAATTATTGACATGTCCCCTCATGTGACACTGTGATACATGGCCATTACTTATATTTAAAAATTTCTGGAACATTTTAAAATCCCTCATGAAACCTCATCCCGCCAGTGGATGAGGGTTCAACATTTTTCTGAAGGCTGCCTAGGCTTTTTGCCTGCCCAGCAACACTAAGGTTGGACAGGCATATCCATTAAGTGTTTTAATTACTTCATTAATGGCCTGCATGCCCGACGTCACCCTGTGTCATCGCTCGCTGACCTAAAAATTTTCCCCTTTAGTACAAAACTTGCTAAGAAGAGAGAGAATATTGTATTGTGTAATCGTTCATTCACTCCATGTATTTGCATCAGAGCTAAAGTGGTTAAGAGCTAATGGCTTAGTAACTCAATGAATTCATACCCAATATACATGGGTAAAACGAGTGCCTTAGCATCCAATATGGTGGACAGGGTGCACGCATGCATTTGGTTTTGGAAGATAGAACCAATATGGTCAAAGCTCCAATATAGATGTTCAAGCAAGCTGTCCTGTTTGAGTTCCCCTTCCTGAAATCAGGCTGCCTTGACAGTGCAGGGCCAGTTGCACTCAGGATCAGCACGTGTGAGCTAATCAAGAAGGGAGGCTGGCAACTAAAAGATTAGTTTTTTTAGAAAATACTTATCTGAATGTGAAGCCAGAGGAGCTTGGAGCTCTACTTGGCTTCACAACATTTCCAAACAATGTTGCTGTCCCTCACTTGGCCCTCTCCCATCAAATCTCTCCATCTCTCCTTCTTGATTACCTCCCTTCCTCCCTCCTGATCACCTCAAACCCAACAGGACCTACCTAAGGGCTACTGCTAAGAAGCTGGCCCAAGTTCAACCTTGGGAAACTGCCAAATTGCCTCAGGGTACCCAACTGGCATCCACAGCTCTCTGACAATGCTCCGATGAGGCCCAATTTCAGAGAAAGTGGGTGGGGGTGTGGGGGGGGGGTGCGGTGGTGGGTGGCATTGCTGTTCTGATGCACACTCTCTGCATGCCATCTATTTTAGGCTTGGAAATGGAAGCTTCTTGCGTAATGAGAGTGCGAGAAGCAGTGGGGCCATTTACAGCGAGAGAGCAAGAGGAGCAGCGTTTTCATTAACAGCGAGCGAGCAAGAAGAACAGTGGGACCATTAACAGTGAACGAGTGAGAGAAGAATGAGAGACCATTAAAGAGTGCAGAGAAAGAGGCGAGAGACCATAAAACAGGGTGTAGAGCAGCTGTTTGGTGAGTAGGATTGGTGAATACTTATAATCTTCAAAGTAAAAGTAAAGGTGGAGGTAAGAAGTAACAAGGGGAAGAAGACACTGGTGGGAGCAGTCTATAGGCTCCCGAACAGTAGCTGTACTGTAGGACAGAGAATGATTAGGAGATAATGAGGGCATGTAAAAAAAGCAGTACATTAATCATGGGTGACTTTGATCTTCACGTAGATTGGAAAAATCAAATTGACAGAGGTAGCCACGAGCAAGAATTCATAGAATGTATTCAGAACAGTTTCCCAGAACAATATGTTATGGATCCAACCAGGGATCAGGCTATTTAGGATGTGGTAATGTGCAATGAAGCAGGTTTAATAAATGATCTCAGAGTAAAAGATCCCCTAGGAAACATTGACCATAACATGGTGAAGTTTAGCATTCAGTTTAAGAGTGAGAAACTTGCGTCGGAAACAACTGTGTAAAACTTAAATAAGGGTAATTATAAAGGAATAAGGGCAGAGTAGGCTGGAGTGGACTAGGAAAGTAGTTTAGCAGAAAAGACTGTTGATGAACAATGGCAGACATTTAAGAAAATAGCTCATGACTCACAGCAAAGAAATATCCCAGCGAGAAAGAAGGATTGTAGGAAGGGGATAAACCAACCATGGTTAACCAAGGAAGATAAGGATAGTATCAAATTGAAAGAAAAAACATACGATATGGCAAAGATTAGTGGTAAGACAGAGGATTGTGAAAGTTTTAAAAAACCAACAAAAGATGACCAAAAAACAAAGAAGCAGAAAATAAACTTTGAAGGTAAACTAGCAAATAATATAAAAATGGACAGTAAGAGCTTCTTTAAATATATAAAAAGGCCCCTAAGAGAATGAGGCTGGGGAAATAATAATGGGGAACCAGGAAATGGCGGAGGAGTTAAATAAATACTTTGCAACAGTCTTCACGGTAGAAGGCCTAATAGGATTCCAAAAATACTAAATAATCAAGGGGTAAAAGTGGGGGGAGGAAATAAATATAGTAACTATCACTGGAGAAAAAATACTAGGGAAATTAATAGGGCTAAAGGCCAATAAGTCCCCTGGACCTAATGGGTTGCATTTTAGGATATTAAAGGAAGTAGCTGCACAAATAGTTGATGCACTGGTAGTAAACTTCCAAGAATCCTAAGATTCTGAACAAGTCCCAGTGACTGGAAAACAGCCAATGTAACATCCTTATTCAAAATTGGAGGGAGTCAAGAAACAGGTAACTATAGGCCAGTTAGCTTAACATCCGTCACTGGGAAAATGTTAGAGTCTATTATAAAGGATGTAATAGCAGAGCATTTAGAAATGCATAATATAATCAAGCAGAGTCAGCATGGCTTCATGAATGGAACTCATGCCTGATAAATCCTTAGAATTCTTTGAAGAGGTAACAAGCAGGATAGATAAAGGGGAACCAGTAGATGTAATATATTTCGATTTCCAAAAGGCGTTCGATAAGGTACCGCACATAAGGCTACTTAAAAAGATAAGAACTCATGGTGTTGGGGGTAGCATATTAGTATGGATAGAGGATCAGCTAACTAGTAGAAGACAGAGACTTGGGATAGAGGTGCATTTTCAGGATGGCAACCTGTAACTAACGAAATGCCATAGGGATCAGTAGTGATATACAATATACATAAATGACTTAGATGAGGGAAGTGAATGTTCTATTGTCAAGTTGGCAGATGTCACAGAAATAGGTGGGAAGGCAAGTGGTGAGGATGACATAAAGACTCTACAGAGGGACATAGGCAGGTTAAGTGAGTGGGCAAAAACTTGGCAGATGGAATATAATGTGGAAAAATGTGAGGTTATGCATTTTGGCAGGAAGAATAAAGGAGCCTAAATATTATTTAAATGAAGAAAGACTACAGAAAATTACAGCACAGAGGCATTTGGGAGTCCTTGTGCATGAATCCCAAAAAGCCAACGTACAAGGTAATAGGGAAGGCAAATGGAATGTTGGCCTTTATTTCAAAGGGAATGGAGTATAAAAATAGGGAAGTCTTGCTAAAACTATATAAGGCATTAGTTAGACGGCACCTAGAATACTGTGAACAGTTTTGGTCCCCTTAATAAAGGAAAGATATACTGGCATTGGAAGCAGTCCAAAGGAGGTTCACTAGGTTGATCCCGGGTGTGGAGGGATTTTCTTATGAAGAGAGGTTGAGTAGGTTGGAGTTTAGAAGAATGAGAGGCGACCTCATTAAAACATATAAGATTCTTAGGGGGCTTGACAGGGTAGATGCTGAAAGGTTGTTTCCACTTGTGGGAGAGTCTAGGACCAGAGGGCATAATCTCAGAGTAAGGGGTTGCCTATTTAAGATAGAGTTGAGGAGGAATTTCTTCCCTCAGAGGATAGTGTATCTGTGGAATTCTTTAATGCAGAGGGTTGTAGATGCTGGGTCGTTAAGTATATTCAAGGCTGACAAAGACAGATTTTTAATCAGTAAGGGGATCAAAGGTTATAGAGAAAAGGCAGGAAAGTGGAGTTGAGGATTATCAGATCAGCCATGATCTAATTGAATGGCGGACCAGAGTTGATGGGGCGATTGGCATACTTCTGCTCCTATGTCTTATGGTCTTATGAGTGTTGTGGAAGCTGCGCTCATCCAGGCAAGTGGGGAGTATTTCATCACACTCCTGACTTGTGCCTTGTGGATGGTGGATACGCTTTGGGGAGTCAGGAGTTGAGTTACTCATCGCCTAATTCCTAGCCTCTAACCTGCACTTGTAGCCACAGTATTTAGATGGCTTTTCCAGTTCAGTTTCTGGTCAATGGTAACCCCTAGGATGCAGATAGTGGGGGATTCAATGATGGTAATGCCATTGAATGTCAAGGGCAATGGTTAGATTCTTTCTTGTTGGAGATGGTCATTGCCTGGAGTCTCATATGGTGCTGAACATTGTGCAATCATCAGCAGACATCCCCACTTCTGACCTTATGATGGAAGGAAGGTCATTGATGAACCAGCTGATGATGGTTGGGCCTAGGACACTACCCTGAGGAACTCCTGCAGTGATGTACTGGAGCTTAGATGATTGACCTCCAACAACCACAACCATCTTCCTTTGTGCTAAATATCACACAAACCAGTGGAGAGTTTTCTCCCTGATTCCCATTGACATTAGTTTTGCTAGGGCTGTAATTTTTTATTGCGAGGGGACTAGAATATAAAAGCAGGGATGTGCTGCTGAGGCTTTATAAGGCTCAGGTCAGACCACATTTAGAATATTGTGAGCAATTTTGGGCCCTGTATCTCAGGAAGGATGTGCTGGCCCTGGAGAGGGTCCAGAGGAGGTTCATGAGAGTGATCCCAGGAATGAAAGGCTTAACATATGAGGAACGTTTGAGGACTTGGTCTATACTCGATGGAGTTTAGAAAGATGAGGGAGGTTCTGATTGAAACTTACAGAATACTGAAAGGCCTGGATAGAGTGGACGTGGGGAAGATGTTTCCACTAATTGGAGAGACTAGGACCTGAGGGCACAGCCTCAGAGTAAAGGGAAGACCTTTTAGAACAGAGATGAGGAGAAACTTCTTTACCCAGAAAGTGGTGAATTTATGGAATTAATTGCCACAGAAGGCTGTGGAGGCCAGGTCACTGAGTGTACTTAAGACCGAGATAGATAGGTTCTTGATTGGTAAAGGGATCAAAGGTTATGGGAGAAGGCGGGAGAATGGGGTTGAGAAACTTATCAGCCATCACTGAATGGCAGAGCAGACTCGATGGGCCGAATGGCTTAATTTCTGCTTCTATGTCTTATGGTTTTATTGCCTTATGGCTCCTTGATGCCACACTTGGTCAAATGAGATCTTGATGTCAAAGGCAGTCACTCTCACCTCACCTCTGGAGTTCAGTTCTTTGGTCCATCTTTGAATCAAGCCTGTAACCCAAACTGGGCATCAGTGAGCAGGTTATTGCTAAGCAAGTGCCGCTTGACAGCACTGTTGATGAACCCTTCCATTACTTTACTGATGATTGAGGGTTGACTGATGGGGTGGTAATTGGCCAGGTTGGATGTATCCTGCTTTTTGTGTACAGAACGTACCTGGGCAATTTTCCATATAGCCAGGCAGATGCCAGTGTTGTAGCTGCACTGGAACAGCTTGGCTTAGGGAGTGGCAAGTTCTGGAGCGCAACTCTGGAGCGCTAATGCCGGGATATTGTCAGGGACCACAGCCTTTGCTCTATCCAGTGTCTTCAGCTGTTTCTTGATATCACATAGTGTGAATTGAATTGGCTGAAGACTGGTATATGTGATGCTGGCAACCTCTAGAGGAGGCCGAGATGGATCATCCAATCGGTATTTCTGGCTGAAGACTTCTGCAAATGCTTCAGCCTTATCTTGGCTTCCTTTAATGTGATCTATTTTAAATTTACAGACTTCAGAAGTGACCCTACCCCAACAAAAGTTTACTGTAGAATTATGGATATTCCATGTCCATGAAAATTAAACTGATATATCTTAATATATCAAATATTTTAAATCCATGTTTTGCCTTAAAGATTGAGCATGTATTATGTTATTATTAGTCCTGTACACGGTGCATAGTATTAAGAACCAAAAATACTGGATTAGGAAATGATTAATTTTCCATATCAGATTTTTCTTGCATGATAATGGTATTATTTGTTTACCAGATAGCATGAAATGAATCCGTTCATACCTTTAAAACCTGCCACTACAAGGCTAGCAAATAAAAAAAACTGCTATAATTTGGACAACCACGTATTCTCTGTGTAATTAAGAGAGCTTTGTTCACAATTTGTTCATAATTATTTCCTGATGGCTGAGCCTTTCTTTCTAAATAATAGCTGTACTAAGCTAAAGTACAATCTATTCATTGCAAGCATTTAGCATGAAATACTTTTGAAAAAAATCACGTTATTTCATGAATCATCATTGATTAAATAAACAAATCTATAACATCACAATTTGCAGTTACAAATTTGATTCTCAGTTGTTTTCACAGATGATTAAATGTAAAAGTAATTTAATTTATTGCGTGTGTACTTATTGTTCATGAGTAATTTTAACCTTTTCCTACACCTTCAGACAATCCATTTTCCTGTCTACTGGAATGCCACATGTACACTGAAGCAAGTTAAGTGGCAAAGACAGTTTAGATTAAAGGTCATGCTTTCGCTCTTTTGTCTCGTTTATGGAGATCCTGTACATTTGAAAATTTGTTAGGAAGAAGTTTCCATTCTGAAGTCAAGGTCCTGCGTTCTTGGATGAAAGCAAGGAAACAGGAACATGAAGGATGAAAGACAGCTGAACCGACTGATTCATTGTCCTATTACGTGTTATAAACAGCATTATGCCAAAAAAAACTAACAAAGAAGAAAATACAAGGAATATTATCTAAGTTTGAGAGGTGAAACTTATTTGTGAACACTATTGTTGTGCTGATTAAAAATCTCAAATGTCTGTTAATTGTGTATTGTATGATTATGATAAGTAAAACAACCTCCCTGTGACTAAAGTGTTTTCATTTTTTTGAAAGTAAAATTTGTATGTGGCCCCTGAACAGCGCATGTAGAAGATCAAAAGGGCTTTTGTAACTGCCAAGGATAACCATCTATTCTAATGCTAACCCTATTCTCTCGTCAGCTTGGCATTTTTCCCTCTGAATCAGAGGGCTGAATCTTGACGGGGGCGGACTGTGTAGGTGGGGGTTGCAGACTTTCTGTCAAGAAACCCCGAAGTCTGGGATTTGCATTGACAGGCTTGCTGCCCAGAAGTCAGCCTGAATGACAGGTTCGGCTTCCAGTTGAGCAGGAGCACTCCGGAGAATGCTGAAACCTGAAGTAAAGTTAAAAACAAAAAAACTGCGGATGCTGGAAATCCAAAACAAAAACAGAATTACCTGGAAAAACTCAGCAGGTCTGGCAGCATCGGCGGAGAAGAAAAGAGTTGACGTTTCGAGTCCTCATGACCCTTCGACAGAACTGTTTTCTTTTCTTCTCTTTTTCAACTCTTTTCTTCTCCGCCGATGCTGCCAGACCTGCTGAGTTTTTCCAGGTAATTCTGTTTTTGTCCTGAAGTAAAGTTGCCTGCTGCTGCTGCTAGTGGGAGTGGTGTGGTGAGGGTAGGATGGGGTGGTGCATTTAACTGACCCCAGAGGAGGGGGTTTGATCCCTGACCAGGTGGTGGCAAGTCTGATGGGGAGGGTAGTTTGGTGGGAAACACTTAGCTTCTCCCTTCCCTTCAGATGATGGGATTCCCCAAGACCTGGGAAATCCAGCCAGCCAGTGTTAAACAGGCAAAGCAAGTTAAAAACTCAGAGGCTGCCAGCCTCATTAACATAGTTAATTGGAATTGCAGCTTCCTGAGAGGGCTTTGGCACCTCCAGCCAGTGTTCCGGCTTCTGAAAACTCAGAAGTGAGTGTGGGATTCAAGTTTGAGATCTTCAAATCCTCAACTTCTCGCCCAACCCTAATTTACCCACATTTGGGGGTCAAGATTCAGCCCAGATTGTTTATGGGTTATAGCTCCACTCTAGATAATCTAGATACGGTGAGAGTGCAGCTTTTTATAAGGTGTCGTGTTTTAGATAAAATGTTAAACTGAGGCTGTGTCAGTCTGTTTGGTAGATGTAAAAGATCTGATTGGAGCTATTTGTAGATCAGTGCTGGAGTTGGCCACCGTCTTTCAGGGCCAGCATTTATTCTCAATCAACACCACCATAAAATAAATTCATTGCTATTTGTGATCCCTTGCTATGTGCAAATTGACTGCAGCATTTGCCAACTTAACAGTAACTACCCTGCAAGCAAAATCACTCGCAAATAACTTTTTTCTGAGGATTCTAAGGCACCATATAAAAGCAATTTCCTGCCATACCCTCCTTAAACTTCAGTTTCTCCAAAACTCTGCTGTCCATATCACATTCCACACCAACTCCCACTTACACATCGCCTGATCCTTGCTTACCTACTTTGGTTCTTGGATCTCCAATGCATTAATTTTCAATTTACCACCCTTCTGTTTAAATCTTTTGTCCCTCACTATATCCATAACATCCTTCAGCCCTCTAATCCTTCCCTCCCTTCCCCTGACCCTGTTATTCTTCTGACCCTGGTCTTCTGTGCATTCCCCTGCCTTGCAGATGTGCATTCAGCCACCTAGGCCCCTTGCTGTAGAATTTCTTAGTGAGCTCCTCTGCAACTCCACATCTCCCTCCTCCTTCAACATTCAAAAACCCCACCACTTTGAACAAACGTTTGGTCATCACTTCTAACAGCTTCTTATTTTGACTCGGCATATGCTTTTATCTGATTGTAAGGAATTTCTTGGTGATTGTGAAGTTCCACAACCAGGCCCATGGCAGAACACTGGGGAGGAATATTGCCAGTGGCGGCCAATTAAGACACCGCTGCCAGGCCCACCCCCAGAAGCTACCAGCTGAATGGGAAGATGGTGGCAGAGTGGTAACCTCACTGGATTTGTAATCCAATGGCCCAGGCTAATGCTTGGGGCTAACTGGTTCAAATCTGACCAGTTGGTGGCATTTAAATTCAGTTATTAACATCTGGAATTGAAAGCTAGTCTCAATAATGGTGACCATGAAACTATCATCAATTTTCATAAAAACCCATCTGGTTCACTAATGTCCTTCAGGGCAGGAAATCTGTCATCCATTACCAGTCTGGTCTATATGTGACTCCAGACTCATAGCAACGTGGTTGACTTTTAACTGCCCTCTGAAATGTTTGAGTGGGCTACTCAGTTCAGGGATGGCCAACAAAAACTGGCCTTGCCAGTGACGTCCACATCCCATGAAAAAATATTTAAAAAAAAATCAGATAGCTGGCAGCCTCAGCTCGAATCAAAAGGCCGATTGCTGGCCAACTTCAGCAGCACCAAAGCTAGTGATTGCTATTGCTGAGGCTGCGCCACCAGGTGACAGCACCTCAATGTTAGGTGCCTTCAAAGTGAGGGGAGATAGACTGGGGGAAGCCTGGGCTAGGCAAGGATGCCCTGGGAACTGTGGAGTTTTGTGGTGTGCTAGCAATGCTGTTATGTGGATCCGACCAATGCTCCACCTCCGTGGACCATGGCCATAAAATAGATTTCCCCCACCACATCATTGGAACCCTCTGGAAGGCCACCAGTTTATCTGATGGTCACCCCACTCAAAGACAGGTCCTCCCCAGCTGGGCAAAATGTCTGCTAAGCCGGTAAGTGGCCCTTTATTGGCTTACTAGTGGGAAACCATGCCGCCAAGGCTCATGCCCGCCATGGCAATATGCCATGGTGACAGGACAATATTGGGCTCACTTTCCAATGCCTTCCGTCGCCATATTGCCGGTCCTTCCATGTTCCAGCCCATTGGAGATGGGCTGGAAAAATGCAGCCCACTATGTCTCTATGGAGGGCCATGGGACTTTTTTTCTATAATAAAGACATTTGTATACATTCATGTTGTTCTTGTTAAGATTCTGCACTGCATGTAAATCAGATTTAAAGTGACTATGATGTAAAGAGGTTCAAGCACAGTGTATGCCTGATAGCTTGGAGTAGTCCTGTGTGCAAAAATGATTGTTTGAATTAAATAATGTAACTGTTGTTAGAGGAGATAATATAAATGAAACAATTTTAACAACTGCATTATAAGAAATAGGCAGTGCTTGAAATGGATAGACTGGATGAATAGAATCCACCCCCTTGTAAATGATTTAATTTTTTTCATTCATTTATGGGATGAGGGGCTGGGCCAGCATTTATTGCCCATCCCTAATTGCCTTTCAGAAGGTACCTTCTTGAATCACTGCAGTCCATATTGTTGCTCTTTGTTGAGTAGTAATCATTTACTGCAGTTCAGTCCACATTAGAAAACACATATTAACAGTGATCGTTCTGAAATTGCATCACCATTCAGTGTCTCTTTGTCTGAGAGGTATGAGTTGGACAATAAAAGTACCAGCAATCTGAATATTCCTGATATATTTTTGAATAAAGATGTTTCCTGCAGAGATTTATTTTTTTAATGATAAAAAATGAATGGGTTTGTGTGTGTCTGTGTGTGTATGTGTTGGAGGGGGGAGTGGAATGTATTTTGTGGTTTAAAATTGTAGTTCAATATCTTTTGTTGCATTCTGAAGTGCAACATTGAATTACTGCTCAGATGATCCATGAATTTTAATTTTTTAAGCACTCATTTGTACAAATTAGTCCCCAGATAAAATAACCCATCCAGGAGATCGATTTGGGACTAGAAGTTTTTTTTGGGATGGAAGGCAATCGTGGGTGGGAAGAATGAAGCATAAAAAAAGCACAGACAGAAAAGTCATAAATAGTAAAATGTTCTTCCTGTGGATCTGTCTGTGGTTGCTGAGGATCCACGTTATTCTGAAATTAAAATAATCAACAAGTAGTGGCCTCAAGTCAGAAGGTGCTGAAAGGAACATAAATCTGTGTCAATGCTCGTAAAACAAATGGTACTTTTGCATTATGAGAGTGGAGTTGGATGAGTCAAAGTCAAACAGACACTCATGACCCCCATTAGCCTCGCTAACCGGTTTACTTTCCTTCCTATTGCCGCTGCAAATCAGGGTCAGACACTCCTGTACGTGTCACCAAAAGAGAGGGACACCAGCCTAGCACTTTCCCTTTTAGCTGAAAATCCAACTGCAGTACATAGTGCACAACTTTGATGCCGTCTGGAGGTCAGGGTATTTCAGTTAGACCGCTGCCCAGGATGAGTACACTGTGCCTACTTTCATTGAGACTCTTTTAACATAAAGTACAGAGCAGGCTTGCCCAAGCTAGCACAGACCATATTCAACATGTAAGCCCTAGCAGTCTGGCCCAGAAATGGTGCTTATGTTTGTTAGTTATTTATTCTGTATGAATTTCCCAAACATGAAGGGTCAGGAAGTAACTTATTTCTGCTGTAGTGAACCAGTGTCCTTTATAGGGATAGGAACTAGATCCGTGGGGGAGAGTTTAAACAAATACAGTGGGGAGCAGGGGAATAGAAGAGTAAGCAGAAAGGAAAGCAAAAGGAACAAAAGATGTAGCATAAAATTCAATGTAAAATCTCTGTAAGGTGTGGAGGAACTGAGCTTTGCAAATATAATGGGCTAAAAATTGACTGACCCATTTTTGAGACAGAAGGGTTATGATACATGCCAGTTCCAAAGCTTGCCACTTCATTTCCATGATTGGAGTGTAGGGCTGAGCATCTGCTGTGGTGCTGGCTGTCTCTGTGTTGTGAAAGGGATTCAGCAGTGTTCTTACTAATATCATGTGGTACAGCCAGGCTTCTCTTGAAGGTAGTCTGTCCCTCTGAAAGGGAAGCTGCCCTGAATAATATTGCTACAAGTGAAAGCATGGAAAATTGAACACCAGGGCAAAGGAGAGGTTTCCAGGGTGGATGGATGCAGAGCTGGAGACATTAGTGATGGAAGTGTGAAAAAGGGGAAATGCCATCATTCCATGGGGGCTGGGGGGGTGGGGGGTGCGGCGGGGGCAGGAGGCCTTCAAGGACCACCCTCAGAAGGAATTGGAAACAAGTGCCATGGAGGTTAATTTCTGGGATCCTGGTAGCAGGGCCACAAAAAGTCTAATGGCCTCATTTGAGAGGTCAAGGCCAGTGAATGGACCTTCCCATGGCATCTCCCAGCCAACACACCACCAATCTTTCTGGCTGTTCAATGCATGACACCCACATCAGCATTGCCTGGCACTCAGGACTCAGATGTAACATCTAGATATTACAACTCACCTTCACATACCTACCAATGTTGCCAACCTCACGTTCGCTACTCACTGCCTCTGCTTACCTCCAAATATTCAACAGGTCTATCACACAAAGACAATGCTACACAATCACCGACATACTGCCCACACTTTTGCAGAACAAGGTGGCACACAGGAGAAGGGAATAGAGAAGGAGGACAAAGATATCTGCATCTCTTGAGCCTGATGGAGGAGAAGACTCTAAGCACCTTGGGGCCAATGGCGACAGAGCCCGTGTCATCCGACATTGCTCATAACATTGCGGAAGGCATTATGTTACTGCCTTCATATCTCTTCTCAATTCCCAGCTCTTCCTTATCTGAGATCTAGTATGATGGGCAAGCATCAGGTATGTGACCTCTTGCTTCCCATTTCCTTTCTCACACAGCAAACTTCCCCTGATTCCCTGCTTTCAGGCACTCAAGAACTGCCACCTGCCAAGCCACAGCGGCACAAGGAGGAAGAGATAGACCAATAGAACAGCATTAATGAAGAGGTCCTGTCACTTGATCTGATGCAGGCATTAGCTCAGATACTGGCACTGCACATACTTTGAAAGCCACTGTAGATTGGGATCAGCATGTGGTGAGTCACCAAGCACAAATGGGAGCTGCAACAACACCAAGGGTAAAAGATGGTTTGTTTGCCAGCTCAGCAGAGGGTGAAATCACAGATGAGTTCTGCTGTTGAGGACACAGATGAGGACTTTGATGGGGTGGCATGCAGGAAAACACTGATAGGTATGCACACTGAGATGCTGGGTGCATCAGCTGGCACTGTCAAGGAGCATGGAGGAATCCAGCTACAACTTGCCAAAGGGCATCGCATACTGCATACCTTCTATGCAACTTCTGCTCAATTTCTTTGCCATTCCAGGAACTCAGAGGCAATGAAACTACAGCTCCCATATCTGTGGATAGGTCATCTACATCTCTGCACTGCCTGTGGGGATCCAACAATACTCATGCCAAATCTAGGAACAAACCACAACACCTCCAAAAATTCATCACAACATCTTCAAAAACTCATCACAACACCTCCAAAAACTCATGTCACGAAAAACTTAAAACAACACCTACAAAAACTCTTCACAACACATTTAAAAACTCACCAAAACACTTCCAAAAACAAATCCCATGAAAAACTGAACGACAAAACCTCCGAAAACTCATTGTAAAACCTTCAAAACCTTATCGCAACACCTTCAGAAACTCACCACAACACTTCCAAAAACTCATCACATGAAAAACTCAGCAGAACACCTTCAAAGACTCATCACATCACCTTGAAAAACTCATCAAAGTCTTCAAAGACTTATCACAACACATCCAAAAACTCAACAGAACACTTTCAGAAACTCATCACAACAACTTCAAAAACACATAACACTTCCAAAAACTCATCACAACAGCTTCAAAAGCCCAACACAACACCTTCAAAAACTCATCACAATGCCTCCAAAAACTCATGTCAACATCTCCAAACACTCATCACAACATCTCCAAAGACTCATCACAACACTTTTAAAACTCATCATAACTTCCCCAAAAACCCATCACAATAACTGAACACAACACCTCAAAAAACTCATCACACCATCTCCAAACACTCATCAAAATAACTCCAAAAATTGATCACAACACCATCAAAAACTTGTCATAACACCAAAACCTCAGCAGAACACAAAAACTCATCCGAACACCTTCAAAAGCTCATCGCAACTCTAAAAACCCAACACAACATCTTCAAAAACTCATCAGAAAACTCTAAAAACTCATCACAACATCTGCAATTGCTCATCACAAATTCTCTGAAATCTCAACAGAACATCGTGAAAAACTCATCACAACATCCCCAAAAACCCATCAGAAAAATACCAAAAATACATCGCGACACCTTGAAAAACTCATCACAACACTTCCAAAAACTCATAACCACACCTTCAAAATTTATCACACCACCAAAAACACATCACAACACAAAAGCCTCATCACAACACCTTCAAAAACTGATCTGAATACCTTTAGAAATTGATCATAATACCTCCAAAAACCCATCAGAACACCTTCAAAAACCAATCACAAGCCTCCGAAATGACATCAGAATATCTTCAAAAACTCATAAAACCTCCAAAAACTAATCACAACATTTCCAAATACTCATCATAACTACTACAAAGATTGATGACAACAATTCAAAGAACTGATCACAACACCATCAAAAACTCATCAAAACACTGGAAACTAATCACAACTCCAATAGCTCATCACAACACCAAAAGCACATCACATGGCCTTCAAAAACTCATCATGACATCTCGAAAAACACATCACAACACTAAGACGTCATCATAACGCCTTCAAAAACTCATAACAACACCTTCAAAAACTCCATCAGCATCCCCAAAACTCATCACAACACAGTCAAAAACCCATCACAACACTTCCAAACGCCCATAACAACACCGTCAAAAATTAAGGAGACCTCCAAAAACACATCACAACATATCCAAAACCTCAGCACAACACCAAAAACTCATCACAAAACAAACAAAACTCATCACAACACCAAACACTTATCACAACACGTTTGAAAACTGATGTCAACACCTTTAGAAACTGATCATAACAACTCCAAAATCTCATCAGAACATCTTCAAAAACTCATCACAAATTCCCCAAAAACTCATCACAACATCTTCAAAACCACATCACAACACCATCAAAGACTCATCATAACACGTTCAAAAACTCATGATAACACCTCAAAAGACTCATCACAACGTCCAAAAACTAATCAAAACACGTCCAAAAAATCATTACAACAACAGCAACAACACATCACAAACTTTCGAAATCACATCACAACACCTTCAAAAACTCAAAATAACATCTCCAAAAACTCATCACAACGCCTCCAAAGACGCATCAAAACAGGTCCAAAAACTACTCAGAAAAATTCCAAAATCGCATCACAAAACCTTCAAAAACTCATCACAACACCTCCAAAAAAAATCACAATTTCTCCAAACATTCATCACAACACCTCCAAAAACTAATGAAAACACTTTGAAAACTGCTCATAACACCTTCAAAAACTCATCATAACACAAAAACACACCGTAACACCCTCAGAAACTCATCACAACACCTCCACGGACTCATCAAAACAGGTCCAAAAACTACTCAGAAAATTTCCAAAACCGCATCACAACACCTTCAAAAACTTATCATAACACCAAAAACTAATCACATGATCTCAATAGCTCATGACAACACCAAACTCGCATCATATCACCTTCAAAAACACATCACAATAACTCTAAATACTAATCATCACAGGTTCAAAAACACATCACAACATCTCGAAAAACTCAGCACAACACATCCAAAGCTCCTCATAACACTTTCAGACACTCATCATGACAATTTCAAAAACACATAACACTTCCAAAAACGCATCTCAAAAGCTTGAAAAATTCGACACAACACACTCAAAAACTCATCACAACACCTCCAAAGACTCATCAAAACAGGTCCAAAAACAAATCTGAACACTTCCAAAACCGGACCACAACAAATTCAAAAACTCATCACAACACCTCAAAAAGTGCATCACAATATCTCCAAATATTGATCATAACACCTCCAAAAGCTGATGACAATACATTAAAAACTGATCAGAACACCTTCAAAAACTCATCGTAACACCAAAAGTAATCACAACATCTGAAAAGCTCATGACCACACCAAACTCACATCATATCACCTTCACAAACTCTCATCACAAAATCTCTAACAACCAATCATCGCAGCTTCAAAAACTTATCACAACAGCTAGAAAAACTCATCACAACAAGTCCAGAACTCCTCATAACACTTTCCGACACTCATCACGACAATTGCAGAAACACATAGCGCTTCTAAAAACGCAGCTTGAAAAATTCAACACACCGTGAAAAACTCATCACAATGCCTCCAAAAACTCATCACGACATCTCCAAACACTGATAACAACACATCCAAAAATTCATCACAACACCTTCAAAAACCCATCACAAGTCTTCAAAATCAACGCACAACATCTTCAAAAACTCATAATAACATCTCCAAAAACTCAGCACATCACTTCCAAAAACTGAGAAAAACACCTCAAAAAACTCATCACATCTTCAAAAACTCATCACATCTTCAAAAAAGCATCACAACACTTCCAAAAACTAATCACAAAATCTCCAAAAGCTCATCACAACACCAAATACACATCACATCACCTTCATAATCTCATCACACATCTCCAAAAACCAATCACCACAGTTTCAGAAACACATCACAACATCTCGAACAAATCAACACAGCACTAAGAGCTCATCATAATGCTTTGAAAAACACATCACAACATCCTCAAAAAACCATCACAAAATCACCAAAAAGACATCACAACACCTTAAAAAACTCATCACAACACTTCCAAAAACTCATAACAACACTGTCCAATTTTCATTATAGTGCCAAAAACACATCACAACATATCCAAAACCTCAGCACCACAACACAAACTCACCACAACACAATCGGATCTCATCACATCACCAAAAACCCATCAAAACAAAAACACATCATCACAACACCTTCAAAACACCTTGATCTCAACACATTTAGAAACCGATCATAACACATCCAAACATTAATCACAATAGCTTCAAATACTCATCACAAACCATCGAAAGCATATCACAACACCTACAAAAACTCATAATAACATATGCAAAATCTCACCACGACACCTCCAAGTACTGAACACAACACCTCCAAAAACGCATCACAACACCTCGAATAAAACATCACAATTTCTCCAAATATTCATCACAACACCTCCAACAACTGACGAAAACACCTTAAAGACTGCTCAGAACACCTTCAAAAACTCATCATAACACAAAAACACACCATAACACCCTCCGAAACTCATCACAACACCTCCATAGACTCATCAAAACAAGTCCAAAAACTACTCAGAAAACTTCCAAAACGGCATCACAATACCTCCAAAAACACATCACAATTTCTCCAAATATTAATCACAACACCTCCAAAAACTGCTTACAACACTTTAAAAACTGCTCAGAACACCTTCAAAAGCTCATCATAACTCCAAAAACTAAGCACAACATCACAAAAGCTCATGACCACACCAATCTCACATCATATCACCTTCAAAAACTCATCACAATATCTCTAAAAACTAATCATCGCAGCTTCAAAAACTCATCACAACATCTAAAAAAAATCATCACAACACGTCCAGAACTCCCCATAACACTTTCAGACATTCATCACGACAATTTCAGAATCACATAACACTTCTAAAAAAGCATCACAACAGCTTGAAAAATTCAACACAGTTTCAAAAACTCATCGCAAGGCCTTCAAAAACTCATCGCAACATCTCGAAACACTGATCACAACACCTACTAAAATTCATCACAACACCTTGAAAAACCCATCACAAACCTTCAAAATCACATCACAACACCTTCAAAAATCATAATAACATCTCCAAAAACTCATTACACCACTTCCAAAAACTGAACACAACACATTCAAAAACTCATCACAACATCCCTAAAAACTAATCATCACAGCTTCAAAAACTCATTACACCATCTCAAAAAACTCATCACAACATGTCCAAAGCTCCTCATTACACTTTCAGACACTCATCCTGACAATTTCAAAAAAGCATAACATTCTAAAAACACATAACAACAGCTTGAAAATTCAACACAAAAACCTGAAAAATTCATCACAACACCTCCAAAAACTCATCAGAACAGGTCCAAATACTAATCAGAACACGTCCAAAGCCGCATCAGAACACCTTCAAAAACGCATCACAACACTGCAAAAATGCATCACAATATCTCCAAATATTCATCACAACACCTCCAAAAACTGAGGAAAACACTTTAAAAACAATTCAGAACACCTTCAAAAACCATTCATAACACCAAAAACCAAACACAACATCTCAAAAGCTCATGACAATACCAAATTCACATCATATCACCTTCAAACACCCATCACAACATCTATAAAAACTAATCATCACAGCGTCATAAACTCATCACAACATCTAGAAAAACTCATCACAACACGTCCAGAACGCCCCATAACACTTTCAGACACTCATCACGACAATTTCAGAATCACATAACTCTTCTAAAAAAGCATCACAACAGATTGAAAAATTCAACACGACCGCTTGAAAAACTCATCACAACACCTCCAAAAATTCATCACAACATCTCCAAACACTGATCACAACACCTCCAAAAATTCAGCACACCTTCAAAAACCCATCACAAACCTTCAAAATCACGCCACAACACTTTCAAAAACCCATAACAACATCTCCAAAAATTCATTACACCACTTCCAAAAACTGAACACAGCACATTCAAAAACTAATCACAACATCTGTAAAAAGTAGTCATCACAGCTTCAAAAACTCATTACAAAATCTCGAAAAACTGATCACAACATGTCCAAAACTCCTCATAACATTTTCAGACACTCATGATGACAATTTCAAAAACACATAACACTCCTAAAAATGCAGCTTGAAAAATTCAACACAACACCTTGAAAAACTCATCACAACGCCTCCAAAAGCTCATCACAACATCTCCAAACACTGATAACAATACCTCCAAAAATTTGTCACAGCACCTTCAAAAACCCAGCACAAATCTTCAAAATCACACCGCAACACCTACAAAAATTCATAATAACATCTCCAAAAACTCATTACACCAATTCCAAAGACTGAAAACAACACCTCAAAAACTCATCACAACATCATCAAAAACTCATCACATCTTCAAAAACGCATCACAACACTTCCAAAAACTAATCACAAAATCTCCAAAAGCTCATCACAACACCAACCACACATCACATCACCTTCATAAGCTCATCACTCTTCTCCAAAAACCAATCACCACTGCTTTAGAAACACATCACAACATCTCGAACAAATCAACACAGCACTAGGAGCTCATCATAATGCCTTGAAAAATGCCTCACAACATCTTCAAAAAACCATCACAAAATCACCAAAAAGACATCACAACACCTTAAAAAACTCATCACAACACTTCCAAAAACTCATAACAACACCGTCCAATTATCATTATAGCGCCAAATACACATCACAACATATCCAAAACCTCAGCACCACAACACAAACTCATCACAACACAATCGAATCTCATCACATCACCAAAAACTCATCAAAACAAAAACACTTCATCACAACACCTTCAAAACACCTTGATCTCAACACATTTAGAAACCAATCATAACACATCCAAACATTCATCACAATACCTTCAAATACCCATCACAAACCATCGAAAGCACATCACAACACCTAAAAAAATTAAAATAACATATGCAAAATCTCACCACGACACCTCCAAGTACTGAACACAACACCTCCAAAAACGCATTACAACACCTCGAAAAAAACATCACAATTTCTCCAGATATTCATCACAACACCTCCAACAACTGACAAAAACACTTTAAAAACTGCTCAGAACACCTTCAAAAACTCATCATAACACAAAAACACACCATAACTCCCTCAGAAACTCATCACAACACCTCCATAGACTCATCAAAACAAGTCCAAAAACTACTCAGAAAACTTCTAAAACGGCATCACAACACCTCCAAAAATACATCACAATTTCTCCAAATATTAATCACAACACCTCCAAAAACTGCTTACAACACTTTAAAAACTGCTCAGAATACCTTCAAAAACTCATCATAACGCCAAACACTAATCACAACACCTCCAAAGCTCATGACAACACCAAACTCACATCATAGCACCTTCAAAAATTCATCACAAAATCTCTAAAAACTAATCATCACAGCTTCAAAAACTCATCACAACATCCAGAAAAACTCAGCACAACACGTCGAAAACTCCTCATAACACTTTCAGACACTCAATATGACAATTTCAAAGACACATAACTCTTCCAAAAACGCATCACAACAGCTTGAAAAATTCGACACAACACACTCAAAAAATCATCAAAACACCTGCAAAGACTCATCAAAACAGGCCCAGAAACTAATCAGAACACTTCCAAAACCGCATCACAACACCTGCAAAAACTCATCACAACACAAAAACACACCATAACTCCCTCAGAAACTCATCACAACACCTCCATAGACTCATCGAAACAAGTCCAAAAACTACTCAGAAAACTTCCAAAACGGCATCACAACACCTCCAAAAATACATCACAATTTCTCCAAATATTAATCACAACACCTCCAAAAACTGCTTACAACACTTTAAAAACTGCTCAGAATACCTTCAAAAACTCATCATAATACAAAACCACAACATAAGACCCTCAGAAACTCATCACAACACCTCCATAGACTCATCAAAACAGGTCCAAAAACTGCTCAGAAAACTTCCAAAACCGCATCACACCTCCAAAAAAAATCACAATTTCACCAAATATTCATCACAACACCTCCAAAAACTGATGCTAACACTTTGAAAACTGCTCATAACACCTTCAAAAACTCATCATAACACAAAAACACACCGTAACACCCTCAGAAACTCATCACAACACCTCCACAGACTCATCAAAACAGGTCCAAAAACTACTCAGAAAATTTCCAAAACCGCATCACAACACCTTCAAAAACTTATCATAACACCAAAAACTAATCACATGATCTCAATAGCTCATGACAACACCAAACTCGCATCATATCACCTTCAAAATCACATCACAATAACTCTAAATACTAATCATCACAGGTTCAAAAACTCATCACAACATCTCGAAAAACTCAGCACAACACATCCAAAGCTCCTCATAACACTTTCAGACACTCATCATGACAATTTCAAAAACACATAACACTTCCAAAAACGCATCTCAAAAGCTTGAAAAATTCGACACAACACATCAAAAACTCATCACAACACCTCCAAAGACTCATCAAAACAGGTCCAAAAACAAATCAGAACACTTCCAAAACCGGACCACAACAAATTCAAAAACTCATCACAACACCTCAAAAAGTGCATCACAATATCTCCAAATATTGATCATAACACCTCCAAAAGCTGATGACAATACATTAAAAACTGATCAGAACACCTTCAAAAACTCATCGTAACACCAAAAAGTAATCACAACATCTGAAAAGCTCATGACCACACCAAACTCACATCATATCACCTTCACAAACTCTCATCACAAAATCTCTAACAACCAATCATCGCAGCTTCAAAAACTTATCACAACAGCTAGAAAAAACTCATCACAACAAGTCCAGAACTCCTCATAACACTTTCCGACACTTATCACGACAATTGCAGAAACACATAGCGCTTCTAAAAACGCAGCTTGAAAAATTCAACACACCGTGAAAAACTCATCACAATGCCTCCAAAAACTCATCACGACATCTCCAAACACTGATAACAACACATCCAAAAATTCATCACAACACCTTCAAAAACCCATCACAAGTCTTCAAAATCAACGCACAACATCTTCAAAAACTCATAATAACATCTCCAAAAACTCAGCACATCACTTCCAAAAACTGAGAAAAACACCTCAAAAAACTCATCACATCTTCAAAAACTCATCACATCTTCAAAAAAGCATCACAACACTTCCAAAAACTAATCACAAAATCTCCAAAAGCTCATCACAACACCAAATACACATCACATCACCTTCATAATCTCATCACACATCTCCAAAAACCAATCACCACAGTTTCAGAAACACATCACAACATCTCGAACAAATCAACACAGCACTAAGAGCTCATCATAATGCTTTGAAAAACACATCACAACATCCTCAAAAAACCATCACAAAATCACCAAAAGACATCACAACACCTTAAAAAACTCATCACAACACTTCCAAAAACTCATAACAACACTGTCCAATTTTCATTATAGTGCCAAAAACACATCACAACATATCCAAAACCTCAGCACCACAACACAAACTCACCACAACACAATCGGATCTCATCACATCACCAAAAACTCATCAAAACAAAAACACATCATCACAACACCTTCAAAACACCTTGATCTCAACACATTTAGAAACCGATCATAACACATCCAAACATTAATCACAATAGCTTCAAATACTCATCACAAACCATCGAAAGCATATCACAACACCTACAAAAACTCATAATAACATATGCAAAATCTCACCACGACACCTCCAAGTACTGAACACAACACCTCCAAAAACGCATCACAACACCTCGAATAAAACATCACAATTTCTCCAAATATTCATCACAACACCTCCAACAACTGACGAAAACACCTTAAAGACTGCTCAGAACACCTTCAAAACTCATCATAACACAAAAACACACCATAACACCCTCCGAAACTCATCACAACACCTCCATAGACTCATCAAAACAAGTCCATAAACTACTCAGAAAACTTCCAAAACGGCATCACAATACCTCCAAAAACACATCACAATTTCTCCAAATATTAATCACAACACCTCCAAAAACTGCTTACAACACTTTAAAAACTGCTCAGAACACCTTCAAAAACTCATCATAACACCAAAAACTAATCACAACATCACAAAAGCTCATGACCACACCAATCTCACATCATATCACCTTCAAAAACTCATCACAATATCTCTAAAAACTAATCATCGCAGCTTCAAAAGCTCATCACAACATCTAGAAAAACTCATCACAACACGTCCAGAACTCCCCATAACACTTTCAGACATTCATCACGACAATTTCAGAATCACATAACACTTCTAAAAAAGCATCACAACAGCTTGAAAAATTCAACACAGTTTGAAAAACTCATCACAACACCTCCAAAAATTCATCACAACATCTCCAAACACTGATCACAACACCTCTAAAAATTCAGCACAACACCTTCAAAAACCCATCACAAACCTTCAAAATCACACCACAACACTTTCAAAAACCCATAATAACATCTCCAAAAACTTATTACACCACTTCCAAAAACTGAACACAGCACATTCAAAAACTCATCACAACATCTCTAATAACTATCATCACAGCTTCAAAAACTCATTACAAAATCTCAAAAAACTCATCACAACACATCCAAAGCTCCTCATTACACTTTCAGACACTCATCACGACAATTTCAAAATCACATAACACTTCCAAAAACGCATTGCAACAGCTTGAAAAATTCAACACAACACCCTCAAAAACTCATCACAACACCTCTAAAGACTCATCAAAACAGGTCCAAAAACTAATCAGAACACTTCCAAAACTGCATCACACCTTCAAAAATACATCACAACACTGCAAAAATGCATCACAATATCTCCAAATATTCATCACAACACCTCCAAAAACTGAGGAAAACACTTTAAAAACAATTCAGAACACCTTCAAAAACCATTCATAACACCAAAAACCAAACACAACATCTCAAAAGCTCATGACAATACCAAATTCACATCATATCACCTTCAAACACCCATCACAACATCTATAAAAACTAATCATCACAGCGTCATAAACTCATCACAACATCTAGAAAAACTCATCACAACACGTCCAGAACGCCCCATAACACTTTCAGACACTCATCACGACAATTTCAGAATCACATAACTCTTCTAAAAAAGCATCACAACAGATTGAAAAATTCAACACGACCCCTTGAAAACTCATCACAACACCTCCAAAAATTCATCACAACATCTCCAAACACTGATCACAACATCTCCAAAAATTCAGCACACCTTCAAAAACCCATCACAAACCTTCAAAATCACGCCACAACACTTTCAAAAACCCATAACAACATCTCCAAAAATCATTACACCACTTCCAAAAACTGAACACAGCACATTCAAAAACTAATCACAACATCTGTAAAAAGTAGTCATCACAGCTTCAAAAACTCATTACAAAATCTCGAAAAACTGATCACAACATGTCCAAAACTCCTCATAACATTTTCAGACACTCATGATGACAATTTCAAAAACACATAACACTCCTAAAAATGCAGCTTGAAAAATTCAACACAACACCTTGAAAAACTCATCACAACGCCTCCAAAAGCTCATCACAACATCTCCAAACACTGATAACAATACCTCCAAAAATTTGTCACAGCACCTTCAAAACCCAGCACAAATCTCAAAATCACACCGCAACACCTACAAAAACTCATAATAACATCTCCAAAACTCATTACACCAATTCCAAAGACTGAAAACAACACCTCAAAAAACTCATCACAACATCATCAAAAACTCATCACATCTTCAAAAACGCATCACAACACTTCCAAAAACTAATCACAAAATCTCCAAAAGCTCATCACAACACCAACCACACATCACATCACCTTCATAAGCTCATCACTCTTCTCCAAAAACCAATCACCACAGTTTCAGAAACACATCACAACATCTCGAACAAATCAACACAGCACTAGGAGCTCATCATAATGCCTTGAAAAATGCATCACAACATCTTCAAAAAACCATCACAAAATCACCAAAAAGACATCACAACACCTTAAAAAACTCATCACAACACTTCCAAAAACTCATAACAACACCGTCCAATTATCATTATAGCGCCAAATACACATCACAACATATCCAAAACCTCAGCACCACAACACAAACTCATCACAACACAATCGAATCTCATCACATCACCAAAAACTCATCAAAACAAAAACACTTCATCACAACACCTTCAAAACACCTTGATCTCAACACATTTAGAAACCAATCATAACACATCCAAACATTCATCACAATACCTTCAAATACCCATCACAAACCATCGAAAGCACATCACAACACCTAAAAAAATTAAAATAACATATGCAAAATCTCACCACGACACCTCCAAGTACTGAACACAACACCTCCAAAAACGCATTACAACACCTCGAAAAAAACATCACAATTTCTCCAAATATTCATCACAACACCTCCAACAACTGACAAAAACACTTTAAAAACTGCTCAGAACACCTTCAAAAACTCATCATAACACAAAAACACACCATAACTCCCTCAGAAACTCATCACAACACCTCCATAGACTCATCAAAACAAGTCCAAAAACTACTCAGAAAACTTCTAAAACGGCATCACAACACCTCCAAAAATACATCACAATTTCTCCAAATATTAATCACAACACCTCCAAAAACTGCTTACAACACTTTAAAAACTGCTCAGAATACCTTCAAAAACTCATCATAACTCCAAACACTAATCACAACACCTCCAAAGCTCATGACAACACCAAACTCACATCATAGCACCTTCAAAAATTCATCACAAAATCTCTAAAAACTAATCATCACAGCTTCAAAAACTCTTCACAACATCCAGAAAAACTCAGCACAACATGTCGAAAACTCCTCATAACACTTTCAGACACTCAATATGACAATTTCAAAGACACATAACTCTTCCAAAAACGCATCACAACAGCTTGAAAAATTCGACACAACACACTCAAAAAATCATCAAAACACCTGCAAAGACTCATCAAAACAGGCCCAAAAACTAATCAGAACACTTCCAAAACCGCATCACAACACCTGCAAAAACTCATCACAACACAAAAACACACCATAACTCCCTCAGAAACTCATCACAACACCTCCATAGACTCATCGAAACAAGTCCAAAAACTACTCAGAAAACTTCCAAAACGGCATCACAACACCTCCAAAAATACATCACAATTTCTCCAAATATTAATCACAACACCTCCAAAAACTGCTTACAGCACTTTAAAAACTGCTCAGAATACCTTCAAAAACTCATCATAATACAAAACCACAACATAAGACCCTCAGAAACTCATCACAACACCTCCATAGACTCATCAAAACAGGTCCAAAAACTGCTCAGAAAACTTCCAAAACCGCATCACACCTCCAAAAAAAAATCACAATTTCACCAAATATTCATCACAACACCTCCAAAAACTGATGCTAACACTTTGAAAACTGCTCATAACACCTTCAAAAACTCATCATAACACAAAAATACACCGTAACACCCTCAGAAACTCATCACAACACCTCCACAGACTCATCAAAACAGGTCCAAAAACTACTCAGAAAATTTCCAAAACCGCATCACAACACCTTCAAAAATTTATCATAACACCAAAAACTAATCACATGATCTCAATAGCTCATGACAACACCAAACTCGCATCATATCACCTTCAAAATCACATCACAATAACTCTAAATACTAATCATCACAGGTTCAAAAACTCATCACAACATCTCGAAAAACTCAGCACAACACATCCAAAGCTCCTCATAACACTTTCAGACACTCATCATGACAATTTCAAAAAACACATAACACTTCCAAAAACGCATCTCAAAAGCTTGAAAAATTCGACACAACACATCAAAAACTCATCACAACACCTCCAAAGACTCATCAAAACAGGTCCAAAAACAAATCAGAACACTTCCAAAACCGGACCACAACAAATTCAAAAACTCATCACAACACCTCAAAAAGTGCATCACAATATCTCCAAATATTGATCATAACACCTCCAAAAGCTGATGACAATACATTAAAAACTGATCAGAACACCTTCAAAAACTCATCGTAACACCAAAAAGTAATCACAACATCTGAAAAGCTCATGACCACACCAAACTCACATCATATCACCTTCACAAACTCTCATCACAAAATCTCTAACAACCAATCATCGCAGCTTCAAAAACTTATCACAACAGCTAGAAAAACTCATCACAACAAGTCCAGAACTCCTCATAACACTTTCCGACACTCATCACGACAATTGCAGAAACACATAGCGCTTCTAAAAACGCAGCTTGAAAAATTCAACACACCGTGAAAAACTCATCACAATGCCTCCAAAAACTCATCACGACATCTCCAAACACTGATAAACAACACATCCAAAAATTCATCACAACACCTTCAAAAACCCATCACAAGTCTTCAAAATCAACGCACAACATCTTCAAAAACTCATAATAACATCTCCAAAAACTCAGCACATCACTTCCAAAAACTGAGAAAAACACCTCAAAAAACTCATCACATCTTCAAAAACTCATCACATCTTCAAAAAAGCATCACAACACTTCCAAAAACTAATCACAAAATCTCCAAAAGCTCATCACAACACCAAATACACATCACATCACCTTCATAATCTCATCACACATCTCCAAAAACCAATCACCACAGTTTCAGAAACACATCACAACATCTCGAACAAATCAACACAGCACTAAGAGCTCATCATAATGCCTTGAAAAACGCATCACAACATCCTCAAAAAACCATCACAAAATCACCAAAAAGACATCACAACACCTTAAAAAACTCATCACAACACTTCCAAAAACTCATAACAACACTGTCCAATTTTCATTATAGTGCCAAAAACACATCACAACATATCCAAAACCTCAGCACCACAACACAAACTCACCACAACACAATCGGATCTCATCACATCACCAAAAACCCATCAAAACAAAAACACATCATCACAACACCTTCAAAACACCTTGATCTCAACACATTTAGAAACCGATCATAACACATCCAAACATTAATCACAATAGCTTCAAATACTCATCACAAACCATCGAAAGCATATCACAACACCTACAAAAACTCATAATAACATATGCAAAATCTCACCACGACACCTCCAAGTACTGAACACAACACCTCCAAAAACGCATCACAACACCTCGAATAAAACATCACAATTTCTCCAAATATTCATCACAACACCTCCAACAACTGACGAAAACACCTTAAAGACTGCTCAGAACACCTTCAAAAACTCATCATAACACAAAAACACACCATAACACCCTCCGAAACTCATCACAACACCTCCATAGACTCATCAAAACAAGTCCAAAAACTACTCAGAAAACTTCCAAAACGGCATCACAATACCTCCAAAAACACATCACAATTTCTCCAAATATTAATCACAACACCTCCAAAAACTGCTTACAACACTTTAAAAACTGCTCAGAACACCTTCAAAAACTCATCATAATACAAAACCACAACATAAGACCCTCAGAAACTCATCACAACACCTCCATAGACTCATCAAAACAGGTCCAAAAACTGCTCAGAAAACTTCCAAAACCGCATCACACCTCCAAAAAAAATCACAATTTCACCAAATATTCATCACAACACCTCCAAAAACTGATGCTAACACTTTGAAAACTGCTCATAACACCTTCAAAAACTCATCATAACACAAAAACACACCGTAACACCCTCAGAAACTCATCACAACACCTCCACAGACTCATCAAAACAGGTCCAAAAACTACTCAGAAAATTTCCAAAACCGCATCACAACACCTTCAAAAACTTATCATAACACCAAAAACTAATCACATGATCTCAATAGCTCATGACAACACCAAACTCGCATCATATCACCTTCAAAATCACATCACAATAACTCTAAATACTAATCATCACAGGTTCAAAAACTCATCACAACATCTCGAAAAACTCAGCACAACACATCCAAAGCTCCTCATAACACTTTCAGACACTCATCATGACAATTTCAAAAACACATAACACTTCCAAAAACGCATCTCAAAAGCTTGAAAAATTCGACACAACACATCAAAAACTCATCACAACACCTCCAAAGACTCATCAAAACAGGTCCAAAAACAAATCAGAACACTTCCAAAACCGGACCACAACAAATTCAAAAACTCATCACAACACCTCAAAAAGTGCATCACAATATCTCCAAATATTGATCATAACACCTCCAAAAGCTGATGACAATACATTAAAAACTGATCAGAACACCTTCAAAAACTCATCGTAACACCAAAAAGTAATCACAACATCTGAAAAGCTCATGACCACACCAAACTCACATCATATCACCTTCACAAACTCTCATCACAAAATCTCTAACAACCAATCATCGCAGCTTCAAAAACTTATCACAACAGCTAGAAAAACTCATCACAACAAGTCCAGAACTCCTCATAACACTTTCCGACACTTATCACGACAATTGCAGAAACACATAGCGCTTCTAAAAACGCAGCTTGAAAAATTCAACACACCGTGAAAAACTCATCACAATGCCTCCAAAAACTCATCACGACATCTCCAAACACTGATAACAACACATCCAAAAATTCATCACAACACCTTCAAAAACCCATCACAAGTCTTCAAAATCAACGCACAACATCTTCAAAAACTCATAATAACATCTCCAAAAACTCAGCACATCTTCAAAAAAGCATCACAACACTTCCAAAAACTAATCACAAAATCTCCAAAAGCTCATCACAACACCAAATACACATCACATCACCTTCATAATCTCATCACACATCTCCAAAAACCAATCACCACAGTTTCAGAAACACATCACAACATCTCGAACAAATCAACACAGCACTAAGAGCTCATCATAATGCCTTGAAAAACGCATCACAACATCCTCAAAAAACCATCACAAAATCACCAAAAAGACATCACAACACCTTAAAAAACTCATCACAACACTTCCAAAAACTCATAACAACACTGTCCAATTTTCATTATAGTGCCAAAAACACATCACAACATATCCAAAACCTCAGCACCACAACACAAACTCACCACAACACAATCGGATCTCATCACATCACCAAAAACCCATCAAAACAAAAACACATCATCACAACACCTTCAAAACACCTTGATCTCAACACATTTAGAAACCGATCATAACACATCCAAACATTAATCACAATAGCTTCAAATACTCATCACAAACCATCGAAAGCATATCACAACACCTACAAAAACTCATAATAACATATGCAAAATCTCACCACGACACCTCCAAGTACTGAACACAACACCTCCAAAAACGCATCACAACACCTCGAATAAAACATCACAATTTCTCCAAATATTCATCACAACACCTCCAACAACTGACGAAAACACCTTAAAGACTGCTCAGAACACCTTCAAAAACTCATCATAACACAAAAACACACCATAACACCCTCCGAAACTCATCACAACACCTCCATAGACTCATCAAAACAAGTCCAAAAACTACTCAGAAAACTTCCAAAACGGCATCACAATACCTCCAAAAACACATCACAATTTCTCCAAATATTAATCACAACACCTCCAAAAACTGCTTACAACACTTTAAAAACTGCTCAGAACACCTTCAAAAACTCATCATAACACCAAAAACTAATCACAACATCACAAAAGCTCATGACCACACCAATCTCACATCATATCACCTTCAAAAACTCATCACAATATCTCTAAAAACTAATCATCGCAGCTTCAAAAGCTCATCACAACATCTAGAAAAACTCATCACAACACGTCCAGAACTCCCCATAACACTTTCAGACATTCATCACGACAATTTCAGAATCACATAACACTTCTAAAAAAGCATCACAACAGCTTGAAAAATTCAACACAGTTTGAAAAACTCATCACAACACCTCCAAAAATTCATCACAACATCTCCAAACACTGATCACAACACCTCCAAAAATTCAGCACAACACCTTCAAAAACCCATCACAAACCTTCAAAATCACACCACAACACTTTCAAAAACCCATAATAACATCTCCAAAAACTTATTACACCACTTCCAAAAACTGAACACAGCACATTCAAAAACTCATCACAACATCTCTAATAACTAATCATCACAGCTTCAAAAACTCATTACAAAATCTCAAAAAACTCATCACAACACATCCAAAGCTCCTCATTACACTTTCAGACACTCATCACGACAATTTCAAAATCACATAACACTTCCAAAAACGCATTGCAACAGCTTGAAAAATTCAACACAACACCCTCAAAAACTCATCACAACACCTCTAAAGACTCATCAAAACAGGTCCAAAAACTAATCAGAACACTTCCAAAACTGCATCACACCTTCAAAAATACATCACAACACTGCAAAAATGCATCACAATATCTCCAAATATTCATCACAACACCTCCAAAAACTGAGGAAAACACTTCAAAAACAATTCAGAACACCTTCAAAAACCATTCATAACACCAAAAACCAAACACAACATCTCAAAAGCTCATGACAATACCAAATTCACATCATATCACCTTCAAACACCCATCACAACATCTATAAAAACTAATCATCACAGCGTCATAAACTCATCACAACATCTAGAAAAACTCATCACAACACGTCCAGAACGCCCCATAACACTTTCAGACACTCATCACGACAATTTCAGAATCACATAACTCTTCTAAAAAAGCATCACAACAGATTGAAAAATTCAACACGACCGCTTGAAAAACTCATCACAACACCTCCAAAAATTCATCACAACATCTCCAAACACTGATCACAACACCTCCAAAAATTCAGCACACCTTCAAAAACCCATCACAAACCTTCAAAATCACGCCACAACACTTTCAAAAACCCATAACAACATCTCCAAAAATTCATTACACCACTTCCAAAAACTGAACACAGCACATTCAAAAACTAATCACAACATCTGTAAAAAGTAGTCATCACAGCTTCAAAAACTCATTACAAAATCTCGAAAAACTGATCACAACATGTCCAAAACTCCTCATAACATTTTCAGACACTCATGATGACAATTTCAAAAACACATAACACTCCTAAAAATGCAGCTTGAAAAATTCAACACAACACCTTGAAAAACTCATCACAACGCCTCCAAAAGCTCATCACAACATCTCCAAACACTGATAACAATACCTCCAAAAATTTGTCACAGCACCTTCAAAAACCCAGCACAAATCTTCAAAATCACACCGCAACACCTACAAAAACTCATAATAACATCTCCAAAAACTCATTACACCAATTCCAAAGACTGAAAACAACACCTCAAAAAACTCATCACAACATCATCAAAAACTCATCACATCTTCAAAAACGCATCACAACACTTCCAAAAACTAATCACAAAATCTCCAAAAGCTCATCACAACACCAACCACACATCACATCACCTTCATAAGCTCATCACTCTTCTCCAAAAACCAATCACCACAGTTTCAGAAACACATCACAACATCTCGAACAAATCAACACAGCACTAGGAGCTCATCATAATGCCTTGAAAAATGCATCACAACATCTTCAAAAAACCATCACAAAATCACCAAAAAGACATCACAACACCTTAAAAAACTCATCACAACACTTCCAAAAACTCATAACAACACCGTCCAATTATCATTATAGCGCCAAATACACATCACAACATATCCAAAACCTCAGCACCACAACACAAACTCATCACAACACAATCGAATCTCATCACATCACCAAAAACTCATCAAAACAAAAACACTTCATCACAACACCTTCAAAACACCTTGATCTCAACACATTTAGAAACCAATCATAACACATCCAAACATTCATCACAATACCTTCAAATACCCATCACAAACCATCGAAAGCACATCACAACACCTAAAAAAATTAAAATAACATATGCAAAATCTCACCACGACACCTCCAAGTACTGAACACAACACCTCCAAAAACGCATTACAACACCTCGAAAAAAACATCACAATTTCTCCAAATATTCATCACAACACCTCCAACAACTGACAAAAACACTTTAAAAACTGCTCAGAACACCTTCAAAAACTCATCATAACACAAAAACACACCATAACTCCCTCAGAAACTCATCACAACACCTCCATAGACTCATCAAAACAAGTCCAAAAACTACTCAGAAAACTTCTAAAACGGCATCACAACACCTCCAAAAATACATCACAATTTCTCCAAATATTAATCACAACACCTCCAAAAACTGCTTACAACACTTTAAAAACTGCTCAGAATACCTTCAAAAACTCATCATAACTCCAAACACTAATCACAACACCTCCAAAGCTCATGACAACACCAAACTCACATCATAGCACCTTCAAAAATTCATCACAAAATCTCTAAAAACTAATCATCACAGCTTCAAAAACTCTTCACAACATCCAGAAAAACTCAGCACAACATGTCGAAAACTCCTCATAACACTTTCAGACACTCAATATGACAATTTCAAAGACACATAACTCTTCCAAAAACGCATCACAACAGCTTGAAAAATTCGACACAACACACTCAAAAAATCATCAAAACACCTGCAAAGACTCATCAAAACAGGCCCAAAAACTAATCAGAACACTTCCAAAACCGCATCACAACACCTGCAAAAACTCATCACAACACAAAAACACACCATAACTCCCTCAGAAACGCATCACAACACCTCCATAGACTCATCGAAACAAGTCCAAAAACTACTCAGAAAACTTCCAAAACGGCATCACAACACCTCCAAAAATACATCACAATTTCTCCAAATATTAATCACAACACCTCCAACAACTGCTTACAGCACTTTAAAAACTGCTCAGAATACCTTCAAAAACTCATCATAATACAAAACCACAACATAAGACCCTCAGAAACTCATCACAACACCTCCATAGACTCATCAAAACAGGTCCAAAAACTGCTCAGAAAACTTCCAAAACCGCATCACACCTCCAAAAAAAATCACAATTTCACCAAATATTCATCACAACACCTCCAAAAACTGATGCTAACACTTTGAAAACTGCTCATAACACCTTCAAAAACTCATCATAACACAAAAACACACCGTAACACCCTCAGAAACTCATCACAACACCTCCACAGACTCATCAAAACAGGTCCAAAAACTACTCAGAAAATTTCCAAAACCGCATCACAACACCTTCAAAAACTTATCATAACACCAAAAACTAATCACATGATCTCAATAGCTCATGACAACACCAAACTCGCATCATATCACCTTCAAAATCACATCACAATAACTCTAAATACTAATCATCACAGGTTCAAAAACTCATCACAACATCTCGAAAAACTCAGCACAACACATCCAAAGCTCCTCATAACACTTTCAGACACTCATCATGACAATTTCAAAAACACATAACACTTCCAAAAACGCATCTCAAAAGCTTGAAAAATTCGACACAACACATCAAAAACTCATCACAACACCTCCAAAGACTCATCAAAACAGGTCCAAAAACAAATCAGAACACTTCCAAAACCGGACCACAACAAATTCAAAAACTCATCACAACACCTCAAAAAGTGCATCACAATATCTCCAAATATTGATCATAACACCTCCAAAAGCTGATGACAATACATTAAAAACTGATCAGAACACCTTCAAAAACTCATCGTAACACCAAAAAGTAATCACAACATCTGAAAAGCTCATGACCACACCAAACTCACATCATATGACCTTCACAAACTCTCATCACAAAATCTCTAACAACCAATCATCGCAGCTTCAAAAACTTATCACAACAGCTAGAAAAACTCATCACAACAAGTCCAGAACTCCTCATAACACTTTCCGACACTCATCACGACAATTGCAGAAACACATAGCGCTTCTAAAAACGCAGCTTGAAAAATTCAACACACCGTGAAAAACTCATCACAATGCCTCCAAAAACTCATCACGACATCTCCAAACACTGATAAACAACACATCCAAAAATTCATCACAACACCTTCAAAAACCCATCACAAGTCTTCAAAATCAACGCACAACATCTTCAAAAACTCATAATAACATCTCCAAAAACTCAGCACATCACTTCCAAAAACTGAGAAAAACACCTCAAAAAACTCATCACATCTTCAAAAACTCATCACATCTTCAAAAAAGCATCACAACACTTCCAAAAACTAATCACAAAATCTCCAAAAGCTCATCACAACACCAAATACACATCACATCACCTTCATAATCTCATCACACATCTCCAAAAACCAATCACCACAGTTTCAGAAACACATCACAACATCTCGAACAAATCAACACAGCACTAAGAGCTCATCATAATGCCTTGAAAAACGCATCACAACATCCTCAAAAAACCATCACAAAATCACCAAAAAGACATCACAACACCTTAAAAAACTCATCACAACACTTCCAAAAACTCATAACAACACTGTCCAATTTTCATTATAGTGCCAAAAACACATCACAACATATCCAAAACCTCAGCACCACAACACAAACTCACCACAACACAATCGGATCTCATCACATCACCAAAAACCCATCAAAACAAAAACACATCATCACAACACCTTCAAAACACCTTGATCTCAACACATTTAGAAACCGATCATAACACATCCAAACATTAATCACAATAGCTTCAAATACTCATCACAAACCATCGAAAGCATATCACAACACCTACAAAAACTCATAATAACATATGCAAAATCTCACCACGACACCTCCAAGTACTGAACACAACACCTCCAAAAACGCATCACAACACCTCGAATAAAACATCACAATTTCTCCAAATATTCATCACAACACCTCCAACAACTGACGAAAACACCTTAAAGACTGCTCAGAACACCTTCAAAAACTCATCATAACACAAAAACACACCATAACACCCTCCGAAACTCATCACAACACCTCCATAGACTCATCAAAACAAGTCCAAAAACTACTCAGAAAACTTCCAAAACGGCATCACAATACCTCCAAAAACACATCACAATTTCTCCAAATATTAATCACAACACCTCCAAAAACTGCTTACAACACTTAAAAACTGCTCAGAACACCTTCAAAAACTCATCATAACACCAAAACTAATCACAACATCACAAAAGCTCATGACCACACCAATCTCACATCATATCACCTTCAAAAACTCATCACAATATCTCTAAAAACTAATCATCGCAGCTTCAAAGCTCATCACAACATCTAGAAAAACTCATCACAACACGTCCAGAACTCCCCATAACACTTTCAGACATTCATCACGACAATTTCAGAATCACATAACACTTCTAAAAAAGCATCACAACAGCTTGAAAAATTCAACACAGTTTGAAAAACTCATCACAACACCTCCAAAAATTCATCACAACATCTCCAAACACTGATCACAACACCTCCAAAAATTCAGCACAACACCTTCAAAAACCCATCACAAACCTTCAAAATCACACCACAACACTTTCAAAAACCCATAATAACATCTCCAAAAACTTATTACACCACTTCCAAAAACTGAACACAGCACATTCAAAAACTCATCACAACATCTCTAATAACTAATCATCACAGCTTCAAAAACTCATTACAAAATCTCAAAAAACTCATCACAACACATCCAAAGCTCCTCATTACACTTTCAGACACTCATCACGACAATTTCAAAATCACATAACACTTCCAAAAACGCATTGCAACAGCTTGAAAAATTCAACACAACACCCTCAAAAACTCATCACAACACCTCTAAAGACTCATCAAAACAGGTCCAAAAACTAATCAGAACACTTCCAAAACTGCATCACACCTTCAAAAATACATCACAACACTGCAAAAATGCATCACAATATCTCCAAATATTCATCACAACACCTCCAAAAACTGAGGAAAACACTTTAAAAACAATTCAGAACACCTTCAAAAACCATTCATAACACCAAAAACCAAACACAACATCTCAAAAGCTCATGACAATACCAAATTCACATCATATCACCTTCAAATACCCATCACAACATCTATAAAAACTAATCATCACAGCGTCATAAACTCATCACAACATCTAGAAAAACTCATCACAACACGTCCAGAACGCCCCATAACACTTTCAGACACTCATCACGACAATTTCAGAATCACATAACTCTTCTAAAAAAGCATCACAACAGATTGAAAAATTCAACACGACCGCTTGAAAAACTCATCACAACACCTCCAAAAATTCATCACAACATCTCCAAACACTGATCACAACACCTCCAAAAATTCAGCACACCTTCAAAAACCCATCACAAACCTTCAAAATCACGCCACAACACTTTCAAAAACCCATAACAACATCTCCAAAAATTCATTACACCACTTCCAAAAACTGAACACAGCACATTCAAAAACTAATCACAACATCTGTAAAAAGTAGTCATCACAGCTTCAAAAACTCATTACAAAATCTCGAAAAACTGATCACAACATGTCCAAAACTCCTCATAACATTTTCAGACACTCATGATGACAATTTCAAAAACACATAACACTCCTAAAAATGCAGCTTGAAAAATTCAACACAACACCTTGAAAAACTCATCACAACGCCTCCAAAAGCTCATCACAACATCTCCAAACACTGATAACAATACCTCCAAAAATTTGTCACAGCACCTTCAAAAACCCAGCACAAATCTTCAAAATCACACCGCAACACCTACAAAAACTCATAATAACATCTCCAAAAACTCATTACACCAATTCCAAAGACTGAAAACAACACCTCAAAAAAACTCATCACAACATCATCAAAAACTCATCACATCTTCAAAAACGCATCACAACACTTCCAAAAACTAATCACAAAATCTCCAAAAGCTCATCACAACACCAACCACACATCACATCACCTTCATAAGCTCATCACTCTTCTCCAAAAACCAATCACCACAGTTTCAGAAACACATCACAACATCTCGAACAAATCAACACAGCACTAGGAGCTCATCATAATGCCTTGAAAAATGCATCACAACATCTTCAAAAAACCATCACAAAATCACCAAAAAGACATCACAACACCTTAAAAAACTCATCACAACACTTCCAAAAACTCATAACAACACCGTCCAATTATCATTATAGCGCCAAATACACATCACAACATATCCAAAACCTCAGCACCACAACACAAACTCATCACAACACAATCGAATCTCATCACATCACCAAAAACTCATCAAAACAAAAACACTTCATCACAACACCTTCAAAACACCTTGATCTCAACACATTTAGAAACCAATCATAACACATCCAAACATTCATCACAATACCTTCAAATACCCATCACAAACCATCGAAAGCACATCACAACACCTAAAAAAATTAAAATAACATATGCAAAATCTCACCACGACACCTCCAAGTACTGAACACAACACCTCCAAAAACGCATTACAACACCTCGAAAAAAACATCACAATTTCTCCAAATATTCATCACAACACCTCCAACAACTGACAAAAACACTTTAAAAACTGCTCAGAACACCTTCAAAAACTCATCATAACACAAAAACACACCATAACTCCCTCAGAAACTCATCACAACACCTCCATAGACTCATCAAAACAAGTCCAAAAACTACTCAGAAAACTTCTAAAACGGCATCACAACACCTCCAAAAATACATCACAATTTCTCCAAATATTAATCACAACACCTCCAAAAACTGCTTACAACACTTTAAAACTGCTCAGAATACCTTCAAAAACTCATCATAACTCCAAACACTAATCACAACACCTCCAAAGCTCATGACAACACCAAACTCACATCATAGCACCTTCAAAAATTCATCACAAAAATCTCTAAAAACTAATCATCACAGCTTCAAAAACTCTTCACAACATCCAGAAAAACTCAGCACAACATGTCGAAAACTCCTCATAACACTTTCAGACACTCAATATGACAATTTCAAAGACACATAACTCTTCCAAAAACGCATCACAACAGCTTGAAAAATTCGACACAACACACTCAAAAAATCATCAAAACACCTGCAAAGACTCATCAAAACAGGCCCAAAAACTAATCAGAACACTTCCAAAACCGCATCACAACACCTGCAAAAACTCATCACAACACAAAAACACACCATAACTCCCTCAGAAACGCATCACAACACCTCCATAGACTCATCGAAACAAGTCCAAAAACTACTCAGAAAACTTCCAAAACGGCATCACAACACCTCCAAAAATACATCACAATTTCTCCAAATATTAATCACAACACCTCCAACAACTGCTTACAGCACTTTAAAAACTGCTCAGAATACCTTCAAAAACTCATCATAATACAAAACCACAACATAAGACCCTCAGAAACTCATCACAACACCTCCATAGACTCATCAAAACAGGTCCAAAAACTGCTCAGAAAACTTCCAAAACCGCATCACACCTCCAAAAAAAATCACAATTTCACCAAATATTCATCACAACACCTCCAAAAACTGATGCTAACACTTTGAAAACTGCTCATAACACCTTCAAAAACTCATCATAACACAAAAACACACCGTAACACCCTCAGAAACTCATCACAACACCTCCACAGACTCATCAAAACAGGTCCAAAAACTACTCAGAAAATTTCCAAAACCGCATCACAACACCTTCAAAAACTTATCATAACACCAAAAACTAATCACATGATCTCAATAGCTCATGACAACACCAAACTCGCATCATATCACCTTCAAAATCACATCACAATAACTCTAAATACTAATCATCACAGGTTCAAAAACTCATCACAACATCTCGAAAAACTCAGCACAACACATCCAAAGCTCCTCATAACACTTTCAGACACTCATCATGACAATTTCAAAAACACATAACACTTCCAAAAACGCATCTCAAAAGCTTGAAAAATTCGACACAACACATCAAAAACTCATCACAACACCTCCAAAGACTCATCAAACAGGTCCAAAAACAAATCAGAACACTTCCAAAACCGGACCACAACAAATTCAAAAACTCATCACAACACCTCAAAAAGTGCATCACAATATCTCCAAATATTGATCATAACACCTCCAAAAGCTGATGACAATACATTAAAAACTGATCAGAACACCTTCAAAAACTCATCGTAACACCAAAAAGTAATCACAACATCTGAAAAGCTCATGACCACACCAAACTCACATCATATGACCTTCACAAACTCTCATCACAAAATCTCTAACAACCAATCATCGCAGCTTCAAAAACTTATCACAACAGCTAGAAAAACTCATCACAACAAGTCCAGAACTCCTCATAACACTTTCCGACACTCATCACGACAATTGCAGAAACACATAGCGCTTCTAAAAACGCAGCTTGAAAAATTCAACACACCGTGAAAAACTCATCACAATGCCTCCAAAAACTCATCACGACATCTCCAAACACTGATAAACAACACATCCAAAAATTCATCACAACACCTTCAAAAACCCATCACAAGTCTTCAAAATCAACGCACAACATCTTCAAAAACTCATAATAACATCTCCAAAAACTCAGCACATCACTTCCAAAAACTGAGAAAAACACCTCAAAAAACTCATCACATCTTCAAAAACTCATCACATCTTCAAAAAAGCATCACAACACTTCCAAAAACTAATCACAAAATCTCCAAAAGCTCATCACAACACCAAATACACATCACATCACCTTCATAATCTCATCACACATCTCCAAAAACCAATCACCACAGTTTCAGAAACACATCACAACATCTCGAACAAATCAACACAGCACTAAGAGCTCATCATAATGCCTTGAAAAACGCATCACAACATCCTCAAAAAACCATCACAAAATCACCAAAAAGACATCACAACACCTTAAAAAACTCATCACAACACTTCCAAAAACTCATAACAACACTGTCCAATTTTCATTATAGTGCCAAAAACACATCACAACATATCCAAAACCTCAGCACCACAACACAAACTCACCACAACACAATCGGATCTCATCACATCACCAAAAACCCATCAAAACAAAAACACATCATCACAACACCTTCAAAAACACCTTGATCTCAACACATTTAGAAACCGATCATAACACATCCAAACATTAATCACAATAGCTTCAAATACTCATCACAAACCATCGAAAGCATATCACAACACCTACAAAAACTCATAATAACATATGCAAAATCTCACCACGACACCTCCAAGTACTGAACACAACACCTCCAAAAACGCATCACAACACCTCGAATAAAACATCACAATTTCTCCAAATATTCATCACAACACCTCCAACAACTGACGAAAACACCTTAAAGACTGCTCAGAACACCTTCAAAAACTCATCATAACACAAAAACACACCATAACACCCTCCGAAACTCATCACAACACCTCCATAGACTCATCAAAACAAGTCCAAAAACTACTCAGAAAACTTCCAAAACGGCATCACAATACCTCCAAAAACACATCACAATTTCTCCAAATATTAATCACAACACCTCCAAAAACTGCTTACAACACTTTAAAAACTGCTCAGAACACCTTCAAAAAACTCATCATAACACCAAAAACTAATCACAACATCACAAAAGCTCATGACCACACCAATCTCACATCATATCACCTTCAAAAACTCATCACAATATCTCTAAAAACTAATCATCGCAGCTTCAAAAGCTCATCACAACATCTAGAAAAACTCATCACAACACGTCCAGAACTCCCCATAACACTTTCAGACATTCATCACGACAATTTCAGAATCACATAACACTTCTAAAAAAGCATCACAACAGCTTGAAAAATTCAACACAGTTTGAAAAACTCATCACAACACCTCCAAAAATTCATCACAACATCTCCAAACACTGATCACAACACCTCCAAAAATTCAGCACAACACCTTCAAAAACCCATCACAAACCTTCAAAATCACACCACAACACTTTCAAAAACCCATAATAACATCTCCAAAAACTTATTACACCACTTCCAAAAACTGAACACAGCACATTCAAAAACTCATCACAACATCTCTAATAACTAATCATCACAGCTTCAAAAACTCATTACAAAATCTCAAAAAACTCATCACAACACATCCAAAGCTCCTCATTACACTTTCAGACACTCATCACGACAATTTCAAAATCACATAACACTTCCAAAAACGCATTGCAACAGCTTGAAAAATTCAACACAACACCCTCAAAAACTCATCACAACACCTCTAAAGACTCATCAAAACAGGTCCAAAAACTAATCAGAACACTTCCAAAACTGCATCACACCTTCAAAAATACATCACAACACTGCAAAAATGCATCACAATATCTCCAAATATTCATCACAACACCTCCAAAAACTGAGGAAAACACTTTAAAAACAATTCAGAACACCTTCAAAAACCATTCATAACACCAAAAACCAAACACAACATCTCAAAAGCTCATGACAATACCAAATTCACATCATATCACCTTCAAATACCCATCACAACATCTATAAAAACTAATCATCACAGCGTCCATAAACTCATCACAACATCTAGAAAAACTCATCACAACACGTCCAGAACGCCCCATAACACTTTCAGACACTCATCACGACAATTTCAGAATCACATAACTCTTCTAAAAAAGCATCACAACAGATTGAAAAATTCAACACGACCGCTTGAAAAACTCATCACAACACCTCCAAAAATTCATCACAACATCTCCAAACACTGATCACAACACCTCCAAAAATTCAGCACACCTTCAAAAACCCATCACAAACCTTCAAAATCACGCCACAACACTTTCAAAAACCCATAACAACATCTCCAAAAATTCATTACACCACTTCCAAAAACTGAACACAGCACATTCAAAACTAATCACAACATCTGTAAAAAGTAGTCATCACAGCTTCAAAAACTCATTACAAAATCTCGAAAAACTGATCACAACATGTCCAAAACTCCTCATAACATTTTCAGACACTCATGATGACAATTTCAAAAACACATAACACTCCTAAAAATGCAGCTTGAAAAATTCAACACAACACCTTGAAAAACTCATCACAACGCCTCCAAAAGCTCATCACAACATCTCCAAACACTGATAACAATACCTCCAAAAATTTGTCACAGCACCTTCAAAAACCCAGCACAAATCTTCAAATCACACCGCAACACCTACAAAAACTCATAATAACATCTCCAAAAACTCATTACACCAATTCCAAAGACTGAAACAACACCTCAAAAAACTCATCACAACATCATCAAAAACTCATCACATCTTCAAAAACGCATCACAACACTTCCAAAAAACTAATCACAAAATCTCCAAAAGCTCATCACAACACCAACCACACATCACATCACCTTCATAAGCTCATCACTCTTCTCCAAAAACCAATCACCACAGTTTCAGAAACACATCACAACATCTCGAACAAATCAACACAGCACTAGGAGCTCATCATAATGCCTTGAAAAATGCATCACAACATCTTCAAAAAACCATCACAAAATCACCAAAAAGACATCACAACACCTTAAAAAACTCATCACAACACTTCCAAAAACTCATAACAACACCGTCCAATTATCATTATAGCGCCAAATACACATCACAACATATCCAAAACCTCAGCACCACAACACAAACTCATCACAACACAATCGAATCTCATCACATCACCAAAAACTCATCAAAACAAAAACACTTCATCACAACACCTTCAAACACCTTGATCTCAACACATTTAGAAACCAATCATAACACATCCAAACATTCATCACAATACCTTCAAATACCCATCACAAACCATCGAAAGCACATCACAACACCTAAAAAAATTAAAATAACATATGCAAAATCTCACCACGACACCTCCAAGTACTGAACACAACACCTCCAAAAACGCATTACAACACCTCGAAAAAAACATCACAATTTCTCCAAATATTCATCACAACACCTCCAACAACTGACAAAAACACTTTAAAAACTGCTCAGAACACCTTCAAAAACTCATCATAACACAAAAACACACCATAACTCCCTCAGAAACTCATCACAACACCTCCATAGACTCATCAAAACAAGTCCAAAAACTACTCAGAAAACTTCTAAAACGGCATCACAACACCTCCAAAAATACATCACAATTTCTCCAAATATTAATCACAACACCTCCAAAAACTGCTTACAACACTTTAAAAACTGCTCAGAATACCTTCAAAAACTCATCATAACTCCAAACACTAATCACAACACCTCCAAAGCTCATGACAACACCAAACTCACATCATAGCACCTTCAAAAATTCATCACAAAATCTCTAAAAACTAATCATCACAGCTTCAAAAACTCTTCACAACATCCAGAAAAACTCAGCACAACATGTCGAAAACTCCTCATAACACTTTCAGACACTCAATATGACAATTTCAAAGACACATAACTCTTCCAAAAACGCATCACAACAGCTTGAAAAATTCGACACAACACACTCAAAAATCATCAAAACACCTGCAAAGACTCATCAAAACAGGCCCAAAAACTAATCAGAACACTTCCAAAACCGCATCACAACACCTGCAAAAACTCATCACAACACAAAAACACACCATAACTCCCTCAGAAACGCATCACAACACCTCCATAGACTCATCGAAACAAGTCCAAAAACTACTCAGAAAACTTCCAAAACGGCATCACAACACCTCCAAAAATACATCACAATTTCTCCAAATATTAATCACAACACCTCCAACAACTGCTTACAGCACTTTAAAAACTGCTCAGAATACCTTCAAAAACTCATCATAATACAAAACCACAACATAAGACCCTCAGAAACTCATCACAACACCTCCATAGACTCATCAAAACAGGTCCAAAAACTGCTCAGAAAACTTCCAAACCGCATCACACCTCCAAAAAAAATCACAATTTCACCAAATATTCATCACAACACCTCCAAAAACTGATGCTAACACTTTGAAAACTGCTCATAACACCTTCAAAAACTCATCATAACACAAAAACACACCGTAACACCCTCAGAAACTCATCACAACACCTCCACAGACTCATCAAAACAGGTCCAAAAACTACTCAGAAAATTTCCAAAACCGCATCACAACACCTTCAAAAACTTATCATAACACCAAAAACTAATCACATGATCTCAATAGCTCATGACAACACCAAACTCGCATCATATCACCTTCAAAATCACATCACAATAACTCTAAATACTAATCATCACAGGTTCAAAAACTCATCACAACATCTCGAAAAACTCAGCACAACACATCCAAAGCTCCTCATAACACTTTCAGACACTCATCATGACAATTTCAAAAACACATAACACTTCAAAAACGCATCTCAAAAGCTTGAAAAATTCGACACAACACATCAAAAACTCATCACAACACCTCCAAAGACTCATCAAAACAGGTCCAAAAACAAATCAGAACACTTCCAAAACCGGACCACAACAAATTCAAAAACTCATCACAACACCTCAAAAAGTGCATCACAATATCTCCAAATATTGATCATAACACCTCCAAAAGCTGATGACAATACATTAAAAACTGATCAGAACACCTTCAAAAACTCATCGTAACACCAAAAAGTAATCACAACATCTGAAAAGCTCATGACCACACCAAACTCACATCATATGACCTTCACAAACTCTCATCACAAAATCTCTAACAACCAATCATCGCAGCTTCAAAAACTTATCACAACAGCTAGAAAAACTCATCACAACAAGTCCAGAACTCCTCATAACACTTTCCGACACTCATCACGACAATTGCAGAAACACATAGCGCTTCTAAAAACGCAGCTTGAAAAATTCAACACACCGTGAAAAACTCATCACAATGCCTCCAAAAACTCATCACGACATCTCCAAACACTGATAAACAACACATCCAAAAATTCATCACAACACCTTCAAAAACCCATCACAAGTCTTCAAAATCAACGCACAACATCTTCAAAAACTCATAATAACATCTCCAAAAACTCAGCACATCACTTCCAAAAACTGAGAAAAACACCTCAAAAAACTCATCACATCTTCAAAAACTCATCACATCTTCAAAAAAGCATCACAACACTTCCAAAAACTAATCACAAAATCTCCAAAAGCTCATCACAACACCAAATACACATCACATCACCTTCATAATCTCATCACACATCTCCAAAAACCAATCACCACAGTTTCAGAAACACTGAACCACAACATCTCGAACAAATCAACACAGCACTAAGAGCTCATCATAATGCCTTGAAAAATGCATCACAACATCCTCAAAAAACCATCACAAAATCACCAAAAAGACATCACAACACCTTAAAAAACTCATCACAACACTTCCAAAAACTCATAACAACACTGTCCAATTTTCATTATAGTGCCAAAAACACATCACAACATATCCAAAACCTCAGCACCACAACACAAACTCACCACAACACAATCGGATCTCATCACATCACCAAAAACTCATCAAAACAAAAACACATCATCACAACACCTTCAAAACACCTTGATCTCAACACATTTAGAAACCGATCATAACACATCCAAACATTAATCACAATACCTTCAAATACTCATCACAAACCATCGAAAGCATATCACAACACCTACAAAAACTCATAATAACATATGCAAAATCTCACCACGACACCTCCAAGTACTGAACACAACATCTCCAAAAACGCATCACAACACCTCGAATAAAACATCACAATTTCACCACAACACCTCCAACAACTGACGAAAACACCTTAAAGACTGCTCAGAACACCTTCAAAAACTCATCATAACACAAAAACACACCATAACACCCTCCGAAACTCATCACAACACCTCCATAGACTCATCAAAACAAGTCCAAAAACTACTCAGAAAACTTCCAAAACGGCATCACAATACCTCCAAAAACACATCACAATTTCTCCAAATATTAATCACAACACCTCCAAAAACTGCTTACAAAACTTTAAAAACTGATCAGAACACCTTCAAAAACTCATCATAACACCAAAAACTAATCACAACATCTCAAAAGCTCATGACCACACCAATCTCACATCATATCACCTTCAAAAACTCATCACAATATCTCTAAAAACTAATCATCGCAGCTTCAAAAGCTCATCACAACATCTAGAAAAACTCATCACAACACGTCCAGAACTCCCCATAACACTTTCAGACATTCATCACGACAATTTCAGAATCACATAACACTTCTAAAAAAGCATCACAACAGCTTGAAAAATTCAACACAGTTTGAAAAACTCATCACAACACCTCCAAAAATTCATCACAACATCTCCAAACACTGATCACAACACCTCCAAAAATTCAGCACAACACCTTCAAAAACCCATCACAAACCTTCAAAATCACACCACAACACTTTCAAAAACCCATAATAACATCTCCAAAAACTTATTACACCACTTCCAAAAACTGAACACAGCACATTCAAAAACTCATCACAACATCTCTAATAACTAATCATCACAGCTTCAAAAACTCATTACAAAATCTCAAAAAACTCATCACAACACATCCAAAGCTCCTCATTACACTTTCAGACACTCATCACGACAATTTCAAAATCACATAACACTTCCAAAAACGCATTGCAACAGCTTGAAAAATTCAACACAACACCCTCAAAAACTCATCACAACACCTCTAAAGACTCATCAAAACAGGTCCAAAAACTAATCAGAACACTTCCAAAACTGCATCACACCTTCAAAAATACATCACAATTTCTCCAAATATTAATCACAACACCTCCAAAAACTGCTTACAACACTTTAAAAACTGCTCAGAATACCTTCAAAAACTCATCATAATACAAAACCACAACATATGACCCTCAGAAACTCATCACAACACCTCCATAGACTCATCAAAACAGGTCCAAAAACTGCTCAGAAAACTTCCAAAACCGCATCACACCTCCAAAAAAAAATCACAATTTCACCAAATATTCATCACAACACCTCCAAAAACTGATGCTAACACTTTGAAAACTGCTCATAACACCTTCAAAAACTCATCATAACACAAAAACACACCGTAACACCCTCAGAAACTCATCACAACACCTCCACAGACTCATCAAAACAGGTCCAAAAACTACTCAGAAAATTTCCAAAACCGCATCACAACACCTTCAAAAACTTATCATAACACCAAAAACTAATCACATGATCTCAATAGCTCATGACAACACCAATTTCGCATCATATCACCTTCAAAATCACATCACAATAACTCTAAATACTAATCATCACAGGTTCAAAAACTCATCACAACATCTCAAAAAACTCAGCACAACACATCCAAAGCTCCTCATAACACTTTCAGACACTCATCATGACAATTTCAAAAACACATAACACTTCCAAAAACGCATCTCAAAAGCTTGAAAAATTCGACACAACACACTCAAAAACTCATCACAACACCTCCAAAGACTCATCAAAACAGGTCCAAAAACAAATCAGAACACTTCCAAAACAGGACCACAACAAATTCAAAAACTCATCACAACACCTCAAAAAGTGCATCACAATATCTCCAAATATTGATCATAACACCTCCAAAAGCTGATGACAATACATTAAAAACTGATCAGAACACCTTCAAAAACTCATCGTAACACCAAAAAGTAATCACAACATCTGAAAAGCTCATGACCACACCAAACTCACATCATATCACCTTCACAAACTCTCATCACAAAATCTCTAACAACCAATCATCGCAGCTTCAAAAACTTATCACAACAGCTAGAAAAACTCATCACAACAAGTCCAGAACTCCTCATAACACTTTCCGACACTCATCACGACAATTGCAGAAACACATAGCGCTTCTAAAAACGCAGCTTGAAAAATTCAACACACCGTGAAAAACTCATCACAATGCCTCCAAAAACTCATCACGACATCTCCAAACACTGATAACAACACATCCAAAAATTCATCACAACACCTTCAAAAACCCATCACAAGTCTTCAAAATCAACGCACAACATCTTCAAAAACTCATAATAACATCTCCAAAAACTCAGCACATCACTTCCAAAAACTGAGAAAAAACACCTCAAAAAACTCATCACAATATCCTCAAAAGCTCATCACATCTTCAAAAACTAATCAAAACACTTCCAAAAACTAAGCACAAAATCTCCAAACCTCATCACAACACCAAACACACATCACATCACCTTCATAAACTCATCACACATCTCCAAAATCTAATCACCATGGCTTCAGAAACACATCACATCATCTTGAACAAATCATCACAACACTAAGAATTCATCATAATGCCTTGAAAAATGCATCACAACATCCCTAAAAAACCATCACAAAATCACCAAAAAGACATCACAACAACTTCAAAAACTCATCACAACACTTCCAAAAACTCATAACAACACTGTCCAATTTTCATTATAGTGCCAAAAACACATCACAACATATCCAAAACCTCAGCACCACAACACAAACTCACCACAACACAATCGGATCTCATCACATCACCAAAAACTCATCAAAACAAAAACACATCATCACAACACCTTCAAAACACCTTGATCTCAACACATTTAGAAGCCGATCATAACACATCCAAACATTAATCACAATACCTTCAAATACTCATCACAAACCATCGAAAGCATATCACAACACCTACAAAAACTCATAATAACATATGCAAAATCTCACCACGACACCTCCAAGTACTGAACACAACATCTCCAAAAACGCATCACAACACCTCAAATAAAACATCACAATTTCACCACAACACCTCCAACAACTGACGAAAACACCTTAAAGACTGCTCAGAACACCTTCAAAAACTCATCATAACACAAAAACACACCATAACACCCTCCGAAACTCATCACAACACCTCCATAGACTCATCAAAACAAGTCCAAAAACTACTCAGAAAACTTCCAAAACGGCATCACAATACCTCCAAAAACACATCACAATTTCTCCAAATATTAATCACAACACCTCCAAAAACTGCTTACAAAACTTTAAAAACTGATCAGAACACCTTCAAAAACTCATCATAACACCAAAAACTAATCACAACATCTCAAAAGCTCATGACCGCACAATCTCACATCATATCACCTTCAAAAACTCATCACCATATCTCTAAAAACTAATCATCGCAGCTTCAAAGCTCATCACAACATCTAGAAAAACTCATCACAACACGTCCAGAACTCCCATAACACTTTCAGACATTCATCACGACAATTTCAGAATCACATAACACTTCTAAAAAAGCATCACAACAGCTTGAAAAATTCAACACAGTTTGAAAAACTCATCACAACACCTCCAAAAATTCATCACAACATCTCCAAACACTGATCACAACACCTCCAAAAATTCAGCACAACACCTTCAAAAACCCATCACAAACCTTCAAAATCACACCACAACACTTTCAAAAAACCCATAATAACATCTCCAAAAAACTTATTACACCACTTCCAAAAACTGAACACAGCACATTCAAAACTCATCACAACATCTCTAATAACTAATCATCACAGCTCAAAAACTCATTACAAAAATCTCAAAAAACTCATCACACACATCCAAAGCTCCTCATTACACTTTCAGGACACTCATCACGACAATTTCAAAATCACATAACACTTCCAAAAACGCATTGCAACAGCTTGAAAAATTCAACACAACACCCTCAAAAACTCATCACAACACCTCTAAAGACTCATCAAAACAGGTCCAAAAACTAATCAGAACACTTCCAAAACTGCATCACACCTTCAAAAATACATCACAATTTCTCCAAATATTAATCACAACACCTCCCAAAAACTGCTTACAACACTTTAAAAACTGCTCAGAATACCTTCAAAAAACTCATCATAATACAAAACCACAACATAAGACCCTCAGAAACTCATCACAACACCTCCATAGACTCATCAAAACAGGTCCAAAAACTGCTCAGAAAACTCCAAAACCGCATCACACCTCCAAAAAAAAATCACAATTTCACCAAATATTCATCACACCTCCAAAAACTGATGCTAAACACTTTGAAAACTGCTCATAACACCTTCAAAAACTCATCATAACACAAAAACACACCGTAACACCCTCAGAAACTCATCACAACACTCCACAGACTCATCAAAACAGGTCCAAAAACTACTCAGAAAATTTCCAAAACCGCATCACAACACCTTCAAAAACTTATCATAACACCAAAAACTAATCACATGATCTCAATAGCTCATGACAACACCAATTTCGCATCATATCACCTTCAAAATCACATCACAATAACCTAAATACTAATCATCACAGGGTTCAAAACTCATCACAACATCTCAAAAAACTCAGCACAACACATCCAAAGCTCCTCATAACACTTTCAGACACTCATCATGACAATTTCAAAAACACATAACACTTCCAAAAACGCATCTCAAAAGCTTGAAAAATTCGACACAACACACTCAAAAACTCATCACAACACCTCCAAAGACTCATCAAAAACAGGTCCAAAAACAAATCAGAACACTTCCAAAACCGGACCACAACAAATTCAAAAACTCATCACAACACCTCAAAAAGTGCATCACAATATCTCCAAATATTGATCATAACACCTCCAAAAGCTGATGACAATACATTAAAAACTGATCAGAACACCTTCAAAAACTCATCGTAACACCAAAAAGTAATCACAACATCTGAAAAGCTCATGACCACACCAAACTCACATCATATCACCTTCACAAACTCTCATCACAAAATCTCTAACAACCATCATCGCAGCTTCAAAAACTTATCACAACAGCTAGAAAAACTCATCAACAAGTCCAGAACTCCTCATAACACTTTCCAACACTCATCACGACAATTGCAGAAACACATAGCGCTTCTAAAAACGCAGCTTGAAAAATTCAACACACCGTGAAAAACTCATCACAATGCCTCCAAAAACTCATCACGACATCTCCAAACACTGATAACAACACATCCAAAAATTCATCACAACACCTTCAAAAACCCATCACAAGTCTTCAAAATCAATGCACAACATCTTCAAAAACTCATAATAACATCTCCAAAAACTCAGCACATCACTTACAAAAACTGAGAAAAACACCTCAAAAAACTCATCACATCTTCAAAAACTCATCACATTTTCAAAAAAGCATCACAACACTTCCAAAAACTAATCACAAAATCTCCAAAAGCTCATCACAACACCAAATACACATCACATCACCTTCATAATCTCATCACACATCTCCAAAAACCAATCACCACAGTTTCAGAAACACATCACAACATCTCGAACAAATCAACACAGCACTAAGAGCTCATCATAATGCTTTGAAAAACACATCACAACATCCTCAAAAAACCATCACAAAATCACCAAAAAGACATCACAACACCTTAAAAAACTCATCACAACACTTCCAAAAACTCATAACAACACTGTCCAATTTTCATTATAGTGCCAAAAACACATCACAACATATCCAAAACCTCAGCACCACAACACAAACTCACCACAACACAATCGGATCTCATCACATCACCAAAAACTCATCAAAACAAAAACACATCATCACAACACCTTCAAACACCTTGATCTCATCACATTTAGAAACCGATCATAACACATCCAAACATTATCACAATACCTTCAAATACTCATCACAAACCATCGAAAGCATATCACAACACCTACAAAAACTCATAATAACATATGCAAAATCTCACCACGACACCTCCACGTACTGAACACAACATCTCCAAAAACGCATCACAACACCTCGAATAAAACATCACAATTTCTCCAAATATTCATCACAACACCTCCAACAACTGACGAAAACACCTTAAAGACTGCTCAGAACACCTTCAAAACTCATCATAACACAAGAACAGACCATAACACCCTCAGAAACTCATCACAACACCTCCATAGACTCATCAAAACAGGTCCAAAAACTACTCAGAAAACTTCCAAAACGGCATCACAACACCTCCAAAAACACATTACAATTTCTCCAAATATCGATCACAACACCTCCAAAAACTGATGACAACGCTTGAAAAACTGATCAGAACACCTTTAAAAACTCATCATAACACCAAAAACTAATCACAACATCTCAAAAGCTCATGACAACACCAATCTCACATCATATCACCTTCAAAAACTCATCACAATATCTCTAAAAACTAATCATCGCAGCTTCAAAAGCTCATCACAACATCTAGAAAAACTCATCACAACACGTCCAGAACTCCCCATAACACTTTCAGACATTCATCACGACAATTTCAGAATCACATAACACTTCTAAAAAAGCATCACAACAGCTTGAAAATTCAACACAGTTTGAAAAAACTCATCACAACACCTCCAAAAATTCATCACAACATCTCCAAACACTGATCACAACACCTCTAAAAATTCAGCACAACACCTTCAAAAACCCATCACAAACCTTCAAAATCACACCACAACACTTTCAAAAACCCATAATAACATCTCCAAAAACTTATTACACCACTTCCAAAAACTGAACACAGCACATTCAAAAACTCATCACAACATCTCTAATAACTAATCATCACAGCTTCAAAAACTCATTACAAAATCTCAAAAAACTCATCACAACACATCCAAAGCTCCTCATTACACTTTCAGACACTCATCACGACAATTTCAAAATCACATAACACTTTCAAAAACGCATTGCAACAGCTTGAAAAATTCAACACAACACCCTCAAAAACTCATCACAACACGTCTAAAGACTCATCAAAACAGGTCCAAAAACTAATCAGAACACTTCCAAAACTGCATCACACCTTCAAAAATACACCACAACACTGCAAAAATGCATCACAATATCTCCAAATATTCATCACAACACCTCCAAAAACTGAGGAAAACACTTTAAAAACAATTCAGAACACCTTCAAAAACCATTCATAACACCAAAAACCAAACACAACATCTCAAAAGCTCATGACAATACCAAATTCACATCATATCACCTTCAAACACCCATCACAACATCTATAAAAACTAATCATCACAGCATCATAAACTCATCACAATATCTAGAAAAACTCATCACAACACGTCCAGAACGCCCCATAACACTTTCAGACATTCATCACGACAATTTCAGAATCACATAACTCTTCTAAAAAAGCATCACAACAGATTGAAAAATTCAACACGACCGCTTGAAAAACTCATTACAACGCCTCCAAAAACTCATCACAAAACCTACAAACACTGATCACAACACCTCCAAAAATTCATCACAGCACCTTCAAAAACCCATTACAAACCTTCAAAATCACGCCACAACACCTTCAAAAACCCATAATAACATCTCCAAAAATTCATTACACCACTTCCAAAAACTGAACACAGCACATTCAAAAACTAATCACAACATCTGTAAAAAGTAGTCATCACAGCTTCAAAAACGCATTACAAAATCTCGAAAGACTGATCACAACATGTCCAAAACTCCTCATAACATTTTCAGACACTCATGATGACAATTTCAAAAACACATAACACTCCTAAAAATGCAGCTTGAAAAATTCAACACAACACCTTGAAAAACTCATCACAACGCCTCCAAAAGCTCATCACAACATCTCCAAACACTGATAACAATACCTCCAAAAATTTGTCACAGCACCTTCAAAAACCCAGCACAAATCTTCAAAATCACAACCGCAACACCTTCAAAAAGGCATAATAACATCTCTTAAAACTCATTGCACCACTTCCAAAAACTGAACAGAACACCTCAAAAAACTCATCACAACATTTTCAAAAGCTTATCAAATTTTCAAAAACTAATCTCAACACTTCCAAACGCTAATCACAAAATCTCCAAAAGCTCATCACAACACCAACCACACATCACATCACCTTCATAAACTCATCACACATCTCCAAAATCTAATCACCACAGCTTCAAAAACACATCACTATCATCTTGAACAAATTATCTCAACACTATGGACTCATCATAATGCCTTGAAAAACGCATCACAACATCCCCCAAGAAAATCACAAAATCACCAAAAAGATATCACAACACCTTCAAAAACTCATCACAACACTTCCAAAAACTCATAATATCGCCTTCAAATTTACATCATATTGCCAAAAGCACATCACAACATATCCAAAACCTCAGCACCACAAAATAAACTCATCACAACACAATCGAATCTCATCACATCATCAAAAACTCATCAAAACACCAAAACTTAATCAAAACACCTTCAAAACACCTTGATCTCAACACCTTTAGAAACTGATCATAACACTTCGAAAAATTCATCACAATACCTTCATATGCCCATCACAAACCATCGAAATCACATCACAACACCTAAAAAAATTCATGATAACATATGCAAAATCTCACCACGACACCTCCAAGTACTGAACACAACACCTCCAAAAACGCATTACAACACCTCAAAAAAAACATCACAATTTCTTCAAATATTCATCACAACACCTCCAACAACTGACAAAAACACTTTAAAAACTGCTCAGAACACCTTCAAAAACTCATCATAACACAAAAACACACCATAACTCCCTCAGAAACTCATCACAACACCTCCATAGACTCATCAAAACAAGTCCAAAAACTACTCAGAAAACTTCTAAAACGGCATCACAACACCTCCAAAAATACATCACAATTTCTCCAAATATTAATCACAACACCTCCAAAAACTGCTCACAACACTTTAAAAACTGCCCAGAATACCTTCAAAAACTCATCATAACACCAAACACTAATCACAACACCTCCAAAGCTCATGAAAACACCAAACTCACATCATAGCACCTTCAAAAATTCATCACAAAATCTCTAAAAACTAATCATCACAGCTTCAAAAACTCATCACAACATCCAGAAAAACTCAGCACAACATGTCGAAAACTCCTCATAACACTTTCAGACACTCAATATGACAATTTCAAAGACACATAACTCTTCCAAAAACGCATCACAACAGCTTGAAAAATTCGACACAACACACTCAAAAAATCATCAAAACACCTGCAAAGACTCATCAAAACAGGCCCAAAAACTAATCAGAACACTTCCAAAACCGCATCACAACACCTGCAAAAACTCATCACAACACCTCCAAAAATGCATCACAATATCTCCAAATATTCATCACAACACCTCCAAAAGCTGAAGACAATACGTTAAAAGCTGATCAGAACACCTTCAAAAACTCATCATAACACCAAAAACTAATCACAACATCTCAAAAGTTCATGACCACACCAATCTCACATCATATCACCTTCAAAACCCCATCACAATATCTCTAAAAACTAATCATCGCAGCTTCAAAAACTCATCACAACATCTAGAAAAACTCATCACAACACGTCCAGAACTCCCCATAACACTTTCAGACATTCATCACGACAATTTCAGAATCACATAACACTTCTAAAAAAGCATCACAACAGCTTGAAAAATTCATCACAACACCTACAAAAATTCATCACAACATCTCCAAACACTGATCACAACACCTCTAAAAATTCAGCACAACATCTTCAAAAACCCATCACAAACCTTCAAAATCACACCACAACACTTTCAAAAACCCATGAATAAGATCTCCAAAAAGTCATTACACCACTTCCAAAAACTGAACACAGCACATTCAAAAACTAATCACAACATCTCTAAAAACTAATCATCACAGCTTCAAAAACTCATTACAAAATCTCAAAAAACTCATCACAACACATCCAAAGCTCCTCATTACACTTTCAGACACTCATCACGACAATTTCAAAATCACATAACACTTTCAAAAACGCATCGCAACAGCTTGAAAAATTCAACACAGCACCCTTAAAAACTCATCACAACACCTCTAAAGACTCATCAAAACAGGTCCAAAAACTAATCAGAACACTTCCAAAACTGCATCACAACACCTTCAAAAATCCATCACAACACTGCAAAAATTCATAACAATATCTCCAAATATTCATCACAATACCGCCAGAAACTGAGGAAAAAAATTCAAAAACAATTCAGAACACCGTCAAAAACCATTCATAACACCAAAAACCAAACACAAAATCTCAAAAACTCATGACAATACCAAATTCACATCATATCACCTTCAAAAACCCATCACAACATCTCTAAAAACTAATCATCACAGCTTCATAAACTCATCACAACATCCAAAAAAACTCATCACAACACGTCCAAAACGCCCCATAACACTTTCAGACAATCATCACGACAATTTCAGAATCACATAACTCTTCTAAAAAAAATTCACAACAGCTTGAAAAATTCAACAAAACAGCTTGAACAACTCATCACATCACCTCCAAAAATTCATCACAACATCTCCAAACACTGATCACAACACCTCCAAAAATTCAGCACACCTTCAAAAACCCATCACAAACCTTCAAAATCACGCCACAACACTTTCAAAAACCCATAATAACATCTCTAAAAACTCATTACACCACTTCCAAAAACTGAACACAGCACATTCAAAACCAAGTCACAACATCTGTAAAAAGTAATCATCACAGCCTCAAAAACTCATTACAAAATCTCAAAAAATTGATCACAACCTGTCCAAAAATTCAGCACAACACCTTCAAAAACGCATCACAAACGTTCAAAACCACGTCACAAGACCTTCAAAAACCCACAATAACATCTCCAAAAAGTCATTACACCACTTCCAAAAACTGAACAAAGCACATTCAAAAACTAATCACAACATCTCTAAAAACAAATCATCACAGCTCAAAAACTCATTACAAAATCTCAAAAAATCATCACAACACATCCAAAGCTCCTCATTACACTTTCGGACACTCATCAAGACAACTTCAAAATCACATAACACTTCCAAAAACGCATCGCAACAGCTTGAAAAATTCAACAAAACACCCTCAAAAACTCAGCACAACATCTCTAAAGACTCATCAAAACAGATCCAAAAACTAATCAGAACACTTCCAAAACTGCATCACAACACCTACAAAAATTCATCACAACACCTGCAAAAATGCATCACAATATCTCTAAATATTGATCACAACACCTCCAAAAACTGAGGAAAACACTTTAAAAACAATTCAGAACACCGTCAAAAACCATTCATAACACCAAAAACCAATCACAACATCTCAAAAGCTCATGACAATACCAAATTCACATCATATCACCTTCAAACACCCATCACAACATCTCTAAAAACTAATCATCACAGCTTCATAAACTCATCACAACATCTAGAAAAACTCATCACAACATGTCCAAAACTCCTCATAACACTTTCAGACACTCATGATGACAATTTCAAAAACACATAACACTTCTAAAAATGCAGCATGAAAAATTCAACACAACACCTTGAAAAACACATCACAACGCCTCCAAAAACCCATCACAACATCTCCAAACACTGATCACAACACCTCCAAAAATTCATCACAACACCTTCAAAAACTCATCACAAATCTTCACAATCACACCACACCTACAAAAACTCATAATAACATCTCCAAAAAATCATTAAACCACTTCCAAAGATTGAAAACAACACCTCAAATAACTCATCACAACATCTTCAAAACTCATCACATCTTGAAAAACTCATCACAACACTATCAAAAACTCAACACAACATCTCGAAAGACTCATCAAAACTAGTCCTAAAACTAATCAGAACACTTCCAAAACTGCATCACAATACCTTCAAAAATTCATCACAACACCTGCAAAAATGCATCACAATATCTCCAAATATTGATTACAACACCTCCAAAAACTGAGGAAAACACTTTAAAAACAATTCAGAACACCGTCAAAAACCATTCATAACACCAAAAACCAATCACAACATCTCAAAAGCTCAAGACAATACCAAATTCACATCATAACACCTTCAAACACCCATCACAACATCTCTAAAAACTAATCATCACAGCTTCATAAGCTCATCACAACATCTAGAAAAACTCATCACAACATGTCCAAAACTCCTCATAACACTTTCAGACACTCATGATGACAATTTCAAAAACACATAACACTTCTAAAAATGCAGCTTGAAAAATGCAACACAACACCTTCAAAAACCCATCACAAATCTTCAAAATCACACCACACCTACAAAAACTCATAATAACATCTCCAAAAACTCATTACACCACTTCCAAAGATTGAAAACAACACCTCAAAAAACTCATCACAACATCTTCAAAACTCATCACATCTCGAAAAACTCATCACAACACTACCAAAAACTCAACACAACACCTCTAAAGACTCTTCAAAACAGGTCCAAAAACTAATCAGAACACTTCCAAAACTGCATCACAATACCTTCAAAAACTCATCACAACACCTCCAATAATGTATCACAATATCTCCAACTATTGATCACAACACCTCCAAAAGCTGATGACAATACGTTAAAAGATGATCAGAACTCCTTCAAAAACACAGCATAACAGCAAAAACTAATCACAACATCTCAAAAGCTCATGAGCACACCAAACTCACATAATATCACCTTCAAAAACTCATCACAATATCTCTAAAAACTAATCATCGCAGCTTCAAAAACTCATCACAACATATGGAAAAACTCATCACAACACGTCCAGAACTCCTCATAACACTTTCAGACACACATCACGACCATTTCAGAAACACATGACACTTCTAAAAACGCATCACAACAGCTTGAAAAATTCAACACAACACCTTGAAAAACTCATCACAACACCTCCAATAACTCATCACAACATCTCCAAACACTGATCACAACACCTCCAAAAATTCATCACAACACCTTCAAAAACCCATCACAAATCTTCAAAATCACACCACACCTACAAAAACTCATAATAACATCTCCAAAAAATCATTAAACCACTTCCAAAGATTGAAAACAACACCTCAAAAAACTCATCACAACATCTTCAAAACGCATCACATCTTGAAAAACTCATCACAACACTACCAAAAACTCAACACAACATCTCTAAAGACTCATCAAAACAGGTCCAAAAACTAATCAGAACACTTCCAAAACTGCATCACAACACCTTCAAAAATGCATCACAACACCTGCAAAAATGCATCACAATATCTCCAAATATTGATCACAACACCTCCAAAAACTGAGGAAAACACTTTAAAAACAATTCAGAACACCGTCAAAAACCATTCATAACACCAAAAACCAATCACAACATCTCAAAAGCTCATGACAATACCAAATTCACATCATAACACTTCAAACACCCATCACAACATCTCTAAAAACTAATCATCACAGCTTCATAAACTCATCACAACATCTAGAAAAACTCATCACAACATGTCCAAAACTCCTCATAACACTTTCAGACACTCATGATGACAATTTCAAAAACACATAACACTTCTAAAAATGCAGCATGAAAAATTCAACACAACACCTTGAAAAACACATCACAACGCCTCCAAAAACTCATCACAACATCTCCCAACACTGATCACAACACCTCCAAAAATTCATCACAACACCTTCAAAAACCCATCACCAATCTTCAAAATCACACCACACCTACAAAAACTCATAATAACATCTCCAAAAAATCATTAAACCACTTCCAAGAATGAAAACAACACCTCAAAAAACTCATCACAACATCTTCAAAACTCATCACATCTTGAAAAACTCATCACAACACTACCAAAAACTCAACACAACATCTCTAAAGACTCATCAAAACTAGTCCAAAAACTAATCAGAACACTTCCAAAACTGCATCACAATACCTTCAAAAACTCATCACAACACCTCCAATAATGTATCACAATATCTCCAACTATTGATCACAACACCTCCAAAAGCTGATGACAATACGTTAAAAGATGATCAGAACTCCTTCAAAAACACAGCATAACAGCAAAAACTAATCACAACATCTCAAAAGCTCATGAGCACACCAAACTCACATCATATCACCTTCCAAAACTCATCACAATATCTCTAAAAACTAATCATCGCAGCTTCAAAAACTCATCACAACATATGGAAAAACTCATCACAACACGTCCAGAACTCCTCATAACACTTTCAGACACACATCACGACCATTTCAGAAACACATGACACTTCTAAAAACGCATCACAACAGCTTGAAAAATTCAACACAACACCTTGAAAAACTCATCATAACACCTCCAATAACTCATCACAACATCTCCAAACACTGATCACAACACCTCCAAAAATTCATCACAACACCTTCAAAAACCCATCACAAATCTTCAAAATCACACCACACCTACAAAAACTCACAATAACATCTCCAAAAAATCATTAAACCACTTCCAAAGATTGAAAACAACACCTCAAAAAACTCATCACAACATCTTCAAAACTCATCACATCTTGAAAAACTCATCACAACACTACCAAAAACTCAACACAACATCTCTAAAGACTCATCAAAACAGGTCCAAAAACTAATCAGAACACTTCCAAAACTGCATCACAACATCTTCAAAAATTCATCACAACACCTGCAAAAATGCATCACAATATCTCCAAATATTGATCACAACACCTCCGAAAACTGAGGAAAACACTTTAAAAACAATTCAGAACACCGTCAAAAACCATTCATAACACCAAAAACCAATCACAACATCTCAAAAGCTCAGGACAATACCAAATTCACATCATAACACCTTCAAACACCCATCACAACATCTCTAAAAACTAATCATCACAGCTTCATAAGCTCATCACAACATCTAGAAAAACTCATCACAACATGTCCAAAACTCCTCATAACACTTTCAGACACTCATGATGACAATTTCAAAAACACATAACACTTCTAAAAATGCAGCTTGAAAAATTCAACACAACACCTTGAAAAACACATCACAACGCCTCCAAAAACTCATCACAACATCTCCAAACACTGATCACAACACCTCCAAAAATTCATCACAACACCTTCAAAAACCCATCACCAATCTTCAAAATCACACCACACCTACAAAAACTCATAATAACATCTCCAAAAAATCATTAAACCACTTCCAAAGAATGAAAACAACACCTCAAAAAACTCATCACAACATCTTCAAAACTCATCACATCTTGAAAAACTCATCACAACACTACCAAAAACTCAACACAACATCTCTAAAGACTCATCAAAACTAGTCTAAAAACTAATCAGAACACTTCCAAAACTGCATCACAATACCTTCAAAAACTCATCACAACACCTCCAATAATGTATCACAATATCTCCAACTATTGATCACAACACCTCCAAAAGCTGATGACAATACGTTAAAAGATGATCAGAACTCCTTCAAAAACACAGCATAACAGCAAAAACTAATCACAACATCTCAAAAGCTCATGAGCACACCAAACTCACATCATATCACCTTCAAAAACTCATCACAATATCTCTAAAAACTAATCATCGCAGCTTCAAAAACTCATCACAACATATGGAAAAACTCATCACAACACGTCCAGAACTCCTCATAACACTTTCAGACACACATCACGACCATTTCAGAAACACATAACACTTCCAAAACTGCATCACAACAGCTTGAAAAATTCAACACAACACCTTGAAAAACTCATCACAACACCTCCAATAACTCATCACAACATCTCCCAACACTGATCACAACACCTCCAAAAATTCATCACAACACCTTCAAAAACCCATCACAAATCTTCAAAATCACACAACACCTACAAAAACTCACAATAACATCTCCAAAAAATCATTAAACCACTTCCAAAGATTGAAAACAACACCTCAAAAAACTCATCACAACATCTTCAAAACGCATCACATCATGAAAAACTCATCACAACACTACCAAAAACTCAGCACAACATCTCTAAATACTCATCAAAACAGGTCCAAAAACTAATCAGAACACTTCCAAAACTGCATCACATCACCTACAAAAATTCATCACAACACCTGCAAAAATGCATCACAATATCTCCAAATATTTATCACAACACCTCCAAAAACTGAGGAAAACACTTTAAAAACAATTCAGAACACCGTCAAAAACCATTCATAACACCAAAAACCAATCACAACATCTCAAAAGCTCATGACAATACCAAATTCACATCATATCACCTTCAAACACCCATCACAACATCTCTAAAAACTAATCATCACAGCTTCATAAACTCATCACAAAATGTCCAAAACTCCTCATAACACTTTCAGACACTCATGATGACAATTTCAAAAACACATAACACTTCTAAAAATGCAGCTTGAAAAATTCAACACAACACCTTGAAAAACACATCACAACGCCTCCAGAAACTCATCACAACATCTCCAAACACTGATCACAACACCTCCAAAAATTCATCACAACAACTTCAAAAACCCATCACAAATCTTCAAAATCACACCACACCTACAAAAACTCATAATAACGTCTCCAAAAAATCATTAAACCACTTCCAAAGAATGAAAACAACACCTCAAAAAACTCATCACAAAATCTTCAAAACTCATCACATCTTGAAAAACTCATCACAACACTATCAAAAACTCAACACAACATCTCGAAAGACTCATCAAAACTAGTCCTAAAACTAATCAGAACACTTCCAAAACTGCATCACAATACCTTCAAAAACTCATCACAACACCTCCAATAATGTATCACAATATCTCCAACTATTGATCACAACACCTCCAAAAGCTGATGACAATACGTTAAAAGATGATCAGAACTCCTTCAAAAACACAGCATAACAGCAAAAACTAATCACAACATCTCAAAAGCTCATGAGCACACCAAACTCACATCATATCACCTTCAAAAACTCATCACAATATCTCTAAAAACTAATCATCGCAGCTTCAAAAACTCATCACAACATATGGAAAAACTCATCACAACACGTCCAGAACTCCTCATAACACTTTCAGACACACATCACGACCATTTCAGAAACACATGACACTTCTAAAAACGCATCACAACAGCTTGAAAAATTCAACACAACATCTTGAAAAACTCATCACAACACCTCCAATAACTCATCACAACATCTCCCAACACTGATCACAACACCACCAAAAATTCATCACAACACCTTCAAAAACCCATCACAAATCTTCAAAATCACACCACACCTACAAAAACTCACAATAACATCTCCAAAAAATCATTAAACCACTTCCAAAGATTGAAAACAACACCTCAAAAAACTCATCACAAAATCTTCAAAACTCATCACATCATGAAAAACTCATCACAACACTACCAAAAACTCAGCACAACATCTCTAAATACTCATCAAAACAGGTCCAAAACCTAATCAGAACACTTCCAAAACTGCATCACATCACCTACAAAAATTCATCACAACACCTGCAAAAATGCATCACAATATCTCCAAATATTTATCACAACACCTCCTAAAACTGAGGAAAACACTTTAAAAACAATTCAGAACACCGTCAAAAACCATTCATAACACCAAAAACCAATCACAACATCTCAAAAGCTCATGACAATACCAAATTCACATCATATCACCTTCAAACACCCATCACAACATCTCTAAAAACTAATCATCACAGCTTCATAAACTCATCACAACATGTCCAAAACTCCTCATAACACTTTCAGACACTCATGATGACAATTTCAAAGACACAAAACACTTCTAAAAATGCAGCTTGAAAAATTCAACACAACACCTTGAAAAACACATCACAACGCCTCCAAAAACTCATCACAACATCTCCAAACACTGATCACAACACCTCCAAAAATTCATCACAACACCTTCAAAAACCCATCACAAATCTTCAAAATCACACCACACCTACAAAAACTCATAATAACATCTCCAAAAAATCATTAAACCACTTCCAAAGATTGAAAACAACACCTCAAAAAACTCATCACAACATCTTCAAAACTCATCACATCTTGAAAAACTCATCACAACACTACCAAAAACTCAACACAACATCTCTAAAGACTCATCAAAACAGGTCCAAAAACTAATCAGAACACTTCCAAAACTGCATCACAACACCTTCAAAAATTCATCACAACACCTGCAAAAATGCATCACAATATCTCCAAATATTGATCACAACACCTCCAAAAACTGAGGAAAACACTTTAAAAACAATTCAGAACACCGTCAAAAACCATTCATAACACCAAAAACCAATCACAAAATCTCAAAAGCTCATGACAATACCAAATTCACATCATAACACCTTCAAACACCCATCACAACATCTCTAAAATCTAATCATCACAGCTTCATAAACTCATCACAACATCTAGAAAAACTCATCACAACATGTCCAAAACTCCTCATAACACTTTCAGACACTCATGACAATTTCAAAAACACATAACACTTCTAAAAATGCAGCTTGAAAAATTCAACACAACACCTTCAAAAACCCATCACAATCTTCAAAATCACACCACACCTACAAAAACTCATAATAACATCTCCAAAAACTCATTACACCACTTCCAAAGATTGAAAACAACACCCCCAAAAACTCATCACGACATCTTCAAAACTAATCACATCTCGAAAAACTCATCACGATATTACCAAAAACTCAACACAACACCTCTAAAGAATCATCAAAACAGGTCCAAAAACTAATCAGAACACTTCCAAAACTGCATCACAATACCTTCAAAAACTCATCACAACACCTCCAATAATGTATCACAATATCTCCAACTATTGATCACAACACCTCCAAAAGCTGATGACAATACGTTAAAAGATGATCAGAACTCCTTCAAAAACACAGCATAACAGCAAAAACTAATCACAACATCTCAAAAGCTCATGGGCACACCAAACTCACATCATATCACCTTCAAAAACTCATCACAATATCTCTAAAAACTAATCATCGCAGCTTCAAAAACTCATCACAACATATGGAAAAACTCATCACAACACGTCCAGAACTCCTCATAACACTTTCAGACACTCATCACGACCATTTCAAAAACACATTACACTTCTAAAAACGCATCACAACAGCTTGAAAACTTCAAAAGAAAACCTTGAAAAACTCATTAAAACGCCTCCAAAAACTCATCACAACATCTCCAAACACTGATCACAACTCCACCAAAAATTCATCACAACACCTTCAAAAACCCATCACAAATCTTCAAAATCACACCACACCTACAAAAACTCACAATAACATCTCCAAAAAATCATTAAACCACTTCCAAAGATTGAAAACAACACCTCAAAAAACTCATCACAAAATCTTCAAAACTCATCACATCATGAAAAACTCATCACAACACTACCAAAAACTCAGCACAACATCTCTAAATACTCATCAAAACAGGTCCAAAAACTAATCAGAACACTTCCAAAACTGCATCACATCACCTACAAAAATTCATCACAACACCTGCAAAAATGCATCACAATATCTCCAAATATTTATCACAACACCTCCTAAAACTGAGGAAAACACTTTAAAAACAATTCAGAACACCGTCAAAAACCATTCATAACACCAAAAACCAATCACAACATCTCAAAAGCTCATGACAATACCAAATTCACATCATATCACCTTCAAACACCCATCACAACATCTCTAAAAACTAATCATCACAGCTTCATAAACTCATCACAACATGTCCAAAACTCCTCATAACACTTTCAGACACTCATGATGACAATTTCAAAGACACAAAACACTTCTAAAAATGCAGCTTGAAAAATTCAACACAACACCTTGAAAAACACATCACAACGCCTCCAAAAACTCATCACAACATCTCCAAACACTGATCACAACACCTCCAAAAATTCATCACAACACCTTCAAAAACCCATCACAAATCTTCAAAATCACACCACACCTACAAAAACTCATAATAACATCTCCAAAAAATCATTAAACCACTTCTAAAGATTGAAAACAACACCTCAAAAAACTCATCACAACATCTTCAAAACTCATCACATCTTGAAAAACTCATCACAACACTACCAAAAACTCAACACAACATCTCTAAAGACTCATCAAAACAGGTCCAAAAACTAATCAGAACACTTCCAAAACTGCATCACAACACCTTCAAAAATTCATCACAACACCTGCAAAAATGCATCACAATATCTCCAAATATTGATCACAACACCTCCAAAAACTGGGGAAAACACTTCAAAAACAATTCAGAACACCGTCAAAAACCATTCATAACACCAAAAACCAATCACAAAATCTCAAAAGCTCATGACAATACCAAATTCACATCATAACACCTTCAAACACCCATCACAACATCTCTAAAATCTAATCATCACAGCTTCATAAACTCATCACAACATCTAGAAAAACTCATCACAACATGTCCAAAACTCCTCATAACACTTTCAGACACTCATGACAATTTCAAAAACACATAACACTTCTAAAAATGCAGCTTGAAAAATTCAACACAACACCTTCAAAAACCCATCACCAATCTTCAAAATCACACCACACCTACAAAAACTCATAATAACATCTCCAAAAACTCATTACACCACTTCCAAAGATTGAAAACAACACCCCCAAAAACTCATCACGACATCTTCAAAACTAATCACATCTCGAAAAACTCATCACGACATTACCAAAAACTCAACACAACACCTCTAAAGAATCATCAAAACAGGTCCAAAAACTAATCAGAACACTTCCAAAACTGCATCACAATACCTTCAAAAACTCATCACAACACCTCCAATAATGTATCACAATATCTCCAACTATTGATCACAACACCTCCAAAAGCTGATGACAATACGTTAAAAGATGATCAGAACTCCTTCAAAAACACAGCATAACAGCAAAAACTAATCACAACATCTCAAAAGCTCATGGGCACACCAAACTCACATCATATCACCTTCAAAAACTCATCACAATATCTCTAAAAACTAATCATCGCAGCTTCAAAAACTCATCACAACATATGGAAAAACTCATCACAACACGTCCAGAACTCCTCATAACACTTTCAGACACATATCACGACATTTCAGAAACACATGACACTTCTAAAACGCATCACAACAGCTTGAAAAATTCAACACAACACCTTGAAAAACTCATCATAACACCTCCAATAACTCATCACAACATCTCCAAACACTGATCACAACACCTCCAAAAATTCATCACAACACCTTCAAAAACCCATTACAAATCTTCAAAATCACACCACAACTACAGAAAACTCATAATAACATCTCCAAAAAATCATTAAACCACTTCCAAAGATTGAAAACAACACCTCAAAAAACTCATCACATCTTCAAAAACTCATCACAACACTACCAAAAACTCAGCACAACATCTCTAAATACTCATCAAAACAGGTCCAAAAACTAATCAGAACACTTCCAAAACTGCATCACAGCACCTACAAAAATTCATCACAACACCTGCAAAAATGCATCACAATATCTCCAAATATTTATCACAACACCTCCAAAAACTGAGGAAAACACTTTAAAAACAATTCAGAACACCGTCAAAAACCATTCATAACACCAAAAACCAATCACAACATCTCAAAAGCTCATGACAATACCAAATTCACATCATATCACCTTCAAACACCCATCACAACATCTATAAAAAGTAATCATCACAGCTTCATAAACTCATCACAACATCTAGAAAAACTCATCACAACATGTCCAAAACTCCTCATAACACTTTCAGACACTCATGATGACAATTTCAAAAACACATAACACTTCTAAAAATGCAGCTTGAAAAATTCAAAAGAAAACCTTGAAAAACTCATTAAAACGCCTCCAAAAACTCATCACAATACCTCCAAACACTGATCACAACTCCACCAAAAATTCATCACACCTTCAAAAACCATTACAAACCTTCAAAATCGCACCACACCTACAAAAACTCATAATAACATCTCCAAAAAATCATTAAACCACTTCCAAAGATTGAAAACACCTCAAAAAACTCATCACAACATCTTCAAAACTCATCACATCTTGAAAAAGTCATCACAACACTACCAAAAACTCAACACAACACCTCTAAAGACTCATCAAAACAGGTCCAAAAACTAATCAGAACACTTCCAAAACTGCATCACAATACCTTCAAAAACTTCATCACAACACCTGCAAAAATGCATCACAATATCTCCAAATATTGATCACAACACCTCCAAAAACTGAGGAAAAACACTTTAAAAACAATGCAGAACACCGTCAAAAACCATTCCTAACACCAAAAACCAATCACAACATCTCAAAAGCTCATGACACTACCAAATTCACATAAAACACCTTCAAACACCCATCACAACATCTCTAAAAACTAATCATCACAGCTTCATAAACTCATCACAACATCTAGAAAAACTCATCACAACATGTCCAAAACACCTCATAACACTTTCAGACACTCATGATGACAATTTCAAAAACACATAACACTTCTAAAAATGCAGCTTGAAAATTCAACACCACACCTTCAAAAACCCATAACAAATCTTCAAAATCACACCACACCTACAAAAACTCATAATAACATCTCCAAAAACTCATTACACCACTTCCAAAGATTGAAAACAACACCTCAAACAACTCATCACAACCTCTTCGAAACTCATCACATCTCGAAAAACTCATCACAACACTACCAAAAACTCAACACAACACCTCTTAAGATTCATCAAAACAGGTCCAAAAACTAATCAGAACACTTCCAAAACTGCATCACAATACCTTCAAAAACTCATCACAACACCTCCAATAATGTATCACAATATCTCCAAATGTTGATCACAACACCTCCAAAAGCTGATGACAATACGTTAAAAGCTGATCAGAACTCCTTCAAAAACACAGCATAACAGCAAAAACTAATCACAACATCTCAAAAGCTCATGACAATACCAAATTCACATCATATCACCTTCAAACACCCATCACAACATCTATAAAAGCTAATCATCACAGCTTCATAAACTCATCACAACATCTAGAAAAACTCATCACAACATGTCCCAAACTCCTCATAACACTTTCAGACACTCATGATGACAATTTCAAAAACACATAACACTTCTAAAAATGCAGCTTGAAAAATTCAAAACAACACCTTGAAAAACACACCACAACGCCTCCAAAAACTCATCACAACATCTCCAAACACTGATCACAACAACTCCAAAAATTCATCACAACACCTTCAAAGACCCATCACAAATCTTCAAAATCACACCACACCTACAAAAACTCATAATAACATCTCCAAAAAATCATTAAACCACTTCCAAAGATTGAAAACACCTCAAAAAACTCATCACAACATCTTCAAAACTCATCACATCTTGAAAAAGTCATCACAACACTACCAAAAACTCAACACAACATCTCTAAAGACTCATCAAAACAGGTCCAAAAACTAATCAGAACACTTCCAAAACTGCATCACAACACCTTCAACAATTCATCACAACACCTGCGAAAATGCATCACAATATCTCCAAATATTGATCACAACACCTCCAAAAACTGAGGAAAACACTTCAAAAACAATGCAGAACACCGTCAAAAACCATTCCTAACACCAAAAACCAATCACAACATCTCAAAAGCTCATGACAATACCAAATTCACATCATAACACCTTCAAACACCCATCACAACATCTCTAAAAACTGATCATCACAGCTTCATAAACTCATCACAACATCTAGAAAAACTCATCACAACATGTCCAAAACACCTCATAACACTTTCAGACACTCATGATGACAATTTCAAAAACACATAACACTTCTAAAATGCAGCTTGAAAAATTCAACACAACACCTTCAAAAACCCATCACAAATCTTCAAAATCACACCACACCTACAAAAACTCATAATAACATCTCCAAAAACTCATTACACCACTTCCAAAGATTGAAAACAACACCTCAAACAACTCATCACAACCTCTTCGAAACTCATCACATCTCGAAAAACTCATCACAACACTACCAAAAACTCAACACAACACCTCTAAAGATTCATCAAAACAGGTCCAAAAACTAATCAGAACACTTCCAAAACTGCATCACAATACCTTCAAAAACTCATCACAACACCTCCAATAATGTATCACAATATCTCCAACTGTTGATCACAACACCTCCAAAAGCTGATGACAATACGTTAAAAGCTGATCAGAACTCCTTCAAAAACACAGCATAACAGCAAAAACTAATCACAACATCTCAAAAGCTCATGAGCACACCAAACTCACATCATATCACCTTCAAAAACTCATCACAATATCTCTAAAAACTAATCATCGCAGCTTCAAAAACTCATCACAACATATGGAAAAACTCATCACAACACGTCCAGAACTCCTCATAACACTTTCAGACACACATCACGACCATTTCAGAAACACATGACACTTCTAAAAACGCATCACAACAGCTTGAAAAATTCAACACAACACCTTGAAAAACTCATCACAAATCTTCAAATTCACACCACACCTACAAAAACTCATAATAACATATCCAAAAAATCATTAAACCACTTCCAAAGATTGAAAACAACACCTCAAAAAACTCATCACAACATTTTCAAAACTCATTACATCTTGAAAAACTCATCACAACACTACCAAAAACTCAGCACAACATCTCTAAATACTCATCAAAACAGGTCCAAAAACTAATCAGAACACTTCCAAAACTGCATCACAACACCTACAAAAATTCATCACAACACCTGCAAAATTGCATCACAATATCTCCAAATATTTATCACAACACCTCCAAAAACTGAGGAAAACACTTTAAAAACAATTCAGAACACCGTCAAAAACCATTCATAACACCAAAAACCAATCGCAACATCTCAAAAGCTCATGACAATACCAAATTCACATCATATCACCTTCAAACACCCATCACAACATCTCTAAAAACTAATCATTACAGCTTCATTAACTCATCACAACATGTCCAAAACTCCTCATAACACTTTCAGACACTCATGATGACAATTTCAAAGACACAAAACACTTCTAAAAATGCAGCTTGAAAAATTCAACACAACACGTTGAAAAACACATCACAACGCCTCCAAAAACTCATCACAACATCTCCAAACACTGATCACAACACCTCCAAAAATTCATCACAACACCTTCAAAAACCCATCACAAATCTTCAAAATCACACCACACCTACAAAAACTCATAATAACATCTCCAAAAAATCATTAAACCACTTCCAAAGATTGAAAACAACACCTCAAAAAACTCATCACAACATCTTCAAAACTCATCACATCTTGAAAAACACATCACAACACTACCAAAAACTCAACACAACATCTCTAAAGACTCATCAAAACAGGTCCAAAAACTAATCAGAACACTTCTAAAACTGCATCACAACACCTTCATAAATTCATCACAACACCTGCAAAAATGCATCACAATATCTCCAAATATTGATCACAACACCTCCAAAAACTGAGGAAAACACTTCAAAAACAATTCAGAAGACCGTCAAAAACCATTCATAACAACAAAAACCAATCACAACATCTCAAAAGCTCATGACAATACCAAATTCACATCATAACACCTTCAAACACCCATCACAACATCTCTAAAAACTAATCATCACAGCTTCATAAACTCATCACAACATCTAGAAAAACTCATCACAACATGTCCAAAACTCCTCATAACACTTTCAGACACTCATGACAATTGCAAAAACACATAACACTTCTAAAAATGCAGCTTGAAAAATTGAACACAACACCTTCAAAAACCCATCACAAATCTTCAAAATCACACCACACCTACAAAAACTCATAATAACATCTCCAAAAACTCATTACACCACTTCCAAAGATTGAAAACAACACCCCAAAAACACATCACGACATCTTCAAAACTAATCACATCTCGAAAAACTCATCACAACATTACCAAAAACTCAACACAACACCTCTAAAGACTCATCAAAACAGGTCCAAAAACTAATCAGAACACTTCCAAAACTGCATCTCAATACCTTCGAAAACTCATCACAACACCTCCAATAATGTATCACAATATCTCCAACTATTGATCACAACACCTCCAAAAGCTGATGACAATACGTTAAAAGATGATCAGAACTCCTTCAAAAACACAGCATAACAGCAAAAACTAATCACAACATCTCAAAAGCTCATGGGCACACCAAACTCACATCATATCACCTTCAAAAACTCATCACAATATCTCTAAAAACTAATCATCGCAGCTTCAAAAACTCATCACAACATATGGAAAAACTCATAACAACACGTCCAGAACTCCTCATAACACTTTCAGACACTCATGATGACAATTTCAAAAACACATAACACTTCTAAAAATGCAGCTTGAAAAATTCAACACAACACCTTGAAAAACACATCACAACGCCTCCAAAAACTCATCACAACATCTCCAAACACTGATCACAACACCTCCAAAAATTCATCACAACACCTTCAAAGACCCATCACAAATCTTCAAAATCACACCACACCTACAAAAACTCATAATAACATCTCCAAAAAATCATTAATCCACTTCCAAAGATTGAAAACACCTCAAAAAACTCATCACAACATCTTCAAAACTCATCACATCTTGCAAAAGCCATCACAACACTACCAAAAACTCAACACAACATCTCTAAAGACTCATCAAAACAGGTCCAAAAACTAATCAGAACACTTCCAAAACTGCATCACAACACCTTCAAAAACTCATCACAACACCTGCAAAAATGCATCACAATATCTCCAAATATTGATCACAACACCTCCAAAAACTGAGGAAAACACTTCAAAAACAATGCAGAACACCGTCAAAAACCATTCCTAACACCAAAAACCAATCACAACATCTCAAAAGCTCATGACAATAACAAATTCACATCATATCACCTTCAAACACCCATCACAACATCTCTAAAAACTAATCATCACAGCTTCATAAACTCATCACAACATATGGAAAAACTCATCACAACATGCCCAAAACTCCTCATAACACTTTCAGACACTCATGATGACAATTTCAAAAACACATAACACTTCTAAAAATGCAGCTTGAAAAATTCAACACAACACCTTCAAAAACCCATCACAAATCTTCAAAATCACACCACACCTACAAAAACTCATAATAACATCTCCAAAAACTCATTACACCACTTCCAAAGATTGAAAACAACACCTCAAACAACTCATCACAACCTCTTCGAAACTCATCACATCTCGAAAAACTCATCACAACACTACCAAAAACTCAACACAACACCTCTAAAGATTCATCAAAACAGGTCCAAAAACTAATCAGAACACTTCCAAAACTGCATCACAATACCTTCAAAAACTCATCACAACACCTCCAATAATGTAACACAATATCTCCAACTGTTGATCACAACACCTCCAAAAGCTGATGACAATACGTTTAAAAGCTGATCGGAACTCCTTCAAAAACACAGCATAACAGCAAAAACTAATCACAACATCTCAAAACTCATGAGCACACCAAACTCACATCATATCACCTTCAAAAACTCATCACAATATCTCTAAAAACTAATCATCACAGCTTCAAAAACTCATCACAACATATGAAAAACTCATCACAACACGTCCAGAACTCCTCATAACACTTTCAGACACACATCACGACCATTTCAGAAACACATAACACTTCTAAAAATGCATCACAACAGCTTGAAAAATTCAACACAACACCTTGAAAAACTCATCACAACACCTCCAATAACTCATCACAACATATCCAAACACTGATCACAACACGTCCAAAAATTCATCACAGCACCTTCAAAAACCCATCACAAATCTTCAAAATCACACCACACCTACAAAAACTCATAATAACATCTCCAAAAAGCATTAAACCACTTCCAAAGATTGAAAACAACACCTCAAAAAACTCATCACAACATCTTCAAAACTCATCACATCTTGAAAAACTCATCACAACACTACCAAAAACTCAGCACAACATCTCTAAAGACTCATCAAAACAGGTCCAAAAACTAATCAGAACACTTCCAAAACTGCATCACAACACCTACAAAAATTCATCACAACACCTGCAAAAATGCATCACAATATCTCCAAATAAACAGGAAAACACTTTAAAAACAATTCAGAACACCGTCAAAAACCATTCATAACACCAAAAACCAATCACAACATCTCAAAAGCTCATGACAATACCAAATTCACATCATATCGCCTTCAAACACCCATCACAACATCTCTAAAAACTAATCATCACAGCTTCATAAACTCATCACAACAGCTTGAAAAATTCAACACAACACCTTGAAAAACTCATCACAAATCTTCAAATTCACACCACACCTACAAAAACTCATAATAACATCTCCAAAAAATCATTAAACCACTTCCAAAGATTGAAAACAACACCTCAAAAAACTCATCACAACATCTTCAAAACTCATTACATCTTGAAAAACTCATCACAACACTACCAAAAACTCAGCACAACATCTCTAAATACTCATCAAAACAGGTCCAAAAACTAATCAGAACACTTCAAAACTGCATCACAACACATTCAAAAATTCATCACAACACCTGCAAAAATGCATCACAATATCTCCAAATATTTATCACAACACCTCCAAAAACTGAGGAAAACACTTTAAAAACAATTCAGAACACCGTCAAAAACCATTCATAACACCAAAATCCAATCACAACATCTCAAAAGCTCATGACAATACCAAATTCACATCATATCACGTTCAAACACCCATCACAACATCTCTAAAAACTAATCATCACAGCTTCATAAACTCATCACAACATCTAGAAAAACTCATCACAACATGTCCAAAACTCCTCATAACACTTTCAGACACTCATGATGACAATTTCAAAAACACATAACACTTCTAAAAATGCAGCTTGAAAAATTCAACACAACACCTTGAAAAACACATCACAACGCCTCCAAAAACTCATCACAACATTTCCAAACAATGATCACAACACCTCCAAAAATTCATCACAACACCTTCAAAAACCCATCACAAATCTTCAAAATCACACCACACCTACAAAAACTCATAATAACATCTCCAAAAACTCATTACACCACTTCCAAAGATTGAAAACAACACCTCAAAAAACTCATCACAACATCTTCAAAACTCATCACATCTTGAAAAACTCATCACAACACTACCAAAAACTCAAAACAACACCTCTAAAGACTCATCAAAACAGGTCCAAAAACTAATCAGAACACTTCCAAAACTGCATCACAATACCTTCAAAAACTCATCACAACACCTCCAATAATGTATCACAATATCTCCAAATATTGATCACAACACCTCCAAAAACTGAGGAAAACACTTTAAAAACCATTCATAACACCAAAAACCAATCACAACATCTCAAAAGCTCATGACAATACCAAATTCACATCATATCACCTTCAAACACCCATCACAACATCTCTAAAAACTAATCATCACAGCTTCATAAACTCATCACAACATCTAGAAAAACTCATCACAACATGTCCAAAACTCCTCATAACACTTTCAGACACTCATGATGACAATTGCAAAAACACATAACACTTCTAAAAATGCAGCTTGAAAAATTCAACACAACACCTTGAAAAACACATCACAATGCCTCCAAAAACTCATCACAACATCTCCAAACACTGATCACAACAACTCCAAAAATTCATCACAACACCTTCAAAAACCAATCACAAGTCTTCAAAATCACACCACACCTACAAAAACTCATAATAACTTCTGCAAAACCTCATTACACCACTTCCAAAGATTGAAAACAACACCTCAAAAAACTCATCAAAACATCTTCAAAACTCATCACATCTTGAAAAATCATCACAACACTACCAAAAACTCAAAACAACACCTCTAAAGACTCATCAAAACAGGTCCAAGAACTAATCAGAACACTTCCAAAACTGCATCACAATACCTTCAAAAACTCATCACAACACGTCCAATAATGTATCACCATATCTCCAAATATTGATCACAACACCTCCAAAAGCTGATGACAATACGTTAAAAGCTGATCAGAACACCTTCAAAAACACAGCATAACAGCAAAAACTAATCACAACATCTCAAAAGCTCATGAGCACACCAAACTCGCATCATATCACCTTCAAAAACTCATCACAATATCTCTAAAAACTAATCATCGCAGCTTCAAAAACTCATCACAACATAGGGAAAAACTCTTCACAACTCGTCCAGAACTCCTCATACTTTCAGACACACATCACGACCATTTCAGAAACACATAACACTTCTAAAAACGCATCACAACAGCTTGAAAAATTCAACACAACACCTTGAAAAACTCATCACAACACATCCAATAACTCATCACAACATCTCCCAACACTGATCACAACACCTCCAAAAATTCATCACAACACCTTCAAAAACCCATCACAAATCTTCAAAATCACACCACACCTACAAAAACTCATAATAACATCTCCAAAAAATCATTAAACCACTTCCAAAGATTGAAAACAACACCTCAAAAAACTCATGACAACATCTTCAAAACTCATCACATCTTGAAAAACTCATCACAACACTACCAAAAACTCAGCACAACATCTCTAAATACTCATCAAAACAGGTCCAAAAACTAATCAGAAAACTTCCAAAACTGCATCACAACACATACAAAAATTCATCACAACACCTGCAAAAATGCATCACAATATCTCCAATAAACTAACAGGAAAACACTTTAAAAACAATTCAGAACACCGTCAAAAACCATTCATAACACCAAAAACCAATCACAACATCTCAAAAGCTCATGACAATACCAAATTCACATCATATCACCTTCAAACACCCATCACAACATCTCTAAAAACTAATCATCACAGCTTCATAAACTCATCACAACATCTAGAAAAACTCATCACAACATGTCCAAAACTCCTCATAACACTTTCAGACATTCATGATGACAATTTCAAAAACACATAACACTTCTAAAAATGCAGCTTGAAAAATTCAACACAACATCTTGAAAAACACATCACAACGCCTCCAAAAACTCATCACAACATTTCCAAACACTGATCACAACACCTCCAAAAATTCATCACAACACCGTCAAAAACCCATCACAAATCTTCAAAATCACACCACACCTACAAAAACTCATAATTACATATCCAAAAAATCATTTAAACCACTTCCAAAGATTGAAAACAACACCTCAAAAAACTCATCACAACACCTTCAAAACTCATCACATCTTGAAAAAACTCATCACAAAACTACCAAAAACTCAGCACAACATCTCTAAAGACTCATCAAAACAGGTCCAAAAACTAATCAGAACACGTCCAAAACTGCATCACAACACCTTCACAAATTCATCACAACACCTGCAAAAATGCATCACAATATCTCCAAATATTGATCACAACACCTCCAAAAACTGAGGAAAACACTTTAAAAACAATTCAGAACACCGTCAAAAACCATTCATAACACCAAAAACCAATCGCAACATCTCAAAAGCTCATGACAATACCAAATTCACATCATATCACCTTCAAACACCCATCACAACATCTCTAAAAACTAATCATCACAGCTTCATAAACTCATCACAACATCTAGAAAAACTCATCACAACATGTCCAAAACTCCTCATAACACTTTCAGACACTCATGATGACAATTTCAAAAACACATAACACTTCTAAAAATGCAGCTTGAAAAATTCAACACAACACCTTGAAAAACACATCACAACGCCTCCAAAAACTCATCACAACATCTCCAAACACTGATCACAACACCTCCAAAAATTCATCACAACACCTTCAAAAACCCATCACAAATCTTCAAAATCACACCACACCTACAAAAACTCATAATAACATCTCCAAAAACTCATTACACCACTTCCAAAGATTGAAAACAACACCTCAAAAAACTCATCACAACATCTTCAAAACTCATCACATCTTGAAAAACTCATCACAACACTACCAAAAACTCAACACAACACCTCTAAAGACTCATCAAAACAGGTCCAAAAACTAATCAGAACACTTCCAAAACTGCATCACAACACCTTCAAAAATTCATCACAACACCTGCAAAAATGCATCACAATATCTCCAAATATTGATCACAACACCTCCAAAAACTGAGGAAAACACTTTAAAAACAATTCAGAACACCGTCAAAAACCATTCATAACACCAAAAACGAATCGCAACATCTCAAAAGCTCATGACAATACCAAATTCACATCATATCACCTTCAAACACCCATCACAACATCTCTAAAAACTAATCATCACAGCTTCATCAACTCATCACAACATCTAGAAAACTCATCACAACATGTCCAAAACTCCTCCTAACACTTTCAGACACTCATGATGACAATTTCAAAAACACATAACACTTCTAAAATGCAGCTTGAAAAATTCAACACAACACCTTCAAAAACCCATCACAAATCTTCAAAATCACACCACACCTACAAAAACTCATAATAACATCTCCAATAACTCATTACACCACTTCCAATGATTGAAAACAACACCTCAAACAACTCATCACAACCTCTTCGAAACTCATCACATCTCGAAAAACTCATCACAACACTACCAAAAACTCAACACAACACCTCTAAAGATTCATCAAAACAGGTCCAAAAACTAATCAGAACACTTCCAAAACTGCATCACAATACCTTCAAAAACTCATCACAACACCTCCAATTATGTATCACCATATCTCCAACTGTTGATCACAACACCTCCAAAAGCTGATGACAATACGTTAAAAGCTGATCAGAACTCCTTCAAAAACACAGCATAACAGCAAAAACTAATCACAACATCTCAAAAGCTCATGAGCACACCAAACTCACATCATATCACCTTCAAAAACTCATCACAATATCTCTAAAAACTAATCATCGCAGCTTCAAAAACTCATCACAACATATGGAAAAACTCATCACAACACGTCCAGAACTCCTCATAACACTTTCAGACACACATCACGACCATTTCAGATACACATGACACTTCTAAAAACGCATCACAACAGCTTGAAAAATTCAACACAACACCTTGAAAAACTCATCACAACACATCCAATAACTCATCACAACATCTCCCAACACTGATCACAACACCTCCAAAAATTCATCACAACACCTTCAAAAACCCATCACAAATCTTCAAAATCACACCACACCTACAAAAACTCATAATAACATCTCCAAAAAATCATTAAACCACTTCCAAAGATTGAAAACAACACCTCAAAAACTCATGACAACATCTTCAAAACTCATCACATCTTGAAAAACTCATCACAACACTACCAAAAACTCAGCACAACATCTCTAAATACTCATCAAAACAGGTCCAAAAACTAATCAGAACACTTCCAAAACTGCATCACAACACCTACAAAAATTCATCACAACACCTGCAAAAATGCATCACAATATCTCCAAAAAAACAGGAAAACACTTTAAAAACAATTCAGAACACCGTCAAAAACCATTCATAACACCAAAAACCAATCACAACATCTCAAAAGCTCATGACAATACCAAATTCACATCATATCACCTTCAAACACCCATCACAACATCTCTAAAAACTAATCATCACAGCTTCATAAACTCATCACAACATCTAGAAAAACTCATCACAACATGTCCAAAACTCCTCATAACACTTTCAGACATTCATGATGACAATTTCAAAAACACATAACACTTCTAAAAATGCAGCTTGAAAAATTCAACACAACATCTTGAAAAACACATCACAACGCCTCCAAAAACTCATCACAACATTTCCAAACACTGATCACAACACCTCCAAAAATTCATCACAACACCGTCAAAAACCCATCACAAATCTTCAAAATCACACCACACCTACAAAAACTCATAATTACATATCCAAAAAATCATTAAACCACTTCCAAAGATTGAAAACAACACCTCAAAAAACTCATCACAACACCTTCAAAACTCATCACATCTTGAAAAACTCATCACAAAACTACCAAAAACTCAGCACAACATCTCTAAAGACTCATCAAAACAGGTCCAAAACTAATCAGAACACGTCCAAAACTGCATCACAACACCTTCACAAATTCATCACAACACCTGCAAAAATGCATCACAATATCTCCAAATATTGATCACAACACCTCCAAAAACTGAGGAAAACACTTTAAAAACAAATCAGAACACCGTCAAAAACCATTCATAACAACAAAAACCAATCACAACATCTCAAAAGCTCATGACAATACCAAATTCACATCATAACACCTTCAAACACCCATCACAACATCTCTAAAAACTAATCATCACAGCTTCATAACTCATCACAACATCTAGAAAAACTCATCACAACATGTCCAAAACTCCTCATAACACTTTCAGACACTCATGATGACAATTTCAAAAACACATAACACTTCTGAAAATGCAGCTTGAAAAATTCAACACAACAGCTTCAAAAACCCATCACAAATCTTCAAAATCACACCACACCTACAAAAACTCATAATAACATCTCCAAAAACTCATTACACCACTTCCAAAGATTGAAAACAACACCTCAAACAACTCATCACAACATCTTCAAAACTCATCACATCTCGAAAAACTCATCACAACACTACCAAAAACTCAACACAACAGCTCTAAAGATTCATCAAAACAGGTCCGAAAACTAATCAGAACACTTCCAAAACTGCATCACAATACCTTCAAAAACTCATCACAACACCTCCAATAATGTATCACAATATCTCCAACTGTTGATCACAACACCTCCAAAAGCTGATGACAATACGTTAAAAGCTGATCAGAACTCCTTGAAAAACACAGCATAACAGCAAAAACTAATCACAACATCTCAAAAGCTCATGAGCACACCAAACTCACATCATATCACCTTCAAAAACTCATCACAATATCTCTAAAATCTAATCATCGCAGCTTCAAAAACTCATCACAACATCTAGAAAAACTCATCACAACACGTCCAGAAATCCTCATAACACTTTCAGACACACATCACGACCATTTCAGAAACACATGACACTTCTAAAAACGCATCACAACAGCTTCAAAAATTCAACACAACATCTTGAAAAACTCATCACAACACAGCCAATAACTCATCACAACATCTCCAAACACTGATCACAACACCTCCAAAAATTCATAACAACACCTTGAAAAACCCTTCACATATGTTCAAAATCACACCACACCTGCAAAAACTCATAATAACATCTCCAAAAACTCATTACACCACTTCCAAAGATTGAAAACAACACCTCAAACAACTCATCACAACATCTTCAAAACTCATCACATCTCGAAAAACTCATCACAACACTACCAAAAACTCAGCACAACATCTCTAAATACTCATCAAAACAGGTCCTAAAACTAATCAGAACACTTCCAAAACTGCATCACAACACCTACAAAAATTCATCACAACACCTGCAAAAATGCATCACAATATCTCCAAATATTTATCACAAACACATCCAAAAACTGAGGAAAACACTTTAAAAACAATTCAGAACACCGTCAAAAACCATTCCTAACACCAAAAACCAATCACAACATCTCAAAAGCTCATGACAATACCAAATTCACATCATAACACCTTCAAACACCCATCACAACATCTCTAAAAACTAATCATCACAGCTTCATAAACTCATCACAACATCTAGAAAAACTCATCACAACATGTCCAAAACACCTCATAACACTTTCAGACACTCATGATGACAATTTCAAAAACACATAACACTTCTAAAAATGCAGCTTGAAAAATTCAACACAACACCTTCAAAAACCCATCACAAATCTTCAAAATCACACCACACCTACAAAAACTCATAATAACATCTCCAAAAACTCATTACACCACTTCCAAAGATTGAAAACAACACCTCAAACAACTCATCACAACCTCTTCGAAACTCATCACATCTCGAAAAACTCATCACAACACTACCAAAAACTCAACACAACACCTCTAAAGATTCATCAAAACAGGTCCAAAAACTAATCAGAACACTTCCAAACTGCATCACAATACCTTCAAAAACTCATCACAACACCTCCAATAATGTAACACAATATCTCCAACTGTTGATCACAACACCTCCAAAAGCTGATGACAATACGTTAAAAGCTGATCGGAACTCCTTCAAAAACACAGCATAGCAGCAAAAACTAATCACAACATCTCAAAAGCTCATGAGCACACCAAACTCACATCATATCACCTTCAAAAACTCATCACAATATCTCTAAAAACTAATCATCGCAGCTTCAAAAACTCATCACAACATATGGAAAAACTCATCACAACACGTCCAGAACTCCTCATAACACTTTCAGACACACATCACGACCATTTCAGAAACACATGACAATTCTAAAAACGCATCACAACAGCTTGAAAAATTCAACACAACACCTTGAAAAACTCATCACAACACATCCAATAACTCATCACAACATCTCCCAACACTGATCACAACACCTCCAAAAATTCATCACAACACCTTCAAAAACCCATCACAAATCTTCAAAATCACACCACACCTACAAAAACTCATAATAACATCTCCAAAAAATCATTAAACCACTTCCAAAGATTGAAAACAACACCTCAAAAAACTCATGACAACATCTTCAAAACTCATCACATCTTGAAAAACTCATCACAACACTACCAAAAACTCAGCACAACATCTCTAAATACTCATCAAAACAGGTCCAAAAACTAATCAGAACACTTCCAAAACTGCATCACAACACCTACAAAAATTCATCACAACACCTGCAAAAATGCATCACAATATCTCCAAAAAAACAGGAAAACACTTTAAAAACAATTCAGAACACCGTCAAAAACCATTCATAACACCAAAAACCAATCACAACATCTCAAAAGCTCATGACAATACCAAATTCACATCATATCACCTTCAAACACCCATCACAACATCTCTAAAAACTAATCATCACAGCTTCATAAACTCATCACAACAGCTTGAAAAATTCAACACAACACCTTGAAAAACTCATCACAAATCTTCAAATTCACACCACACCTACAAAAACTCATAATAACATCTCCAAAAAATCATTAAACCACTTCCAAAGATTGAAAACAACACCTCAAAAAACTCATCACAACATCTTCAAAACTCATTACATCTTGAAAAACTCATCACAACACTACCAAAAACTCAGCACAACATCTCTAAATACTCATCAAAACAGGTCCTAAAACTAATCAGAACACTTCCAAAACTGCATCACAACACCTACAAAAATTCATCACAACACCTGCAAAATTGCATCACAATATCTCCAAATATTTATCACAACACCTCCAAAAACTGAGGAAAACACTTTAAAAACAATTCAGAACACCGTCAAAAACCATTCATAACACCAAAAACCAATCGCAACATCTCAAAAGCTCATGACAATACCAAATTCACATCATATCACCTTCAAACACCCATCACAACATCTCTAAAAACTAATCATCACAGCTTCATAAACTCATCACAACATTTAGAAAAACTCATCACAACATGTCCAAAACTCCTCATAACACTTTCAGACACTCATGATGACAATTTCAAAAACACATAACACTTCTAAAAATGCAGCTTGAAAAATTCAACACAACATCTTGAAAAACACATCACAACGCCTCCAAAAACTCATCACAACATCTCCAAACACTGATCACAACACCTCCAAAAATTCATCACAACACCTTCAAAAACCCATCACAAATCTTCAAAATCACACCACACCTACAAAAACTCATAACATATCCAAAAAATCATTAAACCACTTCCAAAGATTGAAAACAACACCTCAAAAAACTCATCACAACACCTTCAAAACTCATCACATCTTGAAAAACTCATCACAACACTACCAAAAAACTCAACACAACATCTCTAAAGACTCATCAAAACAGGTCCAAAAACTAATCAGATCACTTCCAAAACTGCATCACAACACCTTCAAAAATTCATCACAACACCTGCAAAAATGCATCACAATATCTCCAAATATTGATCACAACACCTCCAAAAACTGAGGAAAACACTTTAAAAACAATTCAGAACACCGTCAAAAACCATTCATAACACCAAAAACGAATCGCAACATCTCAAAAGCTCATGACAATACCAAATTCACATCATATCACCTTCAAACACCCATCACAACATCTCTAAAAAACTAATCATCACAGCTTCATCAACTCATCACAACATCTAGAAAAACTCATCACAACATGTCCAAAACTCCTCCTAACACTTTCAGACACTCATGATGACAATTTCAAAAACACATAACACTTCTAAAAATGCAGCTTGAAAAATTCAACACAACACCTTCAAAAACCCATCACAAATCTTCAAAATCACACCACACCTACAAAAACTCATAATAACATCTCCAATAACTCATTACACCACTTCCAATGATTGAAAACAACACCTCAAACAACTCATCACAACCTCTTCGAAACTCATCACATCTCGAAAAACTCATCACAACACTACCAAAAACTCAACACAACACCTCTAAAGATTCATCAAAACAGGTCCAAAAACTAATCAGAACACTTCCAAAACTGCATCACAATACCTTCAAAAACTCATCACAACACCTCCAATAATGTATCACAATATCTCCAACTGTTGATCACAACACCTCCAAAAGCTGATGACAATACGTTAAAAGCTGATCAGAACTCCTTCAAAAACACAGCATAACAGCAAAAACTAATCACAACATCTCAAAAGCTCATGAGCACACCAAACTCACATCATATCACCTTCAAAAACTCATCACAATATCTCTAAAAACTAATCATCGCAGCTTCAAAAACTCATCACAACATATGGAAAAACTCATCACAACACGTCCAGAACTCCTCATAACACTTTCAGACACACATCACGACCATTTCAGATACACATGACACTTCTAAAAACGCATCACAACAGCTTGAAAAATTCAACACAACACCTTGAAAAACTCATCACAACACATCCAATAACTCATCACAACATCTCCCAACACTGATCACAACACCTCCAAAAATTCATCACAACACCTTCAAAAACCCATCACAAATCTTCAAAATCACACCACACCTACAAAAACTCATAATAACATCTCCAAAAAATCATTAAACCACTTCCAAAGATTGAAAAACAACACCTCAAAAAACTCATGACAACATCTTCAAAACTCATCACATCTTGAAAAACTCATCACAACACTACCAAAAACTCAGCACAACATCTCTAAATACTCATCAAAACAGGTCCAAAAACTAATCAGAACACTTCCAAAACTGCATCACAACACCTACAAAAATTCATCACAACACCTGCAAAAATGCATCACAATATCTCCAAAAAAACAGGAAAACACTTTAAAAACAATTCAGAACACCGTCAAAAACCATTCATAACACCAAAAACCAATCACAACATCTCAAAAGCTCATGACAATACCAAATTCACATCATATCACCTTCAAACACCCATCACAACATCTCTAAAAACTAATCATCACAGCTTCATAACTCATCACAACATCTAGAAAAACTCATCACAACATGTCCAAAACTCTCATAACACTTTCAGACATTCATGATGACAATTTCAAAAACACATAACACTTCTAAAAATGCAGCTTGAAAAATTCAACACAACATCTTGAAAAACACATCACAACGCCTCCAAAAACTCATCACAACATTTCCAAACACTGAATCACAACACCTCCAAAAATTCATCACAACACCGTCAAAAACCCATCACAAATCTTCAAAATCACACCACACCTACAAAAACTCATAATTACATATCCAAAAAATCATTAAACCACTTCCAAAGATTGAAAACAACACCTCAAAAAACTCATCACAACACCTTCAAAACTCATCACATCTTGAAAAACTCATCACAAAACTACCAAAAACTCAGCACAACATCTCTAAAGACTCATCAAAACAGGTCCAAAAACTAATCAGAACACGTCCAAAACTGCATCACAACACCTTCACAAATTCATCACAACACCTGCAAAAATGCATCACAATATCTCCAAATATTGATCACAACACCTCCAAAAACTGAGGAAAACACTTTAAAAACAATTCAGAACACCGTCAAAAACCATTCATAACACCAAAAACCAATCGCAACATCTCAAAAGCTCATGACAATACCAAATTCACATCATATCACCTTCAAACACCCATCACAACATCTCTAAAAACTAATCATCACAGCTTCATAAACTCATCACAACATTTAGAAAAACTCATCACAACATGTCCAAAACTCCTCATAACACTTTCAGACACTCATGATGACAATTTCAAAAACACATAACACTTCTAAAAATGCAGCTTGAAAAATTCAACACAACACCTTCAAAAACCCATCACAAATCTTCAAAATCACACCACACCTACAAAAACTCATAATAACATCTCCAAAAACTCATTACACCACTTCCAAAGATTGAAAACAACACCTCAAACAACTCATCACAACCTCTTCGAAACTCATCACATCTCGAAAAACTCATCACAACACTACCAAAAACTCAACACAACACCTCTAAAGATTCATCAAAACAGGTCCAAAAACTAATCAGAACACTTCCAAAACTGCATCACAATACCTTCAAAAACTCATCACAACACCTCCAATAATGTAACACAATATCTCCAACTGTTGATCACAACACCTCCAAAAGCTGATGACAATACGTTAAAAGCTGATCGGAACTCCTTCAAAAACACAGCATAGCAGCAAAAACTAATCACAACATCTCAAAAGCTCATGAGCACACCAAACTCACATCATATCACCTTCAAAAACTCATCACAATATCTCTAAAAACTAATCATCGCAGCTTCAAAAACTCATCACAACATATGGAAAAACTCATCACAACACGTCCAGAACTCCTCATAACACTTTCAGACACACATCACGACCATTTCAGAAACACATGACAATTCTAAAAACGCATCACAACAGCTTGAAAAATTCAACACAACACCTTGAAAAACTCATCACAACACATCCAATAACTCATCACAACATCTCCCAACACTGATCACAACACCTCCAAAAATTCATCACAACACCTTCAAAAACCCATCACAAATCTTCAAAATCACACCACACCTACAAAAACTCATAATAACATCTCCAAAAAATCATTAAACCACTTCCAAAGATTGAAAACAACACCTCAAAAAAACTCATGACAACATCTTCAAAACTCATCACATCTTGAAAAACTCATCACAACACTACCAAAAACTCAGCACAACATCTCTAAATACTCATCAAAACAGGTCCAAAAACTAATCAGAACACTTCCAAAACTGCATCACAACACCTACAAAAATTCATCACAACACCTGCAAAAATGCATCACAATATCTCCAAAAAAACAGGAAAACACTTTAAAAACAATTCAGAACACCGTCAAAAACCATTCATAACACCAAAAACCAATCACAACATCTCAAAAGCTCATGACAATACCAAATTCACATCATATCACCTTCAAACACCCATCACAACATCTCTAAAAACTAATCATCACAGCTTCATAAACTCATCACAACAGCTTGAAAAATTCAACACAACACCTTGAAAAACTCATCACAAATCTTCAAATTCACACCACACCTACAAAAACTCATAATAACATCTCCAAAAAATCATTAAACCACTTCCAAAGATTGAAAACAACACCTCAAAAAAACTCATCACAACATCTTCAAAACTCATTACATCTTGAAAAACTCATCACAACACTACCAAAAACTCAGCACAACATCTCTAAATACTCATCAAAACAGGTCCTAAAACTAATCAGAACACTTCCAAAACTGCATCACAACACCTACAAAAATTCATCACAACACTGCAAAATTGCATCACAATATCTCCAAATATTTATCACAACACCTCCAAAAACTGAGGAAAACACTTTAAAAACAATTCAGAACACCGTCAAAAACCATTCATAACACCAAAAACCAATCGCAACATCTCAAAAGCTCATGACAATACCAAATTCACATCATATCACCTTCAAACACCCATCACAACATCTCTAAAAACTAATCATCACAGCTTCATAAACTCATCACAACATTTAGAAAAACTCATCACAACATGTCCAAAACTCCTCATAACACTTTCAGACACTCATGATGACAATTTCAAAAACACATAACACTTCTAAAAATGCAGCTTGAAAAATTCAACACAACATCTTGAAAAACACATCACAACGCCTCCAAAAACTCATCACAACATCTCCAAACACTGATCACAACACCTCCAAAAATTCATCACAACACCTTCAAAAACCCATCACAAATCTTCAAAATCACACCACACCTACAAAAAACTCATAACATATCCAAAAAATCATTAAACCACTTCCAAAGATTGAAAACAACACCTCAAAAAACTCATCACAACACCTTCAAAACTCATCACATCTTGAAAAACTCATCACAACACTACCAAAAACTCAACACAACATCTCTAAAGACTCATCAAAACAGGTCCAAAAACTAATCAGATCACTTCCAAAACTGCATCACAACACCTTCAAAAATTCATCACAACACCTGCAAAAATGCATCACAATATCTCCAAATATTGATCACAACACCTCCAAAAACTGAGGAAAACACTTAAAAACAATTCAGAACACCGTCAAAAACCATTCATAACACCAAAAACGAATCGCAACATCTCAAAAGCTCATGACAATACCAAATTCACATCATATCACCTTCAAACACCCATCACAACATCTCTAAAAACTAATCATCACAGCTTCATCAACTCATCACAACATCTAGAAAAACTCATCACAACATGTCCAAAACACCTCATAACACTTTCAGACACTCATGATGACAATTTCAAAAAACACATAACACTTCTAAAAATGCAGCTTGAAAAATTCAACACAACACCTTCAAAAACCCATCACAAATCTTCAAAATCACACCACACCTACAAAAACTCATAATAACATCTCCAATAACTCATTACACCACTTCCAATGATTGAAAACAACACCTCAAACAACTCATCACAACCTCTTCGAAACTCATCACATCTCGAAAAACTCATCACAACACTACCAAAAACTCAACACAACACCTCTAAAGATTCATCAAAACAGGTCCAAAAACTAATCAGAACACTTCCAAAACTGCATCACAATACCTTCAAAAACTCATCACAACACCTCCAATAATGTATCACAATATCTCCAACTGTTGATCACAACACCTCCAAAAGCTGATGACAATACGTTAAAAGCTGATCAGAACTCCTTCAAAAACACAGCATAACAGCAAAAACTAATCACAACATCTCAAAAGCTCATGAGCACACCAAACTCACATCATATCACCTTCAAAAACTCATCACAATATCTCTAAAAACTAATCATCGCAGCTTCAAAAACTCATCACAACATATGGAAAAACTCATCACAACACGTCCAGAACTCCTCATAACACTTTCAGACACACATCACGACCATTTCAGATACACATGACACTTCTAAAAACGCATCACAACAGCTTGAAAAATTCAACACAACACCTTGAAAAACTCATCACAACACATCCAATAACTCATCACAACATCTCCCAACACTGATCACAACACCTCCAAAAATTCATCACAACACCTTCAAAAACCCATCACAAATCTTCAAAATCACACCACACCTACAAAAACTCATAATAACATCTCCAAAAAATCATTAAACCACTTCCAAAGATTGAAAACAACACCTCAAAAAACTCATGACAACATCTTCAAAACTCATCACATCTTGAAAAACTCATCACAACACTACCAAAAACTCAGCACAACATCTCTAAATAATCATCAAAACAGGTCCAAAAACTAATCAGAACACTTCCAAAACTGCATCACAACACCTACAAAAATTCATCACAACACCTGCAAAATGCATCACAATATCTCCAAAAAAACAGGAAAACACTTTAAAAACAATTCAGAACACCGTCAAAACCATTCCTAACACCAAAAACCAATCACAACATCTCAAAAGCTCATGACAATACCAAATTCACATCATATCACCTTCAAACACCCATCACAACATCTCTAAAAACTAATCATCACAGCTTCATAAACTCATCACAACATCTAGAAAAACTCATCACAACATGTCCAAAACTCCTCATAACACTTTCAGACATTCATGATGACAATTTCAAAAACACATAACACTTCTAAAAATGCAGCTTGAAAAATTCAACACAACATCTTGAAAAACACATCACAACGCCTCCAAAAACTCATCACAACATTTCCAAACACTGATCACAACACCTCCAAAAATTCATCACAACACCGTCAAAAACCCATCACAAATCTTCAAAATCACACCACACCTACAAAAACTCATAATTACATATCCAAAAAATCATTAAACCACTTCCAAAGATTGAAAACAACACCTCAAAAAACTCATCACAACACCTTCAAAACTCATCACATCTTGAAAAACTCATCACAAAACTACCAAAAACTCAGCACAACATCTCTAAAGACTCATCAAAACAGGTCCAAAAACTAATCAGAACACGTCCAAAACTGCATCACAACACCTTCAAAATTCATCACAACACCTGCAAAAATGCATCACAATATCTCCAAATATTGATCACAACACCTCCAAAAACTGAGGAAAACACTTTAAAAACAAATCAGAACACCGTCAAAAACCATTCATAACAACAAAAACCAATCACAACATCTCAAAAGCTCATGACAATACCAAATTCACATCATAACACCTTCAAACACCCATCACAACATCTCTAAAAACTAATCATCACAGCTTCATAAACTCATCACAACATCTAGAAAAACTCATCACAACATGTCCAAAACTCCTCATAACACTTTCAGACACTCATGATGACAATTTCAAAAACACATAACACTTCTAAAAATGCAGCTTGAAAAATTCAACACAACAGCTTCAAAAACCCATCACAAATCTTCAAAATCACACCACACCTACAAAAACTCATAATAACATCTCCAAAAACTCATTACACCACTTCCAAAGATTGAAAACAACACCTCAAACAACTCATCACAACATCTTCAAAACTCATCACATCTCGAAAAACTCATCACAACACTACCAAAAACTCAACACAACAGCTCTAAAGATTCATCAAAACAGGTCCGAAAACTAATCAGAACACTTCCAAAACTGCATCACAATACCTTCAAAAACTCATCACAACACCTCCAATAATGTATCACAATATCTCCAACTGTTGATCACAACACCTCCAAAAGCTGATGACAATACGTTAAAAGCTGATCAGAACTCCTTGAAAAACACAGCATAACAGCAAAAACTAATCACAACATCTCAAAAGCTCATGAGCACACCAAACTCACATCATATCACCTTCAAAAACTCATCACAATATCTCTAAAATCTAATCATCGCAGCTTCAAAAACTCATCACAACATCTAGAAAAACTCATCACAACACGTCCAGAAATCCTCATAACACTTTCAGACACACATCACGACCATTTCAGAAACACATGACACTTCTAAAAACGCATCACAACAGCTTCAAAAATTCAACACAACATCTTGAAAAACTCATCACAACACAGCCAATAACTCATCACAACATCTCCAAACACTGATCACAACACCTCCAAAAATTCATAACAACACCTTGAAAAACCCTTCACATATGTTCAAAATCACACCACACCTGCAAAAACTCATAATAACATCTCCAAAAACTCATTACACCACTTCCAAAGATTGAAAACAACACCTCAAACAACTCATCACAACATCTTCAAAACTCATCACATCTCGAAAAACTCATCACAACACTACCAAAAACTCAGCACAACATCTCTAAATACTCATCAAAACAGGTCCTAAAACTAATCAGAACACTTCCAAAACTGCATCACAACACCTACAAAAATTCATCACAACACCTGCAAAAATGCATCACAATATCTCCAAATATTTATCACAACACATCCAAAAACTGAGGAAAACACTTTAAAAACAATTCAGAACACCGTCAAAAACCATTCCTAACACCAAAAACCAATCACAACATCTCAAAAGCTCATGACAATACCAAATTCACATCATAACACCTTCAAACACCCATCACAACATCTCTAAAAACTAATCATCACAGCTTCATAAACTCATCACAACATCTAGAAAAACTCATCACAACATGTCCAAAACACCTCATAACACTTTCAGACACTCATGATGACAATTTCAAAAACACATAACACTTCTAAAAATGCAGCTTGAAAAATTCAACACAACACCTTCAAAAACCCATCACAAATCTTCAAAATCACACCACACCTACAAAAACTCATAATAACATCTCCAAAAACTCATTACACCACTTCCAAAGATTGAAAACAACACCTCAAACAACTCATCACAACCTCTTCGAAACTCATCACATCTCGAAAAACTCATCACAACACTACCAAAAACTCAACACAACACCTCTAAAGATTCATCAAAACAGGTCCAAAAACTAATCAGAACACTTCCAAAACTGCATCACAATACCTTCAAAAACTCATCACAACACCTCCAATAATGTAACACAATATCTCCAACTGTTGATCACAACACCTCCAAAAGCTGATGACAATACGTTAAAAGCTGATCGGAACTCCTTCAAAAACACAGCATAGCAGCAAAAACTAATCACAACATCTCAAAAGCTCATGAGCACACCAAACTCACATCATATCACCTTCAAAAACTCATCACAATATCTCTAAAAACTAATCATCGCAGCTTCAAAAACTCATCACAACATATGGAAAAACTCATCACAACACGTCCAGAACTCCTCATAACACTTTCAGACACACATCACGACCATTTCAGAAACACATGACAATTCTAAAAACGCATCACAACAGCTTGAAAAATTCAACACAACACCTTGAAAAACTCATCACAACACATCCAATAACTCATCACAACATCTCCCAACACTGATCACAACACCTCCAAAAATTCATCACAACACCTTCAAAAACCCATCACAAATCTTCAAAATCACACCACACCTACAAAAACTCATAATAACATCTCCAAAAAATCATTAAACCACTTCCAAAGATTGAAAACAACACCTCAAAAAACTCATGACAACATCTTCAAAACTCATCACATCTTGAAAAACTCATCACAACACTACCAAAAACTCAGCACAACATCTCTAAATACTCATCAAAACAGGTCCAAAAACTAATCAGAACACTTCCAAAACTGCATCACAACACCTACAAAAATTCATCACAACACCTGCAAAAATGCATCACAATATCTCCAAAAAAACAGGAAAACACTTTAAAAACAATTCAGAACACCGTCAAAAACCATTCATAACACCAAAAACCAATCACAACATCTCAAAAGCTCATGACAATACCAAATTCACATCATATCACCTTCAAACACCCATCACAACATCTCTAAAAACTAATCATCACAGCTTCATAAACTCATCACAACAGCTTGAAAAATTCAACACAACACCTTGAAAAACTCATCACAAATCTTCAAATTCACACCACACCTACAAAAACTCATAATAACATCTCCAAAAAATCATTAAACCACTTCCAAAGATTGAAAACAACACCTCAAAAAACTCATCACAACATCTTCAAAACTCATTACATCTTGAAAAACTCATCACAACACTACCAAAAACTCAGCACAACATCTCTAAATACTCATCAAAACAGGTCCTAAAACTAATCAGAACACTTCCAAAACTGCATCACAACACCTACAAAAATTCATCACAACACCTGCAAAATTGCATCACAATATCTCCAAATATTTATCACAACACCTCCAAAAACTGAGGAAAACACTTTAAAAAACAATTCAGAACACCGTCAAAAACCATTCATAACACCAAAAACCAATCGCAACATCTCAAAAGCTCATGACAATACCAAATTCACATCATATCACCTTCAAACACCCATCACAACATCTCTAAAAACTAATCATCACAGCTTCATAAACTCATCACAACATTTAGAAAAACTCATCACAACATGTCCAAAACTCCTCATAACACTTTCAGACACTCATGATGACAATTTCAAAAACACATAACACTTCTAAAAATGCAGCTTGAAAAATTCAACACAACATCTTGAAAAACACATCACAACGCCTCCAAAAACTCATCACAACATCTCCAAACACTGATCACAACACCTCCAAAAATTCATCACAACACCTTCAAAAACCCATCACAAATCTTCAAAATCACACCACACCTACAAAAACTCATAACATATCCAAAAAATCATTAAACCACTTCCAAAGATTGAAAACAACACCTCAAAAAACTCATCACAACACCTTCAAAACTCATCACATCTTGAAAAACTCATCACAACACTACCAAAAACTCAACACAACATCTCTAAAGACTCATCAAAACAGGTCCAAAAACTAATCAGATCACTTCCAAAACTGCATCACAACACCTTCAAAAATTCATCACAACACCTGCAAAAATGCATCACAATATCTCCAAATATTGATCACAACACCTCCAAAAACTGAGGAAAACACTTTAAAAACAATTCAGAACACCGTCAAAAACCATTCATAACACCAAAAACGAATCGCAACATCTCAAAAGCTCATGACAATACCAAATTCACATCATATCACCTTCAAACACCCATCACAACATCTCTAAAAACTAATCATCACAGCTTCATCAACTCATCACAACATCTAGAAAAACTCATCACAACATGTCCAAAACTCCTCCTAACACTTTCAGACACTCATGATGACAATTTCAAAAACACATAACACTTCTAAAAATGCAGCTTGAAAAATTCAACACAACACCTTCAAAAACCCATCACAAATCTTCAAAATCACACCACACCTACAAAAACTCATAATAACATCTCCAATAACTCATTACACCACTTCCAATGATTGAAAACAACACCTCAAACAACTCATCACAACCTCTTCGAAACTCATCACATCTCGAAAAACTCATCACAACACTACCAAAAACTCAACACAACACCTCTAAAGATTCATCAAAACAGGTCCAAAAACTAATCAGAACACTTCCAAAACTGCATCACAATACCTTCAAAAACTCATCACAACACCTCCAATAATGTATCACAATATCTCCAACTGTTGATCACAACACCTCCAAAAGCTGATGACAATACGTTAAAAGCTGATCAGAACTCCTTCAAAAACACAGCATAACAGCAAAAACTAATCACAACATCTCAAAAGCTCATGAGCACACCAAACTCACATCATATCACCTTCAAAAACTCATCACAATATCTCTAAAAACTAATCATCGCAGCTTCAAAAACTCATCACAACATATGGAAAAACTCATCACAACACGTCCAGAACTCCTCATAACACTTTCAGACACACATCACGACCATTTCAGATACACATGACACTTCTAAAAACGCATCACAACAGCTTGAAAAATTCAACACAACACCTTGAAAAACTCATCACAACACATCCAATAACTCATCACAACATCTCCCAACACTGATCACAACACCTCCAAAAATTCATCACAACACCTTCAAAAACCCATCACAAATCTTCAAAATCACACCACACCTACAAAAACTCATAATAACATCTCCAAAAAATCATTAAACCACTTCCAAAGATTGAAAACAACACCTCAAAAAACTCATGACAACATCTTCAAAACTCATCACATCTTGAAAAACTCATCACAACACTACCAAAAACTCAGCACAACATCTCTAAATAATCATCAAAACAGGTCCAAAAACTAATCAGAACACTTCCAAAACTGCATCACAACACCTACAAAAATTCATCACAACACCTGCAAAAATGCATCACAATATCTCCAAAAAAACAGGAAAACACTTTAAAAACAATTCAGAACACCGTCAAAAAACCATTCATAACACCAAAAACCAATCACAACATCTCAAAAGCTCATGACAATACCAAATTCACATCATATCACCTTCAAACACCCATCACAACATCTCTAAAAACTAATCATCACAGCTTCATAAACTCATCACAACATCTAGAAAAACTCATCACAACATGTCCAAAACTCCTCATAACACTTTCAGACATTCATGATGACAATTTCAAAAACACATAACACTTCTAAAAAATGCAGCTTGAAAAATTCAACACAACATCTTGAAAAACACATCACAACGCCTCCAAAAACTCATCACAACATTTCCAAACACTGATCACAACACCTCCAAAAATTCATCACAACACCGTCAAAAACCCATCACAAATCTTCAAAATCACACCACACCTACAAAAACTCATAATTACATATCCAAAAAATCATTAAACCACTTCCAAAGATTGAAAACAACACCTCAAAAAACTCATCACAACACCTTCAAAACTCATCACATCTTGAAAAACTCATCACAAAACTACCAAAAACTCAGCACAACATCTCTAAAGACTCATCAAAACAGGTCCAAAAACTAATCAGAACACGTCCAAAACTGCATCACAACACCTTCAAAAATTCATCACAACACCTGCAAAAATGCATCACAATATCTCCAAATATTGATCACAACACCTCCAAAAACTGAGGAAAACACTTTAAAAACAAATCAGAACACCGTCAAAAACCATTCATAACAACAAAAACCAATCACAACATCTCAAAAGCTCATGACAATACCAAATTCACATCATAACACCTTCAAACACCCATCACAACATCTCTAAAAACTAATCATCACAGCTTCATAAACTCATCACAACATCTAGAAAAACTCATCACAACATGTCCAAAACTCCTCATAACACTTTCAGACACTCATGATGACAATTTCAAAAACACATAACACTTCTAAAAATGCAGCTTGAAAAATTCAACACAACAGCTTCAAAAACCCATCACAAATCTTCAAAATCACACCACACCTACAAAAACTCATAATAACATCTCCAAAAACTCATTACACCACTTCCAAAGATTGAAAACAACACCTCAAACAACTCATCACAACATCTTCAAAACTCATCACATCTCGAAAAACTCATCACAACACTACCAAAAACTCAACACAACAGCTCTAAAGATTCATCAAAACAGGTCCGAAAACTAATCAGAACACTTCCAAAACTGCATCACAATACCTTCAAAAACTCATCACAACACCTCCAATAATGTATCACAATATCTCCAACTGTTGATCACAACACCTCCAAAAGCTGATGACAATACGTTAAAAGCTGATCAGAACTCCTTGAAAAACACAGCATAACAGCAAAAACTAATCACAACATCTCAAAAGCTCATGAGCACACCAAACTCACATCATATCACCTTCAAAAACTCATCACAATATCTCTAAAATCTAATCATCGCAGCTTCAAAAACTCATCACAACATCTAGAAAAACTCATCACAACACGTCCAGAAATCCTCATAACACTTTCAGACACACATCACGACCATTTCAGAAACACATGACACTTCTAAAAACGCATCACAACAGCTTCAAAAATTCAACACAACATCTTGAAAAACTCATCACAACACAGCCAATAACTCATCACAACATCTCCAAACACTGATCACAACACCTCCAAAAATTCATAACAACACCTTGAAAAACCCTTCACATATGTTCAAAATCACACCACACCTGCAAAAACTCATAATAACATCTCCAAAAACTCATTACACCACTTCCAAAGATTGAAAACAACACCTCAAACAACTCATCACAACATCTTCAAAACTCATCACATCTCGAAAAACTCATCACAACACTACCAAAAACTCAGCACAACATCTCTAAATACTCATCAAAACAGGTCCTAAAACTAATCAGAACACTTCCAAAACTGCATCACAACACCTACAAAAATTCATCACAACACCTGCAAAAATGCATCACAATATCTCCAAATATTTATCACAACACATCCAAAAACTGAGGAAAACACTTTAAAAACAATTCAGAACACCGTCAAAAACCATTCCTAACACCAAAAACCAATCACAACATCTCAAAAGCTCATGACAATACCAAATTCACATCATAACACCTTCAAACACCCATCACAACATCTCTAAAAACTAATCATCACAGCTTCATAAACTCATCACAACATCTAGAAAAACTCATCACAACATGTCCAAAACACCTCATAACACTTTCAGACACTCATGATGACAATTTCAAAAACACATAACACTTCTAAAAATGCAGCTTGAAAAATTCAACACAACACCTTCAAAAACCCATCACAAATCTTCAAAATCACACCACACCTACAAAAACTCATAATAACATCTCCAAAAACTCATTACACCACTTCCAAAGATTGAAAACAACACCTCAAACAACTCATCACAACCTCTTCGAAACTCATCACATCTCGAAAAACTCATCACAACACTACCAAAAACTCAACACAACACCTCTAAAGATTCATCAAAACAGGTCCAAAAACTAATCAGAACACTTCCAAAACTGCATCACAATACCTTCAAAAACTCATCACAACACCTCCAATAATGTAACACAATATCTCCAACTGTTGATCACAACACCTCCAAAAGCTGATGACAATACGTTAAAAGCTGATCGGAACTCCTTCAAAAACACAGCATAGCAGCAAAAACTAATCACAACATCTCAAAAGCTCATGAGCACACCAAACTCACATCATATCACCTTCAAAAACTCATTACAATATCTCTAAAAACTAATCATCACAGCTTCAAAAACTCATCACAACAGATGGAAAAACTCATCACAACACGTCCAGAACTCCTCATAACACTTTCAGACACACATCACGACCATTTCAGAAACACATAACACTTCTAAAAAACGCATCACAACAGCTTGAAAAATTCAACACAACACCTTGAAAAACTCATCACAACACCTCCAATAACTCATCACAAGATCTCCAAACACTGATCACAACACCTCCAAAAATTCATCACAACACCTTCAAAAACCCATCACAAATCTTCAAAATCACACCACACCTACCAAAACTCATAATAACATCTCCAAAAAAATCATTAAACTACTTCCAAAGATTGAAAACAACACCTCAAAAAACTCATCACAACATCTTCAAAACTCATCACATCTTGAAAAACTCATCACAAACACTACCAAAAACTCAGCACAACATCTCTAAAGACTCATCAAAACAGGTCCAAAAACTAATCAGAACACTTCCAAAACTGCATCACAACACCTACAAAAATTCATCACAACACCTGCAAAAATGCATCACAATATCTCCAAAAAAACAGGAAAACACTTTAAAAACAATTCAGAACACCGTCAAAAACCATTCATAACACCAAAAACCAATCACAACATCTCAAAAGCTCATGACAATACCAAATTCACATCATATCACCTTCAAACACCCATCACAACATCTCTAAAAACTAATCATCACAGCTTCATAAACTCATCACAACAGCTTGAAAAATTCAACACAACACCTTGAAAAACTCATCACAAATCTTCAAATTCACACCACACCTACAAAAACTCATAATAACATCTCCAAAAAATCATTAAACCACTTCCAAAGATTGAAAACAACACCTCAAAAAACTCATCACAACATCTTCAAAACTCATTACATCTTGAAAAACTCATCACAACACTACCAAAAACTCAGCACAACATCTCTAAATACTCATCAAAACAGGTCCTAAAACTAATCAGAACACTTCCAAAACTGCATCACAACACCTACAAAAATTCATCACAACACCTGCAAAATTGCATCACAATATCTCCAAATATTTATCACAACACCTCCAAAAACTGAGGAAAACACTTTAAAAACAATTCAGAACACCGTCAAAAACCATGCATAACACCAAAAACCAATCGCAACATCTCAAAAGCTCATGACAATACCAAATTCACATCATATCACCTTCAAACACCCATCACAACATCTCTAAAAACTAATCATCACAGCTTCATAAACTCATCACAACATTTAGAAAAACTCATCACAACATGTCCAAAACTCCTCATAACACTTTCAGACACTCATGATGACAATTTCAAAAACACATAACACTTCTAAAAATGCAGCTTGAAAAATTCAACACAACATCTTGAAAAACACATCACAACGCCTCCAAAAACTCATCACAACATCTCCAAACACTGATCACAACACCTCCAAAAATTCATCACAACACCTTCAAAAACCCATCACAAATCTTCAAAATCACACCACACCTACAAAAACTCATAACATATCCAAAAAATCATTAAACCACTTCCAAAGATTGAAAACAACACCTCAAAAAACTCATCACAACACCTTCAAAACTCATCACATCTTGAAAAACTCATCACAACACTACCAAAAACTCAACACAACATCTCTAAAGACTCATCAAAACAGGTCCAAAAACTAATCAGATCACTTCCAAAACTGCATCACAACACCTTCAAAAATTCATCACAACACCTGCAAAAATGCATCACAATATCTCCAAATATTGATCACAACACCTCCAAAAACTGAGGAAAACACTTTAAAAACAATTCAGAACACCGTCAAAAACCATTCATAACACCAAAAACGAATCGCAACATCTCAAAAGCTCATGACAATACCAAATTCACATCATATCACCTTCAAACACCCATCACAACATCTCTAAAAACTAATCATCACAGCTTCATCAACTCATCACAACATCTAGAAAAACTCATCACAACATGTCCAAAACTCCTCCTAACACTTTCAGACACTCATGATGACAATTTCAAAAACACATAACACTTCTAAAAATGCAGCTTGAAAAATTCAACACAACACCTTCAAAAACCCATCACAAATCTTCAAAATCACACCACACCTACAAAAACTCATAATAACATCTCCAATAACTCATTACACCACTTCCAATGATTGAAAACAACACCTCAAACAACTCATCACAACCTCTTCGAAACTCATCACATCTCGAAAAACTCATCACAACACTACCAAAAACTCAACACAACACCTCTAAAGATTCATCAAAACAGGTCCAAAAACTAATCAGAACACTTCCAAAACTGCATCACAATACCTTCAAAAACTCATCACAACACCTCCAATAATGTATCACAATATCTCCAACTGTTGATCACAACACCTCCAAAAGCTGATGACAATACGTTAAAAGCTGATCAGAACTCCTTCAAAAACACAGCATAACAGCAAAAACTAATCACAACATCTCAAAAGCTCATGAGCACACCAAACTCACATCATATCACCTTCAAAAACTCATCACAATATCTCTAAAAACTAATCATCGCAGCTTCAAAAACTCATCACAACATATGGAAAAACCCATCACAACACGTCCAGAACTCCTCATAACACTTTCAGACACTCATGATGACAATTTCAAAAACACATAACACTTCTAAAAATGCAGCTTGAAAAATTCAACACAACACCTTCATAAAACCATCACAAATCTTCAAAATCACACCACACCTACAAAAACTCATAATAACATCTGCAAAAACTCATTACACCATTTCGAAAGATTGAAAACAACACCTCAAAAAACTCATCAAAACATGTTCAAAACTCATCACATCTCGAAAAACTCATCACAACACTACCAAAAACTCAACACAACACCTCTAAAGAATCATCAAAACAGGTCCAAAAACTAATCAGAACACTTCCAAAACTGCATCACAATCCCTTCAAAAACTCATCACAACACCTCCAATAATGTATCACAATATCTCCAACTATTGATCACAACACCTCCAAAAGCTGATGACTATACGTTAAAAGCTGATCAGAACTCCTTCAAAAACACAGCATAACAGCAAAAACTAATCACAACATCTCAAAAGCTCATGAGCACACCAAACTCACATCATATCACCTTCAAAAACTCATCACAATATCTCTAAAAACTAATCATCGCAGCTTCAAAAACTCATCACAACATATGGAAAAACTCATCACAACACGTCCAGAACTCCTCATAACACTTTCAGACACACATCACGACCATTTCAGAAACACATGACACTTCTAAAAACGCATCACAACAGCTTGAAAAATTCAACACAACACCTTGAAAAACTCATCACAACACATCCAATAACTCATCACAACATCTCCAAACACTGATCACAACACCTCCAAAAATTCATAACAACACCTTGAAAAACCCATCACATATGTTCAAAATCACACCACACCTGCAAAAACTCATAATAACATCTCCAAAAACTCATTACACCACTTCCAAAGATTGAAAACAACACCTCAAACAACTCATCACAACATCTTCAAAACTCATCACATCTCGAAAAACTCATCACAACACTACCAAAAACTCAGCACAACATCTCTAAATACTCATCAAAACAGGTCCTAAAACTAATCAGAACACTTCCAAAACTGCATCACAACACCTACAAAAATTCATCACAACAACTGCAAAAATGCATCACAATATCTCCAAATATTTATCACAACACATCCAAAAACTGAGGAAAACACTTTAAAAACAATTCAGAACACCGTCAAAAACCATTCATAACAACAAAAACCAATCACAACATCTCAAAAGCTCATGACAATACCAAATTCACATCATATCACCTTCAAACACACATCACAACATCTCTAAAAACTAATCATCACAGCTTCATAAACTCATCACAACATCTAGAAAAACTCATCACAACATGTCCAAAACTCCTCATAACACTTTCAGACACTCATGATGACAATTTCAAAAACACAAAACACCTCTAAAAATGCAGCTTGAAAAATTCAACACAACACCTTCATAAAACCATCACAAATCTTCAAAATCACACCACACCTACAAAAACGCATAATAACATCTGCAAAAACTCATTACACCACTTCGAAAGATTGAAAACAACACCTCAAAAAACTCATCAAAACATGTTCAAAACTCATCACATCTCGAATAACTCATCACAACACTACCAAAAACTCAACACAACACCTCTAAAGAATCATCAAAACAGGTCCAAAAACTAATCAGAACACTTCCAAAACTGCATCACAATACCTTCAAAAACTCATCACAACACCTCCAATAATGTATCACAATATCTCCAACTATTGATCACAACACCTCCAAAAGCTGATGACAATACGTTAAAAGCTGATCAGAACTCCTTCAAAAACACAGCATAACAGCAAAAACTAATCACAACATCTCAAAAGCTCATGAGCACACCAAACTCACATCATATCACCTTCAAAAACTCATCACAATATCTCTAAAAACTAATCATCGCAGCTTCAAAAACTCATCACAACATATGGAAAAACTCATCACAACACGTCCAGAACTCCTCATAACACTTTCAGACACTCATGATGACAATTTCAAAAACACATAACACTTCTAAAAATGCAGCTTGAAAAATTCAACACAACACCTTCATAAAACCATCACAAATCTTCAAAATCACACCACACCTACAAAAACGCATAATAACATCTGCAAAAACTCATTACACCACTTCGAAAGATTGAAAACAACACCTCAAAAAACTCATCAAAACATGTTCAAAACTCATCACATCTCGAATAACTCATCACAACACTACCAAAAACTCAACACAACACCTCTAAAGAATCATCAAAACAGGTCCAAAAACTAATCAGAACACTTCCAAAACTGCATCACAATACCTTCAAAAACTCATCACAACACCTCCAATAATGTATCACAATATCTCCAACTATTGATCACAACACCTCCAAAAGCTGATGACAATACGTTAAAAGCTGATCAGAACTCCTTCAAAAACACAGCATAACAGCAAAAACTAATCACAACATCTCAAAAGCTCATGAGCACACCAAACTCACATCATATCACCTTCAAAAACTCATCACAATATCTCTAAAAACTAATCATCGCAGCTTCAAAAACTCATCACAACATATGGAAAAACTCATCACAACACGTCCAGAACTCCTCATAACACTTTCAGACACACATCACGACCATTTCAGAAACACATGACACTTCTAAAAACGCATCACAACAGCTTGAAAAATTCAACACAACACCTTGAAAAACTCATCACAACACCTCCAATAACTCATCACAACATCTCCAAACACTGATCACAACACCTCCAAAAATTCATCACAACACCTTCAAAAACCCATCACAAATCTTCAAAATCACACCACACCTACAAAAACTCATAATAACATCTCCAAAAAATCATTAAACCACTTCCAAAGATTGAAAACAACACCTCAAAAAACTCATCACAACATCTTCAAAACTCATCACATCTTGAAAAACTCATCACAACACTACCAAATACTCAGCACAACATCTCTAAATACTCATCAAAACAGGTCCAAAAACTAATCAGAACACTTCCAAAACTGCATCACAACACCTTCAAAAATTCATCACAACACCTGCAAAAATGCATCACAATATCTCCAAATATTGATCACAACACCTCCAAAAACTGAGGAAAACACTTTAAAAACAATTCAGAACACCGTCAAAAGCCATTCATAACAACAAAAACCAATCACAACATCTCAAAAGCTCATGACAATACCAAATTCACATCATAACACCTTCAAACACCCATCACAACATCTCTAAAAACTAATCATCACAGCTTCATAAACTCATCACAACATCTAGAAAAACTCATCACAACATGTCCAAAACTCCTCATAACACTTTCAGACACTCATGATGACAATTTCAAAAACACATAACACTTCTAAAAATGCAGCTTGAAAAATTCAACACAACAGCTTCAAAAACCCATCACAAATCTTCAAAATCACACCACACCTACAAAAACTCATAATAACATCTCCAAAAACTCATTACACCACTTCCAAAGATTGAAAACAACACCTCAAACAACTCATCACAACATCTTCAAAACTCATCACATCTCGAAAAACTCATCACAACACTAGCAAAAACTCAACACAACACCTCTAAAGACTCATCAAAACAGGTCCAAAAACTAATCAGAACACTTCCAAAACTGCATCACAATACCTTCAAAAACTCATCACAACACATCCAATAATGTATCACAATATCTCCAACTATTGATCACAACACCTCCAAAAGCTGATGACAATACGTTAAAAGCTGATCAGAACTCCTTCAAAAACACAGCATAACAGCAAAAACTAATCACAACATCTCAAAAGCTCATGAGCACACCAAACTCACATCATATCACCTTCAAAAACTCATCACAATATCTCTAAAAACTAATCATCGCAGCTTCAAAAACTCATCACAACATATGGAAAAACTCATCACAACACGTCCAGAACTCCTCATAACACTTTCAGACACACATCACGACCATTTCAGAAACACATGACACTTCTAAAAACGCATCACAACAGCTTGAAAAATTCAACACAACACCTTGAAAAACTCATCACACACTTCCAAAAACTCATAACAACACCGTCCAATTTTCATCATAGCGCCAAAATCACATCACAACATTTCAAAAACCTCAGCACCACAACACAAACTCATCACAACACAATCGGATCTCATCACATCACCAAAAACTCATCAAAACACCAACACTTCATCACAACACCTTCAAAACACCTTGATCTCAACACCTTTAGAAACCGATCACAACACGTCCAAACACTCATCACAATACAATCAAATACCCATCACAAACCATCGAAAGCACATCACAACACCTACAAAAACTCATAATAACATATGCAAAATCTCATCACGACACTTCCAAGTACTGAACACAACACCTCCAAAAACGCATCACAACATCACTAAACACTCATCACAACATCTCCATAAATTGATCACAAAACTTCCAAAAACTCATCATAACACCTTGAAAAACTCATCACAAAACTTCAAAAACGGAACACAACATGGAAAACTAATCACAATTGAAAAATGCATCATAACAACTTCAAAAAATCATCACAATACCTTCAAGAACTCATCAGGATACTTCCAAAAACTGATCACTACACTCTCAAAAACTGATTAACACACATTCAAAAACTCATCACAACACCTCCAAAAACACATCACAATTTCTCCAAATATTAATCACAACAACTCCTAAAACTACTTACAACACCTTAAAAACTGCTCAGAATACCTTTGAAAACTCATCATAACACCAAAAACTAATCACAACATCTCAAAAGCTCATGGCAACACCAAACTCACATCATAGCACCTTCAAAAATTCATCACAAAATCTCTAAAAACTAATCATCACAGCTTCAACAACTCATCACAACGTCCAGAAAAACTCAGCACAACACGTCGAAAACTCCAAATAACACTTTCAGACACTCATCACGACAATTTCAGAAACACATAACACGTCAAAAAACACATCACAACAGCTTGGAAAATTCGACACAACACACTCAAAAACACATCACAACACCTCCAAAAATTCATCACAACATCTCCCAACACTGATCACAACATCTCCAAAAATTCAGCACAACACCTTCAAAAAACCATCACATACCTTCAAAATCACACCACAACACCATCAGAAACCCATAATAAAATCGCCAAAAACTCATTACACCACTTCCAAAAACTGAACAAAGCATATTGAAAAACTAATCACAACATGTCCAAAACTCCTCATAACACTTTCAGACACTCATGATGACAATTTCAAAAACACATAACACTTCTAAAAATGCAGCTTGAAAAAGTCAACACAACACCTTCAAAAACCCATCACAAATCTTCAAAATCACACCACACCTACAAAAACTCATAATAACATCTCCAAAAACTCATTACACCACTTCCAAAGATTGAAAACAACACCTCAAAAAACTCATCACAACATCTTCAAAACTCATCACATCTTGAAAAACTCATCATAACACTACCAAAAACTCAACACAACATCTCTAAAGACTCATCAAAACTAGTCCAAAAACTAATCAGAACACTTCCAAAACTGCATCACAATACCTTCAAAAACTCATCACAACACCTTCAATAATGTATCACAATATCTCCAACTATTGATCACAACACCTCCAAAAGCTGATGACAATACGTTAAAAGCTGATCAGAACTCCTTCAAAAACACAGCATAACAGCAAAAACTAATCACAACATCTCAAAAGCTCATGAGCACACCAAACTCACATCATATCACCTTCAAAAACTCATCACAATATCTCTAAAAACTAATCATCGCAGCTTCAAAAACTCATCACAACATATGGAAAAACTCATCACAACACGTCCAGAACTCCTCATAACACTTTCAGACACACATCACGACCATTTCAGAAACACATGACACTTCTAAAAACGCATCACAACAGCTTGACAAATTCAACACAACACCTTGAAAAACTCATCACAACACCTCCAATAACTCATCACAACATCTCCCAACACTGATCACAACACATCCAAAAATTCATCACAACACCTTCAAAAACCCATCACAAATCTTCAAGATCACACCACACCTACAAAAACTCATAATAACATCTCCAAAAAATCATTAAACCACTTCCAAAGATTGAAAACAACACCTCAAAAAACTCATCACAACATCTTCAAAACTCATCACATCTTGAAAAACTCATCACAACACTACCAAAAACTCAGCACAACATCTCTAAATACTCATCAAAACAGGTCCAAAAACTAATCAGAACACTTCCAAAACTGCATCACAACACCTACAAAAATTCATCACAACACCTGCAAAAATGCATCACAATATCTCCAAATATTTATCACAACACCTCCAAAAACTGAGGAAAACACTTTAAAAACAATTCAGAACACCGTCAAAAACCATTCATAACACCAAAATCCAATCGCAACATCTCAAAAGCTCATGACAATACCAAATTCACATCATATCACCTTCAAACACCCATCACAACATCTCTAAAAACTAATCATCACAGCTTCATAAACTCATCACAACATCTAGAAAAACTCATCACAACATGTCCAAAACTCCTCATAACACTTTCAGACACTCATGATGACAATTTCAAAAACACATAACACTTCTAAAAATGCAGCTTGAAAAATTCAACACAACACCTTGAAAAACACATCACAACACCTCCAAAAACTCATCACAACATGTCCAAACACTGATCACAACACCTCCAAAAATTCATCACAACACCTTCAAAAACCCATCACCAATCTTCAAAATCACACCACACCTACAAAAACTCATAATAACATCTCCAAAAAATCATTAAACCACTTCCAAAGATTGAAAACAACACCTCAAAAAACTCATCACAACATCTTCAAAACTCATCACATCTTTAAAAATTCATCACAACACTACCAAAAACTCAGCACAACATCTCTAAATACTCATCAAAACAGGTCCAAAAACTAATCAGAACACTTCCAAAACTGCATCACAACACCTACAAAAATTCATCACAACACCTGCAAAAATGCATCACAATATCTCCAAATATTTATCACAACACCTCCAAAAACTGAGGAAAACACTTTAAAAACAATTCAGAACACCGTCAAAAACCATTCATAACACCAAAAACCAATCACAACATCTCAAAAGCTCATGACAATACCAAATTCACATCATATCACCTTCAAACACCCATCACAACATCTCTAAAAACTAATCATCACAGCTTCATAAACTCATCACAACATCTAGAAAAACTCATCACAACATGTCCAAAACTCCTCATCACACTTTCAGACATTCATGATGACAATTTCAAAAACACATAACACTTCTAAAAATGCAGCTTGAAAAATTCAACACAACATCTTGAAAAACACATCACAACGCCTCCAAAAACTCATCACAACATGTCCAAACACTGATCACAACACCTCCAAAAATTCATCACAACACCTTCAAAAACCCATCACAAATCTTCAAAATCACACCACACCTACAAAAACTCATAATTACATATCCAAAAAATCATTAAACCACTTCCAAAGATTGAAAACAACACCTCAAAAAACTCATCACAACACCTTCAAAACTCATCACATCTTGAAAAACTCATCACAAAACTAGCCAAAAACTCAGCACAACATCTCTAAAGACTCATCAAAACAGGTCCAAAAACTAATCAGAACACGTCCAAAACTGCATCACAACACCTTCAAAAATTCATCACAACACCTGCAAAAATGCATCACAATATCTCCAAATATTGATCACAACACCTCCAAAAAGCTGAGGAAAACACTTTAAAAACAAATCAGAACACCGTCAAAAACCATTCATAACAACAAAAACCAATCACAACATCTCAAAAGCTCATGACAATACCAAATTCACATCATAACACCTTCAAACACCCATCACAACATCTCTAAAAACTAATCATCACAGCTTCATAAACTCATCACAACATCTAGAAAAACTCATCACAACATGTCCAAAACTCCTCATAACACTTTCAGACACTCATGATGACAATTTCAAAAACACATAACACTTCTAAAAATGCAGCTTGAAAAATTCAACACAACAGCTTCAAAAACCCATCACAAATCTTCAAAATCACACCACACCTACAAAAACTCATAATAACATCTCCAAAAACTCATTACAACCACTTCCAAAGATTGAAAACAACACCTCAAACAACTCATCACAACATCTTCAAAACTCATCACATCTCGAAAAACTCATCACAACACTACCAAAAACTCAACACAACAGCTCTAAAGATTCATCAAAACAGGTCCGAAAACTAATCAGAACACTTCCAAAACTGCATCACAATACCTTCAAAAACTCATCACAACACCTCCAATAATGTATCACAATATCTCCAACTGTTGATCACAACACCTCCAAAAGCTGATGACAATACGTTAAAAGCTGATCAGAACTCCTTGAAAAACACAGCATAACAGCAAAAACTAATCACAACATCTCAAAAGCTCATGAGCACACCAAACTCACATCATATCACCTTCAAAAACTCATCACAATATCTCTAAAATCTAATCATCGCAGCTTCAAAAACTCATCACAACATCTAGAAAAACTCATCACAACACGTCCAGAAATCCTCATAACACTTTCAGACACACATCACGACCATTTCAGAAACACATGACACTTCTAAAAACGCATCACAACAGCTTCAAAAATTCAACACAACATCTTGAAAAACTCATCACAACACAGCCAATAACTCATCACAACATCTCCAAACACTGATCACAACACCTCCAAAAATTCATAACAACAGCTTCAAAAACCCATCACAAATCTTCAAAATCACACCACACCTACAAAAACTCATAATAACATCTCCAAAAACTCATTACACCACTTCCAAAGATTGAAAACAACACCTCAAACAACTCATCACAACATCTTCAAAACTCATCACATCTCGAAAAACTCATCACAACACTACCAAAAACTCAACACAACAGCTCTAAAGATTCATCAAAACAGGTCCGAAAACTAATCAGAACACTTCCAAAACTGCATCACAATACCTTCAAAAACTCATCACAACACCTCCAATAATGTATCACAATATCTCCAACTGTTGATCACAACACCTCCAAAAGCTGATGACAATACGTTAAAAGCTGATCAGAACTCCTTGAAAAACACAGCATAACAGCAAAAACTAATCACAACATCTCAAAAGCTCATGAGCACACCAAACTCACATCATATCACCTTCAAAAACTCATCACAATATCTCTAAAATCTAATCATCGCAGCTTCAAAAACTCATCACAACATCTAGAAAAACTCATCACAACACGTCCAGAAATCCTCATAACACTTTCAGACACACATCACGACCATTTCAGAAACACATGACACTTCTAAAAACGCATCACAACAGCTTCAAAAATTCAACACAACATCTTGAAAAACTCATCACAACACAGCCAATAACTCATCACAACATCTCCAAACACTGATCACAACACCTCCAAAAATTCATAACAACACCTTGAAAAACCCTTCACATATGTTCAAAATCACACCACACCTGCAAAAACTCATAATAACATCTCCAAAAACTCATTACACCACTTCCAAAGATTGAAAACAACACCTCAAACAACTCATCACAACATCTTCAAAACTCATCACATCTCGAAAAACTCATCACAACACTACCAAAAACTCAGCACAACATCTCTAAATACTCATCAAAACAGGTCCTAAAACTAATCAGAACACTTCCAAAACTGCATCACAACACCTACAAAAATTCATCACAACACCTGCAAAAATGCATCACAATATCTCCAAATATTATCACAACACATCCAAAAACTGAGGAAAACACTTTAAAAACAATTCAGAACACCGTCAAAAACCATTCATAACACAAAAACCAATCACAACATCTCAAAAGCTCATGACAATACCAAATTCACATCATATCACCTTCAAACACACATCACAACATCTCTAAAAACTAATCATCACAGCTTCATAAACTCATCACAACATCTAGAAAAACTCATCACAACATGTCCAAAACTCCTCATAACACTTTCAGACACTCATGATGACAATTTCAAAAACACAAAACACTTCTAAAAATGCAGCTTGAAAAATTCAACACAACACCTTCATAAAACCATCACAAATCTTCAAAATCACACCACACCTACAAAAACTCATAATAACATCTGCTAAAACTCATTATACCACTTCCAAAGATTGAAAACAACACCTCAAAAAACTCATCAAAACATGTTAAAAACTCATCACATCTCGAAAAACTCATCACAACACTACCAAAAACTCAACACAACACCTCGAAAGAATCATCAAAACAGGTCCAAAAACTAATCAGAACACTTCCAAAACTGCATCACAATACCTTCAAAAACTCATCACAACACCTCCAATAATGTATCACAATATCTCCAACTATTGATCACAACACCTCCAAAAGCTGATGACAATACGTTAAAAGCTGATCAGAACTCCTTCAAAAACACAGCATAACAGCAAAAACTAATCACAACATCTCAAAAGCTCATGAGCACACCAAACTCACATCATATCACCTTCAAAAACTCATCACAATATCTCTAAAAACTAATCATCGCAGCTTCAAAAACTCATCACAACATATGGAAAAACCCATCACAACACGTCCAGAACTCCTCATAACACTTTCAGACACTCATGATGACAATTTCAAAAACACATAACACTTCTAAAAATGCAGCTTGAAAAATTCAACACAACACCTTCATAAAACCATCACAAATCTTCAAAATCACACCACACCTACAAAAACTCATAATAACATCTGCAAAAACTCATTACACCATTTCGAAAGATTGAAAACAACACCTCAAAAAACTCATCAAAACATGTTCAAAACTCATCACATCTCGAAAAACTCATCACAACACTACCAAAAACTCAACACAACACCTCTAAAGAATCATCAAAACAGGTCCAAAAACTAATCAGAACACTTCCAAAACTGCATCACAATCCCTTCAAAAACTCATCACAACACCTCCAATAATGTATCACAATATCTCCAACTATTGATCACAACACCTCCAAAAGCTGATGACAATACGTTAAAAGCTGATCAGAACTCCTTCAAAAACACAGCATAACAGCAAAAACTAATCACAACATCTCAAAAGCTCATGAGCACACCAAACTCACATCATATCACCTTCAAAAACTCATCACAATATCTCTAAAAACTAATCATCGCAGCTTCAAAAACTCATCACAACATATGGAAAAACTCATCACAACACGTCCAGAACTCCTCATAACACTTTCAGACACACATCACGACCATTTCAGAAACACATGACACTTCTAAAAACGCATCACAACAGCTTGAAAAATTCAACACAACACCTTGAAAAACTCATCACAACACATCCAATAACTCATCACAACATCTCCAAACACTGATCACAACACCTCCAAAAATTCATAACAACACCTTGAAAAACCCATCACATATGTTCAAAATCACACCACACCTGCAAAAACTCATAATAACATCTCCAAAAACTCATTACACCACTTCCAAAGATTGAAAACAACACCTCAAACAACTCATCACAACATCTTCAAAACTCATCACATCTCGAAAAACTCATCACAACACTACCAAAAACTCAGCACAACATCTCTAAATACTCATCAAAACAGGTCCTAAAACTAATCAGAACACTTCCAAAACTGCATCACAACACCTACAAAAATTCATCACAACAACTGCAAAAATGCATCACAATATCTCCAAATTTTATCACAACACATCCAAAAACTGAGGAAAACACTTTAAAACAATTCAGAACACCGTCAAAAACCATTCATAACAACAAAAACCAATCACAACATCTCAAAAGCTCATGACAATACCAAATTCACATCATATCACCTTCAAACACACATCACAACATCTCTAAAAACTAATCATCACAGCTTCATAAACTCATCACAACATCTAGAAAAACTCATCACAACATGTCCAAAACTCCTCATAACACTTTCAGACACTCATGATGACAATTTCAAAAACACAAAACACCTCTAAAAATGCAGCTTGAAAAATTCAACACAACACCTTCATAAAACCATCACAAATCTTCAAAATCACACCACACCTACAAAAACTCATAATAACATCTGCTAAAACTCATTACACCACTTCCAAAGATTGAAAACAACACCTCAAAAAACTCATCAAAACATGTTCAAAACTCATCACATCTCGAAAAACTCATCACAACACTACCAAAAACTCAACACAACACCTCGAAAGAATCATCAAAACAGGTCCAAAAACTAATCAGAACACTTCCAAAACTGCATCACAATCCCTTCAAAAACTCATCACAACACCTCCAATAATGTATCACAATATCTCCAACTATTGATCACAACACCTCCAAAAGCTGATGACAATACGTTAAAAGCTGATCAGAACTCCTTCAAAAACACAGCATAACAGCAAAAACTAATCACAACATCTCAAAAGCTCATGAGCACACCAAACTCACATCATATCACCTTCAAAAACTCATCACAATATCTCTAAAAACTAATCATCGCAGCTTCAAAAACTCATCACAACATATGGAAAAACTCATCACAACACGTCCAGAACTCCTCATAACACTTTCAGACACTCATGATGACAATTTCAAAACACATAACACTTCTAAAAATGCAGCTTGAAAAATTCAACACAACACCTTCATAAAACCATCACAAATCTTCAAATCACACCACACCTACAAAAACGCATAATAACATCTGCAAAAACTCATTACACCACTTCGAAAGATTGAAAACAACACCTCAAAAAACTCATCAAAACATGTTCAAAACTCATCACATCTCGAAAAACTCATCACAACACTACCAAAAACTCAACACAACACCTCTAAAGAATCATCAAAACAGGTCCAAAAACTAATCAGAACACTTCCAAAACTGCATCACAATACCTTCAAAAACTCATCACAACACCTCCAATAATGTATCACAATATCTCCAACTATTGATCACAACACCTCCAAAAGCTGATGACAATACGTTAAAAGCTGATCAGAACTCCTTCAAAAACACAGCATAACAGCAAAAACTAATCACAACATCTCAAAAGCTCATGAGCACACCAAACTCACATCATATCACCTTCAAAAACTCATCACAATATCTCTAAAAACTAATCATCGCAGCTTCAAAAACTCATCACAACATATGGAAAAACTCATCACAACACGTCCAGAACTCCTCATAACACTTTCAGACACACATCACGACCATTTCAGAAACACATGACACTTCTAAAAACGCATCACAACAGCTTGAAAAATTCAACACAACACCTTGAAAAACTCATCACAACACCTCCAATAACTCATCACAACATCTCCAAACACTGATCACAACACCTCCAAAAATTCATCACAACACCTTCAAAAACCCATCACAAATCTTCAAAATCACACCACACCTACAAAAACTCATAATAACATCTCCAAAAAATCATTAAACCACTTCCAAAGATTGAAAACAACACCTCAAAAAACTCATCACAACATCTTCAAAACTCATCACATCTTGAAAAACTCATCACAACACTACCAAATACTCAGCACAACATCTCTAAATACTCATCAAAACAGGTCCAAAAACTAATCAGAAACACTTCCAAAACTGCATCACAACACCTTCAAAAATTCATCACAACACCTGCAAAAATGCATCACAATATCTCCAAATATTGATCACAACACCTCCAAAAACTGAGGAAAACACTTTAAAAACAATTCAGAACACCGTCAAAAGCCATTCATAACAACAAAAACCAATCACAACATCTCAAAAGCTCATGACAATACCAAATTCACATCATAACACCTTCAAACACCCATCACAACATCTCTAAAAACTAATCATCACAGCTTCATAAACTCATCACAACATCTAGAAAAACTCATCACAACATGTCCAAAACTCCTCATAACACTTTCAGACACTCATGATGACAATTTCAAAAACACATAACACTTCTAAAAATGCAGCTTGAAAAATTCAACACAACAGCTTCAAAAACCCATCACAAATCTTCAAAATCACACCACACCTACAAAAACCTCATAATAACATCTCCAAAAACTCATTACACCACTTCCAAAGATTGAAAACAACACCTCAAACAACTCATCACAACATCTTCAAAACTCATCACATCTCGAAAAACTCATCACAACACTAGCAAAAACTCAACACAACACCTCTAAAGACTCATCAAAACAGGTCCAAAAACTAATCAGAACACTTCCAAAACTGCATCACAATACCTTCAAAAACTCATCACAACACATCCAATAATGTATCACAATATCTCCAACTATTGATCACAACACCTCCAAAAGCTGATGACAATACGTTAAAAGCTGATCAGAACTCCTTCAAAAACACAGCATAACAGCAAAAACTAATCACAACATCTCAAAAGCTCATGAGCACACCAAACTCACATCATATCACCTTCAAAAACTCATCACAATATCTCTAAAAACTAATCATCGCAGCTTCAAAAACTCATCACAACATATGGAAAAACCCATCACAACACGTCCAGAACTCCTCATAACACTTTCAGACACTCATGATGACAATTTCAAAAACACATAACACTTCTAAAAATGCAGCTTGAAAAATTCAACACAACACCTTCATAAAACCATCACAAATCTTCAAAATCACACCACACCTACAAAAACTCATAATAACATCTGCAAAAACTCATTACACCATTTCGAAAGATTGAAAACAACACCTCAAAAAACTCATCAAAACATGTTCAAAACTCATCACATCTCGAAAAACTCATCACAACACTACCAAAAACTCAACACAACACCTCTAAAGAATCATCAAAACAGGTCCAAAAACTAATCAGAACACTTCCAAAACTGCATCACAATCCCTTCAAAAACTCATCACAACACCTCCAATAATGTATCACAATATCTCCAACTATTGATCACAACACCTCCAAAAGCTGATGACAATACGTTAAAAGCTGATCAGAACTCCTTCAAAAACACAGCATAACAGCAAAAACTAATCACAACATCTCAAAAGCTCATGAGCACACCAAACTCACATCATATCACCTTCAAAAACTCATCACAATATCTCTAAAAACTAATCATCGCAGCTTCAAAAACTCATCACAACATATGGAAAAACTCATCACAACACGTCCAGAACTCCTCATAACACTTTCAGACACACATCACGACCATTTCAGAAACACATGACACTTCTAAAAACGCATCACAACAGCTTGAAAAATTCAACACAACACCTTGAAAAACTCATCACAACACATCCAATAACTCATCACAACATCTCCAAACACTGATCACAACACCTCCAAAAATTCATAACAACACCTTGAAAAACCCATCACATATGTTCAAAATCACACCACACCTGCAAAAACTCATAATAACATCTCCAAAAACTCATTACACCACTTCCAAAGATTGAAAACAACACCTCAAACAACTCATCACAACATCTTCAAAACTCATCACATCTCGAAAAACTCATCACAACACTACCAAAAACTCAGCACAACATCTCTAAATACTCATCAAAACAGGTCCTAAAACTAATCAGAACACTTCCAAAACTGCATCACAACACCTACAAAAATTCATCACAACAACTGCAAAAATGCATCACAATATCTCCAAATATTTATCACAACACATCCAAAAACTGAGGAAAACACTTTAAAAACAATTCAGAACACCGTCAAAAACCATTCATAACAACAAAAACCAATCACAACATCTCAAAAGCTCATGACAATACCAAATTCACATCATATCACCTTCAAACACACATCACAACATCTCTAAAAACTAATCATCACAGCTTCATAAACTCATCACAACATCTAGAAAAACTCATCACAACATGTCCAAAACTCCTCATAACACTTTCAGACACTCATGATGACATTTTCAAAAACACAAAACACCTCTAAAAATGCAGCTTGAAAAATTCAACACAACACCTTCATAAAACCATCACAAATCTTCAAAATCACACCACACCTACAAAAACTCATAATAACATCTGCTAAAACTCATTACACCACTTCCAAAGATTGAAAACAACACCTCAAAAAACTCATCAAAACATGTTCAAAACTCATCACATCTCGAAAAACTCATCACAACACTACCAAAAACTCAACACAACACCTCTAAAGAATCATCAAAACAGGTCCAAAAACTAATCAGAACACTTCCAAAACTGCATCACAATCCCTTCAAAAACTCATCACAACACCTCCAATAATGTATCACAATATCTCCAACTATTGATCACAACACCTCCAAAAGCTGATGACAATACGTTAAAAGCTGATCAGAACTCCTTCAAAAACACAGCATAACAGCAAAAACTAATCACAACATCTCAAAAGCTCATGAGCACACCAAACTCACATCATATCACCTTCAAAAACTCATCACAATATCTCTAAAAACTAATCATCGCAGCTTCAAAAACTCATCACAACATATGGAAAAACTCATCACAACACGTCCAGAACTCCTCATAACACTTTCAGACACTCATGATGACAATTTCAAAAACACATAACACTTCTAAAAATGCAGCTTGAAAAATTCAACACAACACCTTCATAAAACCATCACAAATCTTCAAAATCACACCACACCTACAAAAACGCATAATAACATCTGCAAAAACTCATTACACCACTTCGAAAGATTGAAAACAACACCTCAAAAAACTCATCAAAACATGTTCAAAACTCATCACATCTCGAAAACTCATCACAACACTACCAAAAACTCAACACAACACCTCTAAAGAATCATCAAAACAGGTCCAAAAACTAATCAGAACACTTCCAAAACTGCATCACAATACCTTCAAAAACTCATCACAACACCTCCAATAATGTATCACAATATCTCCAACTATTGATCACAACACCTCCAAAAGCTGATGACAATACGTTAAAAGCTGATCAGAACTCCTTCAAAAACACAGCATAACAGCAAAAACTAATCACAACATCTCAAAAGCTCATGAGCACACCAAACTCACATCATATCACCTTCAAAAACTCATCACAATATCTCTAAAAAAAACTAATCATCGCAGCTTCAAAAACTCATCACAACAGATGGAAAAACTCATCACAACACGTCCAGAACTCCTCATAACACTTTCAGACACACATCACGACCATTTCAGAAACACATAACACTTCTAAAAACGCATCACAACAGCTTGAAAAATTCAACACAACACCTTGAAAAACTCATCACAACACCTCCAATAACTCATCACAAGATCTCCAAACACTGATCACAACACCTCCAAAAATTCATCACAACACCTTCAAAAACCCATCACAAATCTTCAAAATCACACCACACCTACCAAAACTCATAATAACATCTCCAAAAAAATCATTAAACTACTTCCAAAGATTGAAAACAACACCTCAAAAAACTCATCACAACATCTTCAAAACTCATCACATCTTGAAAAATTCATCACAACACTACCAAAAACTCAGCACAACATCTCTAAATACTCATCAAAACAGGTCCAAAAACTAATCAGAACACTTCCAAAACTGCATCACAACACCTTCAAAAATTCATCACAACACCTGCAAAAATGCATCACAATATCTCCAAATATTGATCACAACACCTCCAAAAACTGAGGAAAACACTTTAAAAACAATTCAGAACACCGTCAAAAACCATTCATAACAACAAAAACCAATCGCAACATCTCAAAAGCTCATGACAATACCAAATTCACATCATAACACCTTCAAACACCCATCACAACATCTCTAAAAACTAATCATCACAGCTTCATAACTCATCACAACATCTAGAAAAACTCATCACAACATGTCCAAAACTCCTCATAACACTTTCAGACACTCATGATGACAATTTCAAAAACACATAACACGTTCTAAAAATGCAGCTTGAAAAATTCAACACAACAGCTTCAAAAACCCATCACAAATCTTCAAAATCACACCACACCTACAAAAACTCATAATAACATCTCCAAAAACTCATTACACCACTTCCAAAGATTGAAAACAACACCTCAAACAACTCATCACAACATCTTCAAAACTCATCACATCTCGAAAAAACTCATCACAACACTAGCAAAAACTCAACACAACACCTCTAAAGACTCATCAAAACAGGTCCAAAAACTAATCAGAACACTTCCAAAACTGCATCACAATACCTTCAAAAACTCATCACAACACATCCAATAATGTATCACAATATCTCCAACTATTGATCACAACACCTCCAAAAGCTGATGACAATACGTTAAAAGCTGATCAGAACTCCTTCAAAAACACAGCATAACAGCAAAAACTAATCACAACATCTCAAAAGCTCATGAGCACACCAAACTCACATCATATCACCTTCAAAAACTCATCACAATATCTCTAAAAACTAATCATCGCAGCTTCAAAAACTCATCACAACATATGGAAAAACTCATCACAACACGTCCAGAACTCCTCATAACACTTTCAGACACACATCACGACATTCAGAAACACATGACACTTCTAAAAAACGCATCACAACAGCTTGAAAAATTCAACACAACACCTTGAAAAACTCATCACACACTTCCAAAAACTCATAACAACACCGTCCAATTTTCATCATAGCGCCAAAATCACATCACAACATTTCAAAAACCTCAGCACCACAACACAAACTCATCACAACACAATCGGATCTCATCACATCACCAAAAACTCATCAAAACACCAACACTTCATCACAACACCTTCAAAACACCTTGATCTCAACACCTTTAGAAACCGATCACAACACGTCCAAACACTCATCACAATACAATCAAATACCCATCACAAACCATCGAAAGCACATCACAACACCTACAAAAACTCATAATAACATATGCAAAATCTCATCACGACACTTCCAAGTACTGAACACAACACCTCCAAAAACGCATCACAACATCACTAAACACTCATCACAACATCTCCATAAATTGATCACAAAACTTCCAAAAACTCATCATAACACCTTGAAAAACTCATCACAAAACTTCAAAAACGGAACACAACATGGAAAACTAATCACAATTGAAAAATGCATCATAACAACTTCAAAAAATCATCACAATACCTTCAAGAACTCATCAGGATACTTCCAAAAACTGATCACTACACTCTCAAAAACTGATTAACACACATTCAAAAACTCATCACAACACCTCCAAAAACACATCACAATTTCTCCAAATATTAATCACAACAACTCCTAAAACTACTTACAACACCTTAAAAACTGCTCAGAATACCTTTGAAAACTCATCATAACACCAAAAACTATCACAACATCTCAAAAGCTCATGGCAACACCAAACTCACATCATAGCACCTTCAAAAATTCATCACAAAATCTCTAAAAACTAATCATCACAGCTTCAACAACTCATCACAACGTCCAGAAAAACTCAGCACAACACGTCGAAAACTCCAAATAACACTTTCAGACACTCATCACGACAATTTCAGAAACACATAACACGTCAAAAAACACATCACAACAGCTTGGAAAATTCGACACAACACACTCAAAAACACATCACAACACCTCCAAAAATTCATCACAACATCTCCCAACACTGATCACAACACTCCAAAAATTCAGCACAACACCTTCAAAAAACCATCACATACCTTCAAAATCACACCACAACACCATCAGAAACCCATAATAAAATCGCCAAAAACTCATTACACCACTTCCAAAAACTGAACAAAGCATATTGAAAAACTAATCACAACATGTCCAAAACTCCTCATAACACTTTCAGACACTCATGATGACAATTTCAAAAACACATAACACTTCTAAAAATGCAGCTTGAAAAAGTCAACACAACACCTTCAAAAACCCATCACAAATCTTCAAAATCACACCACACCTACAAAAACTCATAATAACATCTCCAAAAACTCATTACACCACTTCCAAAGATTGAAAACAACACCTCAAAAAACTCATCACAACATCTTCAAAACTCATCACATCTTGAAAAACTCATCATAACACTACCAAAAACTCAACACAACATCTCTAAAGACTCATCAAAACTAGTCCAAAAACTAATCAGAACACTTCCAAAACTGCATCACAATACCTTCAAAAACTCATCACAACACCTTCAATAATGTATCACAATATCTCCAACTATTGATCACAACACCTCCAAAAGCTGATGACAATACGTTAAAAGCTGATCAGAACTCCTTCAAAAACACAGCATAACAGCAAAAACTAATCACAACATCTCAAAAGCTCATGAGCACACCAAACTCACATCATATCACCTTCAAAAACTCATCACAATATCTCTAAAAACTAATCATCGCAGCTTCAAAAACTCATCACAACATATGGAAAAACTCATCACAACACGTCCAGAACTCCTCATAACACTTTCAGACACATATCACGACCATTTCAGAAACACATGACACTTCTAAAAACGCATCACAACAGCTTGACAAATTCAACACAACACCTTGAAAAACTCATCATAACACCTCCAATAACTCATCACAACATCTCCCAACACTGATCACAACACATCCAAAAATTCATCACAACACCTTCAAAAACCCATCACAAATCTTCAAGATCACACCACACCTACAAAAACTCATAATAACATCTCCAAAAAATCATTAAACCACTTCCAAAGATTGAAAACAACACCTCAAAAAACTCATCACAACATCTTCAAAACTCATCACATCTTGAAAAACTCATCACAACACTACCAAAAACTCAGCACAACATCTCTAAATACTCATCAAAACAGGTCCAAAAACTAATCAGAACACTTCCAAAACTGCATCACAACACCTACAAAAATTCATCACAACACCTGCAAAAATGCATCACAATATCTCCAAATATTTATCACAACACCTCCAAAAACTGAGGAAAACACTTTAAAAACAATTCAGAACACCGTCAAAAACCATTCATAACACCAAAATCCATCGCAACATCTCAAAAGCTCATGACAATACCAAATTCACATCATATCACCTTCAAACACCCATCACAACATCTCTAAAAACTAATCATCACAGCTTCATAAACTCATCACAACATCTATTAAAACTCATCACAACATGTCCAAAACTCCTCATAACACTTTCAGACACTCATGATGACAATTTCAAAAACACATAACACTTCTAAAAATGCAGCTTGAAAAATTCAACACAACATCTTGAAAAACACATCACAACGCCTCCAAAAACTCATCACAACATCTCCAAACACTGATCACAACAACTCCAAAAATTCATCACAACACCTTCAAAGACCCATCACAAATATTCAAAATCACACCACACCTACAAAAACTCATAATAACATCTCCAAAAAATCATTAAACCACTTCCAAAGATTGAAAACACCTCAAAAAACTCATCACAACATCTTCAAAACTCATCACATCTTGAAAAACTCATCACAACACTACCAAAAACTCAACACAACATCTCTAAAGACTCATCAAAACAGGTCCAAAAACTAATCAGAACACTTCCAAAACTGCATCAAAAAGCCTTCAAAAATGCATCACAATATCTCCAAATATTGATCACAACACCTCCAAAAACTGAGGAAAACACTTTAAAAACAATGCAGAACACCGTCAAAAACCATTCCTAACACCAAAAACCAATCACAACATCTCAAAAGCTCATGACACTACCAAATTCACATCATAACACCTTCAAACACCCATCACAACATCTCTAAAAACTAATCATCACAGCTTCATAAACTCATCACAACATCTAGAAAAACTCATCACAACATGTCCAAAACACCTCCTAACACTTTCAGACACTCATGATGACAATTTCAAAAACACATAACACTTCTAAAAATGCAGCTTGAAAAATTCAACACAACACCTTCAAAAACACATAACAAATCTTCAAAATCACACCACACCTACAAAAACTCATAATAACATCTCCAAAAACTCATTACACCACTTCCAAAGATTGAAAACAACACCTCAAACAACTCATCACAACCTCTTCGAAACTCATCACATCTCGAAAAACTCATCACAACACTACCAAAAACTCAACACAACAGCTCTAAAGATTCATCAAAACAGGTCCGAAAACTAATCAGAACACTTCCAAAACTGCATCACAATACCTTCAAAAACTCATCACAACACCTCCAATAATGTATCACAATATCTCCAACTGTTGATCACAACACCTCCAAAAGCTGATGACAATACGTTAAAAGCTGATCAGAACTCCTTCAAAAACACAGCATAACAGCAAAAACTAATCACAACATCTCAAAAGCTCATGAGCACACCAAACTCACATCATATCAACTTCAAAAACTCATCACAATATCTCTAAAAACTAATCATCGCAGCTTCAAAAACTCATCACAACATATGGAAAAACTCATCACAACACGTCCAGAATCCTCATAACACTTTCAGACACACATCACGACCCATTGCAGAAACACATGACACTTCTAAAAACGCATCACAACAGCTTCCAAAATTCAACACAACACCTTGAAAAACACATCACAACGCCTCCAAAAACTCATCACAACATCTCCAAACACTGATCACAAGCACCTCCAAAAATTCATCACAACACCTTCAAAAAACCCTTCACATATCTTCAAAATCACACCACACCTACAAAAAACTCATAATAACATTCCAAAAAATCATTCAACCACTTCCAAAGACTGAAAACAAACACCTCAAAAAACTCATCACAACATCTTCAAAACTCATCACATCTTGAAAAATCATCACAACACTACCAAAAACTCAACACAACATCTCTAAAGACTCATCAAAACAGGTCCAAAAACTAATCAGAACACTTCCAAAACTGCATCACAACACCTACAAAAATTCATCACAACACCTGCAAAAATGCATCACAATATCTCCAAATATTGATCACAACACCTCCAAAAACTGAGGAAAACACTTCAAAAACAATTCAGAACACCGTCAAAAACCATTCATAACAACAAAAACCAATCACAACATCTCAAAAGCTCATGACAATACCAAATTCACATCATAACACCTTCAAACACCCATCACAACATCTATAACAACTAATCATCACAGCTTCATAAACTCATCACAACATCTAGAAAAACTCATCACAACATGTCCAAAACTCCTCATAACACTTTCAGACACTCATGACAATTTCAAAAACACATAACACTTCTAAAAATGCAGCTTGAAAAATTCAACACAACACCTTCAAAAACCCATCACAAATCTTCAAAATCACACCACACCTACAAAAACTCATAATAACATCTCCAAAAACTCATTACACCACTTCCAAAGATTGAAAACAACACCCCCAAAAACTCATCACGACATCTTCAAACTAATCACATCTCGAAAAACTCATCACAACACTACCAAAAACTCAACACAACACCTCTAAAGACTCATCAAAACAGGTCCAAAAACTAATCAGAACACTTCCAAAACTGCATCACAATACCTTCAAAAACTCATCACAACACCTCCAATAATGTATCACAATATCTCCAACTATTGATCACAACACCTCCAAAAGCTGATGACAATACGTTAAAAGCTGATCAGAACTCCTTCAAAAACACAGCATAACAGCAAAAACTAATCACAACATCTCAAAAGCTCATGGCACACACAAACTCACATCATATCACCTTCAAAAACTCATCACAATATCTCTAAAAACTAATCATCGCAGCTTCAAAAACTCATCACAACATATGGAAAAACTCATCACAACACGTCCAGAACTCCTCATAACACTTTCAGACACATATCACGACCATTTCAGAAACACATGACACTTCTAAAAACGCATCACAACAGCTTGAAAAATTCAACACAACACCTTGAAAAACTCATCACAACACCTCCAATAACTCATCACAACATCTCCAAACACTGATCACAACACCTCCAAAAAAGCATCATAACACCTTCAAAGACACTTCACAAATTTTCAAAATCAGATCAAAACAACTACAAAAACTCATAACAACATATCCAAAATCTCATCAAAACACTTCCAAAGATTGAAAACAACACCTCAAAAAACTCATCACATCTTCAAAAACTCATCACAACACTACAAAAACTCAGCACAACATCTCTAAATACTCATCAAAACAGGTCCAAAACTAATCAGAACACTTCCAAAACTGCATCACAGCACCTACAAAAATTCATCACAACACCTGCAAAAATGCATCACAATATCTCCAAATATTTATCACAACACCTCCAAAAACTGAGGAAAACACTTTAAGAACAATTCAGAACACCGTCAAAAACCATTCATAACACCAAAAACCAATCACAACATCTCAAAAGCTCATGACAATACCAAATTCACATCATATCACCTTCAAACACCCATCACAACATCGATAAAAACTAATCATCACAGCTTCAAAAACTCATCACAACATTTCGAAAAACTCATCACAACATGTCCAAAACTCCTCATAATACTATTAGACACTCACCATGACAATTTCAAAAACACATAACACTTCTAAAAATGCAGCTTGAAAAATTCAACACAACACCTTGAAAAACACATCACAACGCCTCCAAAAACTCATCACAACATCTCCAAACACTGATCACAACAACTCCAAAAATTCATCACAACACCTTCAAAAACCCATCACAAATCTTCAAAATCACACCACACCTACAAAAACTCATAATAACATCTCCAAAAAATCATTACACCACTTCCAAAGATTGAAAACAACACCTCAAAAAACTCATCACAACATCTTCAAAACTCATCACATCTTGAAAAACTCATCACAACACTACCAAAAACTCAACACAACATCTCTAAAGACTCATCAAAACAGGTCCAAAAACTAATCAGAACACTTCCAAAACTGCATCACAACACCTTCAAAAATTCATCACAACACCTGCAAAAATGCATCACAATATCTCCAAATATTGATCACAACACCTCCAAAAACTGAGGAAAACACTTTAAAAACAATGCAGAACACCGTCAAAAACCATTCCTAACACCAAAAACCAATCACAACATCTCAAAAGCTCATGACACTACCAAATTCACATCATAACACCTTCAAAACACCCATCACAACATCTCTAAAAACTAATCATCACAGCTTCATAAACTCATCACAACATCTAGAAAAACTCATCACAACATGTCCAAAACACCTCCTAACACTTTCAGACACTCATGATGACAATTTCAAAAACACATAACACTTCTAAAAATGCAGCTTGAAAAATTCAACACAACACCTTCAAAAACACATAACAAATCTTCAAAATCACACCACACCTACAAAAACTCATAATAACATCTCCAAAAACTCATTACACCACTTCCAAAGATTGAAAACAACACCTCAAACAACTCATCACAACCTCTTCGAAACTCATCACATCTCGAAAAACTCATCACAACACTACCAAAAACTCAACACAACACCTCTAAAGATTCATCAAACAGGTCCAAAAACTAATCAGAACACTTCCAAAACTGCATCACAATACCTTCAAAAACTCATCACAACACCTCCAATAATGTATCACAATATCTCCAACTGTTGATCACAACACCTCCAAAAGCTGATGACAATACGTTAAAAGCTGATCAGAACTCCTTCAAAAACACAGCATAACAGCAAAAACTAATCACAACATCTCAAAAGCTCATGAGCACACCAAACTCACATCATATCACCTTCAAAAACTCATCACAATATCTCTAAAAACTAATCATCGCAGCTTCAAAACTCATCACAACATATGGAAAAACTCATCACAACACGTCCAGAACTCCTCATAACACTTTCAGACACACATCACGACCATTGCAGAAACACATGACACTTCTAAAAACGCATCACAACAGCTTGAAAAATTCAACACAACACCTTGAAAAACACATCACAACGCCTCCAAAAACTCTTCACAACATCTCCAAACACTGATCACAGCACCTCCAAAAATTCATCACAACACCTTCAAAATCCCATCACAAATCTTCAAAATCACACCACACCTACAAAAACTCATAATAACATTTCCAAAAAATCATTCAACCACTTCCAAAGATTGAAAACAACACCTCAAAAAACTCATCACAACATCTTCAAACTCATCACATCTTGAAAAACTCATCACAACACTACCAAAAACTCAACACAACATCTCTAAAGACTCATCAAAACAGGTCAAAAACTAATCAGAACACTTCCAAAACTGCATCACAACACGTTCAAAAAATTCATCACAACACCTGCAAAAATGCATCACAATATCTCCAAATATTGATCACAACACCTCCAAAAAACTGAGGAAAACACTTCAAAAACAATTCAGAACACCGTCAAAAACCATTCATAACAACAAAAACCAATCACAACATCTCAAAAGCTCATGACAATACCAAATTCACATCATAACACCTTCAAACACCATCACAACATCTATAACAACTAATCATCACAGCTTCATAAACTCATCACAACATCTAGAAAAACTCATCACAACATGTCCAAAACTCCCCTCATAACACTTTCAGACACTCATGACAATTTCAAAAACACATAACACTTCTAAAAATGCAGCTTGAAAAATTCAACACAACACCTTCAAAAACCCATCACAAATCTTCAAAATTCACACCACACCTACAAAAACTCATAATAACATCTCCAAAAACTCATTACACCACTTCCAAAGATTGAAAACAACACCCCAAAAAACTCATCACGACATCTTCAAAACTAATCACATCTCGAAAACTCATCACAACATTACCAAAAACTCAACACAACACCTCTAAAGACTCATCAAAACAGGTCCAAAAACTAATCAGAACACTTCCAAAACTGCATCACAATACCTTCAAAAACTCATCACAACACCTCCAATAATGTATCACAATATCTCCAACTATTGATCACAACACCTCCAAAAGCTGATGACAATACGTTAAAAGATGATCAGAACTCCTTCAAAAACACAGCATAACAGCAAAAAACTAATCACAACATCTCAAAAGCTCATGGGCACACCAAACTCACATCATATCACCTTCAAAAACTCATCACAATATCTCTAAAAACTAATCATCGCAGCTTCAAAAACTCATCACAAACATATGGAAAAACTCATCACAACACGTCCAGAACTCCTCATAACACTTTCAGACACATATCACGACCATTTCAGAAACACATGACACTTCTAAAAACGCATCACAACAGCTTGAAAAATTCAACACAACACATTGAAAAACTCATCATAACACCTCCAATAACTCATCACAACATCTCCAAACACTGATCACAACACCTCCAAAAATTCATCACAACACCTTCAAAAACCCATTACAAATCTTCAAAATCACACCACAACTACAAAAAACTCATAATAACATCTCCAAAAAATCATTAAACCACTTCCAAAGATTGAAAACAACACCTCAAAAAACTCATCACATCTTCAAAAACTCATCACAACACTACCAAAAACTCAGCACAACATCTCTAAAGACTCATCAAAACAGGTCCAAAAACTAATCAGAACACTTCCAAAACTGCATCACAGCACCTACAAAAATTCATCACAACACCTGCAAAAATGCATCACAATATCTCCAAATATTTATCACAACACCTCCAAAAACTGAGGAAAACACTTTAAGAACAATTCAGAACACCGTCAAAAACCATTCATAACACCAAAAACCAATCACAACATCTCAAAAGCTCATGACAATACCAAATTCACATCATATCACCTTCAAACACCCATCACAACATCGATAAAAACTAATCATCACAGCTTCATAAACTCATCACAACATCTAGAAAAACTCATCACAACATGTCCAAAACTCCTCATAACACTTTCAGACACTCATGATGACAATTTCAAAAACACATAACACTTCTAAAAATGCAGCTTGAAAAATTCAACACAACACCTTGAAAAACACATCACAACGCCTCCAAAAACTCATCACAACATCTCCAAACACTGATCACAACACCTCCAAAAATTCATCACAACACCTTCAAAAACCCATCACAAATCTTCAAAATCACACCACACCTACAAAAACTCATAATAACATCTCCAAAAAATCATTACAACCACTTCCAAAGATTGAAAACAACACCTCAAAAAACTCATCACAACATCTTCAAAACTCATCACATCTTGAAAAACTCATCACAACACTACCAAAAACTCAACACAACATCTCTAAAGACTCATCAAAACAGGTCCAAAAACTAATCAGAACACTTCCAAAACTGCATCACAACACCTTCAAAAATTCATCACAACACCTGCAATAATGCATCACAATATCTCCAAATATTGATCACAACACCTCCAAAAACTGAGGAAAACACTTCAAAAACAATTCAGAACACCGTCAAAAACCATTCATAACACAAAAACCAATCACAACATCTCAAAAGCTCATGACAATACCAAATTCACATCATAACACCTTCAAACACCCATCACAACATCTATAACAACTAATCATCACAGCTTCATAAACTCATCACAACATCTAGAAAAACTCATCACAACATGTCCAAAACTCCTCATAACCACTTTCAGACACTCATGACAATTTCAAAAACACATAACACTTCTAAAAATGCAGCTTGAAAAATTCAACACAACACCTTCAAAAACCCATCACAATCTTCAAAATCACACCACACCTACAAAAACTCATAATAACATCTCCAAAAACTCATTACACCACTTCCAAAGATTGAAAACAACACCCCCAAAAACTCATCACGACATCTTCAAACTATCACATCTCGAAAAACTCATCACAACATTACCAAAAACTCAACACAAACACCTCTAAAGACTCATCAAAACAGGTCCAAAAACTAATCAGAACACTTCCAAAACTGCATCACAACACCTTCAAAAACTCATCACAACACCTCCAATAATGTATCACAATATCTCCAACTATTGATCACAACACCTCCAAAAGCTGATGACAATACGTTAAAAGATGATCAGAACTCCTTCAAAAACACAGCATAACAGCAAAAAACTAATCACAACATCTCAAAAGCTCATGAGCACACCAAACTCACATCATATCACCTTCAAAAACTCATCACAATATCTCTAAAAACTAATCATCGCAGCTTCAAAAATCCATCACAACATTTCGAAAAACTCATCACAACACGTCCAAAATTCCTCATAATACTATTAGACACTCACCATGACAATTTCAAAAACACATTACACTTCTAAAAACGAATTACAACAGCTTGAAAAATTCAACACAAAACATTGAAAAACTCATTACAATGCCTCCAAAAACTCATCACAAAACCTACAAACACTGATCACAACACCTCCAAAAATTCATCACAACACCTTCAAAAACCCATTACAAACCTTCAAAATCGCGCCACACCTACAAAAACTCATAATAACATCTCCAAAAAATCATTAAACCACTTCCAAAGATTGAAAACAACACCTCAAAAAACTCATCACATCTTCAAAAACTCATCACAACACTAACCAAAAAACTCAGCACAACATCTCTAAATACTCATCAAAACAGGTCCAAAAACTAATCAGAACACTTCCAAAACTGCATCACAGCACCTACAAAAATTCATCACAACACCTGCAAAAATGCATCACAATATCTCCAAATATTTATCACAACACCTCCAAAAACTGAGGAAAACACTTTAAAAACAATTCAGAACACCGTCAAAAACTATTCATAACACCAAAAACCAATCACAACATCTCAAAAGCTCATGACAATACCAAATTCACATCATATCACCTTCAAACACCCATCACAACATCGATAAAAACTAATCATCACAGCTTCATAAACTCATCACAACATCTAGAAAAACTCATCACAACATGTCCAAAACTCCTCATAACACTTTCAGACACTCATGATGACAATTTCAAAAACACATAACACTTCTAAAAATGCAGCTTGAAAAATTCAACACAACATCTTGAAAAACACATCACAACGCCTCCAAAAACTCATCACAACATCTCCAAACACTGATCACAACAACTCCAAAAATTCATCACAACACCTTCAAAGACCCATCACAATCTTCAAAATCACACCACACCTACCAAAACTCATAATAACATCTCCAAAAAATCATTAAACTACTTCCAAAGATTGAAAACAACACCTCAAAAAACTCATCACAACATCTTCAAAACTCATCACATCTTGAAAAAGTCATCACAACACTACCAAAAACTCAACACAACATCTCTAAAGACTCATCAAAACAGGTCCAAAAACTAATCAGAACACTTCCAAAACTGCATCACAACACCTTCAAAAATTCATCACAACACCTGCAAAAATGCATCACAATATCTCCAAATATTGATCACAACACCTCCAAAAACTGAGGAAAACACTTTAAAAAAAATGCAGAACACCGTCAAAAACCATTCCTAACACCAAAAACCAATCACAACATCTCAAAAGCTCATGACACTACCAAATTCACATCATAACACCTTCAAACACCCATCACAACATCTCTAAAAACTAATCATCACAGCTTCATAAACTCATCACAACATCTAGAAAAACTCATCACAACATGTCCAAAACACCTCATAACACTTTCAGACACTCATGATGACAATTTCAAAAACACATAACACTTCTAAAAATGCAGCTTGAAAAATTCAACACAACACCTTCAAAAACCCATAACAAATCTTCAAAATCACACCACACCTACAAAAACTCATAATAACATCTCCAAAAACTCATTACACCACTTCCAAAGATTGAAAACAACACATCAAACAACTCATCACAACCTCTTCGAAACTCATCACATCTCGAAAAACTCATCACAACACTACCAAAAACTCAACACAACACCTCTAAAGATTCATCAAAACAGGTCCAAAAACTAATCAGAACACTTCCAAAACTGCATCACAATACCTTCAAAAACTCATCACAACACCTCCAAACACTGATCACAGCACCTCCAAAAATTCATCACAACACCTTCAAAAACCCATCACAAATCTTCAAAATCACACCACACCTACAAAAACTCATAATAACATCTCCAAAAAATCATTAAACCACTTCCAAAGATTGAAAACAACACCTCAAAAAACTCATCACAACATCTTCAAAACTCATCACATCTTGAAAAACTCATCACAACACTACCAAAAACTCAACACAACATCTCTAAAGACTCATCAAAACAGGTCCAAAAACTAATCAGAACACTTCCAAAACTGCATCACAACACGTTCAAAAATTCATCACAACACCTGCAAAAATGCATCACAATATCTCCAAATATTGATCACAATACCTCCAAAAACTGAGGAAAACACTTTAAAAACAATGCAGAACACCGTCAAAAACCATTCCTAACACCAAAAACCAATCACAACATCTCAAAAGCTCATGACACTATCAAATTCACATCATAACACCTTCAAACACCCATCACAACATCTCTAAAAACTAATCATCACAGCTTCATAAACTCATCACAACATCTAGAAAAACTCATCACAACATGTCCAAAACACCTCATAACACTTTCAGACACTCATGATGACAATTTCAAAAACACATAACACTTCTAAAAATGCAGCTTGAAAAATTCAACACAACACCTTCAAAAACCCATCACAAATCTTCAAAATCACACCACACCTACAAAAACTCATAATAACATCTCCAAAAACTCATTACACCACTTCCAAAGATTGAAAACAACACATCAAACAACTCATCACAACCTCTTCGAAACTCATCACATCTCGAAAAACTCATCACAACACTACCAAAAACTCAACACAACACCTCTAAAGATTCATCAAAACAGGTCCAAAAACTAATCAGAACACTTCCAAAACTGCATCACAATACCTTCAAAAACTCATCACAACACCTCCAATAATGTATCACAATATCTCCAACTGTTGATCACAACACCTCCAAAAGCTGATGACAATACGTTAAAAGCTGATCAGAACTCCTTCAAAAACACAGCATAACAGCAAAAACTAATCACAACATCTCAAAAGCTCATGAGCACACCAAACTCACATCATATCACCTTCAAAAACTCATCACAATATCTCTAAAAACTAATCATCGCAGCTTCAAAAACTCATCACAACATATGGAAAAACTCATCACAACACGTCCAGAACTCCTCATAACACTTTCAGACACACATCACGACCATTGCAGAAACACATGACACTTCTAAAACGCATCACAACAGCTTGAAAAATTCAACACAACACCTTGAAAAACACATCACAACGCCTCCAAAAACTCATCACAACATCTCCAAACACTGATCACAGCACCTCCAAAAATTCATCACAACACCTTCAAAAACCCATCACAAATCTTCAAAATCACACCACACCTACAAAAACTCATAATAACATCTCCAAAAAATCATTAAACCACTTCCAAAGATTGAAAACAACACCTCAAAAAACTCATCACAACATCTTCAAAACTCATCACATCTTGAAAAACTCATCACAACACTACCAAAAACTCAACACAACATCTCTAAAGACTCATCAAAACAGGTCCAAAAACTAATCAGAACACTTCCAAAACTGCATCACAACACCTTCAAAAATTCATCACAACACCTGCAAAAATGCATCACAATATCTCCAAATATTGATCACAACACCTCCAAAAACTGAGGAAAACACTTCAAAAACAATTCAGAACACCGTCAAAAACCATTCATAACAACAAAAACCAATCACAACATCTCAAAAGCTCATGACAATACCAAATTCACATCATAACACCTTCAAACACCCATCACAACATCTATAAAAACTAATCATCACAGCTTCATAAACTCATCACAACATCTAGAAAAACTCATCACAACATGTCCAAAACTCCTCATAACACTTTCAGACACTCATGACAATTTCAAAAACACATAACACTTCTAAAAATGCAGCTTGAAAAATTCAACACAACACCTTCAAAAACCCATCACAAATCTTCAAAATCACACCACACCTACAAAAACTCATAATAACATCTCCAAAAACTCATTACACCACTTCCAAAGATTGAAAACAACACCCCCAAAAACTCATCACGACATCTTCAAAACTAATCACATCTCGAAAAACTCATCACAACATTACCAAAAACTCAACACAACACCTCTAAAGACTCATCAAAACAGGTCCAAAAACTAATCAGAACACTTCCAAAACTGCATCACAATACCTTCAAAAACTCATCACAACACCTCCAATAATGTATCACAATATCTCCAACTATTGATCACAACACCTCCAAAAGCTGATGACAATACGTTAAAAGATGATCAGAACTCCTTCAAAAACACAGCATAACAGCAAAAACTAATCACAACATCTCAAAAGCTCATGGGCACACCAAACTCACATCATATCACCTTCAAAAACTCATCACAATATCTCTAAAAACTAATCATCGCAGCTTCAAAAACTCATCACAACATATGGAAAAACTCATCACAACACGTCCAGAACTCCTCATAACACTTTCAGACACATATCACGACCATTTCAGAAACACATGACACTTCTAAAAACGCATCACAACAGCTTGAAAAATTCAACACAACACCTTGAAAAACTCATCATAACACCTCCAATAACTCATCACAACATCTCCAAACACTGATCACAACACCTCCAAAAATTCATCACAACACCTTCAAAAACCCATTACAAATCTTCAAAATCACACCACAACTACAAAAACTCATAATAACATCTCCAAAAAATCATTAAACCACTTCCAAAGATTGAAAACAACACCTCAAAAAACTCATCACATCTTCAAAAACTCATCACAACACTACCAAAAACTCAGCACAACATCTCTAAATACTCATCAAAACAGGTCCAAAAACTAATCAGAACACTTCCAAAACTGCATCACAGCACCTACAAAAATTCATCACAACACCTGCAAAAATGCATCACAATATCTCCAAATATTTATCACAACACCTCCAAAAACTGAGGAAAACACTTTAAGAACAATTCAGAACACCGTCAAAAACCATTCATAACACCAAAAACCAATCACAACATCTCAAAAGCTCATGACAATACCAAATTCACATCATATCACCTTCAAACACCCATCACAACATCTATAAAAACTAATCATCACAGCTTCATAAACTCATCACAACATCTAGAAAAACTCATCACAACATGTCCAAAACTCCTCATAACACTTTCAGACATTCATGATGACAATTTCAAAAACACATAACACTTCTAAAAATGCAGCTTGAAAAATTCAACACAACACCTTGAAAAACACATCACAACGCCTCCAAAAACTCATCACAACATCTCCAAACACTGATCACAACAACTCCAAAAATTCATCACAACACCTTCAAAGACCCATCACAAATCTTCAAAATCACACCACACCTACAAAAACTCATAATAACATCTCCAAAAAATCATTAAACCACTTCCAAAGATTGAAAAACACCTCAAAAAACTCATCACAACATCTTCAAAACTCATCACATCTTGAAAAACTCATCACAACACTACCAAAAACTCAACACAACATCTCTAAAGACTCATCAAAACAGGTCCAAAAACTAATCAGAACACTTCCAAAACTGCATCACAACACCTTCAAAAACTCATCACAACACCTCCAATAATGTATCACAATATCTCCAAATATTAATCACAACACCTCCAAAAACTGAGGAAAACACTTTAAAAACAATTCAGAACACCGTCAAAACCATTCCTAACACAAAAAACCAATCACAACATCTCAAAAGCTCATGACAATACCAAATTCACATCATATCACCTTCAAACACCCATCACAACATCTCTAAAAACTAATCATCACAGCTTCATAAACTCATCACAACATCTAGAAAAACTCATCACAACATGTCCAAAACACCTCCTAACACTTTCAGACACTCATGATGACAATTTCAAAAACACATAACACTTCTAAAAATGCAGCTTGAAAAATTCAACACAACACCTTCAAAAACCCATAACAAATCTTCAAAATCACACCACACCTACAAAAACTCATAATAACATCTCCAAAAACTCATTACACCACTTCCAAAGATTGAAAACAACACCTCAAACAACTCATCACAACCTCTTCGAAACTCATCACATCTCGAAAAACTCATCACAACACTACCAAAAACTCAACACAACACCTCTAAAGATTCATCAAAACAGGTGCAAAAACTAATCAGAACACTTCCAAAACTGCATCACAATACCTTCAAAAACTCATCACAACACCTCCAATAATGTATCACAATATCTCCAACTGTTGATCACAACACCTCCAAAAGCTGATGACAATACGTTAAAAGCTGATCAGAACTCCTTCAAAAACACAGCATAACAGCAAAAACTAATCACAACATCTCAAAAGCTCATGAGCACACCAAACTCACATCATATCACCTTCAAAAACTCATCACAATATCTCTAAAAACTAATCATCGCAGCTTCAAAAACTCATCACAACATATGGAAAAACTCATCACAACACGTCCAGAACTCCTCATAACACTTTCAGACACACATCACGACCATTGCAGAAACACATGACACTTCTAAAAACGCATCACAACAGCTTGAAAAATTCAACACAACACCTTGAAAAACACATCACAACGCCTCCAAAAACTCATCACAACATCTCCAAACACTGATCACAGCACCTCCAAAATTCATCACAACACCTTCAAAAACCCATCACAAATCTTCAAAATCACACCACACCTACAAAAACTCATAATAACATCTCCAAAAAATCATTAAACCACTTCCAAAGATTGAAAACAACACCTCAAAAAACTCATCACAACATCTTCAAAACTCATCACATCTTGAAAAACTCATCACAACACTACCAAAAACTCAACACAACATCTCTAAAGACTCATCAAAACAGGTCCAAAAACTAATCAGAACACTTCCAAAACTGCATCACAACACGTTCAAAAATTCATCACAACACCTGCAAAAATGCATCACAATATCTCCAAATATTGATCACAACACCTCCAAAAACTGAGGAAAACACTTCAAAAACAATTCAGAACACCGTCAAAAACCATTCATAACAACAAAAACCAATCACAACATCTCAAAAGCTCATGACAATACCAAATTCACATCATAACACCTTCAAACACCCATCACAACATCTCTAAAAACTAATCATCACAGCTTCATAAACTCATCACAACATCTAGAAAAACTCATCACAACATGTCCAAAACTCCTCATAACACTTTCAGACACTCATGACAATTTCAAAAACACATAACACTTCTAAAAATGCAGCTTGAAAAATTCAACACAACACCTTCAAAAACCCATCACAAATCTTCAAAATCACACCACACCTACAAAAACTCATAATAACATCTCCAAAAACTCATTACACCACTTCCAAAGATTGAAAACAACACCCCAAAAACTCATCACGACATCTTCAAAACTAATCACATCTCGAAAAACTCATCAGAACATTACCAAAAACTCAACACAACACCTCTAAAGACTCATCAAAACAGGTCCAAAAACTAATCAGAACACTTCCAAAACTGCATCACAATACCTTCAAAAACTCATCACAACACCTCCAATAATGTATCACAATATCTCCAACTATTGATCACAACACCTCCAAAAGCTGATGACAATACGTTAAAAGATGATCAGAACTCCTTCAAAAACACAGCATAACAGCAAAAACTAATCACAACATCTCAAAAGCTCATGGGCACACCAAACTCACATCATATCACCTTCAAAAACTCATCACAATATCTCTAAAAACTAATCATCGCAGCTTCAAAAACTCATCACAACATATGGAAAAACTCATCACAACACGTCCAGAACTCCTCATAACACTTTCAGACACATATCACGACCATTTCAGAAACACATGACACTTCTAAAAACTCATCACAACAGCTTGAAAAATTCAACACAACACATTGAAAAACTCATCATAACACCTCCAATAACTCATCACAACATCTCCAAACACTGATCACAACACCTCCAAAAATTCATCACAACACCTTCAAAAACCCATTACAAATCTTCAAAATCACACCACAACTACAAAAACTCATAATAACATCTCCAAAAAATCATTAAACCACTTCCAAAGATTGAAAACAACACCTCAAAAAACTCATCACATCTTCAAAAACTCATCACAACACTACCAAAAACTCAGCACAACATCTCTAAATACTCATCAAAACAGGTCCAAAAACTAATCAGAACACTTCCAAAACTGCATCACAGCACCTACAAAAATTCATCACAACACCTGCAAAAATGCATCACAATATCTCCAAATATTTATCACAACACCTCCAAAAACTGAGGAAAACACTTTAAGAACAATTCAGAACACCGTCAAAAACCATTCATAACACCAAAAACCAATCACAACATCTCAAAAGCTCATGACAATACCAAATTCACATCATATCACCTTCAAACACCCATCACAACATCTATAAAAACTAATCATCACAGCTTCATAAACTCATCACAACATCTAGAAAAACTCATCACAACATGTCCAAAACTCCTCATAACACTTTCAGACATTCATGATGACAATTTCAAAAACACATAACACTTCTAAAAATGCAGCTTGAAAAATTCAACACAACACCTTGAAAAACACATCACAACGCCTCCAAAAACTCATCACAACATCTCCAAACACTGATCACAACAACTCCAAAAATTCATCACAACACCTTCAAAGACCCATCACAAATCTTCAAAATCACACCACACCTACAAAAACTCATAATAACATCTCCAAAAAATCATTAAACCACTTCCAAAGATTGAAAACACCTCAAAAAACTCATCACAACATCTTCAAAACTCATCACATCTTGAAAAAGTCATCACAACACTACCAAAAACTCAACACAACATCTCTAAAGACTCATCAGAACACTTCCAAAACTGCATCACAACACCTGCAAAAATGCATCACAATATCTCCAAATATTGATCACAACACCTCCAAAAACTGAGGAAAACACTTCAAAAACAATTCAGAACACCGTCAAAAACCATTCATAACAACAAAAACCAATCACAACATCTCAAAAGCTCATGACAATACCAAATTCACATCATAACACCTTCAAACACCCATCACAACATCTATAAAAACTAATCATCACAGCTTCATAAACTCATCACAACATCTAGAAAAACTCATCACAACATGTCCAAAACTCCTCATAACACTTTCAGACACTCATTGACAATTTCAAAAACACATAACACTTCTAAAAATGCAGCTTGAAAAATTCAACACAACACCTTCAAAAACCCATCACAAATCTTCAAAATCACACCACACCTACAAAAACTCATAATAACATCTCCAAAAACTCATTACACCACTTCCAAAGATTGAAACAACACCCCCAAAAACTCATCACGACATCTTCAAAACTAATCACATCTCGAAAAACTCATCACAACATTACCAAAAACTCAACACAACACCTCTAAAGACTCATCAAAACAGGTCCAAAAACTAATCAGAACACTTCCAAAACTGCATCACAATACCTTCAAAAACTCATCACAACACCTCCAATAATGTATCACAATATCTCCAACTATTGATCACAACACCTCCAAAAGCTGATGACAATACGTTAAAAGATGATCAGAACTCCTTCAAAAACACAGCATAACAGCAAAAACTAATCACAACATCTCAAAAGCTCATGGGCACACCAAACTCACATCATATCACCTTCAAAAACTCATCACAATATCTCTAAAAACTAATCATCGCAGCTTCAAAAACTCATCACAACATATGGAAAAACTCATCACAACACGTCCAGAACTCCTCATAACACTTTCAGACACATATCACGACCATTTCAGAAACACATGACACTTCTAAAAACGCATCACAACAGCTTGAAAAATTCAACACAACACCTTGAAAAACTCATCATAACACCTCCAATAACTCATCACAACATCTCCAAACACTGATCACAACACCTCCAAAAATTCATCACAACACCTTCAAAAACCCATTACAAATCTTCAAAATCACACCACAACTACAAAAAACTCATAATAACATCTCCAAAAAATCATTAAACCACTTCCAAAGATTGAAAACAACACCTCAAAAAACTCATCACATCTTCAAAAACTCATCACAACACTACCAAAAACTCAGCACAACATCTCTAAATACTCATCAAAACAGGTCCAAAAACTAATCAGAACACTTCCAAAACTGCATCACAGCACCTACAAAAATTCATCACAACACCTGCAAAAATGCATCACAATATCTCCAAATATTTATCACAACACCTCCAAAAACTGAGGAAAACACTTTAAGAACAATTCAGAACACCGTCAAAAACCATTCATAACACCAAAAACCAATCACAACATCTCAAAAGCTCATGACAATACCAAATTCACATCATATCACCTTCAAACACCCATCACAACATCTATAAAAACTAATCATCACAGCTTCATAAACTCATCACAACATCTAGAAAAACTCATCACAACATGTCCAAAACTCCTCATAACACTTTCAGACATTCATGATGACAATTTCAAAAACACATAACACTTCTAAAAATGCAGCTTGAAAAATTCAACACAACACCTTGAAAAACACATCACAACGCCTCCAAAAACTCATCACAACATCTCCAAACACTGATCACAACACCTCCAAAAATTCATCACAACACCTTCAAAGACCCATCACAAATCTTCAAAATCACACCACACCTACAAAAACTCATAATAACATCTCCAAAAAATCATTAAACCACTTCCAAAGATTGAAAACACCTCAAAAAACTCATCACAACATCTTCAAAACTCATCACATCTTGAAAAAGTCATCACAACACTACCAAAAACTCAACACAACATCTCTAAAGACTCATCAAAACAGGTCCAAAAACTAATCAGAACACTTCCAAAACTGCATCACAACACCTTCAAAAATTCATCACAACACCTGCAAAAATGCATCACAATATCTCCAAATATTGATCACAACACCTCCAAAAACTGAGGAAAACACTTTAAAAAAAATGCAGAACACCGTCAAAAACCATTCCTAACACCAAAAACCAATCACAACATCTCAAAAGCTCATGACACTACCAAATTCACATCATAACACCTTCAAACACCCATCACAACATCTCTAAAAACTAATCATCACAGCTTCATAAACTCATCACAACATCTAGAAAAACTCATCACAACATGTCCAAAACACCTCCTAACACTTTCAGACACTCATGATGACAATTTCAAAAACACATAACACTTCTAAAAATGCAGCTTGAAAAATTCAACACAACACCTTCAAAAACCCATAACAAATCTTCAAAATCACACCACACCTACAAAAACTCATAATAACATCTCCAAAAACTCATTACACCACTTCCAAAGATTGAAAACAACACCTCAAACAACTCATCACAACCTCTTCGAAACTCATCACATCTCGAAAAACTCATCACAACACTACCAAAAACTCAACACAACACCTCTAAAGATTCATCAAAACAGGTGCAAAAACTAATCAGAACACTTCCAAAACTGCATCACAATACCTTCAAAAACTCATCACAACACCTCCAATAATGTATCACAATATCTCCAACTGTTGATCACAACACCTCCAAAAGCTGATGACAATACGTTAAAAGCTGATCAGAACTCCTTCAAAAACACAGCATAACAGCAAAAACTAATCACAACATCTCAAAAGCTCATGAGCACACCAAACTCACATCATATCACCTTCAAAAACTCATCACAATATCTCTAAAAACTAATCATCGCAGCTTCAAAAACTCATCACAACATATGGAAAAACTCATCACAACACGTCCAGAACTCCTCATAACACTTTCAGACACACATCACGACCATTGCAGAAACACATGACACTTCTAAAAACGCATCACAACAGCTTGAAAAATTCAACACAACACCTTGAAAAACACATCACAACGCCTCCAAAAACTCATCACAACATCTCCAAACACTGATCACAGCACCTCCAAAAATTCATCACAACACCTTCAAAAACCCATCACAAATCTTCAAAATCACACCACACCTACAAAAACTCATAATAACATCTCCAAAAAATCATTAAACCACTTCCAAAGATTGAAAACAACACCTCAAAAAACTCATCACAACATCTTCAAAACTCATCACATCTTGAAAAACTCATCACAACACTACCAAAAACTCAACACAACATCTCTAAAGACTCATCAAAACAGGTCCAAAAACTAATCAGAACACTTCCAAAACTGCATCACAACACGTTCAAAAATTCATCACAACACCTGCAAAAATGCATCACAATATCTCCAAATATTGATCACAACACCTCCAAAAACTGAGGAAAACACTTCAAAAACAATTCAGAACACCGTCAAAAACCATTCATAACAACAAAAACCAATCACAACATCTCAAAAGCTCATGACAATACCAAATTCACATCATAACACCTTCAAACACCCATCACAACATCTCTAAAAACTAATCATCACAGCTTCATAAACTCATCACAACATCTAGAAAAACTCATCACAACATGTCCAAAACTCCTCATAACACTTTCAGACACTCATGACAATTTCAAAAACACATAACACTTCTAAAAATGCAGCTTGAAAAATTCAACACAACACCTTCAAAAACCCATCACAAATCTTCAAAATCACACCACACCTACAAAAACTCATAATAACATCTCCAAAAACTCATTACACCACTTCCAAAGATTGAAAACAACACCCCCAAAAACTCATCACGACATCTTCAAAACTAATCACATCTCGAAAAACTCATCAGAACATTACCAAAAACTCAACACAACACCTCTAAAGACTCATCAAAACAGGTCCAAAAACTAATCAGAACACTTCCAAAACTGCATCACAATACCTTCAAAAACTCATCACAACACCTCCAATAATGTATCACAATATCTCCAACTATTGATCACAACACCTCCAAAAGCTGATGACAATACGTTAAAAGATGATCAGAACTCCTTCAAAAACACAGCATAACAGCAAAAACTAATCACAACATCTCAAAAGCTCATGGGCACACCAAACTCACATCATATCACCTTCAAAAACTCATCACAATATCTCTAAAAACTAATCATCGCAGCTTCAAAAACTCATCACAACATATGGAAAAACTCATCACAACACGTCCAGAACTCCTCATAACACTTTCAGACACATATCACGACCATTTCAGAAACACATGACACTTCTAAAAACTCATCACAACAGCTTGAAAAATTCAACACAACACATTGAAAAACTCATCATAACACCTCCAATAACTCATCACAACATCTCCAAACACTGATCACAACACCTCCAAAAATTCATCACAACACCTTCAAAAACCCATTACAAATCTTCAAAATCACACACAACTACAAAAACTCATAATAACATCTCCAAAAAATCATTAAACCACTTCCAAAGATTGAAAACAACACCTCAAAAAACTCATCACATCTTCAAAAACTCATCACAACACTACCAAAAACTCAGCACAACATCTCTAAATACTCATCAAAACAGGTCCAAAAACTAATCAGAACACTTCCAAAACTGCATCACAGCACCTACAAAAATTCATCACAACACCTGCAAAAATGCATCACAATATCTCCAAATATTTATCACAACACCTCCAAAAAACTGAGGAAAACACTTTAAAAACAATTCAGAACACCGTCAAAAACCATTCATAACACCAAAAACCAATCACAACATCTCAAAAGCTCATGACAATACCAAATTCACATCATATCACCTTCAAACACCCATCACAACATCTATAAAAACTAATCATCACAGCTTCATAAACTCATCACAACATCTAGAAAAACTCATCACAACATGTCCAAAACTCCTCATAACACTTTCAGACATTCATGATGACAATTTCAAAAACACATAACACTTCTAAAAATGCAGCTTGAAAAATTCAACACAACACCTTGAAAAACACATCACAACGCCTCCAAAAACTCATCACAACATCTCCAAACACTGATCACAACAACTCCAAAAATTCATCACAACACCTTCAAAGACCCATCACAAATCTTCAAAATCACACCACACCTACAAAAACTCATAATAACATCTCCAAAAAATCATTAAACCACTTCCAAAGATTGAAAACACCTCAAAAAACTCATCACAACATCTTCAAAACTCATCACATCTTGAAAAAGTCATCACAACACTACCAAAAACTCAACACAACATCTCTAAAGACTCATCAAAACAGGTCCAAAAACTAATCAGAACACTTCCAAAACTGCATCACAACACCTTCAAAAATTCATCACAACACCTGCAAAAATGCATCACAATATCTCCAAATATTGATCACAACACCTCCAAAAACTGAGGAAAACACTTTAAAAAAAAATGCAGAACACCGTCAAAAACCATTCCTAACACCAAAAACCAATCACAACATCTCAAAAGCTCATGACACTACCAAATTCACATCATAACACCTTCAAACACCCATCACAACATCTCTAAAAACTAATCATCACAGCTTCATAAACTCATCACAACATCTAGAAAAACTCATCACAACATGTCCAAAACACCTCATAACACTTTCAGACACTCATGATGACAATTTCAAAAACACGTAACACTTCTAAAAATGCAGCTTGAAAAATTCAACACAACACCTTCAAAAACCCATAACAAATCTTCAAAATCACACCACACCTACAAAAACTCATAATAACATCTCCAAAAACTCATTACACCACTTCCAAAGATTGAAAACAACACATCAAACAACTCATCACAACCTCTTCGAAACTCATCACATCTCGAAAAACTCATCACAACACTACCAAAAACTCAACACAACACCTCTAAAGATTCATCAAAACAGGTCCAAAAACTAATCAGAACACTTCCAAAACTGCATCACAATACCTTCAAAAACTCATCACAACACCTCCAATAATGTATCACAATATCTCCAACTGTTGATCACAACACCTCCAAAAGCTGATGACAATACGTTAAAAGCTGATCAGAACTCCTTCAAAAACACAGCATAACAGCAAAAACTAATCACAACATCTCAAAAGCTCATGACAATACCAAATTCACATCATATCACCTTCAAACACCCATCACAACATCTATAAAAACTAATCATCACAGCTTCATAAACTCATCACAACATCTAGAAAAACTCATCACAACATGTCCAAAACTCCTCATAACACTTTCAGACACTCATGATGACAATTTCAAAAACACATAACACTTCTAAAAATGCAGCTTGAAAAATTCAACACAACACCTTGAAAAACACATCACAACGCCTCCAAAAACTCATGACAACATCTCCAAACACTGATCACAACAACTCCAAAAATTCATCACAACACCTTCAAAGACCCATCAGAAATCTTCAAAATCACACCACACCTACAAAAACTCATAATAACATCTCCAAAAAATCATTAAACCACTTCCAAATATTGAAAACACCTCAACAAACTCATCACAACATCTTCAAAACTCATCACATCTTGAAAAAGTCATCACAACACTACCAAAAACTCAACACAACATCTCTAAAGACTCATCAAAACAGGTCCAAAAACTAATCAGAACACTTCCAAAACTGCATCACAACACCTTCAAAAATTCATCACAACACCTGCAAAAATGCATCACAATATCTCCAAATATTGATCACAACACCTCCAAATACTGAGGAAAACACTTCAAAAACAATGCAGAACACCGTCAAAAACCATTCCTAACACCAAAAACCAATCACAACATCTCAAAAGCTCATGACAATACCAAATTCACATCATAACACCTTCAAACACCCATCACAACATCTCTAAAAACTAATCATCACAGCTTCATAAACTCATCACAACATCTAGAAAAACTCATCACAACATGTCCAAAACACCTCCTAACACTTTCAGACACTCATGATGACAATTTCAAAAACACATAACACTTCTAAAAATGCAGCTTGAAAAATTCAACACAACACCTTCAAAAACCCATCACAAATCTTCAAAATCACACCACACCTACAAAAACTCATAATAACATCTCCAAAAACTCATTACACCACTTCCAAAGATTGAAAACAACACCTCAAACAACTCTTCACAACCTCTTCGAAACTCATCACATCTCGAAAAACTCATCACAACACTACCAAAAACTCAACACAACACCTCTAAAGATTCATCAAAACAGGTCCAAAAACTAATCAGAACACTTCCAAAACTGCATCACAATACCTTCAAAAACTCATCACAACACCTCCAATAATGTATCACAATATCTCCAACTGTTGATCACAACACCTCCAAAAGCTGATGACAATACGTTAAAAGCTGATCAGAAATCCTTCAAAAACACAGCATAACAGCAAAAACTAATCACAACATCTCAAAAGCTCATGAGCGCACCAATCTCACATCAAATCACCTTTAAAAACTCATCACAATATCTTTATAAAGTAATCATCGCAGCTTCAAAAACTCATCACAACATATGGAAAAACTCATCACAACACGTCCAGAACTCCTCATAACACTTTCAGAAACACATCACGACCATTTCAGAAACACATAACACTTCTAAAAACGCATCACAACAGCTTGACAAATTCAACACAACACCTTGAAAAACTCATCACAACACCTCCAAAAATTCCACACAAAACCTTCAAAAACCAATCACAAACCTTCAAAATCACACCACAACACCTTCAAAAACCCATAATAACATCTCAAAAAACTCATTACACCACTTCCAAAAACTGAACAAAGCATATTCAAAAACTAATCACAACATTTCTAGAAACTAATCGTAACAACTTCAAAAACTCATTACAAAAACTCAAAAAACGCATCACAACACATCAAAGCTCCTCATTACACTTTCAGACACTCATCACGACAATTTCATAATCACATAACTCTTCCAAAAACGCATCGCAACAGCTTGAAAAATTCATCACAACACTCTCAAAAACTCATCACAACACCTCTAAAGACTCATCAAAACAGGTCCAAAAACTAATCAGAACACTTCCAAAACTGCATCACAACACCTTCAAAAATTCATCACAACACCTTCAAAAACCCAGCACAGATCTTCAAAATCACACCACAACACCCACAAAAACTCATAATAACATCTCCAAAAACTCATCACATCACTTCCAAAAACTGAACACAACACCTCAAAAAACTCATCACAACATCTTCAAAAACTCATCACATCTTCAAAAACTCATCACAACACTTCCAAAACCTAATCACAAAATCTCCAAAAGCTCATTACAACACCAACCACACATCACATCACCTTCATAAACTCATCACTCATCTCCAAAAACCAATCAACGCAGCTTCAGAAACACATCACAACATCTCGAACAAATCAACACAGCACTAAGAGCTCATCATAGTACCTTGAAAAACGCATCACAACATCCCCAAAAAACCATCACAAAATCACCAAAAAGTCTTCACAACACCTTAAAAAACTAATCACAACACTTCCAAAAACTCATAACAACACCGTCCAATTTTCATCATAGCGCCAAAATCACATCACAACATTTCAAAAACCTCAGCACCACAACACAAACTCATCACAACACAATCGGATCTCATCACATCACCAAAAACTCATCAAAACACCAACACTTCATCACAACACCTTCAAAACACCTTGATCTCAACACCTTTAGAAACCGATCACAACACGTCCAAACATTCATCACAATACATTCAAATACCCATCACAAACCATCGAAAGCACATCACAACACCTACAAAAACTCATAATAACATATGCAAAATCTCATCACGACACTTCCAAGTACTGAACACAACACCTCCAAAAACGCATCACAACATCACTAAACACTCATCACAACATCTCCATAAATTGATCACAAAACTTCCAAAAACTCATCATAACACCTTGAAAAACTCATCACAACACCTTCAAAAACGGAACACAACATGGAAAACTAATCACAATTGAAAAATGCATCATAACAACTTCAAAAAATCATCACAATACCTTCAAGAACTCATCAGGATACTTCCAAAAACTGATCACTACACTCTCAAAAACTGATTAACACACATTCAAAAACTCATCACAACACCTCCAAAAACACATCACAATTTCTCCAAATATTAATCACAACACCTCCAAAAACTGCTTACAACACCTTAAAAACTGCTCAGAATACCTTCGAAAACTCATCATAACACCAAAAACTAATCACAACATCTCAAAAGCTCATGAGCAACACCAAACCCGCATCATATCACCTTCAAAAACTCATCACAAAATCTCTAAAAACTAATCATCACAGCTTCAAAAACTCATCACAACATCCAGAAAAACTCAGCACAACACGTCGAAAACTCCTCATAACACTTTCAGACACTCATCACGACAATTTCAGAAACACATAACACTTCTAAAAACGCATCACAACAGCTTGGAAAATTCGACACAACACACTCAAAAACTCATCACAACACCTCCAAAAATTCATCACAACATCTCCAAACACTGATCACAACACCTCCAAAAATTCAGCACAACACCTTCAAAAACCCATCACAAACCTTCAAAATCACACCACAATACCTTCAAAAACCCATAATAACATCTCCAAAAACTCATTACACCACTTCCAAAAACTGAACAAAGCATATTCAAAAACTAATCACAACATCTCTAAAAACTAATCATCACAACTTCAAAAACTCATTACAAAATCTCAAAAAACGCATCACAACACATCCAAAGCTCCTCATTACACTTTCAGACACTCATCACGACAATTTCAAAATCACATAACACTTCCAAAAACGCATCGCAACAGCTTGAAAAATTCAACACAACACTCTCAAAAACTCATCACAACACCTCTAAAGACTCATCAAAACAGGTCCAAAAACTAATCAGAACACTTCCAAAACTGCATCACAACACCTTCAAAAATTCATCACAACACCTTCAAAAACCCAGCACAAATCTTCAAAATCACACCACAACACCCACAAAAACTCATAATAACATCTCCAAAAACTCATCACATCACTTCCAAAAACTGAACACAACACCTCAAAAAACTCATCACAACATCTTCAAAAACTCATCACATCTTCAAAAACTCATCTCAACACTTCCGAAATCTAATCACAAAATCTCCAAAAGCTCATTACAACACCAACCACACATCACATCACCTTCATAAACTCATCACTCATCTCCAAAAACCAATCAACGCAGCTTCAGAAACACATCACAACATCTCGAACAAATCAACACAGCACTAAGAGCTCAATATTGTATCTTGAAAAACGCATCACAACATCCCCAAAAAACCATCACAAAATAACGAAAAAGTCTTCACAACACCTTTAAAAACTAATCACAACACTTCCAAAAACACATAACAACACCGTCCAATTTTCATCATAGCGTCAAAATCACATCACAACATTTCAAATACCTCAGCACCACAACACAAACTCATCACAACACAATCGGATCTCATCACATCACCAAAAACTCATCAAAACACCAACACTTCATCACAACACCTTCAAAACACCTTGATCTCAACACCTTTAGAAACCGATCACAACACGTCCAAACACTCATCACAATACATTCAAATACCCATCACAAACCATCGAAAGCACATCACAACACCTACAAAAACTCATAATAACATATGCAAAATCTCATCACGACACTTCCAAGTACTGAACACAACACCTCCAAAAACGCATCACAACATCACTAAACACTCATCACAACATCTCCATAAATTGATCACAAAACTTCCAAAAACTCATCATAACACCTTGAAAAACTCATCACAACACCTTCAAAAACGGAACACAACATGGAAAACTAATCACAATTGAAAAATGCATCATAACAACTTCAAAAAATCATCACAATACCTTCAAGAACTCATCAGGATACTTCCAAAAACTGATCACTACACTCTCAAAAACTGATTAACACACATTCAAAAACTCATCACAACACCTCCAAAAATTCATCACAACATCTCCAAACACTGATCACAACATCTCCAAATATTCAGCACAACACCTTCAAAAACCCATCACAAACTTTCAAAATCACACCACAACACCTTCAAAAACCCATAATAACATCTCCAAAAACTCATTACACCACTTCCAAAAACTGAACAAAGCATATTCAAAAACTAATCACAACATCTCTAAAAACTAATCATCACAGCTTCAAAAACTCATTACAAAATCTCAAAAAACTCATCACAACACATCCAAAGCTCCTCATTACACTTTCGGACACTCATCACGACAATTTCAAAATCACAGAACACTTCCAAAAACGCATCGCAACAGCTTGAAAAATTCAACACAACACTCTCAAAAACTCATCACAACACCTCTAAAGACTCATCAAAACAGGTCCAAAAACTAATCAGAAAACTTTCAAAACTGCATCACAACACATTCAAAAATTCATCACAACACCTGCAAAAATGCATCACAATATCTCCAAATATTTATCACAACACCTCCAAAAACTGAGGAAAACACTTTAAAAACAATTCAGAACACCGTCAAAAACCATTCATAACACCAAAAACCAATCACAACATCTCAAAAGCTCATGACAATACCAAATTCACATCATAACACGTTCAAACACACATCACAACATCTCTAAAACCTAATCATCACAGCTTCATAAACTCATCACAACATCTAGAAAAACTCATCACAACATGTCCAAAACTCCTCATAACCCTTTCAGACACTCATGATGACAATTTCAAAAACACATAACACTTCTAAAAATGCAGCTTGAAAAATTCAACACAACACCTTCAAAAACCCATCACAAATCTTCAAAATCACACCACACCTACAAAAACTCATAATAACATCTCCAAAAACTCATTACACCACTTCCAAAGAATGAAAACAACACCTCAAAATACTCATCACAACATCTTCAAAACTCATCACATCTTGAAAAAGTCATCACAACACTACCAAAAACTCAAAACAACACCTCTAAAGACTCATCAAAACAGGTCCAAAAACTAATGAGAACAGTTCCAAAACTGCATCACAATACCTTCAAAAACACATCACAACACCTCCAGTAATGTATCACAATATCTCCAAATATTGATCACAACACCTCCAAAAGCTGATGACAATACGTTAAAAGCTGATCAGAAATCCTTCAAAAACACAGCATAACAGCAAAAACTAATCACAACATCTCAAAAGCTCATGAGCGCACCAATCTCACATCAAATCACCTTTAAAAACTCATCACAATATCTTTAAAAAGTAATCATCGCAGCTTCAAAAACTCATCACAACATATGGAAAAACTCATCACAACACGTCCAGAACTCCTCATAACACTTTCAGACACACATCACGACCATTTCAGAAACACATAACACTTCTAAAAACGCATCACAACAGCTTGAAAAATTCAACACAACACCTTGAAAAACTCATCACAACACCTCCAAAAATTCATCACAACATCTCCAAACACTGATCATAACACCTCCAAAAATTCAACAGAAAACCTTCAAAAACCAATCACAAACCTTCAAAATCACACCACAACACCTTCAAAAACCCAGAATAACATCTCCAAAAACTCATTACACCACTTCCAAAAACTGAACAAAGCATATTCAAAAACTAATCACAACATTTCTAGAAACTAAACATCACAACTTCAAAAAATCATTACAAAATCTCAAAAAACGCATCACAACACATCAAACCTCCTCATTACACTTTCAGACACTCATCACGAAAATTTCAAAATTACATAACACTTCCTTCAAGAACTCATCAGGATACTTCCAAAAACTGATCACTACACTCTCAAAAACTGATTAACACACATTCAAAAACTCCTCACAACACCTCCAAAAACACATCACAATTTCTCCAAATATTAATCACAACACCTCCAAAAACTGCTTACAACACCTTAAAAACTGCTCAGAATACCTTCGAAAACTCATCATAACACCAAAAACTAATCACAACATCTCAAAAGCTCATGAGCACACCAAACTCACATCATATCACCTTCAAAAACTCATCACAATATCTCTAAAAACTAATCATCACAGCTTCAAAAATTCATCACAACATCCAGCAAAACTCAGCACAACACTTCGAAAACTCCTCATAACACTTTCAGACACTCATCACGACAATTTCAGAAACACATAACACTTCTAAAAATGCATCACAACAGCTTGGAAAATTCGACACAACACACTCAAAAACTCATCACAACACCTCCAAAAATTCATCACAACATCTCCAAACACTGATCACAACATCTCCAAAAATTCAGCACAACACCTTCAAAAACCCATCACAAACCTTCAAAATCACACCACAACACCTTCAAAAACCCATAATAACATCTCCAAAAACTCATTACACCACTTCCAAAAACTGAACAAAGTATTTTCAAAAACTAATCACAACATCTCTAAAAACTAATCATCTCAACTTCAAAAACTCATTACAAAATCTCAAAAAACGCATCACAACACATCCAAAGCTCCTCATTACACTTTCAGACACTCATCACGACAATTTCAAAATCACATAACACTTCCAAAAACGCATCACAACAGCTTGAAAAATTCAACACAACACTCTCAAAAACTCATCACAACACCTCTAAAGACTCATCAAAACAGGTCCAAAAACTAATCAGAACACTTCCAAAACTGCATCACAACACCTTCAAAAATTCATCACAACACCTTCAAAAACCCAGCACAAATCTTCAAAATCACACCACAACACCCACAAAAACTCATAATAACATCTCCAAAAACTCATCACATCACTTCCAAAAACTGAACACAACACCTCAAAAAACTCATCACAACATCTTCAAAAACTCATCACATCTTCAAAAGCTAATCACAACACTTCCAAACGCTAATCACAAAATCTCCAAAAGCTCATCACAACACTAACCACACATCACATCACCTTCATAAACTCATCACACATCTCCAAAAACCAATCACCACAGCTTCAGAAACACATCACAACATCTCGAACAAATCAACACAGCACTAAGAGCTCATCATAATGCCTTGAAAAACGCATCACAACATCCCCAAAAAACCATCACAAAATCACCAAAAATACATCACATCACCTTAAAAAACTAATCACAACACTTCCAAAAACTCATAACAACACCGTCCAATTTTCATTATAGCGCCAAAATCACATCACAACATATCCAAAACCTCAGCACCACAACACAAACTCATCACAACACAATCGGATCTCATCACATCACCAAAAACTCATCAAAACACCAACACTTCATCACAACACCTTCAAAACACCTTGATCTCAACACCTTTAGAAACCGATCACAACACGTCCAAACATTCATCACAATACATTCAAATACCCATCACAAACCATCGAAAGCACATCACAACACCTACAAAAACTCATAATAACATATGCAAAATCTCATCACGACACTTCCAAGTACTGAACACAACACCTCCAAAAACGCATCACAACATCACTAAACACTCATCACAACATCTCCATAAATTGATCACAAAACTTCCAAAAACTCATCATAACACCTTGAAAAACTCATCACAAAACCTTCAAAAACGGAACACAACATGGAAAACTAATCACAATTGAAAAATGCATCATAACAACTTCAAAAAATCATCACAATACCTTCAAGAACTCATCAGGATACTTCCAAAAATTGATCACTACACTCTCAAAAACTGATTAACACACATTCAAAAACTCATCACAACACATCACAATTTCTCCAAATATTAATCACAACACCTCCAAAAACTGCTTACAACACCTTAAAAACTGCTCAGAATACCTTCGAAAACTCATCATAACACCAAAAACTAATCACAACATCTCAAAAGCTCATGGCAACACCAAACGCACATCATATCACCTTCAAAAATTCTTCACAAAATCTCTAAAAACTAATCATCACAGCTTCAAAAACTCATCACAACATCCAGAAAAACTCAGCACAACACGTCGAAAACTCCTCATAACACTTTCAGACATTCATCACGACAATTTCAGAAACACATAACACTTCTAAAAACGCATCACAACAGCTTGGAAAATTCGACACAACACACTCAAAAACTCATCACAACACCTCCAAAAATTCATCACAACATCTCCAAACACTGATCACAACATCTCCAAAAATTCAGCACAACACCTTCAAAAACCCATCACAAACCTTCAAAATCACACCACAACACCTTCAAAAACCCATAATAACATCTCCAAAAACTCATTACACCACTTCCAAAAACTGAACAAAGCATATTCAAAAACTAATCACAACATCTCTAAAAACTAATCATCACAACTTCAAAAACTCATTACAAAATCTCAAAAAACGCATCACAACACATCCAAAGCTCCTCATTACACTTTCGGACACTCATCACGACAATTTCAAAATCACATAACACTTCCAAAAACGCATCGCAACAGCTTGAAAAATTCAACAAAACACCCTCAAAAACTCAGCACAACATCTCTAAAGACTCATCAAAACAGGTCCAAAAACTAATCAGAACACTTCCAAAACTGCATCACAACACCTTCAAAAATTCATCACAGCACCAGCCAAAATGCATCACAATATCTCCAAATATTCATCACAATACCTCCAGAAACTGAGGAAAACACTTTAAAAACAATTCAGAACACCTTCAAAAACCATTCATAACACCAAAAACCAAACACAACATCTCAAAAGCTCATGACAATAGCAAATTCACATCATATCAACTTCAAACACCCATCACAACATCTCTAAAAACTAATCATCACAGCTTCATAAACTCATCACAACATCTAGAAAAACTCATCACAAAATGTCCAAAAGTCCTCATAACACTTTCAGACACTCATGATGACAATTTCAAAAACACATAACACTTCTAAAAATGCAGCTTGAAAAATTCAACACAACACCTTGAAAAACACATCACAACGCCTCCAAAAACTCATCACAACATCTCCAAACAATGATCACAACATCACAAATCTTCAAAATCACACCACACCTACAAAAACTCATAATAACATCTCCAAAAACTCATTACACCACTTCCAAAGATTGAAAACAACACCTCAAAAAACTCATCACAACATCTTCAAAACTCATCACATCTCGAAAAACTCATCACAACACTACCAAAAACTCAACACAACACCTCTAAAGACTCATCAAAACAGGTCCAAAAACTAATCAGAACACTTCCAAAACGGCATCACAATACTTTCAAAAACTCTTCACAACACCTCCAATAATGTATCACAATATCTCCAACTATAGGTCACAACACCTCCAAAAGCTGATGACAATTTGTTAAAAGCTGATCAGAACACCTTCAAAAACACAGCATAACAGCAAAAACTAATCACAACATCTCAAAAGCTCATGAGCACACCAAACTCACATCATATCACCTTCAAAAACTCATCACAATATCTCTAAAAACTAATCATCGCAGCTTCAAAAACTCATCACAACATCTAGAAAAACTCATCACAACACGTCCAGAACTCCTCATAACACTTTCAGACACTCATCACGACAATTTCAGAAACACATAACACTTCTAAAAACGCATCACAACAGCTTGAAAAATTCAACACAACACCTTGAAAAACTCATCACAACACCTCCAAAAATTCATCACAACATCTCCAAACACTGATCACAACACCTCCAAAAATTCCACACAAAACCTTCAAAAACCCATCACAAACCTTCAAAATCACACCACAACACCTTCAAAAACCCATAATAACATCTCCAAAAACTCATTACACCACTTCCAAAAACTGAACAAAGCATATTCAAAAACTAATCACAACATCTCTAAAAACTAATCATCACAACTTCAAAAACTCATTACAAAATCTCAAAAAACGCATCACAACACATCCAAAGCTCCTCATTACACTTTCAGACACTCATCACGACAATTTCAAAATCACATAACACTTCCAAAAACGCATCGCAACAGCTTGAAAAATTCAACACAACACTCTCAAAAACTCATCACAACACCTCTAAAGACTCATCAAAACAGGTCCAAAAACTAATCAGAACACTTCCAAAACTGCATCACAACACCTTCAAAAATTCATCACAACACCTTCAAAAACCCAGCACAAATCTTCAAAATCACACCACAACACCCACAAAAACTCATAATAACATCTCCAAAAACTCATCACATCACTTCCAAAAACTGAACACAACACCTCAAAAAACTCATCACAACATCTTCAAAAACTCATCACATCTTCAAAAACTCATCTCAACACTTCCAAATCCTAATCACAAAATCTCCAAAAGCTCATTACAACACCAACCACACATCACATCACCTTCATAAACTCATCACTCATCTCCAAAAACCAATCAACGCAGCTTCAGAAACACATCACAACATCTCGAACAAATCAACACAGCACTAAGAGCTCATCATAGTACCTTGAAAAACGCATCACAACATCCCCAAAAAACCATCACAAAATCACCAAAAAGTCTTCACAACACCTTAAAAAACTAATCACAACACTTCCAAAAACTCATAACAACACCGTCCAATTTTCATCATAGCGCCAAAATCACATCACAACATTTCAAAAACCTCAGCACCACAACACAAACTCATCACAACACAATCGGATCTCATCACATCACCAAAAACTCATCAAAACACCAACACTTCATCACAACACCTTCAAAACACCTTGATCTCAACACCTTTAGAAACCGATCACAACACGTCCAAACATTCATCACAATACATTCAAATACCCATCACAAACCATCGAAAGCACATCACAACACCTACAAAAACTCATAATAACATATGCAAAATCTCATCACGACACTTCCAAGTACTGAACACAACACCTCTAAAAACGCATCACAACATCACTAAACACTCATCACAACATCTCCATAAATTGATCACAAAACTTCCAAAAACTCATCATAACACCTTGAAAAACGCATCACAACACCTTCAAAAACGGAACACAACATGGAAAACTAATCACAATTGAAAAATGCATCATAACAACTTCAAAAAATCATCACAATACCTTCAAGAACTCATCAGGATACTTCCAAAAACTGATCACTACACTCTCAAAAACTGATTAACACACATTCAAAAACTCATCACAACACCTCCAAAAACACATCACAATTTCTCCAAATATTAATCACAACACCTCCAAAAACTGCTTACAACACCTTAAAAACTGCTCAGAATACCTTCGAAAACTCATCATAACACCAAAAACTAATCACAACATCTCAAAAGCTCATGAGCACACCAAACCCGCATCATATCACCTTCAAAAACTCATCACAAAATCTATAAAAACTAATCAGCACAGCTTCAAAAACTCATCACAACATCCAGAAAAACTCAGCACAACACGTCGAAAACTCCTCATAACACTTTCAGACACTCATCACGACAATTTCAGAAACACATAACTCTTCTAAAAACGCATCACAACAGCTTGGAAAATTCGACACAACACACTCAAAAACTCATCACAACACCTCCAAAAATTCATCACAACATCTCCAAACACTGATCACAACATCAACAAAAATTCAGCACAACACCTTCAAAAACCCATCACAAACCTTCAAAATCACACCACAACACCTTCAAAAACCCATAATAACATCTCCAAAAACTCATTACACCACTTCCAAAAACTGAACAAAGCATATTCAAAAACTAATCACAACATCTCTAAAAACTAATCATCACAGCTTCAAAAACTCATTACAAAATCTCAAAAAACTCATCACAACACATCCAAAGCTCCTCATTACACTTTCGGACACTCATCACGACAATTTCAAAATCACATAACACTTCCAAAAACGCATCGCAACAGCTTGAAAAATTCAACAAAACACCCTCAAAAACTCAGCACAACATCTCTAAAGACTCATCAAAACAGGTCCAAAAACTAATCAGAACACTTCCAAAACTGCATCACAACACATTCAAAAATTCATCACAACACATGCAAAAATGCATCACAATATCTCCAAATATTTATCACAACACCTCCAAAAACTGAGGAAAACACTTTAAAAACAATTCAGAACACCGTCAAAAACCATTCATAACACCAAAACCAATCACAACATCTCAAAAGCTCATGACAATACCAAATTCACATCATAACACCTTCAAACACCCATCACAACATCTCTAAAAACTAATCATCACATCTTCATAAACTCATCACAACATCTAGAAAAACTCATCACAACATGTCCAAAACTCCTCATAACACTTTCAGACACTCATGATGACAATTTCAAAAACACATAACACTTCTAAAAATGCAGCTTGAAAAATTCAACACAACACCTTCAAAAACCCATCACAAATCTTCAAAATCACACCACACCTACAAAAACTCATAATAACATCTCCAAAAACTCATTACACCACTTCCAAAGATTGAAAACAACACCTCAAAAAACTCATCACAACATCTTCAAAACTCATCACATCTTGAAAAACTCATCACAACACTACCAAAAACTCAACACAACACCTCTAAAGATTCATCAAAACAGGTCCAAAAACTAATCAGAACATTTCCAAAACGGCATCACAATACTTTCAAAAACTCTTCACAACACCTCCAATAATGTATCACAATATCTCCAACTATAGGTCACAACACCTCCAAAAGCTGATGACAATTTGTTAAAAGCTGATCAGAACACCTTCAAAAACACAGCATAACAGCAAAAACTAATCACATCTCAAAAGCTCATGAGCACACCAAACTCACATCATATCACCTTCAAAAACTCATCACAATATCTCTAAAAACTAATCACCGCAGCTTCAAAAACTCATCACAACATATGGAAAAACTCATCACAACATGTCCAGAACTCCTCTTAACACTTTCAGACACACATCACGACCATTTCAAAATCACATAACACTACCAAAAACGCATCGCAACAGCTTGAAAAATTCAACAAAACACCCTCAAAAACTCAGCACAACATCTCTAAAGACTCATCAAAACAGGTCCAAAAACTAATCAGAAAACTTTCAAAACTGCATCACAACACATTCAAAAATTCATCGCAACACCTGCAATAATGCATCACAATATCTCCAAATATTTATCACAACACCTCCAAAAACTGAGGAAAATACTTTTAAAACAATTCAGAACAACGTCAAAAACCATTCATAACACCAAAAACCAATCACAACATCTCAAAAGCTCATGACAATACCAAATTCACATCATAACACCTTCAAACACCCATCACAACATCTCTAAAAACTAATCATCACAGCTTCATAAACTCATCACAACATCTAGAAAAACTCATCACAACATGTCCAAAACTCCTCATAACACTTTCAGACACTCATGATGACAATTTCAAAAACACATATTACTTCTAAAAACGCATCACAACAGCTTGAAAAATTCAACACAACACCTTGAAAAACTCATCACAACACCTCCAAAAATTCATCACAACATCTCCAAACACTGATCACAACACCTCCAAAAATTCACACAAAACCTTCAAAAACCAATCACAAACCTTCAAAATCACACCACAACACCTTCAAAAACCCATAATAACATCTCCAAAAACTCATTACACCACTTCCAAAAACTGAACAAAGCATATTCAAAAACTAATCACAACATTTCTAGAAACTAAACATCACAACTTCAAAAACTCATTACAAAATCTCAAAAAACGCATCACAACACATCAAAGCTCCTCATTACACTTTCAGACACTCATCACGACAATTTCAAAATCACATAACACTTCCAAAAACGCATCGCAACAGCTTGAAAAATTCAACACAACACTCTCAAAAACTCATCACAACACCTCTAAAGACTCATCAAAACAGGTCCAAAAACTAATCAGAACACTTCCAAAACTGTATCACAACACCTTCAAAAATTCATCACAACACCTTCAAAAACCCAGCACAAATCTTCAAAATCACTCCACAACACCCACAAAAACTCATAATAACATATCCAAAAACCTATCACATCACTTCCAAAAACTGAACACAACACTTCAAAAAACTCATCACAACATCTTCAAAAAATCATCACATCTTCAAAAACTCATCACAACACTTCCAAAACCTAATCACAAAATCTCCAAAAGCTCATTACAACACCAACCACACATCACATCACCTTCATAAACTCATCACTCATCTCCAAAATCCGATCAACGCAGCTTCAGAAACACATCACAACATCTCGAACAAATCAACACAGCACTAAAAGCTCATCATAGTACCTTGAAAAACGCATCACAACATCCCCAAAAACTCAACACAACACCTCTAAAGACTCATCAAAACAGGTCCAAAAACTAATCAGAACACTTCCAAAACTGCATCACAATACCTTAAAAAACTCATCACAACACCTCCAATAATGTATCACAATATCTCCAACTATTGATCACAACACCTCCAAAAGCTGATGACAATACGTTAAAAGCTGATCAGAACTCCTTCAAAAACACAGCATAACAGCAAAAACTAATCACAACATCTCAAAAGCTCATGAGCACACCAAACTCACATCATATCACCTTCAAAAACTCATCACAATATCTCTAAAAACTAATCATCGCAGCTTCAAAAACTCATCACAACATCTAGAAAAACTCATCACAACACGTCCAGAACTCCTCATAACACTTTCAGACACTCATCACGACAATTTCAGAAACACATAACACTTCTAAAAACGCATCACAACAGCTTGAAAAATTCAACACAACACCTTGAAAAACTCATCACAACACCTCCAAAAATTCATCACAACATCTCCAAACACTGATCACAACACCTCCAAAAATTCCGCACAAAACCTTCAAAAACCAATCACAAACCTTCAAAATCACACCACAACACCTTCAAAAACCCATAATAACATCTCCAAAAACTCATTACACCACTTCCAAAAACTGAACAAAGCATATTCAAAAACTAATCACAACATCTCTAAAAACTAATCATCACAGCTTCAAAAACTCATTACAAAATCTCAAAAAACTCATCACAACACATCCAAAGCTCCTCATTACACTTACAGGCACTCATCACGACTATTTCAAAATCACATAACGCTTCCTAAAACGCATCGCAACAGCTTGAAAAATTCAACACAACACTCTCAAAAACTCATCACAACACCTCTAAAGACTCATCAAAACAGGTCCAAAAACTAATCAGAACACTTCCAAAACTGCATCACAACACCTTCAAAAATTCATCACAACACCTTCAAAAACCCAGCACAAATCTTCAAAATCACTCCACAACACCCACAAAAACCCATAATAACATATCCAAAAACTCATCACATCACTTCCAAAAACTGAACACAACACCTCAAAAAACTCATCACAACATCTTCAAAAACTCATCACATCTTCAAAAACTCATCACAACACTTCCAAAACCTAATCACAAAATCTCCAAAAGCTCATTACAACACCAACCACACATCACATCACCTTCATAAACTCATCACTCATCTCCAAAATCCAATCAACGCAGCTTCAGAAACACATCACAACATCTCGAACAAATCAACACAGCACTAAGAGCTCATCATAGTACCTTGAAAAACGCATCACAACATCCCCAAAAAACCATCACAAAATCACCAAAAAGTCTTCACAACACCTTAAAAAACTAATCACAACACTTCCAAAAACTCATAACAATACCGTCCAATTTTCATCATAGCGCCAAAATCACATCACAACATTTCAAAAACCTCAGCACCACAACACAAACTCATCACAACACAATCGGATCTCATCACATCACCAAAAACTCATCAAAACACCAACACTTCATCACAACACCTTCAAAACACCTTGATCTCAACACCTTTAGAAACCGATCACAACACGTCCAAACACTCATCACAATACATTCAAATACCCATCACAAACCATCGAAAGCACATCACAACACCTACAAAAACTCATAATAACATATGCAAAATCTCATCACGACACTTCCAAGTACTGAACACAACACCTCCAAAAACGCATCACAACATCACTAAACACTCATCACAACATCTCCATAAATTGATCACAAAACTTCCAAAAACTCATCATAACACCTTGAAAAACTCATCACAACACCTTCAAAAACGGAACACAACATGGAAAACTAATCACAATTGAAAAATGCATCATAACAACTTCAAAAAATCATCACAATACCTTCAAGAACTCATCAGGATACTTCCAAAAACTGATCACTACACTCTCAACAACTGATTAACACACATTCAAAAACTCATCACAACACCTCCAAAAACACATCACAATTTCTCCAAATATTAATCACAACACCTCCAAAAACTGCTTACAACACCTTAAAAACTGCTCAGAATACCTTTGAAAACTCATCATAACACCAAAAACTAATCACAACATCTCAAAAGCTCATGGCAACACCAAACGCACATCATATCACCTAAAAAATTCTTCACAAAATCTCTAAAAACTAATCATCACAGCTTCAAAAACTCATCACAACATCCAGAAAAAGTCAGCACAACACGTCGAAAACTCCTCATAACACTTTCAGACACTCATCACGACAATTTCAGAAACACATAACACTTCTAAAAACGCATCACAACAGCTTGGAAAATTCAACACAACACACTCAAAAACTCTTCACAACACCTCCAAAAATTCATCACAACACCTTCAAAAACCCATCACAAATCTTCAAAATCACACCACACCTACAAAAACTCATAATAACATCTCCAAAATCTCATTACACCACTTCCAAAGATTGAAAACAACACCTCAAAAAACTCATCACAACATCTTCAAAACTCATCACATCTTGAAAAACTCATCACAACACTACCAAAAACTCAACACAACACCTCTAAAGACTCATCAAAACAGGTCCAAAAACTAATCAGAACACTTCCAAAACTGCATCACAATACCTTCAAAAACTCATCACAACACCTCCAATAATGTATCACAATATCTCCAACTATTGATCACAACACCTCCAAAAGCTGATGACAATACGTTAAAAGCTGATCAGAACACCTTCAAAAACACAGCATAACAGCAAAAACTAATCACAACATCTCAAAAGCTCATGAGCACACCAAACTCACATCATATCACCTTCAAAAACTCATCACAATATCTCTAAAAACTAATCATCGCAGCTTCAAAAACTCATCACAACATCTAGAAAAACTCATCACAAGTCCAGAACTCCTCATAACACTTTCAGACACACATCACGACCATTTCAGAAACACATAACACTTCTAAAAACGCATCACAACAGCTTGAAAAATTCAACACAACACCTTGAAAAACTCATCACAACACCTCCAAAAATTCATCACAACATCTCCAAACACTGATCACAACACCTCCAAAAATTCCGCACAAAACCTTCAAAAACCAATCACAAACCTTCAAAATCACACCACAACACCTTCAAAAACCCATAATAACATCTCCAAAAACTCATTACACCACTTCCAAAAACTGAACAAAGCATATTCAAAAACTAATCACAACATCTCTAAAAACTAATCATCACAACTTCAAAAACTCATTACGTAATCTCAAAAAACGCATCACAACACATCCAAAGCTCCTCATTACACTTTCAGACACTCATCACGACAATTTCAAAATCACATAACACTTCCAAAAACGCATCGCAACAGCTTGAAAAATTCAACAAAACACTCTCAAAAACTCAGCACAACATCTCTAAAGACTCATCAAAACAGCTCCAAAAACTAATCAGAAAACTTCCAAAACTGCATCACAACACCTTCAAAAATTCATCACAACACCTGCAAAAATGCATCACAATATCTCCAAATATTCATAACAATACCTCCAAAAACTGAGGAAAACACTTTAAAAACAATTCAGATCACATTCAAAAACCATTCATAACACCAGAAACCAAAGACAACATCTCAAAAGTTCATGACAATACCAAATTCACATCATATCAACTTCAAACACCCATCACAACATTTCTAAAAACTAATCATCACAGATTCATAAACTCATCACAACATCTGGAAAAACTCATCACAACATGTCCAAAACTCCTCATAACACTTTCAGACACTCATGATGACAATTTCAAAAACACATAACACTTCTAAAAATGCAGCTTGAAAAATTCAACACAACACCTTCAAAAACCCATCACAAATCTTCAAAATCACACCACACCTACAAAAACTCATAATAACATCTCCAAAAACTCATTACACCACTTCCAAAGATTGAAAACAACACCTCAAAAAACTCATCACAACATCTTCAAAACTCATCACATCTTGAAAAATCATCACAACACTACAAAAACTCAACACAACACCTCTAAGACTCATCAAAACAGGTCCAAAAACTAATCAGAACACTTCCAAAACTGCATCACAATACCTTCAAAAACTCATCACAACACCTCCAATAATGTATCACAATATCTCCAAATATTGATCACAACACCTCCAAAAGCTGATGACAATACGTTAAAAGCTGATCAGAACACCTTCGAAAACGCAGCATAACAGCAAAAACTAATCACAACATCTCAAAAGCTCATGAGCACACCAAACTCGCATCATATCACCTTCAAAAACTCATCACAATATCTCTAAAAACTAATCATCGCAGCTTCAAAAACTCATCACAACATCTAGAAAAACTCATCACAACACGTCCAGAACTCCTCATAACACTTTCAGACACTCATCACGACAATTTCAGAAACACATAACACTTCTAAAAACGCATCACAACAGCTTGAAAAATTCAACACAACACCTTGAAAAACTCATCACAACACCTCCAAAAATTCATCACAACATCTCCAAACACTGATCACAACACCTCCAAAAATTCCGCACAAAACCTTCAAAAACCAATCACAAACCTTCAAAATCACACCACAACACCTTCAAAAACCCATAATAACATCTCCAAAAACTCATTACACCACTTCCAAAAACTGAACAAAGCATATTCAAAAACTAATCACAACATCTCTAAAAACTAATCATCACAACTTCAAAAACTCATTACAAAATCTCAAAAAACGCATCACAACACATCCAAAGCTCCTCATTACACTTTCAGACACTCATCACGACAATTTCAAAATCACATAACACTTCCAAAAACGCATCGCAACAGCTTGAAAAATTCAACACAACACTCTCAAAAACTCATCACAACACCTCTAAAGACTCATCAAAACAGGTCCAAAAACTAATCAGAACACTTCCAAAACTGCATCACAACACCTTCAAAAATTCATCACAACACCTTCAAAAACCCAGCACAAATCTTCAAAATCACTCCACAACACCCACAAAAACTCATAATAACATATCCAAAAACTCATCACATCACTTCCAAAAACTGAACACAACACCTCAAAAAACTCATCACAACATCTTCAAAAACTCATCACATCTTCAAAAACTCATCACAACACTTCCAAAACCTAATCACAAAATCTCCAAAAGCTCATTACAACACCAACCACACATCACATCACCTTCATAAACTCATCACTCATCTCCAAAAACCAATCAACGCAGCTTCAGAAACACATCACAACATCTCGAACAAATCAACACAGCACTAAGAGCTCATCATAGTACCTTGAAAAACGCATCACAACATCCCCAAAAAACCATCACAAAATCACCAAAAAGTCTTCACAACACCTTAAAAAACTAATCACAACACTTCCAAAAACTCATAACAACACCGTCCAATTTTCATCATAGCGCCAAAATCACATCACAACATTTCAAAAACCTCAGCACCACAACACAAACTCATCACAACACAATCGGATCTCATCACATCACCAAAAACTCATCAAAACACCAACACTTCATCACAACACCTTCAAAACACCTTGATCTCAACACCTTTAGAAACCGATCACAACACGTCCAAACATTCATCACAATACATTCAAATACCCATCACAAACCATCGAAAGCACATTACAACACCTACAAAAACTCATAATAACATATGCAAAATCTCATCACGACACTTCCAAGTACTGAACACAACACCTCCAAAAACGCATCACAACATCACTAAACACTCATCACAACATCTCCATAAATTGATCACAAAACTTCCAAAAACTCATCATAACACTTTGAAAAACTCATCACAAAACCTTCAAAAACGGAACACAACATGGAAAACTAATCACAATTGAAAAATGCATCATAACAACTTCAAAAAATCATCACAACAACTTCAAGAACTCATCAGGATACTTCCAAAAACTGATCAAAACACTCTCAAAAACTGATTAACACACATTCAAAAGCTCATCACAACACCTCCCAAAACACATCACAATTTCTCCAAATATTAATCACAACACCTCCAAAAACTGCTTACAACACCTTAAAAACTGCTCAGAATACCTTCGAAAACTCATCATAACACCAAAAACTAATCACAACATCTCAAAAGCTCATAGCAACACCAAACTCACATCATATCACCTTCAAAAATTCTTCACAAAATCTCTAAAAACTAATCATCACAGCTTCAAAAACTCATCACAACATCCAGAAAAACTCAGCACAACACGTCGAAAACTCCTCATAACACTTTCAGACAGTCATCACGACAATTTCAGAAACACATAACACTTCTAAAAACGCATCACAACAGCTTGGAAAATTCGACACAACACACTCAAAAACTCATCACAACACCTCCAAAAATTCATCACAACATCTCCAAACACTGATCACAACATCTCCAAAAATTCAGCACAACACCTTCAAAAACCCATCACAAACCTTCAAAATCACACCACAACACCTTCAAAAACCCATAATAACATCTCCAAAAACTCATTACACCACTTCCAAAAACTGAACAAAGCATATTCAAAAACTAATCACAACATCTCTAAAAACTAATCATCACAGCTTCAAAAACTCATTACAAAATCTCAAAAAGCTCATCACAACACATCCAAAGCTCCTCATTACACTTTCGGACACTCATCACGACATTTTCAAAATCACATAACACTTCCATAATGCATCGCAACAGCTTCAAAAATTCAACAAAACACCCTCAAAAACTCAGCACAACATCTCTAAAGACTCATCAAAACAGGTCCAAAAACTAATCAGAAAACTTTCAAAACTGCATCACAACACATTCAAAAATTCATCACAACACCTGCAAAAATGCATCACAATATCTCCAAATATTTATCACAACACCTCCAAAAACTGAGGAAAACACTTTAAAAACAATTCAGAACACCGTCAAAAACCATTCATAACACCAAAAACCAATCACAACATCTCAAAAGCTCATGACAATACCGAATTCACATCATATCACCTTCAAACACCCATCACAACATCTCTAAAAACTAATCATCACAGCTTCATAAACTCATCACAACATCTAGAAAAACTCATCACAACATGTCCAAAACTCCTCATAACACTTTCAGACACTCATGTTGACAATTGCAAAAACACATAACACTTCTAAAAATGCAGCTTGAAAAATTCAACACAACACCTTGAAAAACACATCACAACGCTTCTAAAAACTCATCACAACATCTCCAAACAATGATCACAACACATCCAAAAATTCATCACAACACCTTCAAAAACCCATTACAAATCTTCAAAATCACACCACACCTACAAAAACTCATAATAACATCTCCAAAAACTCATTACACCACTTCCAAAGATTGAAAACAAATCCTCAAAAAACTCATCACAACATCTTCAAAACTCATCACATCTTGAAAAACTCATCACAACACTACCAAAAACTCAAAACAACACCTCTAAAGACTCATCAAAACAGGTCCAAAAACTCATCACAACACCTCTAATAATGTATCACAATATCTCCAAATATTGATCACAACACCTTCAAAAGCTGATGACAATACGTTAAAAGCTGATCAGAACACCTTCAAAAACACAGCATAACAGCTAAAACTAATCACAACATCTCAAAAGCTCATGAGCACACCAAACTCACATCATATCACATTCAAATACTCATCACAATATCTCTAAAAACTAATCATCGCAGCTTCAAAAACTCATCACAACATCTAGAAAAACTCATCACAACACGTCCAGAACTCCTCATAACACTTTCAGACACTCATCACGACTATTTCAGAAACACATAACACTTCTAAAAACGCATCACAACAGCTTGAAAAATTCAACACAACACCTTGAAAAACTCATCACAACACCTCCAAAAATTCATCACAACATCTCCAAACACTGATCACAACACCTCCAAAAATTCCGCACAAAACCTTCAAAAACCAATCACAAACCTTCAAAATCACACCACAACACTTTCAAAAACCCAGAATAACATCTCCAAAAACTCATTACACCACTTCTAAAAACTGAACAAAGCATATTCAAAAACTAATCACAACATTTCTAGAAACTAATCATCACAACTTCAAAAACGCATTACAAAATCTCAAAAAACGCATCACAGCACATCAAAGCTCCTCATTACACTTTCAGACACTCAGCACGACAATTTCAAAATCACATAACACTTCCAAAAACGCATCGCAACAGCTTGAAAAATTCAACACAACACTCTCAAAAACTCATCACAACACCTCTAAAGACTCATCAAAACAGGTCCAAAAACTAGTCAGAACACTTCCAAAACTGCATCACAACACCTTCAAAAATTCATCACAACACCTTCAAAAACCCAGCACAAATCTTAAAGATCACTCCACAACACCCACAAAAATTCATAATAACATATCCAAAAACTCAGCACATCACTTCCAAAAACTGAACACAACAACTCAAAAAACTCATCACAACACTTCCAAAACCTAATCACAAAATCTCCAAAAGCTCATTACAACACCAACCACACATCACATCACCTTCATAAACTCATCACTCATCTCCAAAAACCAATCAACGCATCTTCAGAAACACATCACAACATCTCGAACAAATCAACACAGCACTAAGAGCTCATCATAGTACCTTGAAAAACGCATCACAACATCCCCAAAAAACCATCACAAAATCACCAAAAAGTCTTCACAACACCTTAAAAAACTAATCACAACACTTCCAAAAACTCATAACAACACCGTCCAATTTTCATCATAGCGCCAAAATCACATCACAACATTTCAAAAACCTCAGCACCACAACACAAACTCATCACAACACAATCGGATCTCATCACATCACCAAAAACTCATCAAAACACCAACACTTCATCACAACACCTTCAAAACATCTTGATCTCAACACCTTTAGAAACCGATCACAACGCGTCCAAACACTCATCACAATACATTCAAATACCCATCACAAACCATCGAAAGCACATCACAACACCTACAAAAACTCATAATAACATATGCAAAATCTCATCACGACACTTCCAAGTACTGAACACAACACCTCCAAAAACGCATCACAACATCACTAAACACTCATCACAACATCTCCATAAATTGATCACAAAACTTCCAAAAACTCATCATAACACCTTGAAAAACTCATCACAACACCTTCAAAAACGGAACACAACATGGAAAACTAATCACAATTGAAAAATGCATCATAACAACTTCAAAAAATCATCACAATACCTTCAAGAACTCATCAGGATACTTCCAAAAACTGATCACTACACTCTCAAAAACTGATTAACACACATTCAAAAACTCATCACAACACCTCCAAAAATTCATCACAACATCTCCAAACACTGATCACAACATCTCCAAATATTCAGCACAACACCTTCAAAAACCCATCACAAACTTTCAAAATCACACCACAACACCTTCAAAAACCCATAATAACATCTCCAAAAACTCATTACACCACTTCCAAAAACTGAACAAAGCATATTCAAAAACTAATCACAACATCTCTAAAAACTAATCATCACAGCTTCAAAAACTCATTACAAAATCTCAAAAAACTCATCACAACACATCCAAAGCTCCTCATTACACTTTCGGACACTCATCACGACAATTTCAAAATCACATAACACTACCAAAAACGCATCGCAACAGCTTGAAAAATTCAACAAAACACCCTCAAAAACTCAGCACAACATCTCTAAAGACTCATCAAAACAGGTCCAAAAACTAATCAGAAAACTTCCAAAACTGCATCACAACACCTTCAAAAATTCATCACAACACCTGCAAAAATGCATCACAATATCTCCAAATATTTATCACAACACCTCCAAAAACTGAGGAAAACACTTTAAAAACAATTCAGAACACCGTCAAAAACCATTCATAACACCAAAAACCAATCACAACATCTCAAAAGCTCATGACAATACCAAATTCACATCATATCACCTTCAAACACCCATCACAACATCTCTAAAAACTAATCATCACAGCTTCATAAACTCATCACAACATCTAGAAAAACTCATCACAACATGTCCAAAACTCCTCATAACACTTTCAGACACTCATGATGACAATTTCAAAAACACATAACACTTCTAAAAATGCAGCTTGAAAAATTCAACACAACACCTTGAAAAACACATCACAACGCCTCCAAAAACTCATCACAACATCTCCAAACACTGATCACAACACCTCCAAAAATTCATCACAACACCTTCAAAAACCCATCACAAATCTTCAAAATCACACCACACCTACAAAAACTCATAATAACATCTCCAAAAACTCATTACACCACTTCCAAAGATTGAAAACAACACCTCAAAAAACTCATCACAACATCTTCAAAACTCATCACATCTTGAAAAACTCATCACAACACTACCAAAAACTCAAAACAACACCTCTAAAGACTCATCAAAACAGGTCCAAAAACTAATCAGAACACTTCCAAAACTGCATCACAATACCTTCAAAAACTCATCACAACACCTCCAATAATGTATCACAATATCTCCAAATATTGATCACAACACCTCCAAAAGCTGATGACAATACGTTAAAAGCTGATCAGAACACCTTCAAAAACACAGCATAACAGCAAAAACTAATCACAACATCTCAAAAGCTCATGAGCACACCAAACTCACATCATATCACCTTCAAAAACTCATCACAATATCTCTAAAAACTAATCATCGCAGCTTCAAAAACTCATCACAACATCTAGAAAAACTCATCACAACACGTCCAGAACTCCTCATAACACTTTCAGACACTCATCACGACAATTTCAGAAACACATAACACTTCTAAAACCGCATCACAACAGCTTGAAAAATTGAACACAACACCTTGAAAAACTCATCACAACACCTCCAAAAATTCATCACAACATCTCCAAACACTGATCACAACACCTCCAAAAATTTCGCACAAAACCTTCAAAAACCAATCACAAACCTTCAAAATCACACCACAACACCTTCAAAAACCCATAATAACATCTCCAAAAACTCATTACACCACTTCCAAAAACTGAACAAAGCATATTCAAAAACTAATCACAACATCTCTAAAAACTAATCATCACAACTTCAAAAACTCATTACAAAATCTCAAAAAACGCATCACAACACATCCAAAGCTCCTCATTACACTTTCAGACACTCATCACGACAATTTCAAAATCACAGAACACTTCCAAAAACGCATCGCAACAGCTTGAAAAATTCAACACAACACTCTCAAAAACTCATCACAACACCTCTAAAGACTCATCAAAACAGGTCCAAAAACTAATCAGAACACTTCCAAAACTGCATCACAACACCTTCAAAAATTCATCACAACACCTTCAAAAACCCAGCACAAATCTTCAAAATCACACCACAACACCCACAAAAACTCATAATAACATCTCCAAAAACTCATCACATCACTTCCAAAAAATGAACACAACACCTCAAAAAACTCATCACAACATCTTCAAAAACTCATCACATCTTCAAAAACTCATCACAACACTTCCAAAACCTAATCACAAAATCTCCAAAAGCTCATTACAACACCAACCACACATCACATCACCTTCATAAACTCATCACTCATCTCCAAAAACCAATCAACGCAGCTTCAGAAACACATCACAACATCTCGAACAAATCAACACAGCACTAAGAGCTCATCATAGTACCTTGAAAAACGCATCACAACATCCCCAAAAAACCATCACAAAATCACCAAAAAGTCTTCACAACACCTTAAAAAACTAATCACAACACTTCCAAAAACTCATAACAACACCGTCCAATTTTCATCATAGCGCCAAAATCACATCACAACATTTCAAAAACCTCAGCACCACAACACAAACTCATCACAACACAATCGGATCTCATCACATCACCAAAAACTCATCAAAACACCAACACTTCATCACAACACCTTCAAAACACCTTGATCTCAACACCTTTAGAAACCGATCACAACACGTCCAAACATTCATCACAATACATTCAAATACCCATCACAAACCATCGAAAGCACATCACAACACCTACAAAAACTCATAATAACATATGCAAAATCTCATCACGACACTTCCAAGTACTGAACACAACACCTCCAAAAATGCAACACAACATCACTAAACACTCATCACAACATCTCCATAAATTGATCACAAAACTTCCAAAAACTCATCATAACACCTTGAAAAACTCATCACAACACCTTCAAAAACGCAACACAACATGGAAAACTAATCACAATTGAAAAATGCATCATAACAACTTCAAAAAATCATCACAATACCTTCAAGAACTCATCAGGATACTTCCAAAAACTGATCACTACACTCTCAAAAACTGATTAACACACATTCAAAAACTCATCACAACGCCTCCAAAAATTCATCACAACATCTCAAAAGCTCATGGCAACACCAAACGCACATCATATCACCTCCGAAAATTCTTCACAAAATCTCTAAAAACTAATCATCACAGCGTCAAAAACGCATCACAACATCCAGAAAACTCAGCACAACACGTCGAAAATTCCTCATAACACTTTCAGACACTCATCACGACCATTTCAGAAACACATAACACTTCAAGAAACGCATCACAACAGCTTGGAAAATTCGACACAACACACTCAAAAACTCATCACAACACCTCCAAAAATTCATCACAACAACTCCAAACACTGATCACAACATCTCCAAAAATTCAGCACAACACCTTAAAAAACCCATCACATACCTTCAAAATCACACCACAACACCTTCAAAAACCCATAATAACATCTCCAAAAACTCATTACAACACTTCCAAAAACTGAACAAAGCATATTCAAAAATTAATCACAACACCTCTAAAAACTAATCATCACAACTTCAAAAACTCATTACAAAACCTCAAAAAACTCATCACAACACATCCAAAGCTCCTCATTACACTTTCAGACACTCATCACGACAATTTCAAAATCACATAACACTTCCAAAAACGCATCGCAACAGCTTGAAAAATTCAACAAAACACCCTCAAAAACTCAGCACAACATCTCTAAAGACTCATCAAAACAGGTCCAAAAACTAATCAGAAAACTTTTAAAACTGCATCACAACACATTCAAAAATTCATCACAACACCTGCAAAAATGCATCACAATATCTCCAAATATTTATCACAACACCTCCAAAAACTGAGGAAAACACTTTAAAAACAATTCAGAACACCGTCAAAAACCATTCATAACACCAAAAACCAATCACAACATCTCAAAAGCTCATGACAATACCAAATTCACATCATATCACCTTCAAACACCCATCACAACATCTCTAAAAACTAATCATCACAGCTTCATAAACTCATCACAACATCTAGAAAAACTCATCACAACATGTCCAAAACTCCTCATAACACTTTCAGACACTCATGATGACAATTTCAAAAACACATAACACTTCTAAAAATGCAGCTTGAAAAATTCAACACAACACCTTGAAAAACACATCACAACGCCTCCAAAAACTCATCACAACATCTCCAAACAATGATCACAACACCTCCAAAAATTCATCACAACACCTTCAAAAACCCATCACAAATCTTCAAAATCACACCACACCTACAAAAACTCATAATAACATCTGCAAAAACTCATTACACCACTTCCAAAGATTGAAAACAACACCTCAAAAAACTCATCACAACATCTTCAAAACTCATCACATCTTGAAAAACTCATCACAACACTACCAAAAACTCAAAACAACACCTCTAAAGACTCATCAAAACAGGTCCAAAAACTAATCAGAACACTTCCAAAACTGCATCACAATACCTTCAAAAACTCATCACAACACCTCCAATAATGTATCACAATATCTCCAAATATTGATCACAACACCTCCAAAAGCTGATGACAATACGTTAAAAGCTGATCAGAACACCTTCAAAAACACAGCATAACAGCAAAAACTAATCACAACATCTCAAAAGCTCATGAGCACACCAAACTCACATCATATCACCTTCAAAAACTCATCACAATATCTCTAAAAACTAATCATCGCAGCTTCAAAAACTCATCACAACATCTAGAAAAACTCATCACAACACGTCCAGAAGTCCTCATAACACTTTCAGACACTCATCACGACCATTTCAGAAACACATAACACTTCTGAAAACGCATCACAACAGCTTGAAAAATTCAACACAACACCTTGAAAAACTCATCACAACACCTCCAAAAATTCATCACAACATCTCCAAACACTGATCACAACATCAACAAAAATTCAGCACAAAACCTTCAAAAACCAATCACAAACCTTCAAAATCACACCACAACACCTTCAAAAACCCATAATAACATCTCCAAAAACTCATTACACCACTTCCAAAAACTGAACAAAGCATATTCAAAAACTAATCACAACATCTCTAAAAACTAATCATCACAACTTCAAAAACTCATTACAAAATCTCAAAAAATGCATCACAACACACCCAAAGCTCCTCATTACACTTTCAGACACTCATCACGACAATTTCAAAATCACATAACACTTCCAAAAACGCATCGCAACAGCTTGAAAAATTCAACACAACACTCTCAAAAACTCATCACAACACCTCTAAAGACTCATCAAAACAGGTCCAAAAACTAATCAGAACACTTCCAAAACTGCATCACAACACCTTCAAAAATTCATCACAACACCTTCAAAAACCCAGCACAAATCTTCAAAATCACACCACAACACCCACAAAAACTCATAATAACATCTCCAAAAACTCATCACATCACTTCCAAAAACTGAACACAACACCTCAAAAAACTCATCACAACATCTTCAAAAACTCATCACATCTTCAAAAACTCATCACAACACTTCCAAAACCTAATCACAAAATCTCCAAAAGCTCATTACAACACCAACCACACATCACATCACCTTCATAAACTCATCACTCATCTCCAAAAACCAATCAACGCAGCTTCAGAAACACATCACAACATCTCGAACAAATCAACACAGCACTAAGAGCTCATCATAGTACCTTGAAAAACGCATCACAACATCCCCAAAAAACCATCACAAAATCACCAAAAAGTCTTCACAACACCTTAAAAAACTAATCACAACACTTCCAAAAACTCATAACAACACCGTCCAATTTTCATCATAGCGCCAAAATCACATCACAACATTTCAAAAACCTCAGCACCACAACACAAACTCATCACAACACAATCGGATCTCATCACATCACCAAAAACTCATCAAAACACCAACACTTCATCACAACACCTTCAAAACACCTTGATCTCAACACCTTTAGAAACTGATCATAACACATCGAAAAATTCATCACAATACCTTGAACTACCCATCACAAACCATCGAAAGCACATCACAACACCTACAAAAACTCATAATAACATATGCAAAATCTCATCACGACACTTCCAAGTACTGAACACAACACCTCCAAAAACACATCACAACATCACTAAACACTCATCACAACATCTCCATAAATTGATCACAAAACTTCCAAAAACTCATCATAACACCTTGAAAAACTCATCACAAAACCTTCAAAAACGGAACACAACATGGAAAACTAATCACAATTGAAAAATGCATCATAACAACTTCAAAAAATCATCACAATACCTTCAAGAACTCATCAGGATACTTCCAAAAACTGATCACTACACTCTCAAAAACTGATTAACACACATTCAAAAACTCATCACAACACCTCCAAAAACACATCACAATTTCTCCAAATATTAATCACAACACCTCCAAAAACTGCTTACAACACCTTAAAAACTGCTCAGAATACCTTTGAAAACTCATCATAACACCAAAAACTAATCACAACATCTCAAAAGCTCATGGCAACACCAAACACACATCATATCACTTTCAAAAATTCTTCACAAAATCTCTAAAAACTAATCATCACAGCTTCAAAAACGCATCACAACATCCAGAAAAACTCATAATAACATATCCAAAAACTCATCACATCACTTCCAAAAACTGAACACAACACCTCAAAAAACTCATCACAACATCTTCAAAAACTCATCACATCTTCAAAAACTCATCACAACACTTCCAAAACCTAATCACAAAATCTCCAAAAGCTCATTACAACACCAACCACACATCACATCACCTTCATAAACTCATCACTCATCTCCAAAATCCAATCAACGCAGCTTCAGAAACACATCACAACATCTCGAACAAATCAACACAGCACTAAAAGCTCATCATAGTACCTTGAAAAACGCATCACAACATCCCCAAAAAACCATCACAAAATCACCAAAAAGTCTTCACAACACCTTAAAAAACTAATCACAACACTTCCAAAAACTCATAACACCGTCCAATTTTCATCATAGCGCCAAAATCACATCACAACATTTCAAAAACCTCAGCACCACAACACAAACTCATCACAACACAATCGGATCTCATCACATCACCAAAAACTCATCAAAACACCAACACTTCATCACAACACCCTCAAAACACCTTGATCTCAACACCTTTAGAAACCGATTACAACACGTCCAAACACTCTTCACAGTACATTCAAATACCAATCACAAACTATCGAAAGCACATCACAACACCTACAAAAACTCATAATAACATATGCAAAATCTCATCACGACACTTCCAAGTACTGAACACAACACCTCCAAAAACGCATCACAACATCACTAAACACTCATCACAACATCTTCATAAATTGATCACAAAACTTCCAAAAACTTATCATAACACCTTGAAAAACACATCACAAAACCTTCAAAAACAGAACACAACATGGAAAACTAATCACAATTGAAAAATGCATCATAACAACTTCAAAAAATCATCACAATACCTTCAAGAACTCATCAGGATACTTCCAAAAACTGATCACTACACTCTCAAAAACTGATTAACACACATTCAAAAATTCATCACAACACCTCCAAAAACACATCACAATTTCTCCAAATATTAATCACAACACCTCCAAAAACTGCTTACAACACCTTAAAAACTGTTCAGAATACCTTTGAAAACTCATCATAACACCAAAAACTAATCACAACATCTCAAAAGCTCATGGCAACACCAAACGCACATCATATCACCTTCAAAAATTCTTCACAAAATCTCTAAAAACTAATCATCACAGCTTCAAAAACTCATCACAACATCCAGAAAAACTCAGCACAACACGTCGAAAACTCCTCATAACACTTTCAGACATTCATCACGACAATTTCAGAAACACATAACACTTCAAAAAACGCATCACAACAGCTTGGAAAATTCGACACAACACACTCAAAAACTCATCACAACACCTCCAAAAATTCATCACAACATCTCCAAACACTGATCACAACATCTCCAAAAATTCAGCACAACACCTTCAAAAACCCATCACATACCTTCAAAATCACACCACAACACCATCAGAAACCCATAATAACATCTCCAAAAACTCATTACACCACTTCCAAAAACTGAACAAAGCATATTCAAAAACTAATCACAACATCTCTAAAACCTAATCATCACAGCTTCAAAAACTCATTACAAAATCTCAAAAAACTCATCACAACACATCCAAAGCTCCTCATTAAACTTTCGGACACTCATCACGACAATTTCAAAATCACATAACACTACCAAAAACGCATCGCAACAGCTTGAAAAATTCAACAAAACACCCTCAAAAACTCAGCACAACATCTCTAAAGACTCATCAAAACAGGTCCAAAAACTAATCAGAAAACTTTCAAAACTGCATCACAACACATTCAAAAATTCATCACAACACCTGCAAAAATGCATCACAATATCTCCAAATATTTATCACAACACCTCCAAAAACTGAGGAAAACACTTTAAAAACAATTCAGAACACCGTCAAAAACCATTCATAACACCAAAAACCAATCACAACATCTCAAAAGCTCATGACAATACCAAATTCACATCATAACACCTTCAAACACCCATCACAACATCTCTAAAAACTAATCATCACAGCTTCATAAACTCATCACAACATCTAGAAAAACTCATCACAACATGTCCAAAACTCCTCATAACACTTTCAGACACTCATGATGACAATTTCAAAAACACATAACACTTCTAAAAATGCAGCTTGAAAAATTCAACACAACACCTTCAAAAACCCATCACAAATCTTCAAAATCATACCACACCTACAAAAACTCATAATAACATCTCCAAAAACTCATTACACCACTTCCAAAGATTGAAAACAACACCTCAAAAAACTCATCACAATATCTTCAAAACTCATCACATCTTGAAAAACTCATCACAACACTACCAAAAACTCAACACAACACCTCTAAAGACTCATCAAAACAGGTCCAAAAACTAATCAGAACATTTCCAAAACGGCATCACAATACTTTCAAAAACTCTTCACAACACCTCCAATAATGTATCACAATATCTCCAACTATTGGTCACAACACCTCCAAAAGCTGATGACAATTTGTTAAAAGCTGATCAGAACACCTTCAAAAACACAGCATAACAGCAAAAACTAATCACATCTCAAAAGCTCATGAGCACACCAAACTCACATCATATCACCTTCAAAAACTCATCACAATATCTCTAAAAACTAATCACCGCAGCTTCAAAAACTCATCACAACATATGGAAAAACTCATCACAACATGTCCAGAACTCCTCTTAACACTTTCAGACACACATCACGACCATTTCAAAATCACATAACACTACCAGAAACGCATCGCAACAGCTTGAAAAATTCAACAAAACACCCTCAAAAACTCAGCACAACATCTCTAAAGACTCATCAAAACAGGTCCAAAAACTAATCAGAAAACTTTCAAAACTGCATCACAACACATTCAAAAATTCATCGCAACACCTGCAATAATGCATCACAATATCTCCAAATATTTATCACAACACCTCCAAAAACTGAGGAAAATACTTTTAAAACAATTCAGAACAACGTCAAAAACCATTCATAACACCAAAAACCAATCACAACATCTCAAAAGCTCATGACAATACCAAATTCACATCATAACACCTTCAAACACCCATCACAACATCTCTAAAAACTAATCATCACAGCTTCATAAACTCATCACAACATCTAGAAAAACTCATCACAACATGTCCAAAACTCCTCATAACACTTTCAGACACTCATGATGACAATTTCAAAAACACATAACACTTCTAAAAACGCATCACAACAGCTTGAAAAATTCAACACAACACCTTGAAAAACTCATCACAATACCTCCAAAAATTCATCACAACATCTCCAAACACTGATCATAACACCTCCAAAAATTGCACACAAAACCTTCAAAAACCCATCACAAACCTTCAAAATCACACCACAACACCTTCAAAAACCCATAATAACATCTCCAAAAACTCATTACACCACTTCTAAAAACTGAACAAAGCATATTCAAAAACTAATCACAACATTTCTAGAAACTAAACATCACAACTTCAAAAACTCATTACAAAATCTCAAAAAACGCATCACAACACATCAAAGCTCCTCATTACACTTTCAGACACTCATCACGACTATTTCAAAATCACATAACACTTCCAAAAACGCATCGCAACAGCTTGAAAAATTCAACACAACACTCTCAAAAACTCATCACAACACCTCTAAAGACTCATCAAAACAGGTCCAAAAACTAATCAGAACACTTCCAAAACTGCATCACAATACCTTAAAAAACTCATCACAACACCTCCAATAATGTATCACAATATCTCCAACTATTGATCACAACACCTCCAAAAGCTGATGACAATACGTTAAAAGCTGATCAGAACTCCTTCAAAAACACAGCATAACAGCAAAAACTAATCACAACATCTCAAAAGCTCATGAGCAACCAAACTCACATCATATCACCTTCAAAAATTCATCACAATATCTCTAAAAACTAATCATCGCAGCTTCAAAAACTCATCACAACATCCAGCAAAACTCAGCACAACACTTCGAAAACTCCTCATAACACTTTCAGACACTCATCACGACCATTTCAGAAACACATAACACTTCTAAAAACGCATCACAACAGCTTGAAAAATTCAACACAACACCTTGAAAAACTCATCACAACACCTCCAAAAATTCATCACAACATCTCCAAACACTGATCATAACACCTCCAAAAATTCAACACAAACTCTTCAAAAACCAATCACAAACCTTCAAAATCACACCACAACACCTTCAAAAACCCAGAATAACATCTCCAAAAACTCATTACACCACTTCCAAAAACTGAACAAAGCATATTCAAAAACTAATCACAACATTTCTAGAAACTAATCATCACAACTTCAAAAACTCATTACAAAATCTCAAAAAACGCATCACAACACATCAAAGCTCCTCATTACACTTTCAGACACTCATCACGACAATTTCAAAATCACATAACACTTCCAAAAACGCATCGCAACAGCTTGAAAAATTCAACACAACACTCTCAAAAACTCATCACAACACCTCTAAAGACTCATCAAAACAGGTCCAAAAACTAATCAGAACACTTCCAAAACTGCATCACAACACCTTCAAAAATTCATCACAACACCTTCAAAAACCCAGCACAAATCTTCAAAATCACTCCACAACACCCACAAAAACTCATAATAACATATCCAAAAACTCATCACATCACTTCCAAAAACTGAACACAACACCTCAAAAAACTCATCACAACATCTTCCAAAACTCATCATATCTTCAAAAACTCATCACAACACTTCCAAAACCTAATCACAAAATCTCCAAAAGCTCATTACAACACCAACCACACATCACATCACCTTCATAAACTCATCACTCATCTCCAAAAACCAATCAACGCAGCTTCAGAAACACATCACAACATCTCGAACAAATCAACACAGCACTAAGAGCTCATCATAGTACCTTGAAAAACGCATCACAACATCCCCAAAAAACCATCACAAAATCACCAAAAAGTCTTCACAACACCTTAAAAAACTAATCACAACACTTCCAAAAACTCATAACAACACCGTCCAATTTTCATCATAGCGCCAAAATCACATCACAACATTTCAAAAACCTCAGCACCACAACACAAACTCATCACAACACAATCGGATCTCATCACATCACCAAAAACTCATCAAAACACCAACACTTCATCACAACACCTTCAAAACACCTTGATCTCAACACCTTTAGAAACCGATCACAACACGTCCAAACACTCATCACAATACATTCAAATACCCATCACAAACCATCGAAAGCACATCACAACACCTACAAAAACTCATAATAACATATGCAAAATCTCATCACGACACTTCCAAGTACTGAACACAACACCTCCAAAAACGCATCACAACATCACTAAACACTCATCACAACATCTCCATAAATTGATCACAAAACTTCCAAAAACTCATCATAACACCTTGAAAAACTCATCACAAAACCTTCAAAAACGGAACACAACATGGAAAACTAATCACAATTGAAAAATGCATCATAACAACTTCAAAAAATCATCACAATACCTTCAAGAACTCATCAGGATACTTCCAAAAACTGATCACTACACTCTCAAAAACTGATTAACACACATTCAAAAACTCATCACAACACCTCCAAAAACACATCACAATTTCTCCAAATATTAATCACAACACCTCCAAAAACTGCTTACAACACCTTAAAAACTGCTCAGAATGCCTTTGAAAACTCATCATAACACCAAAAACTAATCACAACATCTCAAAAGCTCATGGCAACACCAAACGCACATCATATCACCTAAAAAATTCTTCACAAAATCTCTAAAAACTAATCATCACAGCTTCAAAAACGCATCACAACATCCAGAAAAACTCATAATAACATATCCAAAAACTCATCACATCACTTCCAAAAACTGAACACAACACCTCAAAAAACTCATCACAACATCTTCAAAAACTCATCACATCTTCAAAAACTCATCTCAACACTTCCAAAACCTAATCACAAAATCTCCAAAAGCTCATTACAACACCAACCACACATCACATCACCTTCATAAACTCATCACTCATCTCCAAAAACCAATCAACGCAGCTTCAGAAACACATCACAACATCTCGAACAAATCAACACAGCACTAAGAGCTCATCATAGTACCTTGAAAAACGCATCACAACATCCCCAAAAAACCATCACAAAATCACCAAAAAGTCTTCACAACACCTTAAAAAACTAATCACAACACTTCCAAAAACTCATAACAACACCGTCCAATTTTCATCATAGCGCCAAAATCACATCACAACATTTCAAAAACCTCAGCACCACAACACAAACTCATCACAACACAACCGGATCTCATCACATCACCAAAAACTCATCAAAACACCAACACTTCATCACAACACCTACAAAACATCTTGATCTCAACACCTTTAGAAACCGATCACAACACGTCCAAACATTCATCACAATACATTCAAATTCCCATCACAAACCATCGAAAGCACATCACAACACCTACAAAAACTCATAATAACATATGCAAAATCTCATCACGACACTTCCAAGTACTGAACACAACACCTCCAAAAACGCATCACAACATCACTAAACACTCATCACAACATCTCCATAAATTGATCACAAAACTTCCAAAAACTCATCATAACACCTTGAAAAACTCATCACAACACCTTCAAAAACGGAACACAACATGGAAAACTAATCACAATTGAAAAATGCATCATAACAACTTCAAAAAATCATCACAATACCTTCAAGAACTCATCAGGATACTTCCAAAAACTGATCACTACACTCTCAAAAACTGATTAACACACATTCAAAAACTCATCACAACACCTCCAAAAACACATCACAATTTCTCCAAATATTAATCACAACACCTCCAAAAACTGCTTACAACACCTTAAAAACTGCTCAGAATACCTTCGAAAACTCATCATAACACCAAAAACTAATCACAACATCTCAAAAGCTCATGAGCACACCAAACCCGCATCATATCACCTTCAAAAACTCATCACAATATTTCTAAAAACTAATCATCGCGGCTTCAAAAACTCATCACAACATCCAGAAAAACTCAGCACAACACGTCGAAAACTCCTCATAAAACTTTCAGACATTCATCACTACAATTTCAGAAACACATAACTCTGCTAAAAATGCATCACAATAGCTTGCAAAATTCGACACAACACACTCAAAAACTCATCACAACACCTCCAAAAATTCATCACAACATCTCCAAACACTGATCACAACATCTCCAAAAATTCAGCACAACACCTTCAAAAACCCATCACAAACTTTCAAAATCACACCACAACACCTTCAAAAACCCATAATAACATCTCCAAAAACTCATTACACCACTTCCAAAAACTGAACAAAGCATATTCAAAAACTAATCACAACATCTCTAAAAACTAATCATCACAGCTTCAAAAACTCATTACAAAATCTCAAAAAACTCATCACAACACATCCAAAGCTCCTCATTACACTTTCGGAAAATCATCACGACAATTTCAAAATCACATAACACGTCCAAAAACGCATCGCAACAGCTTGAAAAATTCAACAAAACACCCTCAAAAACTCATCACAACCTCTCTAAAGACTCATCAAAACAGGTCCAAAAACTAATCAGAACACTTCCAAAACTGCATCACAACACCTTCAAAAATTCATCACAACACCTGCAAAAATGCTTCACAATATCTCCAAATATTTATCACAACACCTCCAAAAACTGAGGAAAACACTTTAAAAAGAATTCAGAACACCGTCAAAAACCATTCATAACACCAAAACCAATCACAACATCTCAAAAGATCATGACAATAAGAAATTCACATCATATCACCTTCAAACTCCCATCACAACATCTCTAAAAACTAATCATCACAGCATCATAAACTCATCACAACATTTAGAAAAACCCATCACAACATGTCCAAAACTCCTCATAACACTTTCAGACACTCATGATAACAATTTCAAAAACACATAACAGTTCTAAAAATGCAGCTTGAAAAATTCAACACAACACATTGAAAAACACATCACAACGCCTCCAAAAACTCATCACAACATCTCCAAACACTGATCACAACACCTCCAAAAATTCAGCACAACAACTTCAAAAACCCAACACAAAACTTCAAAATCACACCACAACACCTTCAAAAACCCATAATAACATCTCCAAAAACTAATTACACCACTTCCAAAAACTGAACAAAGCATATTCAAAAACTAATCACAACATCTCTAAAAGCTAATCATCACAGCTTCAAAAACTCATTACAAAATCTCAAAAAACGCATCACAACACATCCAAAGCTCCTCATTACACTTTCAGACACTCATCACGACAATTTCAAAATCACATAACACTTCCAAAAACGCATCGCAACAGCTTGAAAAATTCAACACAACACTCTCAAAAACTCATCACAACACCTCTAAAGACTCATCAAAACAGGTCCAAAAACTAATCAGAACACTTCCAAAACTGCATCACAACACCTTCAAAAATTCATCACAACACCTTCAAAAACCCAGCACAAATCTTCAAAATCACACCACAACACCCACAAAAACTCATAATAACATCTCCAAAAACTCATCACATCACTTCCAAAAACTGAACACAACACCTCAAAAAACTCATCACAACATCTTCAAAAACTCATCACATCTTCAAAAACTCATCACAACACTTCCAAAACCTAATCACAAAATCTCCACAAGCTCATTACAACACCAACCACACTACACATCACCTTCATAAACTCATCACTCATCTCCAAAAACCAATCAACGCAGCTTCAGAAACACATCACAACATCTCGAACAAATCAACACAGCACTAAGAGCTCATCATAGTACCTTGAAAAACGCATCACAACATCCCCAAAAAACCATCACAAAATCACCAAAAAGTCTTCACAACACCTTAAAAAACTAATCACAACACTTCCAAAAACTCATAACAACACCATCCAATTTTCATCATAGCGCCAAAATCACATCACAACATTTCAAAAACCTCAGCACCACAACACAAACTCATCACAACACAATCGGATCTCATCACATCACCAAAAACTCATCAAAACACCAACACTTCATCACAACACCTTCAAAACACCTTTAGAAACCGATCACAACACGTCCAAACATTCATCACAATACATTCAAATACCCATCACAAACCATCGAAAGCACATCACAACACCTACACCAACTCATAATAACATATGCAAAATCTCATCACGACACTTCCAAGTACTGAACGCAACACCTCTAAAAACGCATCACAACATCACTAAACACTCATCACAACATCTCCATAAATTGATCACAAAACTTCCAAAAACTCATCATAACACCTTGAAAAACACATCACAACACCTTCAAAAACGGAACACAACATGGAAAACTAATCACAATTGAAAAATGCATCATAACAACTTCAAAAAATCATCACAATACCTTCAAGAACTCATCAGGATACTTCCAAAAACTGATCACTACACTCTCAAAAACTGATTAACACACATTCAAAAACTCATCACAACACCTCCAAAAACACATCACAATTTCTCCAAATATTAATCACAACACCTCCAAAAACTGCTTACAACACCTTAAAAACTGCTCAGAATACCTTCGAAAACTCATCATAACACCAAAAACTAATCACAACATCTCAAAAGCTCATGAGCACACCAAACTCGCATCATATCACCTTCAAAAACTCATCACAATATCTCTAAAAACTAATCATCGCGGCTTCAAAAACTCATCACAACATCCAGAAAAACTCATAATAACATATCCAAAAACTCATCACATCACTTCCAAAAACTGAACACAACACCTCAAAAAACTCATCACAACATCTTCAAAAACTCATCACATCTTCAAAAACTCATCACAACACTTCCAAAACCTAATCACAAAATCTCCAAAAGCTCATTACAACACCAACCATACATCACATCACCTTCATAAACTCATCACTCATCTCCAAAATCCAATCAACGCAGCTTCAGAAACACATCACAGCATCTCGAACAAATCAACACAGCACTAAAAGCTCATCATAGTACCTTGAAAAACGCATCACAACATCCCCAAAAAACCATCACAAAATCACCAAAAAGTCTTCACAACACCTTAAAAAACTAATCACAACACTTCCAAAAACTCATAACACCGTCCAATTTTCATCATAGCGCCAAAATCACATCACAACATTTCAAAAACCTCAGCACCACAACACAAACTCATCACAACACAATCGGATCTCATCACATCACCAAAAACTCATCAAAACACCAACACTTCATCACAACACCTCAAAACACCTTGATCTCAACACCTTTAGCAACCGATCACAACACGTCCAAACACTCATCACAATACATTCAAATACCAATCACAATCTATCGAAAGCACATCACAACACCTACAAAAACTCATAATAACATATGCAAAATCTCATCACGACACTTCCAAGAAATGAACACAACACCTCCAAAAACCCATCATAACTTCAACAAACACTCATCACAACATCTCCAAAAATTGATCACAAAACATCCAAAACTTCATCATAACACCTTGAAAAACTCATCACAACACCTGCAAAAACTCAACACAACATCGAAAACTAATCACAATTGAAAAAATGCATCATAACAACTTCAGAAACTCATCACAATACCTTCAAGAACTCATCACAATAATTCCAAAAACTGATCACTACAATTTCAAAAACTGATTAACACACATTCAAAAATTCATCACAACACCTCCAAAAACACATCACAATTTCTCCAAATATTAATCACAACACCTCCAAAAACTGCTTACAACACCTTAAAAACTGTTCAGAAGAACCTTTGAAAACTCATCATAACACCAAAAACTAATCACAACATCTCAAAAGCTCATGGCAACACCAAACGCACATCATATCACCTTCAAAAATTCTTCACAAAATCTCTAAAAAGTAATCATCACAGCTTCAAAAACTCATCACAACATCCAGAAAAACTCAGCACAACACGTCGAAAACTCCTCATAACACTTTCACTCATCACGACAATTTCAGAAACACATGACACTTCAAAAAACGCATCACAACAGCTTGGAAAATTCGACACAACACACTCAAAAACTCATCACAACACCTCCAAAAATTCATCACAACATTTCCAAACACTGATCACAACATCTCCAAAAATTCAGCACAACACCTTCAAAAACCCATCACATACCTTCAAAATCACACCACAACACCATCAGAAACCCATAATAACATCTCCAAAAACTCATTACACCACTTCCAAAAACTGAACAAAGCATATTCAAAAACTAATCACAACATCTCTAAAAACTAATCATCACAGCTTCAAAAACTCATTACAAAATCTCAAAAAACTCATCACAACACATCCAAAGCTCCTCATTAAACTTTCGGAAACTCATCACGACAATTTCAAAATCACATAACACTACCAAAAACGCATCGCAACAGCTTGAAAAATTCAACAAAACACCCTCAAAAACTCAGCACAACATCTCTAAAGACTCATCAAAACAGGTCCAAAAACTAATCAGAAAACTTTCAAAACTGCATCACAACACCTTCAAAAATTCATCACAACACCTGCAAAAATGCATCACAATATCTCCAAATATTTATCACAACACCTCCAAAAACTGAGGAAAACACTTTAAAAACAATTCAGAACACCGTCAAAAACCATTCATAACACCAAAACCAATCACAACATCTCAAAAGCTCATGACAATACCAAATTCACATCATAACACCTTCAAACACCCATCACAACATCTCTAAAAACTAATCATCACATCTTCATAAACTCATCACAACATCTAGAAAAACTCATCACAACATGTCCAAAACTCCTCATAATACTTTCAGACACTCATGATGACAATTTCAAAAACACATAACACTTCTAAAAATGCAGCTTGAAAAATTCAACACAACACCTTCAAAAACCCATCACAAATCTTCAAAATCATACCACACCTACAAAAACTCATAATAACATCTCCAAAAACTCATTACACCACTTCCAAAGATTGAAAACAACACCTCAAAAAACTCATCACAATATCTTCAAAACTCATCACATCTTGAAAAACTCATCACAACACTACCAAAAACTCAACACAACACCTCTAAAGACTCATCAAAACAGGTCCAAAAACTAATCAGAACATTTCCAAAACGGCATCACAATACTTTCAAAAACTCTTCACAACACCTCCAATAATGTATCACAATATCTCCAACTATTGGTCACAACACCTCCAAAAGCTGATGACAATTTGTTAAAAGCTGATCAGAACACCTTCAAAAACACAGCATAACAGCAAAAACTAATCACATCTCAAAAGCTCATGAGCACACCAAACTCACATCATATCACCTTCAAAAACTCATCACAATATCTCTAAAAACTATTCACCGCAGCTTCAAAAACTCATCACAACATATGGAAAAACTCATCACAACATGTCCAGAACTCCTCTTAACACTTTCAGACACACATCACGACCATTTCAAAATCACATAACACTACCAGAAACGCATCGCAACAGCTTGAAAAATTCAACAAAACACCCTCAAAAACTCAGCACAACATCTCTAAAGACTCATCAAAACAGGTCCAAAAACTAATCAGAAAACTTTCAAAACTGCATCACAACACATTCAAAAATTCATCGCAACACCTGCAATAATGCATCACAATATCTCCAAATATTTATCACAACACCTCCAAAAACTGAGGAAAATACTTTTAAAACAATTCAGAACAACGTCAAAAACCATTCATAACACCAAAAACCAATCACAACATCTCAAAAGCTCATGACAATACCAAATTCACATCATAACACCTTCAAACACCCATCACAACATCTCTAAAAACTAATCATCACAGCTTCATAAACTCATCACAACATCTAGAAAAACTCATCACAACATGTCCAAAACTCCTCATAACACTTTCAGACACTCATGATGACAATTTCAAAAACACATAACACTTCTAAAAAACGCATCACAACAGCTTGAAAAATTCAACACAACACCTTGAAAAACTCATCACAATACCTCCAAAAATTCATCACAACATCTCCAAACACTGATCATAACACCTCCAAAAATTGCACACAAAACCTTCAAAAACCCATCACAAACCTTCAAAATCACACCACAACACCTTCAAAAACCCATAATAACATCTCCAAAAACTCATTACACCACTTCTAAAAACTGAACAAAGCATATTCAAAAACTAATCACAACATTTCTAGAAACTAAACATCACAACTTCAAAAACTCATTACAAAATCTCAAAAAACGCATCACAACACATCAAAGCTCCTCATTACACTTTCAGACACTCATCACGACTATTTCAAAATCACATAACACTTCCAAAAACGCATCGCAACAGCTTGAAAAATTCAACACAACACTCTCAAAAACCCATCACAACACCTCTAAAGACTCATCAAAACATGTCCAAAAACTAATCAGAACACTTCCAAAACTGCATCACAATACCTTAAAAAACTCATCACAACACCTCCAATAATGTATCACAATATCTCCAACTATTGATCACAACACCTCCAAAAGCTGATGACAATACGTTAAAAGCTGATCAGAACTCCTTCAAAAACACAGCATAACAGCAAAAACTAATCACAACATCTCAAAAGCTCATGAGCAACCAAACTCACATCATATCACCTTCAAAAACCCATCACAATATCTCTAAAAACTAATCATCGCAGCTTCAAAAACTCATCACAACATATGGAAAAACTCATCACAACACATCCAGAACTCCTCATAACACTTTCAGACACACATCACGACCATTTCAGAAACACATAGAACTTCTAAAAACACATCACAACAGCTTGAAAAATTCAACACAACACCTTGAAAAACTCATCACAACACCTCCAAAAATTCATCACAACATCTCCAAACTCTGATCATAACACCTCCAAAAATTCTACACAAAACCTTCAAAAACCAATCACAAACCTTCAAAATCACACCACAACACCTTCAAAAACCCATAATAACATCTCCAAAAACTCATTACACCACTTCCAAAAACTGAACAAAGCATATTCAAAAACTAATCACAACATTTCTAGAAACTAAACATCACAGCTTCAAAAACTCATTACAAAATCTCAAAAAACGCATCACAACACATCAAAGCTCCTCATTACACTTACAGACACTCATCACGACTATTTCAAAATCACATTACGCTTCCAAAAACGCATCGCAACAGCTTGAAAAATTCAACACAACACTCTCAAAAACTCATCACAACACCTCTAAAGACTCATCAAAACAGGTCCAAAAACTAATCAGAACACTTCCAAAACTGCATCACAACACCTTCAAAAATTCATCACAACACCTTCAAAAACCCAGCACAAATCTTCAAAATCACTCCACAACACCCACAAAAACTCATAATAACATATCCAAAAACTCATCACATCACTTCCAAAAACTGAACACAACACCTCAAAAAACTCATCACAACATCTTCAAAAACTCATCACATCTTCAAAAACTCATCACAACACTTCCAAAACCTAATCACAAAATCTCCAAAAGCTCATTACAACACCAACCACACATCACATCACCTTCATAAACTCATCACTCATCTCCAAAATCCAATCAACGCAGCTTCAGAAACACATCACAACATCTCGAACAAATCAACACAGCACTAAGAGCTCATCATAGTACCTTGAAAAACGCATCACAACATCCCCAAAAAACCATCACAAAATCACAAAAATGTCTTCACAACACCTTAAAAAACTAATCACAACACTTCCAAAAACTCATAACAACACCGTCCAATTTTCATCATAGCGCCAAAATCACATCACAACATTTCAAAAACCTCAGCACCACAACACAAACTCATCACAACACAATCGGATCTCATCACATCACCAAAAACTCATCAAAACACCAACACTTCATCACAACACCTTCAAAACACCTTGATCTCAACACCTTTAGAAACCGATCACAACACGTCCAAACATTCATCACAATACATTCAAATACCCATCACAAACCATCGAAAGCACATCACAACACCTACAAAAACTCATAATAACATATGCAAAATCTCATCACGACACTTCCAAGTACTGAACACAACACCTCCAAAAACTCATCACAACATCACTAAACACTCATCACAACATCTCCATAAATTGATCACAAAACTTCCAAAAACTCATCATAACACCTTGAAAAACTCATCACAACACCTTCAAAAACGGAACACAACATGGAAAACTAATCACAATTGAAAAATGCATCATAACAACTTCAAAAAATCATCACAATACCTTCAAGAACTCATCAGGATACTTCCAAAAACTGATCACTACACTCTCAAAAACTGATTAACACACATTCAAAAACTCATCACAACACCTCCAAAAACACATCACAATTTCTCCAAATATTAATCACAACACCTCCAAAAACTGCTTACAACACCTTAAAAACTGCTCAGAATACCTTCGAAAACTCATCATAACACCAAAAACTAATCACAACATCTCAAAAGCTCATGGCAACACCAAACGCACATCATATCACCTTCAAAAATTCTTCACAAAATCTCTAAAAACTAATCATCACAGCTTCAAAAACTCATCACAACATCCAGAAAAACTCAGCACAACACGTCGAAAACTCCTCATAACACTTTCAGACACTCATCACGACAATTTCAGAAACACATAACACTTCTAAAAACGCATCACAACAGCTTGAAAAATTCAACACAACACACTCAAAAACTCATCACAACACCTCCAAAAATTCATCACAACACCTTCAAAAACCCATCACAAATCTTCAAAATCACACCACACCTACAAAAACTCATAATAACATCTCCAAAAACTCATTACACCACTTCCAAAGATTGAAAACAACACCTCAAAAAACTCATCACAACATCTTCAAAACTCATCACATCTTGAAAAACTCATCACAACACTACCAAAAACTCAACACAACACCTCTAAAGACTCATCAAAACAGGTCCAAAAACTAATCAGAACACTTCCAAAACTGCATCACAATACCTTCAAAAACTCATCACAACACCTCCAATAATGTATCACAATTACTCCAACTATTGATCACAACACCTCCATAAGCTGATGACAATATGTTAAAAGCTGATCAGAACACCTTCAAAACACAGCATAACAGCAAAAACTAATCACAACATCTCAAAAGCTCATGAGCACACCAAACTCACATCATATCACCTTCAAAAACTCATCACAATATCTCTAAAAACTAATCACCGCAGCTTCAAAAACTCATCACAACATATGGAAAAACTCATCACAACTAGTCCAGAACTCCTCATAACACTTTCAGACACACATCACGACCATTTCAGAAACACATAACACTTCTAAAAACGCATCACAACAGCTTGAAAAATTCAACACAACACTTTGAAAAACTCATCACAACACCTCCAAAAATTCATCACAACATCTCCAAACACTGATCACAACACCTCCAAATATTCCACACAAAACCTTCAAAAACCAATCACAAACCTTCAAAATCACACCACAACACCTTCAAAAACCCAGAATAACATCTCCAAAAACTCATTACACCACTTCCAAAAACTGAACAAAGCATATTCAAAAACTAATCACAACATTTCTAGAAACTAATCATCACAACTTCAAAAACTCATTACAAAATCTCAAAAAACGCATCACAGCACATCAAAGCTCCTCATTACACTTTCAGGCACTCAGCACGACAATTTCATAATCACATAACACTTCCAAAAACGCATCGCAACAGCTTGAAAAATTCAACACAACACTCTCAAAAACTCAGCACAACATCTCTAAAGACTCATCAAAACAGGTGCTAAAACTAATCAGAAAACTTATAAAACTGCATCACAACACATTCAGAAATTCATCACAACACCTGCAAAAATGCATCACAATATCTCCAAATATTTATCACACCTCCAAAAACTGAGGAAAACACTTTAAAAACAATTCAGAACACCGTCAAAAACCATTCATAACACCAAAATCCAATCACAACATCTCAAAAGCTCATGACAATACCAAATTCACATCATAACACCTAAAAACACCCATCACAACATTTCTAAAAACTAATCATCACAGATTCATAAACTCATCACAACATCTAGAAAAACTCATCACAACATGTCCAAAACTCCTCATAACACTTTCAGACACTCATGATGACAATTTCAAAAACACATAACACTTCTAAAAATGCAGCTTGAAAAATTCAACACAACACCTTCAAAAACCCATCACAAATCTTCAAAATCACACCACACCTACAAAAACTCATAATAACATCTCCAAAAACTCATTACACCACTTCCAAAGATTGAAAACAACACCTCAAAAAACTCATCACAATATCTTCAAAACTCATCACATCCTGAAAAACTCATCACAACACTAATAAAAACTCAACACAACACCTCTAAAGATTCATCAAAACAGGTCCAAAAACTAATCAGAACACTTCCAAAACGGCATCACAATACCTTCAAAAACTCATCACAACACCTCCAATAATGTATCACAATATCTCCAACTATTGATCACAACACCTCCAAAAGCTGATGACAATATGTTAAAAGCTGATCAGAACACCTTCAAAAACACAGCCTAACAGCAAAAACTAATCACAACATCTCAAAAGCTCATGAGCACACCAAACTCACATCATATTACCTTCAAAAACTCATCACAATATCTCTAATAACTAATCACCGCAGCTTCAAAAACTCATCACAACATATGGAAAAACTCATCACAACACGTCCAGAACTCCTCTTAACACTTTCAGACACACATCACGACCATTTCAGAAACACATAACACTTCTAAAAACGCATCACAACAGCTTGAAAAATTGAACACAACACCTTGAAAAACTCATCACAACACCTCCAAAAATTCATCACAACATCTCCAAACACTGATCACAACACCTCCAAAAATTCCGCACAAAACCTTCAAAAACCAATCACAAACCTTCAAAATCACACCACAACACCTTCAAAAACCCAGAATAACATCTCCAAAAACTCATTAAACCACTTCCAAAAACTGAACAAAGCATATTCAAAAACTAATCACAACATCTCTAGAAACTAATCATCACAACTTCAAAAACGCATTACAAAATCTCAAAAAACGCATCACAACACATCAAAGCTCCTCATTACACTTTCAGACACTCAGCACGACAATTTCAAAATCACATAACACTTCCAAAAACGAATCGCAACAGCTTGAGAAATTCAACACAACAATCTCAAAAACTCATCACAACACCTCTAAAGACTCATCAAAACAGTTCCAAAAACTAATCAGAACACTTCCAAAACTGCATCACAACACCTTCAAAAATTCATCACAACACCTTCAAAAACCCAGCACAAATCTTCAAAATCACTCCACAACATCCACAAAAACTCATAATAATATATCCAAAAACTCATCACATCACTTACAAAAACTGAACACACCTCAAAAAACTCATCACAACATCTTCAAAAACGCATCACAACACTTCCAAAACCTAATCACAAAATCTCCAAAAGCTCATTATAACACCAACCACACATCACATCACCTTCATAAACTCATCACTCATCTCCAAAAACCAATCAACGCATCTTCAGAAACACATCACAACATCTCGAACAAATCAACACAGCACTAAGAGCTCATCATAGTACCTTGAAAAACGCATCACAACATCCCCAAAAAACCATCACAAAATCACCAAAAAGTCTTCACAACACCTTAAAAAACTAATCACAACACTTCCAAAAACTCATAACAACACCGTCCAATTTTCATCATAGCGCCAAAATCACATCACAACATTTCAAAAACTTCAGCACCACAACACAAACTCATCACAACACAATCGGATCTCATCACATCACCAAAAACTCATCAAAACACCAACACTTCATCACAACACCTTCAAAACACCTTGATCTCAACACCTTTAGAAACCGATCACAACGCGTCCAAACACTCATCACAATACATTCAAATACCCATCACAAACCATCGAAAGCACATCACAACACCTACAAAAACTCATAATAACATATGCAAAATCTCATCACGACACTTCCAAGTACTGAACACAACACCTCCAAAAACGCATCACAACATCACTAAACACTCATCAAAACATCTCCAAAAATTGATCACAAAACTTCCAAAAACTCATCATAACACCTTGAAAAACTCATCACAAAACCTTCAAAGACGGAACACAACATGGAAAACTAATCACAATTGAAAAATGCATCATAGCAACTTCAAAAAATCATCACAATACCTTCAGGAACTCATCAGGATACTTCCAAAAACTGATCACTACACTCTCAAAAACTGATTAACACACATTCAAAAACTCATCACAACACCTCCAAAAACACATCACAATTTCTCCAAATATTAATCAGAACACCTCCAAAAACTGCTTACAACACCTTAAAAACTGCTCAGAATGCCTTTGAAAACTCATCATAACACCAAAAACTAATCACAACATCTCAAAAGCTCATGGCAACACCAAACGCACATCATATCACCTAAAAAATTCTTCACAAAATCTCTAAAAACTAATCATCACAGCTTCAAAAACTCATCACAACATCCAGAAAAAGTCAGCACAACACGTCGAAAACTCCTCATAACACTTTCAGACACTCATCACGACAATTTCAGAAACACATAACACTTCTAAAAACGCATCACAACAGCTTGGAAAATTCAACACAACACACTCAAAAACTCTTCACAACACCTCCAAAAATTCATCACAACACCTTCAAAAACCCATCACAAATCTTTAAAATCACACCACACCTACAAAAACTCATAATAACATCTCCAAAATCTCATTACACCACTTCCAAAGATTGAAAACAACACCTCAAAAAACTCATCACAACATCTTCAAAACTCATCACATCTTGAAAAACTCATCACAACACTACCAAAAACTCAACACAACACCTCTAAAGACTCATCAAAACAGGTCCAAAAACTAATCAGAAACACTTCCAAAACTGCATCACAATACCTTCAAAAACTCATCACAACACCTCCAATAATGTATCACAATTACTCCAACTATTGATCACAACACCTCCATAAGCTGATGACAATATGTTAAAAGCTGATCAGAACACCTTCAAAAACACAGCATAACAGCAAAAACTAATCACAACATCTCAAAAGCTCATGAGCACACCAAACTCACATCATATCACCTTCAAAAACTCATCACAATATCTCTAAAAACTAATCACCGCAGCTTCAAAAACTCATCACAACATATGGAAAAACTCATCACAACTAGTCCAGAACTCCTCATAACACTTTCAGACACACATCACGACCATTTCAGAAACACATAACACTTGTAAAAACGCATCACAACAGCTTGAAAAATTCAACACAACACTTTGAAAAACTCATCACAACACCTCCAAAAATTCATCACAACATCTCCAAACACTGATCACAACACCTCCAAATATTCCGCACAAAACCTTCAAAAACCAATCAAAAACCTTCAAAATCACACCACAACACCTTCAAAAACCCAGAATAACATCTCCAAAAACTCATTACACCACTTCCAAAAACTGAACAAAGCATATTCAAAAACTAATCACAACATTTCTAGAAACTAATCATCACAACTTCAAAAACGCATTACAAAATCTCAAAAAACGCATCACAGCACATCAAAGCTCCTCATTACACTTTCAGGCACTCAGCACGACAATTTCAAAATCACATAACACTTCCAAAAACGCATCGCAACAGCTTGAAAAATTCAACACAACACTCTCAAAAACTCAGCACAACATCTCTAAAGACTCATCAAAACAGGTGCTAAAACTAATCAGAAAACTTATAAAACTGCATCACAACACATTCAGAAATTCATCACAACACCTGCAAAAATGCATCACAATATCTCCAAATATTTATCACACCTCCAAAAACTGAGGAAAACACTTTAAAAACAATTCAGAACACCGTCAAAAACCATTCATAACACCAAAATCCAATCACAACATCTCAAAAGCTCATGACAATACCAAATTCACATCATAACACCTAAAAACACCCATCACAACATTTCTAAAAACTAATCATCACAGATTCATAAACTCATCACAACATCTAGAAAAACTCATCACAACATGTCCAAAACTCCTCATAACACTTTCAGACACTCATGATGACAATTTCAAAAACACATAACACTTCTAAAAATGCAGCTTGAAAAATTCAACACAACACCTTCAAAAACCCATCACAAATCTTCAAAATCACACCACACCTACAAAAACTCATAATAACATCTCCAAAAACTCATTACACCACTTCCAAAGATTGAAAACAACACCTCAAAAAACTCATCACAATATCTTCAAACTCATCACATCCTGAAAAACTCATCACAACACTAATAAAAACTCAACACAACACCTCTAAAGATTCATCAAAACAGGTCCAAAAACTAATCAGAACACTTCCAAAACGGCATCACAATACCTTCAAAAACTCATCACAACACCTCCAATAATGTATCACAATATCTCCAACTATTGATCACAACACCTCCAAAAGCTGATGACAATATGTTAAAAGCTGATCAGAACACCTTCAAAAACACAGCCTAACAGCAAAAACTAATCACAACATCTCAAAAGCTCATGAGCACACCAAACTCACATCATATTACCTTCAAAAACTCATCACAATATCTCTAATAACTAATCACCGCAGCTTCAAAAACTCATCACAACATATGGAAAAACTCATCACAACACGTCCAGAACTCCTCTTAACACTTTCAGACACACATCACGACCATTTCAGAAACACATAACACTTCTAAAAACGCATCACAACAGCTTGAAAAATTGAACACAACACCTTGAAAAACTCATCACAACAACTCCAAATATTCATCACAACATCTCCAAACACTGATCACAACACCTCCAAAAATTCCGCACAAAACCTTCAAAAACCAATCACAAACCTTGAAAATCACACCACAACACCTTCAAAAACCCAGAATAACATCTCCAAAAACTCATTAAACCACTTCCAAAAACTGAACAAAGCATATTCAAAAACTAATCACAACATTTCTAGAAACTAATCATCACAACTTCAAAAACGCATTACAAAATCTCAAAAAACGCATCACAACACATCAAAGCTCCTCATTACACTTTCAGACACTCAGCACGACAATTTCAAAATCACATAACACTTCCAAAAACGAATCGCAACAGCTTGAGAAATTCAACACAACAATCTCAAAAACTCATCACAACACCTCTAAAGACTCATCAAAACAGTTCCAAAAACTAATCAGAACACTTCCAAAACTGCATCACAACACCTTCAAAAATTCATCACAACACCTTCAAAAACCCAGCACAAATCTTCAAAATCACTCCACAACATCCACAAAAACTCATAATAATATATCCAAAAACTCATCACATCACTTACAAAAACTGAACACACCTCAAAAAACTCATCACAACATCTTCAAAAACGCATCACAACACTTCCAAAACCTAATCACAAAATCTCCAAAAGCTCATTATAACACCAACCACACATCACATCACCTTCATAAACTCATCACTCATCTCCAAAAACCAATCAACGCATCTTCAGAAACACATCACAACATCTCGAACAAATCAACACAGCACTAAGAGCTCATCATAGTACCTTGAAAAACGCATCACAACATCCCCAAAAAACCATCACAAAATCAACAAAAAGTCTTCACAACACCTTAAAAAACTAATCACAACACTTCCAAAAACTCATAACAACACCGTCCAATTTTCATCATAGCGCCAAAATCACATCACAACATTTCAAAAACTTCAGCACCACAACACAAACTCATCACAACACAATCGGATCTCATCACATCACCAAAAACTCATCAAAACACCAACACTTCATCACAACACCTTCAAAACACCTTGATCTCAACACCTTTAGAAACCGATCACAACGCGTCCAAACACTCATCACAATACATTCAAATACCCATCACAAACCATCGAAAGCACATCACAACACCTACAAAACTCATAATAACATATGCAAAATCTCATCACGACACTTCCAAGTACTGAACACAACACCTCCAAAAACGCATCACAACATCACTAAACACTCATCAAAACATCTCCAAAATTGATCACAAAACTTCCAAAAACTCATCATAACACCTTGAAAAACTCATCACAAAACCTTCAAAGACGGAACACAACATGGAAAACTAATCACAATTGAAAAATGCATCATAGCAACTTCAAAAAATCATCACAATACCTTCAGGAACTCATCAGGATACTTCCAAAAACTGATCACTACACTCTCAAAAACTGATTAACACACATTCAAAAACTCATCACAACACCTCCAAAAACACATCACAATTTCTCCAAATATTAATCAGAACACCTCCAAAAACTGCTTACAACACCTTAAAAAACTGCTCAGAATGCCTTTGAAAACTCATCATAACACCAAAAACTAATCACAACATCTCAAAAGCTCATGGCAACACCAAACGCACATCATATCACCTAAAAAATTCTTCACAAAATCTCTAAAAAACTAATCATCACAGCTTCAAAAACTCATCACAACATCCAGAAAAAGTCAGCACAACACGTCGAAAACTCCTCATAACACTTTCAGACACTCATCACGACAATTTCAGAAACACATAACACTTCTAAAAACGCATCACAACAGCTTGGAAAATTCCAACACAACACACTCAAAAACTCTTCACAACACCTCCAAAAATTCATCACAACACCTTCAAAAACCCATCACAAATCTTTAAAATCACACCACACCTACAAAAACTCATAATAACATCTCCAAAATCTCATTACACCACTTCCAAAGATTGAAAACAACACCTCAAAAAACTCATCACAACATCTTCAAAACTCATCACATCTTGAAAAACTCATCACAACACTACCAAAAACTCAACACAACACCTCTAAAGACTCATCAAAACAGGTCCAAAAACTAATCAGAACACTTCCAAAACTGCATCACAATACCTTCAAAAACTCATCACAACACCTCCAATAATGTATCACAATTACTCCAATATTGATCACAACACCTCCATAAGCTGATGACAATATGTTAAAAGCTGATCAGAACACCTTCAAAAACACAGCATAACAGCAAAAAACTAATCACAACATCTCAAAAGCTCATGAGCACACCAAACTCACATCATATCACCTTCAAAAACTCATCACAATATCTCTAAAAACTAATCACCGCAGCTTCAAAAACTCATCACAACATATGGAAAAACTCATCACAACTAGTCCAGAACTCCTCATAACACTTTCAGACACACATCACGACCATTTCAGAAACACATAACACTTGTAAAAACGCATCACAACAGCTTGAAAAATTCAACACAACACTTGAAAAACTCATCACAACACCTCCAAAATTTCATCACAACATCTCCAAACACTGATCACAACACCTCCAAATATTCCGCACAAAACCTTCAAAAACCAATCACAAACCTTCAAAATCACACCACAACACCTTCAAAAACCCAGAATAACATCTCCAAAAACTCATTACACCACTTCCAAAAACTGAACAAAGCATATTCAAAAACTAATCACAACATCTCTAGAAACTAATCATCACAACTTCAAAAACGCATTACAAAATCTCAAAAAACGCATCACAAGCACATCAAAGCTCCTCATTACACTTTCAGGCACTCAGCACGACAATTTCAAAATCACATAACACTTCCAAAAACGCATCGCAACAGCTTGAAAAATTCAACAAAACACTCTCAAAAACTCAGCACAACATCTCTAAAGACTCATCAAAACAGGTCCCTAAAACTAATCAGAAAACTTATAAAACTGCATCACAACACATTCAGAAATTCATCACAACACCTGCAAAAATGCATCACAATATCTCCAAATATTTATCACAACCTCCAAAAACTGAGGAAAACACTTTAAAAACAATTCAGAACACCGTCAAAAACCATTCATAACACCAAAATCCAATCACAACATCTCAAAAGCTCATGACAATACCAAATTCACATCATAACACCTAAAAACACCCATCACAACATTTCTAAAAACTAATCATCACAGATTCATAAACTCATCACAACATCTAGAAAAACTCATCACAACATGTCCAAAACTCCTCATAACACTTTCAGACACTCATGATGACAATTTCAAAAACACATAACACTTCTAAAAATGCAGCTTGAAAAATTCAACACAACACCTTCAAAAACCCATCACAAATCTTCAAAATCACACCACACCTACAAAAACTCATAATAACATCTCCAAAAACTCATTACACCACTTCCAAAGATTGAAAACAACACCTCAAAAAACTCATCACAATATCTTCAAAACTCATCACATCCTGAAAAACTCATCACAACACTAATAAAAACTCAACACAACACCTCTAAAGATTCATCAAAACAGGTCCAAAAACTAATCAGAACACTTCCAAAACTGCATCACAATACCTTCAAAAACTCATCACAATAACTCCAATAATGTATCACAATATCTCCAACTATTGATAACAACACCTCCAAAAGCTGATGACAATACGTTAAAAGCTGATCAGAACACCTTCAAAAACACAGCATAACAGCAAAAACTAATCATAACATCTCAAAAGCTCATGAGCACACCAAACTCACATCATATCACCTTCAAAAACTCATCACAATATCTCTAAAAACTAATCACCGCAGCTTCAAAAACTCATCACAACATATGGAAAAACTCATCACAACACGTCCAGAACTCCTCATAACACTTTCAGACACTCATCACGACCATTTCAGAAACACATAACACTTCTAAAAACGCATCACAACAGCTTGAAAAATTGAACACAACACCTTGAAAAACTCATCACAACACCTCCAAATATTCATCACAACATCTCCAAACACTGATCACAACACCTCCAAAAATTCCGCACAAAACCTTCAAAAACCAATCACAAACCTTGAAAATCACACCACAACACCTTCAAAAACCCAGAATAACATCTCCAAAAACTCATTAAACCACTTCCAAAAACTGAACAAAGCATATTCAAAAACTAATCACAACATCTCTAGAAACTAATCATCACAACTTCAAAAACGCATTACAAAATCTCAAAAAACGCATCACAACACATCCAAAGCTCCTCATTACACTTTCAGACACTCAGCACGACAATTTCAAAATCACATAACACTTCCAAAAACGAATCGCAACAGCTTGAGAAATTCAACACAACACTCTCAAAAACTCATCACAACACCTCTAAAGACTCATCAAAACAGTTCCAAAAACTAATCAGAACACTTCCAAAACTGCATCACAACACCTTCAAAAATTCATCACAACACCTTCAAAAACCCAGCACAAATCTTCAAAATCACTCCACAACATCCACAAAAACTCATAATAATATATCCAAAAACTCATCACATCACTTACAAAAACTGAACACACCTCAAAAAACTCATCACAACATCTTCAAAAACGCATCACAACACTTCCAAAACCTAATCACAAAATCTCCAAAAGCTCATTATAACACCAACCACACATCACATCACCTTCATAAACTCATCACTCATCTCCAAAAACCAATCAACGCATCTTCAGAAACACATCACAACATCTCGAACAAATCAACACAGCACTAAAAGCTCATCATAGTACCTTGAAAAACGCATCACAACATCCCCCAAAAAACCATCACAAAATCACCAAAAAGTCTTCACAACACCTTAAAAATCTAATCACAACACTTCCAAAACTCATAACAACACCGTCCAATTTTCATCATAGCACCAAAATCACATCACAACATTTCAAAAACCTCAGCACCACAACACAAACTCATCACAACACAATCGGATCTCATCACATCACCAAAAACTCATCAAAACACCAACACTTCATCACAACACCTTCAAAACACCTTGATCTCAACACCTTTAGAACCGATCACAACGCGTCCAAACACTCATCACAATACATTCAAATACCCATCACAAACCATCGAAAGCACATCACAACACCTACAAAAATTCATAATAACATATGCAAAATCTCATCACGACACTTCCAAGTACTGAACACAACACCTCCAAAAAAGCATCACAACATCACTAAACACTCATCAAAACATCTCCAAAAATTGATCACAAAACTTCCAAAAACTCATCATAACACCTTGAAAAACTCATCACAAAACCTTCAAAGACGGAACACAACATGGAAAACTAATCACAATTGAAAAATGCATCATAGCAACTTCAAAAAATCATCACAATACCTTCAGGAACTCATCAGGATACTTCCAAAAACTGATCACTACACTCTCAAAAACTGATTAACACACATTCAAAAACTCATCACAACACCTCCAAAAACACATCACAATTCTCCAAATATTAATCAGAACACCTCCAAAAACTGCTTACAACACCTTAAAAACTGCTCAGAATGCCTTTGAAAACTCATCATAACACCAAAAACTAATCACAACATCTCAAAAGCTCATGGCAACACCAAACGCACATCATATCACCTAAAAAATTCTTCACAAAATCTCTAAAAACTAATCATCACAGCTTCAAAAACTCATCACAACATCCAGAAAAAGTCAGCACAACACGTCGAAAACTCCTCATAACACTTTCAGACACTCATCACGACAATTTCAGAAACACATAACACTTCTAAAAACGCATCACAACAGCTTTGAAAATTCAACACAACACACTCAAAAACTCTTCACAACACCTCCAAAAAATTCATCACAACACCTTCAAAAACCCATCACAAATCTTTAAAATCACACCACACCTACAAAAACTCATAATAACATCTCCAAAAATCTCATTACACCACTTCCAAAGATTGAAAACAACACCTCAAAAAACTCATCACAACATCTTCAAAACTCATCACATCTTGAAAAACTCATCACAACACTACCAAAAACTCAACACAACACCTCTAAAGACTCATCAAAACAGGTCCAAAAACTAATCAGAACACTTCCAAAACTGCATCACAATACCTTCAAAAACTCATCACAACACCTCCAATAATGTATCACAATTACTCCAACTATTGATCACAACACCTCCATAAGCTGATGACAATATGTTAAAAGCTGATCAGAACACCTTCAAAAACACAGCATAACAGCAAAAACTAATCACAACATCTCAAAAGCTCATGAGCACACCAAACTCACATCATATCACCTTCAAAAACTCATCACAATATCTCTAAAAACTAATCACCGCAGCTTCAAAAACTCATCACAACATATGGAAAAACTCATCACAACTAGTCCAGAACTCCTCATAACACTTTCAGACACACATCACGACCATTTCAGAAACACATAACACTTGTAAAAACGCATCACAACAGCTTGAAAAATTCAACACAACACTTTGAAAAACTCATCACAACACCTCCAAAAATTCATCACAACATCTCCAAACACTGATCACAACACCTCCAAATATTCCGCACAAAACCTTCAAAAAACCAATCAAAAACCTTCAAAATCACACCACAACACCTTCAAAAACCCAGAATAACATCTCCAAAAACTCATTACACCACTTCCAAAAACTGAACAAAGCATATTCAAAAACTAATCACAACATTTCTAGAAACTAATCATCACAACTTCAAAACGCATTACAAAATCTCAAAAAAACGCATCACAGCACATCAAAGCTCCTCATTACACTTTCAGGCACTCAGCACGACAATTTCAAAATCACATAACACTTCCAAAAACGCATCGCAACAGCTTGAAAAATTCAACACAACACTCTCAAAAACTCAGCACAACATCTCTAAAGACTCATCAAAACAGGTGCTAAAACTAATCAGAAAACTTATAAAACTGCATCACAACACATTCAGAAATTCATCACAACACCTGCAAAAATGCATCACAATATCTCCAAATATTTATCACACCTCCAAAAACTGAGGAAAACACTTTAAAAACAATTCAGAACACCGTCAAAAACCATTCATAACACCAAAATCCAATCACAACATCTCAAAAGCTCATGACAATACCAAATTCACATCATAACACCTAAAAACACCCATCACAACATTTCTAAAAACTAATCATCACAGATTCATAAACTCATCACAACATCTAGAAAAACTCATCACAACATGTCCAAAACTCCTCATAACACTTTCAGACACTCATGATGACAATTTCAAAAACACATAACACTTCTAAAAATGCAGCTTGAAAAATTCAACACAACACCTTCAAAACCCATCACAAATCTTCAAAATCACACCACACCTACAAAAACTCATAATAACATCTCCAAAAACTCATTACACCACTTCCAAAGATTGAAAACAACACCTCAAAAAACTCATCACAATATCTTCAAAACTCATCACATCCTGAAAAACTCATCACAACACTAATAAAAACTCAACACAACACCTCTAAAGATTCATCAAAACAGGTCCAAAAACTAATCAGAACACTTCCAAAACGGCATCACAATACCTTCAAAAACTCATCACAACACCTCCAATAATGTATCACAATATCTCCAACTATTGATCACAACACCTCCAAAAGCTGATGACAATATGTTAAAAGCTGATCAGAACACCTTCAAAAACACAGCCTAACAGCAAAAACTAATCACAACATCTCAAAAGCTCATGAGCACACCAAACTCACATCATATTACCTTCAAAAACTCATCACAATATCTCTAATAACTAATCACCGCAGCTTCAAAAACTCATCACAACATATGGAAAAACTCATCACAACACGTCCAGAACTCCTCTTAACACTTTCAGACACACATCACGACCATTTCAGAACACATAACACTTCTAAAAACGCATCACAACAGCTTGAAAAATTGAACACAGCACCTTGAAAAACTCATCACAACAACTCCAAATATTCATCACAACATCTCCAAACACTGATCACAACACCTCCAAAAATTCCGCACAAAACCTTCAAAAACCAATCACAAACCTTGAAAATCACACCACAACACCTTCAAAAACCCAGAATAACATCTCCAAAAACTCATTAAACCACTTCCAAAACTGAAACAAAGCATATTCAAAACTAATCACAACATTTCTAGAAACTAATCATCACAACTTCAAAAACGCATTACAAAATCTCAAAAAACGCATCACAACACATCAAAGCTCCTCATTACACTTTCAGACACTCAGCACGACAATTTCAAAATCACATAACACTTCCAAAAACGAATCGCAACAGCTTGAGAAATTCAACACAACAATCTCAAAAACTCATCACAACACCTCTAAAGACTCATCAAAACAGTTCCAAAAACTAATCAGAACACTTCCAAAACTGCATCACAACACCTTCAAAAATTCATCACAACACCTTCAAAAAACCCAGCACAAATCTTCAAAATCACTCCACAACATCCACAAAAACTCATAATAATATATCCAAAAACTCATCACATCACTTACAAAAACTGAACACACCTCAAAAAACTCATCACAACATCTTCAAAAACGCATCACAACACTTCCAAAACCTAATCACAAAATCTCCAAAAGCTCATTATACACCAACCACACATCACATCACCTTCATAAACTCATCACTCATCTCCAAAAACCAATCAACGCATCTTCAGAAACACATCACAACATCTCGAACAAATCAACACAGTACTAAGAGCTCATCATAGTACCTTGAAAAACGCATCACAACATCCCCAAAAAACCATCACAAAATCACCAAAAAGTCTTCACAACACCTTAAAAAACTAATCACAACACTTCCAAAAACTCATAACAACACCGTCCAATTTTCATCATAGCGCCAAAATCACATCACAACATTTCAAAAACTTCAGCACCACAACACAAACTCATCACAACACAATCGGATCTCATCACATCACCAAAAACTCATCAAAACACCAACACTTCATCACAACACCTTCAAAACACCTTGATCTCAACACCTTTAGAAACCGATCACAACGCGTCCAAACACTCATCACAATACATTCAAATACCCATCACAAACCATCGAAAGCACATCACAACACCTACAAAAACTCATAATAACATATGCAAAATCTCATCACGACACTTCCAAGTACTGAACACAACACCTCCAAAAACGCATCACAACATCACTAAACACTCATCAAAACATCTCCAAAAATTGATCACAAAACTTCCAAAAACTCATCATAACACCTTGAAAAACTCATCACAAAACCTTCAAAGACGGAACACAACATGGAAAACTAATCACAATTGAAAAATGCATCATAGCAACTTTCAAAAAATCATCACAATACCTTCAGGAACTCATCAGGATACTTCCAAAAACTGATCACTACACTCTCAAAAACTGATTAACACACATTCAAAAACTCATCACAACACCTCCAAAAACACATCACAATTTCTCCAAATATTAATCAGAACACCTCCAAAAACTGCTTACAACACCTTAAAAACTGCTCAGAATGCCTTTGAAAACTCATCATAACACCAAAAAACTAATCACAACATCTCAAAAGCTCATGGCAACCCAAACGCACATCATATCACCTAAAAATTCTTCACAAAATCTCTAAAAACTAATCATCACAGCTTCAAAAACTCATCACAACATCCAGAAAAAGTCAGCACAACACGTCGAAAACTCCTCATAACACTTTCAGACACTCATCACGACAATTTCAGAAACACATAACACTTCTAAAAACGCATCACAACAGCTTGGAAAATTCAACACAACACACTCAAAAACTCTTCACAACACCTCCAAAAATTCATCACAACACCTTCAAAAACCCATCACAAATCTTTAAAATCACACCACACCTACAAAAACTCATAATAACATCTCCAAAATCTCATTACACCACTTCCAGAAGATTGAAAACAACACCTCAAAAAACTCATCACAACATCTTCAAAACTCATCACATCTTGAAAAACTCATCACAACACTACCAAAAACTCAACACAACACCTCTAAAGACTCATCAAAACAGGTCCAAAAACTAATCAGAACACTTCCAAAACTGCATCACAATACCTTCAAAAACTCATCACAACACCTCCAATAATGTATCACAATTACTCCAACTATTGATCACAACACCTCCATAAGCTGATGACAATATGTTAAAAGCTGATCAGAACACCTTCAAAAACACAGCATAACAGCAAAAACTAATCACAACATCTCAAAAGCTCATGAGCACACCAAACTCACATCATATCACCTTCAAAAACTCATCACAATATCTCTAAAAACTAATCACCGCAGCTTCAAAAACTCATCACAACATATGGAAAAACTCATCACAACTAGTCCAGAACTCCTCATAACACTTTCAGACACACATCACGACCATTTCAGAAACACATAACACTTGTAAAAACGCATCACAACAGCTTGAAAAATTCAACACAACACTTTGAAAAACTCATCACAACACCTCCAAAAATTCATCACAACATCTCCAAACACTGATCACAACACCTCCAAATATTCCGCACAAAACCTTCAAAAACCAATCAAAAACCTTCAAAATCACACCACAACACCTTCAAAAACCCAGAATAACATCTCCAAAAACTCATTACACCACTTCCAAAAACTGAACAAAGCATATTCAAAAACTAATCACAACATTTCTAGAAACTAATCATCACAACTTCAAAACGCATTACAAAATCTCAAAAAACGCATCACAGCACATCAAATCTCCTCATTACACTTTCAGGCACTCAGCACGACAATTTCAAAATCACATAACACTTCCAAAAACGCATCGCAACAGCTTGAAAAATACAACACAACACTCTCAAAAACTCAGCACAACATCTCTAAAGACTCATCAAAACAGGTGCTAAAACTAATCAGAAACTTATAAAACTGCATCACAACACATTCAGAAATTCATCACAACACCTGCAAAAATGCATCACAATATCTCCAAATATTTATCACACCTCCAAAAACTGAGGAAAACACTTTAAAAACAATTCAGAACACCGTCAAAAACCATTCATAACACCAAAATCCAATCACAACATCTCAAAAGCTCATGACAATACCAAATTCACATCATAACACCTAAAAACACCCATCACAACATTTCTAAAAACTAATCATCACAGATTCATAAACTCATCACAACATCTAGAAAACTCATCACAACATGTCCAAAACTCCTCATAACACTTTCAGACACTCATGATGACAATTTCAAAAACACATAACACTTCTAAAAATGCAGCTTGAAAAATTCAACACAACACCTTCAAAACCCATCACAAATCTTCAAAATCACACCACACCTACAAAAACTCATAATAACATCTCCAAAAACTCATTACCCACTTCCAAGATTGAAAACAACACCTCAAAAAACTCATCACAATATCTTCAAAACTCATCACATCCTGAAAAACTCATCACAACACTAATAAAAACTCAACACAACACCTCTAAAGATTCATCAAACAGGTCCAAAAACTAATCAGAACACTAGCCAAACGGCATCACAATACCTTCAAAAACTCATCACAACACCTCTAATAATGTATCACAATATCTCCAACTATTGATCACAACACCTCCAAAAGCTGATGACAATATGTTAAAAGCTGATCAGAACACCTTCAAAAACACAGCATAACAGCAAAAACTAATCACAACATCTCAAAGCTCATGAGCACACCAAACTCACATCATATCACCTTCAAAAACTCATCACAATATCTCTAAAAACTAATCACCGCAGCTTCAAACACTCATCACAACATCTGGAAAAATTCATCACAACACGTCCAGAACTCCTCTTAACACTTTCAGACACACATCACGACCATCTCAGAAACACATAACACTTCTAAAAACGCACATCACAACAGCTTGAAAAATTGAACACAACACCTTGAAAAACTCATCACAACAACTCCAAATATTCATCACAACATCTCCAAACACTGATCACAACACCTCCAAAAATTCCGCACAAAACCTTCAAAAACCAATCACAAACCTTCAAAATCACACCACAACACCTTCAAAAAACCCAGAATAACATCTCCAAAAACTCATTAAACCACTTCCAAAAACTGAACAAAGCATATTCAAAAACTAATCACAACATTTCTAGAAACCTAATAATCACAACTTCAAAACGCATTACAAAATCTCAAAAAACGCATCACAACACATCAAGCTCCTCATTACACTTTCAGACACTCAGCACGGACAATTTCAAAATCACATAACACTTCCAAAAACGAATCGCAACAGCTTGAGAAATTCAACACAACAATCTCAAAAACTCATCACAACACCTCTAAAGACTCATCAAAACAGTTCCAAAAACTAATCAGAACACTTCCAAAACTGCATCACAAACACCTTCAAAAATTCATCACAACACCTTCAAAAACCAGCACAAATCTTCAAAATCACTCCACAACATCCACAAAAACTCATAATAATATATCCAAAAACTCATCACATCACTTACAAAAACTGAACACACCTCAAAAAACTCATCACAACATCTTCAAAAACGCATCACAACACTTCCAAAACCTAATCACAAATCTCCAAAAGCTCATTATAACACCAACCACACATCACATCACCTTCATAAACCTCATCACTCATCGCCAAAAACCAATCAACGCATCTTCAGAAACACATCACAACATCTCGAACAAATCAAACCAGCACTAACAGCTCATCATAGTACCTTGAAAAACGCATCACAACATCCCCAAAAAACCATCACAAAATCACCAAAAAGTCTTCACAACACCTTAAAAACTAATCACAACACTTCCAAAAACTCATAACAATACCGTCCAATTTTCATCATAGCGCCAAAATCACATCACAACATTTCAAAAACCTCAGCACCACAACACAAACTCATCACAACACAATCGAATCTCACCACATCACCAAAAACTCATCAAAACACCAACACTTAATCAAAACACCTTCAAAACACCTTGATCTCAACACCTTTAGAAACTGATCAGAACACGTCCAAACACTCATCACATACATTCAAAAACCCATCACAAACCATCGAAAGCACATCACAACACCTACAAAACTCATAATAACATATGCAAAATCTCATCACGACACTTCAAGTACTGAACACAACACCTCCAAAAACGCCATCACAACATCACTAAACACTCATCAAACATCTCCAAAAATTGATCACAAAACTTCCAAAAACTCATCATAACATCTTGAAAAACTCATCACAAAACCTTCAAAGACGGAACACAACATGGAAAACTAATCACAATTGAAAAATGCATCATAGCAACTTCAAAAATCATCACAATACCTTCAGGAACTCATCAGGATACTTCCAAAAACTGATCACTACACTCTCAAAAACTGATTAACACACATTCAAAAACTCATCACAACACCTCCAAAAACACATCACAATTTCTCCAAATATTAATCAGAACACCTCCAAAAACTGCTTACAACACCTTAAAAACTGCTCAGAATGCCTTTGAAAACTCATCATAACACCAAAAACTAATCACAACATCTCAAAAGCTCATGGCAACACCAAACGCACATCATATCACCTAAAAAATTCTTCACAAAATCTCTAAAAACTAATCATCACAGCTTCAAAAACTCATCACAACATCCAGAAAAAGTCAGCACAACACGTCGAAAACTCCTCATAACACTTTCAGACACTCATCACGGACAATTTCAGAAACACATAACACTTCTAAAAACGCATCACAACAGCTTGGAAAATTCAACACAACACACTCAAAAACTCTTCACAACACCTCCAAAAATTCATCACAACACCTTCAAAAACCATCACAAATCTTTAAAATCACACCACACCTACAAAAACTCATAATAACATCTCCAAAATCTCCTTACACCACTTCCAAAGATTGAAAACAACACCTCAAAAAACTCATCACAACATCTCTTCAAAACTCATCACATCTTGAAAAACTCATCACAACACTACCAAAAACTCAACACAACCCCTCTAAAGACTCATCAAAACAGGTCCAAAAACTAATCAGAACACTTCCAAAACTGCATCACAATACCTTCAAAAACTCATCACAACACCTCCAATAATGTATCACAATTACTCCAACTATGATCACAACACTCCATAAGCTGATGACAATATGTTAAAAGCTGATCAGAACACCTCAAAAACACAGCATAACAGCAAAAACTAATCACAACATCTCAAAAGCTCATGAGCACACCAAACTCACATCATATCACCTTCAAAAACTCATCACAATATCTCTAAAAAACTAATCACCGCAGCTTCAAAAACTCATCACAACATATGGAAAAACTCATCACAACTAGTCCAGAACTCTCATAACACTTCAGACACACATCACGACCATTTCAGAAACACTAACACTTGTAAAAACGCATCACAACAGCTGAAAAATTCAACACAACACTTTTGAAAAATCATCACAACACCTCCAAAAATTCATCACAACATCTCCAAACACTGATCACAACACCTCCAAATATTCCGCACAAAACCTTCAAAACCAATCAAAAACCTTCAAAATCACACCACAACACCTTCAAAAACCCAGAATAACATCTCCAAAAAACTCATTACACCACTTCCAAAAACTGAACAAAGCATATTCAAAAACTAATACAACATTTCTAGAAACTAATCATCACAACTTTCAAAAACGCATTACAAAAATCTCAAAAAACGCATCACAGCACATCAAAGCTCCTCATTACACTTTCAGGCACTCAGCACGACAATTTCAAAATCACATAACACTTCCAAAAACGCATCGCAACAGCTTGAAAAATTCAACAAAACACCCTCAAAAACTCAGCACAACATCTCTAAAGACTCATCAAAACAGGTGCAAAAACTAATCAGAAAACTTATAAAACTGCATCACAACACATTCAGAAATTCATCACAACACCTGCAAAAATGCATCACAATATCTCCAAATATTTATCACACCTCCAAAAACTGAGGAAAACACTTTAAAAACAATTCAGAACACCGTCAAAAACCATTCATAACACCAAAATCCAATCACAAAATCTCAAAAGCTCATGACAATACCAAATTCACATCATAACACCTAAAAACACCCATCACAACATTTCTAAAAACTAATCATCACAGCTTCATAAACTCATCACAACATCTAGAAAAACTCATCACAACATGTCCAAAACTCCTCATAACACTTTCAGACACTCATGATGACAATTTCAAAAACACATAACACTTCTAAAAATGCAGCTTGAAAAATTCAACACAACACCTTCAAAAACCCATCACAAATCATCAAAATCACACCACACCTACAAAAACTCATAATAACATCTCCAAAAACTCATTACACCACTTCCAAAGATTGAAAACAACACCTCAAAAAACTCATCACAACATCTTCAAAACTCATCACATCTCGAAAAACTCATCACAACACTACCAAAACTCAACACAACACCTCTAAAGATTCATCAAAACAGGTCCAAAAACTAATCAGAACACTTCCAAAACGGCATCACAATACCTTCAAAAACTCATCACAACACCTCCAGTAATGTATCACAATATCTCCAAATATTGATCACAACACCTCCAAAAGCTGATGACAATACGTTAAAAGCTGATCAGAACACCTTCAAAAACACAGCATAACAGCAAAAACTAATCACAACATCTCAAAAGCTCATGAGCACACCAAACTCACATCATATCACCTTCAAAAACTCATCACAATATCTCTAAAAACTAATCATCACAGCTTCAAAAACTCATCACAACATATGAAAAACTCATCACAACACGTCCAGAACTCCTCATAACACTTTCAGACACACATCACGACCATTTCAGAAACACATAACACTTCTAAAACCGCATCACAACAGCTTGAAAAATTGAACACAACACCTTGAAAAACTCATCACAACACCTCCAAAAATTCATCACAACATCTCCAAACACTGATCACAACACCTCCAAAAATTCCACACAAAACCTTCAAAAACCAATCACAAACCTTCAAAATCACACCACAACACCTTCAAAAACCCAGAATAACATCTCCAAAAACTCATTACACCACTTCCAAAAACTGAACAAAGCATATTCAAAAACTAATCACAACATCTCTAAAAACTAATCATCACAACTTCAAAAACGCATTACAAAATCTCAAAAAACGCATCACAACACATCCAAAGCTCCTCATTACACTTTCAGACACTCATCACGACAATTTCAAAATCACATAACACTTCCAAAAACGCATCGCAACAGCTTGAAAAATTCAACAAAACACCTCAAAAACTCATCACAACACCTCTAAAGACTCATCAAAACAGTCCAAAAACTAATCAGAACACTTCCAAACTGCATCACAACACCTTCAAAAATTCATCACAACACCTTCAAAACCCAGCACAAATCTCAAAATCACTCACACAACATCCACAAAAACTCATAATAATATATCCAAAAACTCATCACATCACTTACCAAAAACTGAACACACCTCAAAAAACTCATCACCAACATCTTCAAAAACGCATCACAACACTTCCAAACCTAATCACAAAATCTCCAAAAGCTCATTATAACACCAACCACACATCACATCACCTTCATAAACTCATCACTCATCTCCAAAAACCAATCAACGCAGCTTCAGAAACACATCACAACATCTCGAACAAATCAACACAGCACTAAGAGCTCATCATAGTACCTTGAAAAACGCATCACAACATCCCCAAAAAACCATCACAAAATCACCAAAAAGTCTTCACAACACCTTAAAAAACTAATCACAACACTTCCAAAAACTCATAACAACACCGTCCAATTTTCATCATAGCGCCAAAATCACATCACAACATTTCAAAAACCTCAGCACCACAACACAAACTCATCACAACACAATCGGATCTCATCACATCACCAAAAACTCATCAAAACACCAACACTTCATCACAACACCTTCAAAACACCTTGATCTCAACACCTTTAGAAACCGATCACAACGCGTCCAAACACTCATCACAATACATTCAAATACCCATCACAAACCATCGAAAGCACATCACAACACCTACAAAAACTCATAATAACATATGCAAAATCTCATCACGACACTTCCAAGTACTGAACACAACACCTCCAAAAACACATCACAACATCACTAAACACTCATCACAACATCTCCATAAATTGATCACAAAACTTCCAAAAACTCATCATAACACCTTGAAAAACTCATCACAAAACCTTCAAAAACGGAACACAACATGGAAAACTAATCACAATTGAAAAATGCATCATAACAACTTCAAAAAATCATCACAATACCTTCAAGAACTCATCAGGATACTTCCAAAAACTGATCACTACACTCTCAAAAACTGATTAACACACATTCAAAAACTCATCACAACACCTCCAAAACACATCAATTTCTCCAAATATTAATCACAACACCTCCAAAAACTGCTTACAACACCTTAAAAACTGCTCAGAATACCTTTGAAAACTCATCATAACACCAAAAACTAATCACAACATCTCAAAAGCTCATAGCAACACCAAACGCACATCATATCACCTTCAAAAATTCTTCACAAAATCTCTAAAAACTAATCATCACAGCTTCAAAAACTCATCACAACGTCCAGAAAAAGTCAGCACAACACGTCGAAAACTCCTCATAACACTTTCAGACAGTCATCACGACAATTTCAGAAACACATAACACTTCTAAAAACGCATCACAACAGCTTGGAAAATTCGACACAACACACTCAAAAACTCATCACAAAACCTCCAAAAATTCATCCACAACATCTCCAACCCTGATCACAAATCTCCACAACTTCAGCCACAACACCTTCAAAAACCCATC